>NC_134403.1:161675816-162348316 GCF_038048845.1 Mixophyes fleayi | reverse complement strand
AAAGTGGTGTTATACAAATAAATTTAATCAGCTTTCTTATGATTGTGCCACATAGCAAGGTAGAAAAACTGCCCAAGTCAATAAAGTTAAATATACTAGTACATAGACTAGCAGTTTTTAATACAGAGAAGTTTTTAATTCTTTTTTCCGACATATATTGGAAGGACGGCTTTAGACTGATCATACTGTTCTCATCCCGAACCGCGGGTTTACATTATCGTGACGATTTGGACTGGAATCATTTACCAGGAGAAGATCGTCCTCTCTATGGTATTTATTTGCAACTGATAGTTTGCTAAAGACCTAGGGCTAGATTTACTAAGCTGTGGGTTTGAAAAAGTGGGGATGTTGCCTATAGCAACCAATAAGATTCTAGCTTTCATTTATTTAGTACTTTCTACAAAATGACAGCTAGAATCTGATTGGTTGCTATAGGTAACTTCCCCACTTTTTCAAGCCCGCAGCTTAGTAAATATTCCCCTTAGCGTTTTTCATTAGAGTCCTATCTGATAGTTACCCGCTATTCAGCTGAGGGGAGATTATTATCCTGCACTGTTCTATCTTTGAGTGGAACTGTTTATATTTTAGTGTGGCCACATGTACTTCATTCCAGGAATTTTAATTTTAGCTGAATGATTGGAGGAACTGTTTTACATCATCCATATAGGGGAACAATTGAAATTTCAAACTCATCGTATCAAAAGAGATTGCCTCGTTTAGCACATTACGCTGTTACAGAAACACTGGTCATTATCCAGATTTAATAACCATCATTGTGTGCATCATGCAGTTCATGTATGCTGTTTGGTCTGTGACATTTTATCCAGTGTATTGAATATCCATGCTATTTGTATATCACTATTGGTATTTTCGTGTTTTTACAGTTTTATTTGCAGATGTCATATTGATACAATAAACATATTAGAGATTGTTATAACCTCACGGATTCATTAATGGGTGTTTAGTGCTTTCATTTTCCATATTGAGACCCCACAAGTCTTTTCAGCTGCAGGTACTGATTCACTCATCCTTCCTATTGAGGTTCTATGTTCCATTGCATCAGGATTTTCTACATCTATTTTTTCTTTATGAGATGCCCAGAGCTTGATTCAGACGTGGCTGCGTGGGCTTTAGTTTGGCAGACCCTTACTGTAAACTGATTGCAGCCAAACGCCTATTCCCCGCCCAGTGCACTCCCTGAAATCTAGTGTTGTAGTTAGTGTCCTTTGCATACGATACGCACAAAGATGGAGTGGACAGGGCTGCATTTACGGGCCTATGATCCAGTTCTGGGCATGCAAAAGTAGATTTTATGTAAGATATGCACAAAATCGACAGATATGTGCCTTGATCAATCAGGCCCATAATGTTAATTGTATAGGTCACATCTGTGATGCTATATATTCCAGTCCTTGCAAAAGAAAGAAAAACTATTAATAACTGTTTTACCATGTTTTACATAAATATTATAAGTAATCTCAAATATAAATACATTACTGCCATTAAAAGCATTATTCTTTAAAAAACCCAAAGATAAAAAATTAGTAAAATATTTTTATGCTAATATGCCATACATTACTTTAAAGTCCTGTCACTTTCAAGAATATCCTTCAATATCTGGAAATAGCAACCTTAGTTTTTGAAGGTTTAAAGCGTGAATTTTTCTGAGCATCTTTTTTGCTTTACATTACCCCATGTGAAGTATGTACTTGGTACTTGTATAAAGCAGTGCCATATGCATCATGATCTCCTACCACTGCAGAACACAATTATGCACAGATAGAAAAAGAGCAAGTGGCTGTAGTTTTGTTTTCATAAGATTGTCAACAGTGTGATACAACCATAACTGTCTAATCTGCCCATCAGGCAATCATATTTGCCATGTGTTTGTTACTACAGTTATTAAAATAATTATGACTTGAAAGTGGAATAGTCACCTGGAAAGGGTTTGTTCTAGGGATGTGCACCGGCCACTTTTGGTGTCTCGTGTTTTGTGTTTTGGATTCGGATTTGCTTGAGGTTTTGGGTTTGGATTTGTTTCGCAAAACACCTGACGAAAGGTTTTGGTTCGGATTTAAGGTTTTGGATTCGGATTTATTTTGAAAAAAACATAAAAAGTGTTAAAATCAAGTTTTTGGGTTTATTTTCACTCCTACGCTATTATTAACCTCAATAACATTCAATAACAATCATTTCCACTAATTCCCAGTCTATTCTGAACACCTCACACCTCACACTATTGTTTTTAGTCCAAAACATTTCACCGAGGTAGCTTTCTGGACTGCATAGTGCAGTGGTCCCGGTACACAATTTGGTACCGGGGCCACAATACCTCCGCCTTCAAATGGTCTGAATTCCACTGCACAGCTGCCTGCTCCTACATCCTCTGCAGCATATACAGGGTGTAGTTCGAGCGTGTCAATACCTCTTGTTTTTGGCGATGACAGGTCATTTTCATTAATTTATGATTTGGCAGCAACAGTCAACGTTGTTTAATATCTGATACGCCTCTATCTGGACTGCATAGTGGAGTGGCCCCGGTACCCAATTTGGTACCGGGGCCGCAATACCTCCTCCAACTTTCAAGTGTAGTGTTTATAATTTATAAAAACTACAGTAGTTCAAGCACGTCAATAACTCTTGTTTTAGACGACCATGGTACAGAGCATTCATCATTGAGATCCCATCAAGTATGTGAAAGACAGACAGGGTCGAAGTTTTATTTGTTGACTTTGTTAACCAAAAAATTGTCCCTGTTGCAAATATTCGTGCAATGAAGAGTGACTTTTTCATTTAAAGGCTCAAGCTTTCAAGTGTAGTGTTTATAACTTATAAACACTACAGTAGTTCAAGCACGTCAATACCTCTTGTTTTAGACGACCATGGTACAGAGCATTCATCATTGAGATCCCATCAAGTATGTGAAAGACAGACAGGGTCGAAGTGTTATTTGTTGACTATGTTAACCAAAAAATTGTCCCTGTTGCCAATATTCGTGCAATGAAGAGTGACTTTTTCATTTAAAGGCTCAAGCTTTCAAGTGTAGTGTTTATAACTTATAAACACTACAGTAGTTCAAGCACGTCAATACCTCTTGTTTTAGACGACCATGGTACAGAGCATTCATCATTGAGATCCCATCAAGTATGTGAAAGACAGACAGGGTCGAAGTGTTATTTGTTGACTTTGTTAACAAAAAAACTGTCCCTGTTGCAAATATTCGTGCAATGAAGAGTGACTTTTTCATTTAAAGGCTCAAGCTTTCAAGTGTAGTGTTTATAACTTATAAACACTACAGTAGTTCTAGCACATCAATACCTCTTGTTTTTGATTATGACAGGGCATTTTACTTTTGGTTTAATTTGTTGAATTTGTTTTAATTTTGTTTTACTTTGTGCTCATGGCAAACGACTGTTGAATGGTCACATAATGGCAAAAAAAGAGATGCAAAATGGAATTGTCCTTGGGCCCTCCCACCCACCCTTATGTTGTTGAAATAGGACATGCACACTTTAACAAACCAATCATTTCAGCGACAGGGCCTACCAAACAACTGTGGCTGAAATGATTGGTTTGTTTGGGCCCCCACACCAAAAAAGCTATTCATCTCTCCCTGTACAAACTAAACAGGCTCTACTGAGGCAAGATGTCGTCCTCATCTTCAACCTCTGATTCCTCTCCCCCTACAGTGTGTACTTCCTCCTCCTCATACATTATCAATTCGTCCCCGCTGGACTCCACAACCACAGGTCCCTCTGTACTGTCTGGAGGGCAGTGCTGTACTTGATTGAGGAATTGATAATTCATTTTTATGAGCATCATTTTTTCAACGGTCTGAGGAGCAACCTCCTTCGCCGCTCACTGACCAGGTTCCCTGCTGCACTAAAAACTCTTTCTGAGTACACACTGGAGGGGGGACAACTCAGGTAAAATAGAGCCAGTTTGTACAGGGGCTTCCAAACTGGCTTTTTTTCCTGCCAGTAACAATATGGACTGTCTGACATATCTATTTGGATGGTGTCAGCAAAATAATCCTCCACCATTTTTTCTATTGTGACAGCATCCAATGCAGCAACAGTAGACATGTCTGCAATGGTTGGCAGGTCCTTCAGTCCGGACCAGATGTTATCAGCATCCCCCCCAGCGGGTCTTTTAGGAAAACTGAGCTTTTTCCTCGCAGCCACAGATGTGGAAGAAAATGAGGGTGGAGCTGTTGGCATGTCATGGTCCTATTCAGAGGACAATCTCCTGACCAGCAGGTCTTTGCACTGCTGCAGACTTGTGTCCACCGGAAACGGAGTCAAAACATACGCTTTAAACCAAGGATCGAGAACGGTGGCCAGAATGTATTCCTCTGACTTTAAAATAGTGACCACCCTCGGATCCTGGCAAAGCGTACGAAGGGCTTCATCCACAAGAGCTACATGCTTGGTGGAATCGCAATGGTTTACCAGCTCCTCCCTCACTTTCTCCAGCTGCTTCTGCAACAGCCTGATCAGGGGAATCACCTGACTCAAGCTGGCAGTGTCGGAACTGACTTCTCGTGTGGCAAGTTCAAACGGCTGGAGAACCTTGCACAACACGGAAATCAGTCTCCACTGCGCTTGACTCAGGCGCATCCCCACTCCTTTGCCTATGTCATAGGTGGCGGTGTAGGCCTGAAGGGCCTTTTGCTGCTCCTCCATCCTCTGCAGCATATAGAGGGTGGAGTTCCAGCACGTCACAACCTCTTGTTTGAGGTGATGGCAGGGCAGGTTCAGGCTTTTTTGATGTACCTCGAGCCTGCAGTAGGCACTGGCTGAATGCCGAAAGTGTCCAGCAATTTTGCGGGCCACCGCAAGCATCTCCTGCACACCCTTGTCACTCTTGAGGTAATGCTGCACCACCAAATTAGTGGTGTGGGCAAAACATGGGATGTGCTGGAAATTGCCCATATGCAATGCCCGCACAATGTTACTGGCATTGTCTGACACCACAAATCCCCAGGACAGTCTAAGTGGGATAAGCCACTGCAAAATACTTTCCCTCATTTTCTCTAATAGGTTGTCAGCGTTGTGCCTCTTATTAAAGCCTGTAATACACAATGTTGCCTGCCTTGGCATGAGCAGATGTTGTGTAGATGCTGCTACTGATGCAGCTGCTGCTGTTGCTGCGGAAGGGGATTTATCTACCCATTGGGCTGTCACAGTCATATAGTCCTTCGTTTGCCCAGAACCACTTGTCCACATGTCCGTGGTTAAGTGGACAGTGGGTACAACCGCATTTTTAAGAGCACTGAGGACACTTTTTGTCGTACTTCTCTGTACATCTTTGGTATCGCCTGCCTAGTGAAGTGGAATCTCGTCGGGATTTGGTACCGGGGACACAATACCTCCATCAACCCTCTAAATCCCACTCCACTGATGGCGGACACCGGGCGCACGTCTAACACCAACATAGCAGTTACAGTCGCAGTTATACGCTTTGCAATAGGGTGACTACTATCGTATTTTGTGGTCATGGCAAACGACTGTTGGACGGTCAATTGTTTTGTGAAAGACTTAGCGATCTTACGACTTCCCCTCTGGGAAGATGATCGAATAACAGCAGCAACAGCAGCAGTGGCAGTAGTAGGCATACCGCTGCAGGATTCCTCGGATGAATCCCATATAGAAGAGGACTCAGTCTGGCTGGTGACATGGCCTGCAGTACTAAATCTGATGGAGATCGTGGAGGAAGTTGACGAGGAGGGTGTTGGTGGTGTGTATCCAACAGCACCAAGGGATTTAGGTGTCCCTGTACTGATGACGGTCCTAGGCCCAGTTCCTGAACTAACCACTGAACTATGAAGGTTATTCAGGTGACGTATAAGGGAGGATGTCCCTTGGTGGGCAAGAACCTTACCCCTGCTTATTTGAGCTTTACATAAGCTACATATGGCCATACATTTGTTGTCCGGATTTGGATAAAAATAACTCCAGACCGAAAAGGGTGCATTTTTTGGTCTTCTGACCAGGCATGACGATGGGCTTTTTCATCCAATTGACATCAGCTGTTTCCCCCCCTGGTGCCTCATTTACAATAACCACATCACCATCCTCATCATCAAGTTCCTCCACAGCGCCAGCTACATCAATAGCCTCCTCCCGGTGTACAACATTGACACCTTGATTATCCAAATCTGGATCTACACTGTGGGTGATCCTTCCAACATATGCAGAGGGTGTGCTGCAAATGCTGGATGGAGTCACCTCTTCCCGTACAGTGATGGGAAGGTCAGGCTTCACAACCACCAACACCCTTGGACTTGCCTTGGGGATTTGTGATGTCATCTGTTTAGAAGGCAGAGTTCTTTGCTGTTTTGTTGTTGTTGCTAACAGCATAACTCTCTTAAATTTTTTGTAGGGGGGGAGGAGGATGGCTTAGATCCTTGGGTAAAGCTGGACCACTAGTCATGAACACGGGCCAGGGTCTAAGCCGTTCCTTGCCACTACGTGTCGTAAATGGCATATTGCCAACTTTACGTTTCTCCTCAGATGATTTTAAGTTTCTCTTTTTGCTATTTTTTGAGAACTTGGGCTTTTTGGATTTTACATGCCCTGTGCTAGGAGATTGGGCATCGGGCTTGCCAGACGTTGTTGATGGCATTTCATCGTCTATGTCATGACTAGTGGCAGCAGCTTCAGCATTAGGAGGAAGTGGGTCTTGATCTTTCCCTAATTTATCCTCCAAATTTTTGTTTTCCATTATATGTAGCACAAGAGAGCGTACCCTTAAGCCACACACACTCGGCAAAGCCTTTAAAAATTATATGCGGCATAGGATAGTACCACTGGACTTATGCTGTTGAATCAGTGTACTTTGTAATATAGCAGTACAACTGGAATTATACTGCTGAATCAGTGAACTTTGTAATATAGCAGTACCAATGGACTTATACTGCAGAATCAGTGAACTTTGTAATATAGCAGTACCACTGGACTTATACTGCAGAATCAGTGAACTTTGTAATATTGCAGTACCACTGGACTTATACTGCAGAATCAGTGAACTTTGTAATATAGCAGTACCACTGGACTTATACTGCTGAATCAGTGAACTTTGTAATATAGCAGTACCAATGGACTTATACTGCAGAATCAGTGAACTTTGTAATATTGCACTTGCAGTACCAATGGACTTATACTGCAGGATTGTTTTTGGATATTTTTTTTTTATTTATTTTTTTTATAATTATTTTTTGTTTATTTTTTTATAACTTTTTTTTAAATTTTTTATAACTTGGGAATAATGGGGAAATAACAATGCCCTTAGAAGGACAGAGCACAGGACACAGCACCACTGGACTGAACAGGACACAGCACAGGACCCAGCAGCACCACTGAACTCAGAAGGACAGAGCACAGGACACAGCACCACTGGACTGAGCAGAACACAGCACAGCACAGCACAGCACAGAACTTAACAGCACAGCACAGCACAGCACGAGATATAGCAGGACAGAGGACCACCTAACACAACCTCCCTCTACCCTGATCAATGCCCGAGTGAAGATGGCGGCGGCTAGCGGGGAATTTATAGAATACAAGTATCGCGGGATTATGACTCAGAGCCTCGGTTTCAGTTTTGCAATTGGCGGGAATACCCAGATCTGTCTCGGATCCGGCTCGGATCGGCAACTTTCGGGTGGGCTCGGATTTCAGATATCCGAGTGTGCTCATCTCTAGTTTGTTCATCCCTGGTGTTTCGTTCAGGGCAGCCATTGAGTGTGTGGATGGAAATGCTTTTAATCAAGATAATCTATGGCTCTGTCTGAATTAAAAGCCTATAAAATATACTAATACAGAACATTTTCCAGCTTGAAATTCATCTTTCTACCCCCCCTTGACACTTTTCGCAAGTAGTGAAATAAAGTGTTGAATTTAGGTGAGGGCATTTTTCCCATTTAAATCAGCACATTGACTGAAAAATGAATATCTACTTTAGGTCCTTTGCCTTTTAACGCCAAGATTGTAGCACTGACATTTACCACTAACAGCCCTACACTTTCTTCAAAGATATTATCATAGAACACAAAACACAAGTACAGTATATAAATGCAAAGTAAAAAAGTAAAGTATATAATTACAGAAAATACTATCTTATATAAGCAGCAGTGAAAGTCACATGTGGTTTTGCAAGTATGAATGATGTAAGAGTTTTCCAAGACATGCAATATAATCATTGAACACATATAGACTCTATTTCTATTTAATATCTTCTCTGTTTGAGCCCATTTGCAGAATACCAATTCCTAAGAACGTATTGCCCTGGAGCTCTTTAGTCATAATATCTTTGCTTGCACTTTGGCCTAATAATCATTAAAGTTCCATCTAAAATTAATTTAAAACTACTGTAATTTTATATGATTATATTGATCACATTATGCATAGAATTCACAAGTGTAATATTTCCTTTAAGTGCTTTAGAAAAATCAATACTGTGAGTTCATGAATTATTTATAACTCTAAGGCGGCCATTTTTATTGTAACAGCAGGACGCTTTTAAACTAAAAACTCAAATGAAAAGACAAAATAGCATAGAGTAAATTACAAGCAAGTAGTTCCTTCATTACTTGGTTTGGAGCCCAAAACCATACTAATCAAAAGAGAGAATGGGGTATTTATTCATATTTTAACTTCTTTACAACTAGATAGCTTTCATTTAATGAAGTAGATTTTCATGTTTTTCATTCAAGATATAGATTCATAACGACATTAAATTAATCTCTTTCATTATAAGTACAAGTTTGAAAAAAAGTGGAATAGCTTGTTAGAGTAATTATTTGCCTGTCCTTTACATTGCATATTTATTCTTTGCTTTCTTTTGCAGTAATAGAAACATGCAAGAAAGAAAAAAGATTCTTTAATTTTATATTTCACAATTACTTTTACTTTATATTTTGAGTTTTTAAGCTTTATGTGTATGGGAGTGTACATGAGAATGTTGCTACTATTTTAGTTCATAAAGATTTAGATACAAGCACAAAAATACTTAAGTGATAATGTAGTTAAAATGGTTTGGGATAATAAATTGTTTCAAATGATTTATGTTTTACACTATCATGACTAAAAATACTTGGTGAGTGTTGGCAACAAGTGTTTTTTTCACTTATGGGAAGCAGTGGTTAACACAACCCTCCTATCCTCTCAAAGGGTGCAATTCCAACATTTCCCCTTTGGTCATTACTACCTGTAATGCAGTTTTGCAGCAAAGTAGATTACAGTGCAAAAAAATATGTAATATTAAATTATGACAATTTTGTGGCTGCTGAAATACTTGCTCTTTTGTTCCTGCTTTTAATTTATGGAAATATCCCCACGACTTCTGTGTATACAAAAATGGTCATCTTTATGTACTATGTATTATTTTTACTTATTAGAGTTTGTTTTGTACCTGTATGAAATATATTTGTCTTTTAAGCTTGTAGGCACTCTGGGCCTGATTCATGTTCTTGTGTTTAAAAAACAAAAGAGCACAGAATTTGCGCTTAGTTCTGACCATAAATAAATCAATGTTGATTTCAAGATGGATTGGATTTGAATATGGGTATAAGTACGCTCAGCTTAAATGGTATTTGGCTTACATAGACAGAAAGAACAGACTGCAGTATACGCACAAGTGTACGTGCAATATAAGGTCACATCAGAATGCATAAAACAAATGTGTTTCACATTTAATATATAAATCAATGCGTACTATACACAGGGACGCATGCAGGATTGTCAGGGGGGGTTCCCCCTGACCCCCCCAAAAAAAACACACAAGAGAGCTGCTTCTTTGACAGCACCGCGGCTGCTGTATAGGACAGTGCCACTATGGTGGGCACTTAGTTAGCGGAGGGGGGGTTTCTGGAGACCCATAAACCCCCCCTGCATGTGCCACTGATACATGTTACTAGAATACATATGTGTTGTGCATACATGTCGATTTTAAAACAAAGACTATGCCGTGTTAGTCATCACTATCAGTTGGCAACTACACCTGCCCTGTAGCTGGTGCAAAGGATATGACTAAAACCAAGCACACTTGCGAGACACCCAGGGCTTGAATCAGAGACATCTTCATCGGAACACTCTTGGAATGTCATTAATGTACATTGCCTACGTTTATCCGCCCTTCACTCCCCCGTTATGCAACTCAAGTCATTTGCATTTGGACATGAATTGCAAGAAATTGCATTAATTGGCCTACAAAATACGCTATGCAAATGGAAGTAAGTACAAACATGAACCAAGCCCACTGTACATAATCATCTTCATTTATTTGTAAGGCACCACAAAATTCTACAGCTCTGGACAGAGTTACAAATCATACAAAATACAATCTTACATAAAAAGGGCTGAGAAAAGCTAATGAAGACTATGCAAAGGTGATGAAATTATGAATATTCATTCAAACATGCATGGTTTCGAGTAAGAATCAGAAATTCTTATATAGACTTTCAAACATATAAACAAGCTATTATCAAAACTCTTTGTGGTTAGTAGGGTTAGTTAATTAGTTAGTTAGTATCAAGCCTTTCACACCATTGATTCTCATCTTCTACTGCACATCCTTCACACCATTGGCCTTTATGACACTTTCCTCTGCTGGTTGATCTCCTATCTTACCAACCACTTTTTTTCTGTTTATACCTTTAGTTCCTCCTCCCCCCATTCACCCTTCCCATTGGAATCCATCAGGGTTCTGTCCTTGGCCTTCTGCTCTTTTCTCTGTACACCAACTTTCTGGGTGAACTCATCAATTCCTTTGACCTCCAGTATCACCTCTATGCTGATGACACCCGACTTTACCTTTCATCTCCTGATCTCTCCCCTTCCTTATGTCTCAGGTGTCCAACTGCCTCTCCGCCATCTCCTCATGGATGTTCTTACATTCTCAAACCTAACATGGTGTCACACTTGAGGGCTCTGAGAATGTCCCGAAAAGTTGCTCAAATTTTTGCCTCCCTCTTAGAGGTGCGGAGTCTAATGGGGAGGGAGGTATTCACCAGTGACTCCCAGGAGTATGGGAATAATGGCTCACTAACCCACTAACCGCAGGTCGCGGTCCTCACAGAGGGCGACGAGTGAACTTGGAGTGAGAACCTAGTATGCAGGGCCTGGAGATACAAGGGACGTACAGTGGATCGTGGGAGCCCTTAGGATCTGGATGACCGAGAGGTGAGATGTTCTGCAACTGTCATTGCCGTGGAAGTCTAGTAGAGCTAGAAAGCCCCTAGAGGTGAGATGTGCTGTAGATGCAGTTTCTGTAGAAGTCCTGTGTAGCTGGGAAGCTCCAAGAGTCAGGATGATCGAGAAGTGAGATATTCTGCAACTGCGGTTGCTGTTGAAGCTCTGCGGAGCTGGGAAGCCCCTAGAGTCAGGTTGACCGAGAGGTGAGATTTTCTGCAACTGTGGTTACCGTAGCAGTCCTGTGGAGCTGGAAAGCCCCTATAGTCAGGATGACCAAGAGGTGAGATGTTCTGTAACTGTCTGTTAGTGGAGTGAAGCAGCAGAGCGTCCAGCACAGACTGATAGCGAGTCATGCTGGCAGACCGTCAGGAAGCAGCATAGGAGAATGGAAGAATAACATAGCACAAGGATACTGCGGGCTAGCAGAGAGAAACTGGAGCCAAATCCTGGGAGCAACTGGTCAATAGGAGAGACCTGAAGATCTGGCACCATTTACCTGCAGGAGGTGCCTTTTATAGTGAAGCAGCCAGACAGTTTGTATGGAGAAGATACCAGGTCAGCGCATGCGCAGAACTGGGCTACATGGCGACCTCACAGGAGAGCCACAAGGTCTGTCTAGAGAGATGACGCCGGTGATGAACATGTAAGTGACAGCGGGGGCGTCTGTATGTGATCTTTGGGTCTGAGTCATGATACATGGCCCAATCTGAACTTAATGTCTTCCCCCAAGAGTCTCGTCCCCTCTCCGACTTTCCATCACTGATGACAACACCACTATCTCCTCTGTTCCCCAAGTCCGTTACCTAAGTTTCATTCTTCACTCCTCCCTCTCCTTCGACCCGCACATCCAATCCCTTGCCCAATTTTTTTACTTGCAGCTCCATAACTTTGCTTGTATTAGACCCTTTCTTCTACCATGATGCCATCAAAACTCTTATCCACTCATTGATAATTTTGTCGCCTCGACTACTACAACATTCTTCTTACTGGACTCCCCTGCTCCCATCTTGCTTCACTTTGATCTATATTTAATGCTGCCGGAAGACATCTTCCTCTCTCGACTATCCACTTCTGCATTCTCTCTGGGACAGGGAGTTCCATAGGTGGGGAAGAGCACAGGACAGTGAGGTGTAAGTGAGTAGTGAAGCATAAATCAGAGGCAGATTGAAAAGGGAAAAAAAATTGTATTAAGTGACCAAATCAGAGATGTATAACATAACAGTTGGTGAGGGTGAGAAGCTGGATTGAATTCTGGAGGTAATGTGGAGCCAGTACTGGGATTTACAGTGCAGGAAGAGAGGAATATCAGTCCCACAGTTGCATTTAGGATGGATTGTAAAAAGGGAAAAATGGGAGAGAAAAAGTACAGATAATAGGAGGTTGCAGTAGTCAAGGCATGAGATAAGAGATTGGATAAGGATTTTCATAATGACCTCAGTGAGAAAAGAGTTTATTCGGGCATTCTTTTGGATAAGGTAGTGACAAGAACTGGATGGGTGGAGTGAAGCTGAAGGCAGATCAAAGACTACACTCAGACAGTGAGATTGAGGAACAAGGGAGATAGTGATATTGTCAAACTTGAGGAAGACTAAAGTAGGGGTAGTAACACTAGGATAAGGGAAGTTGATTAAATATCTTTTGGACACATTGAGCTTTTAGTAGCATTGTGAAATCTAGGTGTAGGTGACAGAGAGCAAGTTCAACACAAGTGATAAGAGAGAGGTAGAGAGGTCAGGGAGGATTAGACTTTTTAAAGGGGGGTATTCAATTGTTGCTTTTAACGCGCTAAAACAAAAAAAAATGAGCGCTCTAAAAATATTAGCGTTAATACGGTAATTACTCGCTAATTTGCGAGATGAAATTCAGCGAGTAAACTACTGTATTAATGGTATTTACGCGCATATTACCGTATAAACTGTAATATTTTTCGAGCGCTCGTTTTTTTTTGTTTTAGCGCGTTAAAAGCAACAATTGAATACCCCCCTTTGTGTGTTATCAACATAGAGGTGGTAGTTGAGGGTAGAAATAGGAGAAGAGTGGTTAAAGTGAGGCTGAGAAGAGGACCAGGTCAAGGTCACTTAGATGTTGCTTGGTGTGCACGGTATTATGTGCAGCTTGTGGTCAAAGAGTGAGATGACGGAGAATGAGTAGTTGCATATTGAGGGGAGAACAGATGGTTCAGGGACTGTCCATCATGATGATGTGTGAGCATTCCATGGAGGTTTGGATGGATACAACAAGATAGACCCAGCATAGTTATTTTAAAATACACATACATATGTATCATGGTTGCCAGCTGTACCTAAATTCCAGGAAATGTTCAAGGAATGTTTTTGAAGTGAAACTTATTTGGCAGCACATACCCTTGTTTGTGCACCTACATACTGTGGCCTTGACTTGTGCTGAAACACACCCGACTAAGAGAATGCAAAAAAAGTTTCACTTAAAACACACATGATTAGCACACACAGACTCTTCTTTTCTCCATATGGTTTTTATTCCATTTCCAATCGGTGGGACATATTTATATGTCTAAAGTATACTGAATATAGCTTTCCATCAACAACAATAAAAAGGCCTATGAACCACTAACTCATTTAGGTACCATGAAACTCAAGCTTCATTGAAGTGACCTGATGTTAACAAGACTTTCCAGGACTGAGAGAAACCCAGAGACCTGCAAACAGATATGTCTCATATGTCCACTGCTTTTGCGTTCTGTCAGATCCAGCATAACCTGAAAAAAGCAGTGACCTGCAGGTCGGCAGGTAATATATCCAGGCTCACATGAATCTACCAATGCTAGCAAAAGGGAATAGATGTGAAATGTGGTCTATTCAGAAAAGTATAAAATTGCTCACTGACTAGATTTTCTAATCTAGCCAGCGGTTTGTGGGCAGAGGTGCAGCGGCGGCGTGGCGCCAGCTGATTTGTAAAGTCCGTCGAACGGATGCGCCCAGGCAGCCGCACTCACACATGATCACTGACATCAGTCAGTGATCATGTGATCTCTCTCTTCGGCGTCCACCAATGTGCTCGCCTGGCCCTGCCCATGTTCTCACACTGTCTGTCATTGACAGACAGTGGGCCTGATTCATTAAGGAACTTAAATTAAGAAGTTTCTTATTTAAGTCTCCTGGACAAAACCATGTTACAATGCAAGGGGTGAAAATTAGTTTTCTGTTTTGCACATAAGTTAAATACTGACTGTTTTTCATGTAGCACACAAATATCAACTTTATATTTCAGTGTACAAATAAGCTATCAAGTATTTGTGTGCTACATGAAAATAAAATCAGTATTTAACTTATGTGCAAAACAGAAAACTAATTTTCACCCCTTGCATTGTAACATGGTTTTATCCAGGAGACTTAAATAAGAAACTTCTTAATTTAAGTTCCTTAATGAATCAGACCCAGTTTGAGTAATGTTATTTCTTGACGCACCCTCCCCTTCCAGCTTGCAGCGCTCTACTCCACCCCCCCCCCTCAGCTGTGTGAAGAAGCCGAGGAGCAGCCATTGAAGAGAGAAAAGAGAAGAGAGAAAAGAGAAAAGGGAAGAGAGAAGAGAGAAAATAGAAGAGAGAAGAGGTTTGAAGAGCCCCACTGCATGACCAGACTTCAGGAGAAAAAAGAGTGATTAAATGCAATCTAATCATTTATTTGTTTTTTTAAAAAGAGGGTGCCCAAAGTCCAATCTAGCAAGTGGGGAGGAAAACAAATGGGGGGGGGGGGTAAAATTACTTTTTGTGGCACCTCATGCTCTATATTCGACTTGCAAACTATGGGGTAGAATTTCTATCCCACAGTTTCGAATTTCTACCCCATAGTTTGCAAGTCAAATATAGAGCATGAGGTGCCAATAAAGTAGTAATTTTCTCCAACATAGTTTAATAATAAAATGCAGAGCATGAGGTGGAAAATAATAATCATTCTTATCCCGCAGAGTTTACCAATCAAATATAGAGCATGAGGTGGCAAATAATATACATTTTTCTCTCGCATAGTTTGCAAATCAAATATATGAGGTGGCAAAAATACCGTATAAAAATGATTATTTTTTCCATCAGGCAGGATTTTCCTGTGACATACGTTTAAAGTTTTATAAAATTGATACTTACGTAAGTCTAAACGATAAATATACACCTCATTCTGGCTGACCTAAAAAGTTGTAGATGATGATTTTTGAGCATATTTTGCCTTTGTGATGTCTATCTTCAAGGTCCAGCAATAGTCAGCCAGCACACTGGAACTCCATTTGCCGTGGTACCTCTTTTCCATCGTAAAAATCTGCTAATGGAATCGCTCGCCATTCTCATCACTGACAGTCCCAAGATTTTCTGGGATGAAGTCTAGGTGGGAGTCCAATCAGTGAAGTTTTAAAGTCATGTTGCATCCCATAGCTATGTATGAATTCACTAGATCACTCACTACTTCACAATAGTTTTCTGCCTTATGATTTCAGATATTTTTAAGTGACAACCAAGCAATTTTTTCCAGTGAATTTAACAGTTCATGAAAACTGTCATCATCCATCACTGATCTTATTGGTGGCCCTATAAAAAAAATCCTTCTTCCAGGGAGAACATACAAACTCCTAACAGATAAGGCCATGTCGGGAATTGAACTCATGTCCCCACTGCTGTAAGGCAAAAGTGCTAACCACTTAGCCACCACGCTGCCCTATGATGTAAACCATTCTTCCAGCCAGTGATAAGCCTAACATGATAAACAGCATATATGCAGGGCCAAATTCTTAGCCAGATCACCAACTTTACACCCAAAGTACAGTTCACACACATAATACAAATTATTGTCTGGATGATTTAAACACTTTCTTGCCATTTTTGAAAATTTTATAACAAATAATAAAACAAAAATTTGTGCTCACAGGCTCCTCTCTGGTGAGAGACACCCAGGGGTCACAGGATAATGTGCTGAGCACACATGCTCCTCAGACCCGACCCGGGGGTCGGGGCTACACAGAAGGTCACGCAGCATGGAGGTGGAGGGGGAAGGTGCAGGTGGCTTCACTCAAAGGTGAGAAGGGAGAGTGGGGAGGGACTGCCTCTGTCTGTCTGTCTGTGTTTTACAGGCCATAAGGAACTAAAATATGAAAAAAGAAAAGTAAATGACACAAACACACTATGCCTGATGGAAAAATTCTAATTACATATTTCAGAATTTAAAACTGCACTAGAATCACTATTCAGGTTTCTTGTGAAAAAAAAATCATGTTGACCAGTGTTATTTTTTTTTTACTACAAGTTATTCTATGTATTAGCTATTAAACTACAAGGACTCTAAACTCTTTGCACAATAATGATGCAGCTAATACATTTGAATGCTTTTATTTAATAGTCTCATTCAATGCTACTAATTGTTTTAGATATACATCCTTTAAAAAAACACCCTGTTTCTAATAAATACATTAATTGCTAGCCAGTAGGAATAACAAACACAGTGTTAATTTGAATCCCTTTTGTGATTGTATTTTTAAACAATTGAATTTTAATGTGCAAGTTTCTGTAATTTTTACCTTATTCAATGTTATTAATGGAGTTAGTATTACCCATCTGTGGTGTGCCAACAACATTTTAAAATTGTGATTATTCATTCATATGATTTTCTGTTGCAGAGCTTTATTCATCTTATATTCCATTATTTACATGATTTAAAACACTTGGCCTTATTTAGGAATTTATTGAAAATTCCTTGGTTTTGCAATGTGCACCTGCATGGTATGCTCAGTGCGTATCAAGGTGGTACTTTCCACCCTTAAAAGACGTCTAGAACTGTAGGTGTACAGAGACATCACATCAAGCTCCTATCATTTTAGAAATGATTCTGTTAATTAAATTATCTGTTCTGTTTTTCTCCTAAAATGCTACTCGGTTTAGCTTCATTTATAAATTAATTAAATCATGAGAGCAATAGACATAAGCACTGATTTTGATACATGTGCATTTTTGGATTTTACAAACATCATAATTTAGAAGGAGGAACCCTCATCTTCAGACCATGGCTATGACAATAGCCGGGTCTAGCAATTGTGCCAGGGAGTCTAGCTCCCCAACCTATAGAGATAACATTCAAATGTGGTTGCTGTTTGTCGTATGGATTGCTTCCATTTTCTCATAAAAAGCAGTAGTGATGTCACTGAGTGATTTCAACAAGGATAGTCCAGGATATCCACGAATTGCCATAAACACAAAAAAGTAACTATGGGAAGAATTATGGAAAGTATTTTTTTTGCTTGTTTTTCCATCTCTAATACCCGTAAACTTAAAAGATATCCATTTCAAAGTTCTACCAATGAAAAATGTTATATACTCTGAATAAACCAAATGAAAAAGCTCTTGGGTAGGGTAGGAAATTAAAAAAACATTCCCATTGAAACCAATTCAATGTCAAGCCATGCATTTGGTTTGGTCATAGAGCTGTAAACCCTTAAAAGGTTTAAGGGGCAGACAGATTATTTGAAATGTTTTAATGCATGATTTCAGACAAGACCATATAAAATGTTATACAAAAGCAGTAATCCATTGAGCAGCTTTCATGAATAGGCACTGAGAAAGGAATCAGGTGCTTATTTTTTCAATGTAGAATAAAAGACAGGGAATGAGAAAGGTAACAGTTTACACATAGTGGTGATTGATCGGAAATGACTAGGCGGTGAAAATAGGCTACAGTGGATGAAATATATAAACTAACAGGAGACATTATTTGCTTTTAAAATTTAAGATGATATCCATTTTATATTTAGTTTATAAGTTCTGCTCCTTTTGGGCAAATCTCTACTGTAAGTTTTATGAATATATAGAACTATGTTTATTTAGTATACACTCTGGAATTAAGCTGGGTACACCCTACAGGATATTTCTCTCGATGTGATATCGTTAATGATTTTACCAATGACTGAAAGTCCTGAGCTGCTGACATGATTTTCCGTCAGATCTTGATTTTCATCTGTCATAACCATCGGCTCAAAGTATCATGACTCCATACAGACTCTACAGATGTCTGCCGTACCTGCAGCAATATGCTAAATTAATTTAAATAAAGTGCTGAACCTGAGCGCACACAACGCCCGCAAACATACAATTCATTCCATTGTTCAGCTTTGTGTATAGTGTACGTTCGACAACTCCGTTCACAACTGTACACTTGTTGGGATTGATTATAATATAATGCCCACTTCAAAAAAGCAAAAATCTTTTTGCTTCTCACCATGGAAAGAACACTGGAAACACTGAACCATAAGTAAGGAAGAAGAAATAATCGAACTTGTTGGACCAAGGTGTGGTTCCATAGGAGAGACTCCTTTTCACATATGCCCCTACAACAGGAGATACAGGACAACAATCCAGGATAACTTCAGAAATTTCCTGCGGATGGATGATCACACATTCCAGGAACTGCCCCAGCTTGTCACCCCCATCGTCCAGAAGGAGGACACCCATTTAAGGAGATCCATATCTGCTTAGTATAGACTTGATCATACCGAAGACCTGTGTGTGTACTATACAAATTATCCAGGGAAAATATATGAAAGTTAGTGATAGAAATAGTCTGATTTAAAAAAATGCTTTGCTATTAAAATACAAATTGAACAAATTAACATAATAAAAATGGCACAAATTTGAAATATATATATGTAAAACTTATAAAAGATGAAACTAACTCAAACTCCCCAACTATATATATATATATATATATATATATATATATATATATATATATATATATATATATATATATATATATATATATATAATAAAACAAATAGGGAGGGGCGCCACATAGTATAAAACTGTATATACTAAGAGATATACAGAAGGTGTGCCATAAATAAGAAGCTCAGTCATCCATATGAGTGAAAGAAAGAGATAGTTTCTATAACACTCAAACAGCAAGGGTGAATGTAAGTAGATGGAATAGACACTGGAACTCCTGCACCTCACCAATATAAAATGTGCGTACCAGATAAAAGTTCTTTAAAGCTTATCTGTATAATGGATGATGATTTTTCACATAGAATCCACTCCGTTATCACCCCTCAGATGTACACTGGGCAGGAGTCATATACAGTGCTTCTGGAGTCCAGAATTAATACTCAGTGGTAGCCTCCCAGGTATAGGGGTTTTCATCTAGCAAAGGATGGACAGATATTTATATATACATATACATGATTGGGGAGTTTGAGTTAATCTCATTTTTTATAAGCTTTACATATATGCATTTAGTTTGTTTTGTTTTTAATATGTCTAATTGTTCAATTTCCATTTTAATAAAGATTTTTTTTTAAATCAGACTGTATATATATATATATATATATATATATATGTATATATATATATATATATATATATATAGAGTCTGATTTAAAGAAATGTTTTTTTTATTAAAATAGAAATTGAACATAATAACATGGTAAATACGACACAAACTAAATATGTAAATGTTAAACTTATATAAAATGAAGTGAAAAAATGAAAAATGAAGAAATGAAAAAATATAAAAATAAAACTAACTCAAACTCCCCAATTATATATATAGAGAGAGTTATTGGAAAAGACTGCACTCACATCTTTAAGTAAATCCTCCTTTGGGGTGCTACACAATAGCTCTCATTTCCATAGAATCTAGTACATATTCAAAAAGTAGAGAGGGCACTCATCATATTATATTGTAGTCGACATTTCGGTATCACATTAAGACCTTTTTCAAGACAGATTTACATAGAACAACAGACAGAACAAGAATTTAAGCTTCCAACATACCCATGAGGTGGCTGCCCAGTCTCATTTTTTTTATATTAAATACCATCTATATCTATCCAATGGAAGGCCCAGAACAGGCTTCCCATGATCTGGCCAGCATACACCAACAGGAAGTCTGACCGGGACCTCAAACCTCTAGTATGTCTTCTGGGATCCAATGCTACCAGTCTGTGAACTTTTCATCCAAATCCATCTACTGCAAGGCTCAGAACAGGCTCCCCTGGTCAAAGTTCTTCCCAGTGTATACCAACGGGCAGTCCAACCGGGACAATAACCCCCCTAAAACCTAAAACTTGGCCAGGGTCCAACTGAACAACCTTACATTCCAATCAGTGCAGAGGTGTCGAAATGCATAACCGGACAGACAAACAAACCAGATTCATCCAGTAGAAGGCCCAGAACTGGCTCCCCAGGTCAAAGTTCTACTCAGCGTACACCAACGGGAAACTTGTGCTGGCCATTGGGGTGGATGTCCTATAGGCAGGAGACCTACTGTTTTGGCTTCCCATGTTGGGATGTTGTCTGTGGGGATGGAGCTGCTGAAATATATGGGATTGAGTAGGCCGGACAAGAACTTGCTTCTATGAGTGGGGAGATTGTGTCAATTTAGTGCCTTGTGTTAATTCCTCCTTGAGTGCCATAAAGAGCACGTCATTAACCAAGCGATCTACCTCCAGTCTCATTTCAACTGGCAGCTGTTTCATTTCTTCATTGACTGTCATTCCCAATAGTTCACAATCGTCGGTTCCTTTCACATTAACTGTTTCACAGAATCTATCATCTTGCGAGTCATCATTTCTGTTTGTTCCAGCTCATATCCCCTCCTGCCAGTTTGTTGCCCATATTGCTGGGTGGTTTGATCAGTGTCCTGCCTTGGCTGTTTTGTGGTTTGCTGCATGAAAAACATCATTGTCACAGATTCCTCTGCCACATCACATAATCCAGGCTTGCTGTGCAATAAGAACATAAATTAAAATAGTTAGTATGATAATAGATGCATATAGTGATTTAAAATTAGAATACATTTTCTCTTGCATTTCCCAGCAAAGGTTCAGGAATTGCAAATTATTGCCAAAGAATTTGAAGAATTTGAAAAATTGTGTCATTTCCCAAATTGTGGGCAGGACCATAGTTGACAAACATGTCAGAATGATGCCAATCTCTAAAAGTGTATCCTATTTCTATAACTACAAGGGATTCTTCAGCATTATCCTGATGGCCATAATGGATGACAAATATGAATTTATCTTAGTGTTTGTCACTCACTGGACCGTGAGTGCCTCTACGCTGGTGCGTGGCTCCCTAGCCTTCCTGCCGGCAAAATACGCGGCCGTCCGCCATCCTGATGGACTGCGCATGCGCAGCACCCAAGAACTCTTGTGACTGTTGCTTTTAATCTAATTGGTTGATCAGGCAACTCTCCCTATTTAAGGCACCTGTGCTCATTACCTCATTGCCTGATCTTGAGTCTCATTCCCTGTGAGTCTTTGTAGGTGTCTCCTGTGTTCTACTGGTGTCTTCAGTTTCCTGCTGATTCCTGTTCCACTCATCGCTGGTCTCCATACCCGCTACTGTCTCCTGTGTACTACTAGTGTCTTCAGTTCCTGTGGATTCCCTGTGCTACTCATCGCTGGTTTCCATACCTGCTACAGTCTCCTGTTTCCTGCCTGTGTCCTCAACTGGACTCTGATTACCGGATCTACTCACCTGTGGTTCCTACACTCGTCTCTGCCGTTCAGCGTCTCCGCAGTCCCTGCATCTTCCTGTGGACAGACTGTTCTACTGAATAGTGGTATGCCTATCTATTATTGACTTTCTACGTTTACTCTGCATATCCGCTAGGACAAGTTTCCACTCTCAGCAGCGGTATCCATACCCGCTATAGACTTTGCTGGATACGCTGCATATCTATTGGGATCAAGTTCCTCTGTCCTCTCAGTGTCTGCATCCTATTATCCTTTGTATGCCTCCACTCATCGGCACCTGTACACATCCTGACCTATTAAGCAGTGGTACAACTTGCTGTACGCAGACCACTGACTTCCCCGCTACCTACCTGCACCTGGACAAGTCTTTTCACCATAAGCAGTGGTACAACTTGCTGTACGCAGACCACTGACTTCCCCGCTACCTACCTGCACCTGGACAAGTCGTCTCACCATAGCAGTGGTACAACTTGCTGTACGCAGACCACTGACTTCCCTACTACCTCCACGCATCTGCTCACGTCCATCCTGTTCTTCGTGTTCAAATCTGCCTTTCCACAATATCAGCTAGTCGCTGATTCACTGACCAAGATTGCTGCAAGTCACTGACTTTCCTATTCCGTATTGGCATTCTCTCTCCATCTGCTGTGAGATATGTTCCGCTAGTCACCCTGCTACCAGAGGACCGTTGAGTTAACTTCACTACTCTGGTAAGCCCAGTCATCTGGTGAATTCCTGGGCAAGACTCCTAGTGCACGTGACAGTGTTCATTGGTAAAAATGGAAAAGTGTCAGATGGTGGGGAATTGGAGCAGACTCCCTTCCATGACAAATTTTAAAACAATGCATATAATTTGCCACCACGCACAGAATAACTGGTGAAAGCTTTGTGCTGCAACTGTAGAGTCCTTTTTGGCTCAGTATTATATAATTGTTTTGTCAAATTGCTGAAATTTATAGAATATCAAAATTTGAATATATTTGTTTTATACCTACATCATCCTAAAATCCATTGCCACTCGGTGTAATATGATGACTGATTGAGCCCTTGTTTTCCCAAAATAGTTTTGCTTATCAAGGGCATGCAGAGCAGGGGGCAGAACTGCTGGACTGACCTGAAAGAATGGGGACATTCCCCTTTAATTACATTTTCATCTAGCAGGGAGTGAAGCTAGGTGGCCTGGATTCATGATATGGGGAATAGTGTGTATGTAGTGGCTAATATAATGCTGTGACTCATGTGTGTAGGTTAATGTTATATGGGGACTGGTGTGTGTGTGTGAGTGTGTGTGTTGAATAAATGTTAGGTGCAGACTGATGTATGTTTGTGTGGTGGGAGTTATTGTTGGGGACTGGTGTGTGTGGGATTTAACATTATGTGGGACTGGTTTGTGTTGTGCAATGGCGTCACTACCATAGTTGCAGCAGGTGCAGCTGCTATGGGGCCCACCTTCCCAGTTAAAGCCCCATATTTATGTGTTTATTTCAAAATTGGGTAATATAACGGTTACCTTATCAAATTTTTGCTATGTTGTCCACAAATTTGAATGTTGCTCCTGGTTTGGGGGCTAATGATTTGTGGGGGTTGGTGTGTGTGCGATGGTTAATAATATGTGGTTTTAGTGTGGGAATTAACATTATATGGGGTCTGGTGTGTGGGGACAATGGTGAAACTTCCTTAGGTGCAGGGGTTGCAGTTGCTATGGGGTTCACTTTATCTGTTAAAACCCTATATACTATATATATTTGAGTTTTTCAACATCAAGCGGTCTATGGGTTCCCTGTCAAAATATTTTTGCTATGAGGCCCACAAATGGTTTGTTACGTCCCAGGTGTGTAAATTATTGTTATGTTGGGACTCGTGTGTGTGTGAAGGGATTAATGTTAGGTGGGGTCTGATATGTGTGGAAGTTAATGTTATGTGATGGTTGGTGTGTGCACGGTTAATGTCATGTGGGACCTGGTGTGGAAGGGTTAATGTTATAAGGGAAGTGGTATGGAAGTAATGTTATGTGCTAACTGTATGATGTCCTATTTAAAAAAAACATGAAAGCTATTAATGAGATGTCATGACAGATAGTTTTATTTAGTAAATGTGAATACCTCTCTAACAACTATCTTGATCCTGTAGGTACCATCCCAATTTTGGGGGACTGTCCTGAGCTGTCAGGACAGGTATATACCTCTTCAGGCTTCTCAGCTCATGTTCTTCAACCATTTAATAGCAATGTGAAATTATTTCCTCCCATCTTCACAAATTAACTAGTGGACTCAAATATGTCAAGGGAAGAACACAATCAGCATCTACTGACAGTTTGTTATTAACAGAATTATTTATTAATTAATATAATTAATTATATAAGAATTATTTCTGAAAACCACAAAATTGCAGGCCTGCAGTGTCAAGGATGTTGTGTGAAAAACATGAATTTTGGATAGGAAAATAACAGCATCTGTAGAGTTGCAGCATTTACCTTGTTTTATTGGGAGGAACTAGGTAGATTGAACCACTATACTAAATTTGGACTGAGCACACTTTTACTCACACCTCAAAAAGGTACAAGCAAGAATGATCAAAGTTTTTATTTCCGTAATTGCCGGCAATGTGTGTTTAAATACAATGTGCGAGGCTACTATTGAACCTTGCTGCTAATTGAATCAGCAACAATGAGGTGATCTATTATTATTTGCTATTATTTATTTATTCCATCTTTAGGCAAAATAAATCTGATGTTTTGCTGTTGTTTCTGCTTAGCTTTATAACATTATGGATGGTTTATGCTAAATAAAATGACTTTGGTAATGCCTGGATCATCCTTATTATTTGTACATCTGTTCCATAGTGCTGCCAGGTACTATTTCTTTCTATTGGATAATGGAAATCAATTAAGTACAACACATGCTACATTTACAGTATAGTTTAACATAATCAGACAGGCTGAATTTCTAATTATGCACAATTTCTGAGCAAAATTACAAATTAAAGTAAACACAGTATTTAAACACAATGATTAGTTGTGCGTTAGTTTTATCCATTATTCACTTTTGCATCGATAGAGTTTTGGTCAAACATTGCTCTAAACATGGTTACCAAACTCAAATCTGTATTTTGTGAATTAATTATTTTAACTTCCTATAATAAAAATGTTATCAATGACATACAGAATAATATTGTTTTATTCGCTAGATTGTACTATGTGTTGAATAGATAAAAAAAAACCATTTCATTTATTTATTTATCCTTAAGTGTAATAGAGTGGTACGTTACAAATCAGACATAAATTTTGTGATTTGCTTCACCAAGATAGTGTTGAGTTTTCTTAAATCCCAAGACCTGAAATAAAGACAGTTTGAATGACAGTGTATCTGATATAAAAGTCAACTTTGAATTGACTTAAAATAACAATCATTAAGATTTGTAAACTGTAATGTATAACTGTATGCCATTAACGATATACAGAATAACTAATGAAAACACAAACTCAGAGCTTACCAGCAGCACATTGAACCTGTTCTATTGCTTTGTCTTGCACAACCACAACAAATCATAAAATTGATTGCTATTTAATTTATATTTTATTGCATATATTTCATCTACAAATATAAATTGAAATAATTTACGTTTTTGCTTGTGTTCACCTGCATTGTTCCCAGTGGCATAACTACCATCAATTCAGGGGGTATGCCACTACAGGGCCAGAAGATGAGTGGCTTCTCCTGAGCATGCATATGACTAGCTTTGGGACTTCACTGCACATGTGCCCTTCCTGCACACAAAATTCACCTGCTATGCTCTTATAAGAGCAGCAATTGGGGCGTGGGAGGGTAAAGTGCCATTGTCATGCCCTCCCACAAATGTTTCGTCTAGAATTTACAGTCTGGAAATTAAATGAAAGTGTTAAAGGATATGCCCAATTTTGCAAAGTGGCATATCCTACTTTCAAAGAATACACAATCCATGTGCACAATTGTCTACAGAGAGACTATATAGAGCAAGGGGAGAAAAGAAAAACATGAAAGGCACTCCAGTCCCAAGAATAAATGTCAAATTTAATTATAAAACTTTACTTTTATTATGTTACATAAAAAACAAAGGAAAAGCAGCGAAATTTTTAAAAATGTAAGTAATGTGTGTGTACTGTGTTAAAACATAATGAACACCCGACAGCAGTGCAGGGTAATTGTATCTTCACTCAAGTGTCAAGAGAGTAGCTCCCAATAGTATATTGTTCTTTCTACTGGGTTTAAATCATTAGATCTCTTGTTTCTATATATATTGATACTACTAATCTCCTATTATCAATAAAGAGGTTGTTTTAATAATAAAGAGAAAAAAATCTCTCAGAGTGCGTTTAATTACTTAGATCCGCTTCCAGATCTCATTGGATTGTATCATATTATCTGGATTGGTGTGTCATTAATTTGTCAAGCACATATATATCCAGTGCTTAGACTTTCACTGATGTGATTCACAGATTCTCAAAAAGAGGAGGGGTTTCCCCCAGGTTCTCTTATAGTACACTGGCTCCCTAGCGGAAAAGTGCAATCATATATGAGTTATATAACATCCAGGATTGAGAAGCGCATAATATCTCCGCTCACGTGGGCTGGTCCGTGAGTTTGGTTCTAGTACTTCCTGGGCTACTCACATAGTTACAATAATCCCCTCGGGGGTCTTAGTAATAAAGTAGATCCCTTGCGGGGGAATGTAGTCATGAGCAAATCACATAATACTCAGGATTCATGAGCGCATAATTTCTCCGCTCGTGTGGGTTGTTCATTAGTCCAATCCTAATGTTCCCCTAAGTTGCCTATGTAGTTATTGTGATTCCCTCTAAGAGAAAATGTCTCTACATAATTCCTGCGAATCTACAGCAAGTATACACATAGCATCATCCATACAATTATAACGATACTGGATTGCCTATATAATTATAGTAGTTCATTCTCAGAGGACATGTCTCTGTATAGTTTATGCAGACCTATAGTAAACGCACACATAACGCCATTCATACAATCTTATAGCGTTACTGAGAAGAGGAGATACAGTGCCTGCCTGTTCTGTCGAGTGTAAGTGACGTCCTAATGACGCCACTTTACCCCGACGTACGTTTCGCACATAGCTTTTTCAAGGTAGCAACCCGAGAAGCCTACTCGGGAGGTTAATATCCTAAGTCCATCCTATCACCTTGCGTCTGTTTGATTGACAGCTGTATCAGCCAATCACAACTAACCCTATTCAAAGTATGACAAGGGAAGAGAGCGAAGGGAAAGGATCTCTTTCCTTAATAGGTAAGACAAAGTCAGTGCATAATACATGTTCCTAAATCATCTTGGTACATCTATGTTTGTTATTTAAACTTATACATAAATGTGCAGGGTATTTGCTAAATATTGGGAGTGGGGATTGGAGAATATTAATGTACAAGCTTTTTGCCGAATAAGGGGATATACATAAACTCCACACGTTCTATATCAGGAGGTGGAATATTTATTCCAAATATCATTGTGGAGTACCATCTATTGTTGGAGATAGATAGTGGATGCCAAACATTGAAAAACGTTTTGATTATATCCCTTACACTATAAATCTCCCACTGCCGTTTTTTTAAAAAAGGCATATCAAGTGGCCAGATGATATTTTCCATCTCCTACAGTAAGAGGAATTGTTAGTGACATCTGGTAATTGGTTCCACCAGTACACAAAAGATGTACCCTTATGGTCACAAGTTCCTAATCCTATAATACATACGAGTATACCAGGTAGGTCAATGGATATTCATATGAATTTTTTCCAGATCATAGGTGGAAAAAGTCATCTTGTACTCGTAATATGTATTGAACATCTGCTATTAATGAATATTAACATGTCATCACTTGTAATATTGGTCGTCATAGGTTACTTCCAAATGATATTTTCCATATCCTATAATAGGGGGAATTATTAGTGCCATCTAGTGGACCAGATTTCCAGGATACAGAGAACATATCCCTATAGTCACACCATATTCTTTTCATAGAAAGCTTGCATAACTATTATACTCATTCAAACCCTGTGGTGAAAGTGAGTTGAGTAAGAATATCCACTTACTCTCACGTTGTAGTAAAATCTTGTCAATATCTCCCCCTCTAATTCCCAAGATAACTTTTTCTATTCCAAAACATTTCAGACCATCAGTGTTACAGTTGTGCCTATGAGAGAAGTGTTTCGCCACTGGGGATAACTTTTTCATTCTATCTTGGTCTCGTCGAGCATTTTTAATGGATCCAATGTGTTCTAGGACACGTAATTTGAGTTTTCTTTTGGTTTTCCCCACGTAGATTTTAGGACAGGGACATTTTAAAACATATACAACTCCACTGGTGTTACAATTAATGTATCCATTAACGAAATGTGTAGTTTTGAATTTGTCAACCATTTTTACTGTTTTTTCCATATGGGCACATGCTTTGCAGCTACCACAACAATAGGATCCCTTCGTAATCTCTCGGGATTTCTTTTCCCTGAAGTGGCTCTGGACTAATGTGTCCTTTGGGTTTGCTGCACGTCTCCAGCTGAAGGAAACCCTGTCCCCTAAGATGTTCCTAAGGCCCTCATCAGATAGTAATATGGGCCAATTCTTTTGGACAATATTCTGGATTTCCTTCCACTCATTACAGAAATCCCCTATGAACCTAATTGGATTGTCCTTTGGAGGTGCTTTTGGGGTATGAATAAGCATCTTTCTTTCTTTATTTCTTACATAATTTGCAGCTCTCTTTATACTCCTCTTGCTGTATCCTCTCTCTTTTAATCTACAGATTAATTCCTTGGTCCGGATCTCATAATCAGCTGGGCTGGAACAATTTCGCTTTAACCTAAGGAATTCTCCTTTTGGAATGTTGCGAACAACTGGGGGGTAATGGAAGCTGTTAAAGTGAAGGACACTGTTCGTAGCTGTACTTTTTCTAAAAAGGTCAGTTTCTAAGTAGCCATCGGACTTCCTACGAATGGTGATATCTAGAAAATCAATTTCCTTCTGGCTCATATTGAATGTCAATCTCAAATTATTTGAGTTGTCATTCAAAACTGAAATAAAGTCATGAAAAAGACCTTGATTTCCCTTCCAGAGAATCAGAATGTCATCTATGTACCTGACCCATAGTAAAACTTGGTCAGTGTACATATCTAGATCTCCGTTGAAAACAGTGTCCTGTTCCCACTTACCAAGGTACAGGTTCGCAAAAGTAGGGGCACACGCAGTCCCCATAGCTGTGCCCCGAATCTGTAAGTAGAAACGATTGGAGAAGACAAAGAAGTTTTTGGTAAGTATGAATTCTAATAATTCTATAAGAAGGGTGCTAAATTCGTCATTAGGTTCCATACGCAGAAAATGCTTGACAGCTTCAATGCCCACTCTATGATCTATGCTCGTGTAGAGTGACTCCACATCCACCGTGATCATCCAAACATCGTCCTCAAGAGAGAGGTCCTCTACCAATTTTAGGACATCTGAGGTGTCCTTTATATAAGATGGAAGGGAGGTTACGTACTTCCTCAAGTGTGTGTCAACAAATATACTGGCTTGTTCTGTTAGATTCGCCATACCGGATAGAATTGGTCTCCCAGGTGGGATCTGTTTGTTCTTATGGATTTTAGGTAACAAATAGATAGTAGGGATCTTTGGATCCTCAATTTTTAAGAAAATCCATTCTGTTTTGTTGATAACACCAGTTCTGAAAGCTTTTTCGATTATCTGATCATATCTGTTCTTAAAGTCTGTCAGAGGGTTCGAGAAAAGTTGTTTATAGCACTTTCTATCATGAAGTTGTTTATCCATTTCTTTTCTATACATAGTCACCGGCCATATAACTATATTTCCGCCTTTGTCTGAAGGCTTGATAACAACATCCTCCCATTTCTTAATTTCTTGTAATGCTTGTCTTTCAATATTACTGAGATTATCATTACACATTTGCCTGGTTCTTGTCCTTAGATTGTCTAATTCTTTGGAGACCATTCTTTCAAAGGTCACTATCTGGGGACTCACTTGTTCAACAGGGAAAAATTGAGATTTCCTCTTACAGATAATTCTAGGGGACATATTCATACTTTCCAAAGATGTGCTAGGGATGGAGTCCTGGATATCAGAGGTATCTTGCTCCAGAAGGAGTTCTTCCAAGTCTTTCACAGCTTCTAGGTCTTCTCGAGAGTTAAGTTGTATAAACTCTTCCAAGGTACCCCCTGGGCCATTATGATCCTTCTCATAAGTCTCTTTTTGACTGTCCTGAGAGAAAATTTTTTTGCCAATTTGAGTTTTCGTGTAAATAAGAAAAGATCCTTCTCCCATTTGAACCTATCAAATCCAACAGTGGGTGAGAAGGATAGCCCTCGTGAAAGGAGATCAACATGTTGTTGCGAGAGGATCCTATCCGAAAGATTGATAATCTGTAAGGACATAATGTTACTCACTTTCTCCTCATTCGTCTCCTTTCCGGATTCCATGGATTTTTCCAACCCCATTGGTTCCGGTCTCGCAACCTTCTTCCTCCCCCTCCTAATGGGTTTACGTCTAGGTTCCCTCTCTCTTCCTGAGGAACCATAGTACGCTCTAAAAAAGTACCTGTGTCCTTGGGAGAGTACCTATTTCTATTTTCACGGAACCTTCTATTCCCTGAATCATGATCAGATGTTTCCACGTCAGAGGATTCACCACTGGTGGACAATCCCATATCGTCCCTTCTATAGGTATTTCTATTTCTCCCAGTGTTCCATTTAAAGATGGTGCCATTTGTATAGTCCCTCTTATCACGGACAAACTTAGATTTCTTCTTTTCTATGATAAACCTCTCATATTGTTCTAATTCTTTTTTATTTTTATCATACATCTGCAGAAAGAACTCATTGGCCTCAAAATCTTTGAGTTTTCCACTTAGTTGTTCAATCTCCTTGGAATATTGATCTAACATGAGTGTATCATGTTTTAAAATAATTTGGATCAATTCCTTGGAACATTTTAATAGTGTATTTTCCCATTCAGTTTGTAATTCAGGGGTTGCCAGTTCATATGACGGAAAAACTTTGGGGCGCAGGCCCCGTGGGGTGATAGAGTTTTTAAGATAATTTTCATTTGTAGTTAGATCCCACCAGGTTTGACTTTGTTTGCGTAACGAAATTTTAAGTTGATACAGATGTTCTCTCCAACCATCATTTCCTAATGGGGTACCAATATCTCCCTTCTCTGAGAATATAGATTCTGAATTCTCACTTCTTTTTTCACAATATCTATTGAGATCTGCTTTCAGATCAAACGTGGCCATCTTTATTCTTGTATTATACAGGTTCATACAGGGACATAGGATGAACTTCAAGATAGATTATCAAATACTTCTATCAAAATTCTTTTATATTAGGGATTTTTCCCATATCTATAAACTGGTGCCCACCACAGAGACTGAGATAGACCTCAGTACAAAAGCAATATCAAAAAAGAGCACGGAGGTGTGGTTGCACACAGGTGGGACTTAGGTCTATTTATTCATGGCAAAATGTTGCATTTCAGAATAGACAGGGTGCACTTTCGTTCGTTCTAGACATAGAACATATAGAGCAAGGGGAGAAAAGAAAAACATGAAAGGCACTCCAGTCCCAAGAATAAATGTCAAATTTAATTATAAAACTTTACTTTTATTATGTTACATAAAAAACAAAGGAAAAGCAGCGAAATTTTTAAAAATGTAAGTAATGTGTGTGTACTGTGTTAAAACATAATGAACACCCGACAGCAGTGCAGGGTAATTGTATCTTCACTCAAGTGTCAAGAGAGTAGCTCCCAATAGTATATTGTTCTTTCTACTGGGTTTAAATCATTAGATCTCTTGTTTCTATATATATTGATACTACTAATCTCCTATTATCAATAAAGAGGTTGTTTTAATAATAAAGAGAAAAAAATCTCTCAGAGTGCGTTTAATTACTTAGATCCGCTTCCAGATCTCATTGGATTGTATCATATTATCTGGATTGGTGTGTCATTAATTTGTCAAGCACATATATATCCAGTGCTTAGACTTTCACTGATGTGATTCACAGATTCTCAAAAAGAGGAGGGGTTTCCCCCAGGTTCTCTTATAGTACACTGGCTCCCTAGCGGAAAAGTGCAATCATATATGAGTTATATAACATCCAGGATTGAGAAGCGCATAATATCTCCGCTCACGTGGGCTGGTCCGTGAGTTTGGTTCTAGTACTTCCTGGGCTACTCACATAGTTACAATAATCCCCTCGGGGGTCTTAGTAATAAAGTAGATCCCTTGCGGGGGAATGTAGTCATGAGCAAATCACATAATACTCAGGATTCATGAGCGCATAATTTCTCCGCTCGTGTGGGTTGTTCATTAGTCCAATCCTAATGTTCCCCTAAGTTGCCTATGTAGTTATTGTGATTCCCTCTAAGAGAAAATGTCTCTACATAATTCCTGCGAATCTACAGCAAGTATACACATAGCATCATCCATACAATTATAACGATACTGGATTGCCTATATAATTATAGTAGTTCATTCTCAGAGGACATGTCTCTGTATAGTTTATGCAGACCTATAGTAAACGCACACATAACGCCATTCATACAATCTTATAGCGTTACTGAGAAGAGGAGATACAGTGCCTGCCTGTTCTGTCGAGTGTAAGTGACGTCCTAATGACGCCACTTTACCCCGACGTACGTTTCGCACATAGCTTTTTCAAGGTAGCAACCCGAGAAGCCTACTCGGGAGGTTAATATCCTAAGTCCATCCTATCACCTTGCGTCTGTTTGATTGACAGCTGTATCAGCCAATCACAACTAACCCTATTCAAAGTATGACAAGGGAAGAGAGCGAAGGGAAAGGATCTCTTTCCTTAATAGGTAAGACAAAGTCAGTGCATAATACATGTTCCTAAATCATCTTGGTACATCTATGTTTGTTATTTAAACTTATACATAAATGTGCAGGGTATTTGCTAAATATTGGGAGTGGGGATTGGAGAATATTAATGTACAAGCTTTTTGCCGAATAAGGGGATATACATAAACTCCACACGTTCTATATCAGGAGGTGGAATATTTATTCCAAATATCATTGTGGAGTACCATCTATTGTTGGAGATAGATAGTGGATGCCAAACATTGAAAAACGTTTTGATTATATCCCTTACACTATAAATCTCCCACTGCCGTTTTTTTAAAAAAGGCATATCAAGTGGCCAGATGATATTTTCCATCTCCTACAGTAAGAGGAATTGTTAGTGACATCTGGTAATTGGTTCCACCAGTACACAAAAGATGTACCCTTATGGTCACAAGTTCCTAATCCTATAATACATACGAGTATACCAGGTAGGTCAATGGATATTCATATGAATTTTTTCCAGATCATAGGTGGAAAAAGTCATCTTGTACTCGTAATATGTATTGAACATCTGCTATTAATGAATATTAACATGTCATCACTTGTAATATTGGTCGTCATAGGTTACTTCCAAATGATATTTTCCATATCCTATAATAGGGGGAATTATTAGTGCCATCTAGTGGACCAGATTTCCAGGATACAGAGAACATATCCCTATAGTCACACCATATTCTTTTCATAGAAAGCTTGCATAACTATTATACTCATTCAAACCCTGTGGTGAAAGTGAGTTGAGTAAGAATATCCACTTACTCTCACGTTGTAGTAAAATCTTGTCAATATCTCCCCCTCTAATTCCCAAGATAACTTTTTCTATTCCAAAACATTTCAGACCATCAGTGTTACAGTTGTGCCTATGAGAGAAGTGTTTCGCCACTGGGGATAACTTTTTCATTCTATCTTGGTCTCGTCGAGCATTTCTAATGGATCCAATGTGTTCTAGGACACGTAATTTGAGTTTTCTTTTGGTTTTCCCCACGTAGATTTTAGGACAGGGACATTTTAAAACATATACAACTCCACTGGTGTTACAATTAATGTATCCATTAACGAAATGTGTAGTTTTGAATTTGTCAACCATTTTTACTGTTTTTTCCATATGGGCACATGCTTTGCAGCTACCACAACAATAGGATCCCTTCGTAATCTCTCGGGATTTCTTTTCCCTGAAGTGGCTCTGGACTAATGTGTCCTTTGGGTTTGCTGCACGTCTCCAGCTGAAGGAAACCCTGTCCCCTAAGATGTTCCTAAGGCCCTCATCAGATAGTAATATGGGCCAATTCTTTTGGACAATATTCTGGATTTCCTTCCACTCATTACAGAAATCCCCTATGAACCTAATTGGATTGTCCTTTGGAGGTGCTTTTGGGGTATGAATAAGCATCTTTCTTTCTTTATTTCTTACATAATTTGCAGCTCTCTTTATACTCCTCTTGCTGTATCCTCTCTCTTTTAATCTACAGATTAATTCCTTGGTCCGGATCTCATAATCAGCTGGGCTGGAACAATTTCGCTTTAACCTAAGGAATTCTCCTTTTGGAATGTTGCGAACAACTGGGGGGTAATGGAAGCTGTTAAAGTGAAGGACACTGTTCGTAGCTGTACTTTTTCTAAAAAGGTCAGTTTCTAAGTAGCCATCGGACTTCCTACGAATGGTGATATCTAGAAAATCAATTTCCTTCTGGCTCATATTGAATGTCAATCTCAAATTATTTGAGTTGTCATTCAAAACTGAAATAAAGTCATGAAAAAGACCTTGATTTCCCTTCCAGAGAATCAGAATGTCATCTATGTACCTGACCCATAGTAAAACTTGGTCAGTGTACATATCTAGATCTCCGTTGAAAACAGTGTCCTGTTCCCACTTACCAAGGTACAGGTTCGCAAAAGTAGGGGCACACGCAGTCCCCATAGCTGTGCCCCGAATCTGTAAGTAGAAACGATTGGAGAAGACAAAGAAGTTTTTGGTAAGTATGAATTCTAATAATTCTATAAGAAGGGTGCTAAATTCGTCATTAGGTTCCATACGCAGAAAATGCTTGACAGCTTCAATGCCCACTCTATGATCTATGCTCGTGTAGAGTGACTCCACATCCACCGTGATCATCCAAACATCGTCCTCAAGAGAGAGGTCCTCTACCAATTTTAGGACATCTGAGGTGTCCTTTATATAAGATGGAAGGGAGGTTACGTACTTCCTCAAGTGTGTGTCAACAAATATACTGGCTTGTTCTGTTAGATTCGCCATACCGGATAGAATTGGTCTCCCAGGTGGGATCTGTTTGTTCTTATGGATTTTAGGTAACAAATAGATAGTAGGGATCTTTGGATCCTCAATTTTTAAGAAAATCCATTCTGTTTTGTTGATAACACCAGTTCTGAAAGCTTTTTCGATTATCTGATCATATCTGTTCTTAAAGTCTGTCAGAGGGTTCGAGAAAAGTTGTTTATAGCACTTTCTATCATGAAGTTGTTTATCCATTTCTTTTCTATACATAGTCACCGGCCATATAACTATATTTCCGCCTTTGTCTGAAGGCTTGATAACAACATCCTCCCATTTCTTAATTTCTTGTAATGCTTGTCTTTCAATATTACTGAGATTATCATTACACATTTGCCTGGTTCTTGTCCTTAGATTGTCTAATTCTTTGGAGACCATTCTTTCAAAGGTCACTATCTGGGGACTCACTTGTTCAACAGGGAAAAATTGAGATTTCCTCTTACAGATAATTCTAGGGGACATATTCATACTTTCCAAAGATGTGCTAGGGATGGAGTCCTGGATATCAGAGGTATCTTGCTCCAGAAGGAGTTCTTCCAAGTCTTTCACAGCTTCTAGGTCTTCTCGAGAGTTAAGTTGTATAAACTCTTCCAAGGTACCCCCTGGGCCATTATGATCCTTCTCATAAGTCTCTTTTTGACTGTCCTGAGAGAAAATTTTTGCCAATTTGAGTTTTCGTGTAAATAAGAAAAGATCCTTCTCCCATTTGAACCTATCAAATCCAACAGTGGGTGAGAAGGATAGCCCTCGTGAAAGGAGATCAACATGTTGTTGCGAGAGGATCCTATCCGAAAGATTGATAATCTGTAAGGACATAATGTTACTCACTTTCTCCTCATTCGTCTCCTTTCCGGATTCCATGGATTTTTCCAACCCCATTGGTTCCGGTCTCGCAACCTTCTTCCTCCCCCTCCTAATGGGTTTACGTCTAGGTTCCCTCTCTCTTCCTGAGGAACCATAGTACGCTCTAAAAAAGTACCTGTGTCCTTGGGAGAGTACCTATTTCTATTTTCACGGAACCTTCTATTCCCTGAATCATGATCAGATGTTTCCACGTCAGAGGATTCACCACTGGTGGACAATCCCATATCGTCCCTTCTATAGGTATTTCTATTTCTCCCAGTGTTCCATTTAAAGATGGTGCCATTTGTATAGTCCCTCTTATCACGGACAAACTTAGATTTCTTCTTTTCTATGATAAACCTCTCATATTGTTCTAATTCTTTTTTATTTTTATCATACATCTGCAGAAAGAACTCATTGGCCTCAAAATCTTTGAGTTTTCCACTTAGTTGTTCAATCTCCTTGGAATATTGATCTAACATGAGTGTATCATGTTTTAAAATAATTTGGATCAATTCTTTGGAACATTTTAATAGTGTATTTTCCCATTCAGTTTGTAATTCAGGGGTTGCCAGTTCATATGACGGAAAAACTTTTGCTCGACGAGACCAAGATAGAATGAAAAAGTTATCCCCAGTGGCGAAACACTTCTCTCATAGGCACAACTGTAACACTGATGGTCTGAAATGTTTTGGAATAGAAAAAGTTATCTTGGGAATTAGAGGGGGAGATATTGACAAGATTTTACTACAACGTGAGAGTAAGTGGATATTCTTACTCAACTCACTTTCACCACAGGGTTTGAATGAGTATAATAGTTATGCAAGCTTTCTATGAAAAGAATATGGTGTGACTATAGGGATATGTTCTCTGTATCCTGGAAATCTGGTCCACTAGATGGCACTAATAATTCCCCCTATTATAGGATATGGAAAATATCATTTGGAAGTAACCTATGACGACCAATATTACAAGTGATGACATGTTAATATTCATTAATAGCAGATGTTCAATACATATTACGAGTACAAGATGACTTTTTCCACCTATGATCTGGAAAAAATTCATATGAATATCCATTGACCTACCTGGTATACTCGTATGTATTATAGGATTAGGAACTTGTGACCATAAGGGTACATCTTTTGTGTACTGGTGGAACCAATTACCAGATGTCACTAACAATTCCTCTTACTGTAGGAGATGGAAAATATCATCTGGCCACTTGATATGTGTCACTCACCGGACCGTGAGTGCCTCTTCCCGGACATTTAGGAACCGTGGCCGTCCGCCATCCTGAGGGTCTGCGCATGCGCAGCCCTTTTCTATACTTTAGTGTATACCCCTTTAACTTAATTGGCAGATCAGGCAACCTCCCTATATTAAGCACCTGTGGTCACTACCACGTTGCCTGATCTTGGAGTCTCATTCCTCATGAGTCTCTGAAGGTGTTCCTGTATTTCTCGTGTATTCAGCGCTGCTGATTCCTGTGGTTTCCAAACCACTTCTACTTCTGTGGTTTCCATACCACTTCTACCATCAACTGTATCATCAGGACTGTTTGCTGATTCTTATCCGCTGCCTCCGTGCACTACAGTCTTCTAAACCACTTTAACGTTATTTTATATCATCATGACTGTTTGCTGATTCCTATCCGCTGCCTCCGTGCACTACAGTCTTCTACACCACTTCAACGTTATGTTATATCTATGTGACTGTTTACTCATTGCTATCCGCTGCCTCCGTGCACTCCAGCTTTTACCTCACTCACCTGCTTCTCATCAAGTCTGTTTGCTGATTGCTATCCGCTGCCTCCGTGCACTACAGTCTCCTGCTTGCAACTCGCCTGTGTTTAACATCGTGACTGCCAGCTGACTACTATCCGCTGCCTCTGTGCACTACAGTCTCCTGCTTGCAACTCGCCTGTGTTCAACATCGTGACTGCCAGCTGATTACTATCCGCTGCCTCCGTGCACTACACTCTCATCTCATCTTTGCTGTGCCTTCCTCGAGACTGCCGCTTTTCATTACCATCTGCTTCACTTCGTGATCTACAGCTCCTGCCCTGCGCTGCACTCCTGTTTCCCATCGCTGTTGGTTCCTGTGGTTGCTACTGGTTACCTCCGTGTGCCGCTGAGTCCTGCCGCTGTGGTCAGCGCTATCGTCCATCTCCTGCTGATCCACTCTCCACGCCTTCACGTGTTCCACTGGCCTCTACCCTCCTGTCAGCATTGGATTTGTATCTCTTCTACTACCCTCTGCTGGATCATCTCCATTCTCCTGGGTTTCCTATGAGTCCAGTTCCACGTGTTGCTGACTCCTGTGGATTCGTGTCCCTGTCGGTCTACTCACCTGTGCGCTGCACCTGCTAGACCGCTGCTTCTCCTATCCAGGGACTTCCTATCCAGTCGGTCTCCAGCCGCTCAGGTACCGCTGCAATTCCATCTGACTGCTACTGCTGAACCACGGTATGCATACTTCTCATTGACTGTGCTGTGTATTGCATATCTTGCTGGACTGTGTTTGGTTCTCTCTGGAGTCTGCTATCCGCTGAGTCTATTGCCATCATTGACTGTGTTATCATTGTGCTGGACTACTTCAAGAGACTTTCTAGATTGCAGACCTGATCAGTCATTTACATATATATATACCTATATTGTGCATATTACTGTGGATCGTGTATAAGGTGCCTGTGTATATCCTGTGTTGCAGTCTTCCCCCGTGCACCTCCTCACATATATATGCAGTGGTACAACTTGCTGATGTCAGACCACTGATCCCTGTTTCCGGTATTACCTGTTCCATTATTCTCTCACATAGCAGTGGTACAACTTGCTACCGCAGACCACTGTACCTCCACTTGGATTCCATTCCTTCACTCAGACAGCGGTACAACTTGCTACCCGCAGACCGCTGACTCTCATCACCTCCTTGTTTCTGTTGGACATTCCTCCTCACTATAGCAGTGGTACAACTTGCTATCGCAGACCACTGACTACCTTCACGTGTCCTTGTCCATACAGTTCCTTGTTAATCATTACCTCAGTATTACCAGTGTTGCTAGTCATAGACTTTCCTGAGCATCTCATCGGTCATCATTTCATGTTCCGTGATCACCCAGCTACCAGAGTACCCTATTACCATCTACATTGCTCTGGTAAGCCTACCATCTGGTGATCCCTGGGTAAAGACTCCTAGTGCCCGTGACAATATGCCTTTTTTAAAAAAACGGCAGTGGGAGATTTATAGTGTAAGGGATATAATCAAAACGTTTTTCAATGTTTGGCATCCACTATCTATCTCCAACAATAGATGGTACTCCACAATGATATTTGGAATAAATATTCCACCTCCTGATATAGAACGTGTGGAGTTTATGTATATCCCCTTATTCGGCAAAAAGCTTGTACATTAATATTCTCCAATCCCCACTCCCAATATTTAGCAAATACCCTGCACATTTATGTATAAGTTTAAATAACAAACATAGATGTACCAAGATGATTTAGGAACATGTATTATGCACTGACTTTGTCTTACCTATTAAGGAAAGAGATCCTTTCCCTTCGCTCTCTTCCCTTGTCATACTTTGAATAGGGTTAGTTGTGATTGGCTGATACAGCTGTCAATCAAACAGACGCAAGGTGATAGGATGGACTTAGGATATTAACCTCCCGAGTAGGCTTCTCGGGTTGCTACCTTGAAAAAGCTATGTGCGAAACGTACGTCGGGGTAAAGTGGCGTCATTAGGACGTCACTTACACTCGACAGAACAGGCAGGCACTGTATCTCCTCTTCTCAGTAACGCTATAAGATTGTATGAATGGCGTTATGTGTGCGTTTACTATAGGTCTGCATAAACTATACAGAGACATGTCCTCTGAGAATGAACTACTATAATTATATAGGCAATCCAGTATCGTTATAATTGTATGGATGATGCTATGTGTATACTTGCTGTAGATTCGCAGGAATTATGTAGAGACATTTTCTCTTAGAGGGAATCACAATAACTACATAGGCAACTTAGGGGAACATTAGGATTGGACTAATGAACAACCCACACGAGCGGAGAAATTATGCGCTCATGAATCCTGAGTATTATGTGATTTGCTCATGACTACATTCCCCCGCAAGGGATCTACTTTATTACTAAGACCCCCGAGGGGATTATTGTAACTATGTGAGTAGCCCAGGAAGTACTAGAACCAAACTCACGGACCAGCCCACGTGAGCGGAGATATTATGCGCTTCTCAATCCTGGATGTTATATAACTCATATATGATTGCACTTTTCCGCTAGGGAGCCAGTGTACTATAAGAGAACCTGGGGGAAACCCCTCCTCTTTTTGAGAATCTGTGAATCACATCAGTGAAAGTCTAAGCACTGGATATATATGTGCTTGACAAATTAATGACACACCAATCCAGATAATATGATACAATCCAATGAGATCTGGAAGCGGATCTAAGTAATTAAACGCACTCTGAGAGATTTTTTTCTCTTTATTATTAAAACAACCTCTTTATTGATAATAGGAGATTAGTAGTATCAATATATATAGAAACAAGAGATCTAATGATTTAAACCCAGTAGAAAGAACAATATACTATTGGGAGCTACTCTCTTGACACTTGAGTGAAGATACAATTACCCTGCACTGCTGTCGGGTGTTCATTATGTTTTAACACAGTACACACACATTACTTACATTTTTAAAAATTTCGCTGCTTTTCCTTTGTTTTTTATGTAACATAATAAAAGTAAAGTTTTATAATTAAATTTGACATTTATTCTTGGGACTGGAGTGCCTTTCATGTTTTTCTTTTCTCCCCTTGCTCTATATGTTCTATGTCTAGAACGAACGAAAGTGCACCCTGTCTATTCTGAAATGCAACATTTTGCCATGAATAAATAGACCTAAGTCCCACCTGTGTGCAACCACACCTCCGTGCTCTTTTTTGATATTGCTTTTGTACTGAGGTCTATCTCAGTCTCTGTGGTGGGCACCAGTTTATAGATATGGGAAAAATCCCTAATATAAAAGAATTTTGATAGAAGTATTTGATAATCTATCTTGAAGTTCATCCTATGTCCCTGTATGAACCTGTATAATACAAGAATAAAGATGGCCACGTTTGATCTGAAAGCAGATCTCAATAGATATTGTGAAAAAAGAAGTGAGAATTCAGAATCTATATTCTCAGAGAAGGGAGATATTGGTACCCCATTAGGAAATGATGGTTGGAGAGAACATCTGTATCAACTTAAAATTTCGTTACGCAAACAAAGTCAAACCTGGTGGGATCTAACTACAAATGAAAATTATCTTAAAAACTCTATCACCCCACGGGGCATGCGCCCCAAAGTTTTTCCGTCATATGAACTGGCAACCCCTGAATTACAAACTGAATGGGAAAATACACTATTAAAATGTTCCAAGGAATTGATCCAAATTATTTTAAAACATGATACACTCATGTTAGATCAATATTCCAAGGAGATTGAACAACTAAGTGGAAAACTCAAAGATTTTGAGGCCAATGAGTTCTTTCTGCAGATGTATGATAAAAATAAAAAAGAATTAGAACAATATGAGAGGTTTATCATAGAAAAGAAGAAATCTAAGTTTGTCCGTGATAAGAGGGACTATACAAATGGCACCATCTTTAAATGGAACACTGGGAGAAATAGAAATACCTATAGAAGGGACGATATGGGATTGTCCACCAGTGGTGAATCCTCTGACGTGGAAACATCTGATCATGATTCAGGGAATAGAAGGTTCCGTGAAAATAGAAATAGGTACTCTCCCAAGGACACAGGTACTTTTTTAGAGCGTACTATGGTTCCTCAGGAAGAGAGAGGGAACCTAGACGTAAACCCATTAGGAGGGGGAGGAAGAAGGTTGCGAGACCGGAACCAATGGGGTTGGAAAAATCCATGGAATCCGGAAAGGAGACGAATGAGGAGAAAGTGAGTAACATTATGTCCTTACAGATTATCAATCTTTCGGATAGGATCCTCTCGCAACAACATGTTGATCTCCTTTCACGAGGGCTATCCTTCTCACCCACTGTTGGATTTGATAGGTTCAAATGGGAGAAGGATCTTTTCTTATTTACACGAAAACTCAAATTGGCAAAAATTTTCTCTCAGGACAGTCAAAAAGAGACTTATGAGAAGGATCATAATGGCCCAGGGGGTACCTTGGAAGAGTTTATACAACTTAACTCTCGAGAAGACCTAGAAGCTGTGAAAGACTTGGAAGAACTCCTTCTGGAGCAAGATACCTCTGATATCCAGGACTCCATCCCTAGCACATCTTTGGAAAGTATGAATATGTCCCCTAGAATTATCTGTAAGAGGAAATCTCAATTTTTCCCTGTTGAACAAGTGAGTCCCCAGATAGTGACCTTTGAAAGAATGGTCTCCAAAGAATTAGACAATCTAAGGACAAGAACCAGGCAAATGTGTAATGATAATCTCAGTAATATTGAAAGACAAGCATTACAAGAAATTAAGAAATGGGAGGATGTTGTTATCAAGCCTTCAGACAAAGGCGGAAATATAGTTATATGGCCGGTGACTATGTATAGAAAAGAAATGGATAAACAACTTCATGATAGAAAGTGCTATAAACAACTTTTCTCGAACCCTCTGACAGACTTTAAGAACAGATATGATCAGATAATCGAAAAAGCTTTCAGAACTGGTGTTATCAACAAAACAGAATGGATTTTCTTAAAAATTGAGGATCCAAAGATCCCTACTATCTATTTGTTACCTAAAATCCATAAGAACAAACAGATCCCACCTGGGAGACCAATTCTATCCGGTATGGCGAATCTAACAGAACAAGCCAGTATATTTGTTGACACACACTTGAGGAAGTACGTAACCTCCCTTCCATCTTATATAAAGGACACCTCAGATGTCCTAAAATTGGTAGAGGACCTCTCTCTTGAGGACGATGTTTGGATGATCACGGTGGATGTGGAGTCACTCTACACGAGCATAGATCATAGAGTGGGCATTGAAGCTGTCAAGCATTTTCTGCGTATGGAACCTAATGACGAATTTAGCACCCTTCTTATAGAATTATTAGAATTCATACTTACCAAAAACTTCTTTGTCTTCTCCAATCGTTTCTACTTACAGATTCGGGGCACAGCTATGGGGACTGCGTGTGCCCCTACTTTTGCGAACCTGTACCTTGGTAAGTGGGAACAGGACACTGTTTTCAACGGAGATCTAGATATGTACACTGACCAAGTTTTACTATGGGTCAGGTACATAGATGACATTCTGATTCTCTGGAAGGGAAATCAAGGTCTTTTTCATGACTTTATTTCAGTTTTGAATGACAACTCAAATAATTTGAGATTGACATTCAATATGAGCCAGAAGGAAATTGATTTTCTAGATATCACCATTCGTAGGAAGTCCGATGGCTACTTAGAAACTGACCTTTTTAGAAAAAGTACAGCTACGAACAGTGTCCTTCACTTTAACAGCTTCCATTACCCCCCAGTTGTTCGCAACATTCCAAAAGGAGAATTCCTTAGGTTAAAGCGAAATTGTTCCAGCCCAGCTGATTATGAGATCCGGACCAAGGAATTAATCTGTAGATTAAAAGAGAGAGGATACAGCAAGAGGAGTATAAAGAGAGCTGCAAATTATGTAAGAAATAAAGAAAGAAAGATGCTTATTCATACCCCAAAAGCACCTCCAAAGGACAATCCAATTAGGTTCATAGGGGATTTCTGTAATGAGTGGAAGGAAATCCAGAATATTGTCCAAAAGAATTGGCCCATATTACTATCTGATGAGGGCCTTAGGAACATCTTAGGGGACAGGGTTTCCTTCAGCTGGAGACGTGCAGCAAACCTAAAGGACACATTAGTCCAGAGCCACTTCAGGGAAAAGAAATCCCGAGAGATTACGAAGGGATCCTATTGTTGTGGTAGCTGCAAAGCATGTGCCCATATGGAAAAAACAGTAAAAATGGTTGACAAATTCAAAACTACACATTTCGTTAATGGATACATTAATTGTAACACCAGTGGAGTTGTATATGTTTTAAAATGTCCCTGTCCTAAAATCTACGTGGGGAAAACCAAAAGAAAACTCAAATTACGTGTCCTAGAACACATTGGATCCTTTAGAAATGCTCGACGAGACCAAGATAGAATGAAAAAGTTATCCCCAGTGGCGAAACACTTCTCTCATAGGCACAACTGTAACACTGATGGTCTGAAATGTTTTGGAATAGAAAAAGTTATCTTGGGAATTAGAGGGGGAGATATTGACAAGATTTTACTACAACGTGAGAGTAAGTGGATATTCTTACTCAACTCACTTTCACCACAGGGTTTGAATGAGTATAATAGTTATGCAAGCTTTCTATGAAAAGAATATGGTGTGACTATAGGGATATGTTCTCTGTATCCTGGAAATCTGGTCCACTAGATGGCACTAATAATTCCCCCTATTATAGGATATGGAAAATATCATTTGGAAGTAACCTATGACGACCAATATTACAAGTGATGACATGTTAATATTCATTAATAGCAGATGTTCAATACATATTACGAGTACAAGATGACTTTTTCCACCTATGATCTGGAAAAAATTCATATGAATATCCATTGACCTACCTGGTATACTCGTATGTATTATAGGATTAGGAACTTGTGACCATAAGGGTACATCTTTTGTGTACTGGTGGAACCAATTACCAGATGTCACTAACAATTCCTCTTACTGTAGGAGATGGAAAATATCATCTGGCCACTTGATATGCCTTTTTTAAAAAAACGGCAGTGGGAGATTTATAGTGTAAGGGATATAATCAAAACGTTTTTCAATGTTTGGCATCCACTATCTATCTCCAACAATAGATGGTACTCCACAATGATATTTGGAATAAATATTCCACCTCCTGATATAGAACGTGTGGAGTTTATGTATATCCCCTTATTCGGCAAAAAGCTTGTACATTAATATTCTCCAATCCCCACTCCCAATATTTAGCAAATACCCTGCACATTTATGTATAAGTTTAAATAACAAACATAGATGTACCAAGATGATTTAGGAACATGTATTATGCACTGACTTTGTCTTACCTATTAAGGAAAGAGATCCTTTCCCTTCGCTCTCTTCCCTTGTCATACTTTGAATAGGGTTAGTTGTGATTGGCTGATACAGCTGTCAATCAAACAGACGCAAGGTGATAGGATGGACTTAGGATATTAACCTCCCGAGTAGGCTTCTCGGGTTGCTACCTTGAAAAAGCTATGTGCGAAACGTACGTCGGGGTAAAGTGGCGTCATTAGGACGTCACTTACACTCGACAGAACAGGCAGGCACTGTATCTCCTCTTCTCAGTAACGCTATAAGATTGTATGAATGGCGTTATGTGTGCGTTTACTATAGGTCTGCATAAACTATACAGAGACATGTCCTCTGAGAATGAACTACTATAATTATATAGGCAATCCAGTATCGTTATAATTGTATGGATGATGCTATGTGTATACTTGCTGTAGATTCGCAGGAATTATGTAGAGACATTTTCTCTTAGAGGGAATCACAATAACTACATAGGCAACTTAGGGGAACATTAGGATTGGACTAATGAACAACCCACACGAGCGGAGAAATTATGCGCTCATGAATCCTGAGTATTATGTGATTTGCTCATGACTACATTCCCCCGCAAGGGATCTACTTTATTACTAAGACCCCCGAGGGGATTATTGTAACTATGTGAGTAGCCCAGGAAGTACTAGAACCAAACTCACGGACCAGCCCACGTGAGCGGAGATATTATGCGCTTCTCAATCCTGGATGTTATATAACTCATATATGATTGCACTTTTCCGCTAGGGAGCCAGTGTACTATAAGAGAACCTGGGGGAAACCCCTCCTCTTTTTGAGAATCTGTGAATCACATCAGTGAAAGTCTAAGCACTGGATATATATGTGCTTGACAAATTAATGACACACCAATCCAGATAATATGATACAATCCAATGAGATCTGGAAGCGGATCTAAGTAATTAAACGCACTCTGAGAGATTTTTTTCTCTTTATTATTAAAACAACCTCTTTATTGATAATAGGAGATTAGTAGTATCAATATATATAGAAACAAGAGATCTAATGATTTAAACCCAGTAGAAAGAACAATATACTATTGGGAGCTACTCTCTTGACACTTGAGTGAAGATACAATTACCCTGCACTGCTGTCGGGTGTTCATTATGTTTTAACACAGTACACACACATTACTTACATTTTTAAAAATTTCGCTGCTTTTCCTTTGTTTTTTATGTAACATAATAAAAGTAAAGTTTTATAATTAAATTTGACATTTATTCTTGGGACTGGAGTGCCTTTCATGTTTTTCTTTTCTCCCCTTGCTCTATATGTTCTATGTCTAGAACGAACGAAAGTGCACCCTGTCTATTCTGAAATGCAACATTTTGCCATGAATAAATAGACCTAAGTCCCACCTGTGTGCAACCACACCTCCGTGCTCTTTTTTGATATTGCTTTTGTACTGAGGTCTATCTCAGTCTCTGTGGTGGGCACCAGTTTATAGATATGGGAAAAATCCCTAATATAAAAGAATTTTGATAGAAGTATTTGATAATCTATCTTGAAGTTCATCCTATGTCCCTGTATGAACCTGTATAATACAAGAATAAAGATGGCCACGTTTGATCTGAAAGCAGATCTCAATAGATATTGTGAAAAAAGAAGTGAGAATTCAGAATCTATATTCTCAGAGAAGGGAGATATTGGTACCCCATTAGGAAATGATGGTTGGAGAGAACATCTGTATCAACTTAAAATTTCGTTACGCAAACAAAGTCAAACCTGGTGGGATCTAACTACAAATGAAAATTATCTTAAAAACTCTATCACCCCACGGGGCCTGCGCCCCAAAGTTTTTCCGTCATATGAACTGGCAACCCCTGAATTACAAACTGAATGGGAAAATACACTATTAAAATGTTCCAAGGAATTGATCCAAATTATTTTAAAACATGATACACTCATGTTAGATCAATATTCCAAGGAGATTGAACAACTAAGTGGAAAACTCAAAGATTTTGAGGCCAATGAGTTCTTTCTGCAGATGTATGATAAAAATAAAAAAGAATTAGAACAATATGAGAGGTTTATCATAGAAAAGAAGAAATCTAAGTTTGTCCGTGATAAGAGGGACTATACAAATGGCACCATCTTTAAATGGAACACTGGGAGAAATAGAAATACCTATAGAAGGGACGATATGGGATTGTCCACCAGTGGTGAATCCTCTGACGTGGAAACATCTGATCATGATTCAGGGAATAGAAGGTTCCGTGAAAATAGAAATAGGTACTCTCCCAAGGACACAGGTACTTTTTTAGAGCGTACTATGGTTCCTCAGGAAGAGAGAGGGAACCTAGACGTAAACCCATTAGGAGGGGGAGGAAGAAGGTTGCGAGACCGGAACCAATGGGGTTGGAAAAATCCATGGAATCCGGAAAGGAGACGAATGAGGAGAAAGTGAGTAACATTATGTCCTTACAGATTATCAATCTTTCGGATAGGATCCTCTCGCAACAACATGTTGATCTCCTTTCACGAGGGCTATCCTTCTCACCCACTGTTGGATTTGATAGGTTCAAATGGGAGAAGGATCTTTTCTTATTTACACGAAAACTCAAATTGGCAAAAATTTTCTCTCAGGACAGTCAAAAAGAGACTTATGAGAAGGATCATAATGGCCCAGGGGGTACCTTGGAAGAGTTTATACAACTTAACTCTCGAGAAGACCTAGAAGCTGTGAAAGACTTGGAAGAACTCCTTCTGGAGCAAGATACCTCTGATATCCAGGACTCCATCCCTAGCACATCTTTGGAAAGTATGAATATGTCCCCTAGAATTATCTGTAAGAGGAAATCTCAATTTTTCCCTGTTGAACAAGTGAGTCCCCACATAGTGACCTTTGAAAGAATGGTCTCCAAAGAATTAGACAATCTAAGGACAAGAACCAGGCAAATGTGTAATGATAATCTCAGTAATATTGAAAGACAAGCATTACAAGAAATTAAGAAATGGGAGGATGTTGTTATCAAGCCTTCAGACAAAGGCGGAAATATAGTTATATGGCCGGTGACTATGTATAGAAAAGAAATGGATAAACAACTTCATGATAGAAAGTGCTATAAACAACTTTTCTCGAACCCTCTGACAGACTTTAAGAACAGATATGATCAGATAATCGAAAAAGCTTTCAGAACTGGTGTTATCAACAAAACAGAATGGATTTTCTTAAAAATTGAGGATCCAAAGATCCCTACTATCTATTTGTTACCTAAAATCCATAAGAACAAACAGATCCCACCTGGGAGACCAATTCTATCCGGTATGGCGAATCTAACAGAACAAGCCAGTATATTTGTTGACACACACTTGAGGAAGTACGTAACCTCCCTTCCATCTTATATAAAGGACACCTCAGATGTCCTAAAATTGGTAGAGGACCTCTCTCTTGAGGACGATGTTTGGATGATCACGGTGGATGTGGAGTCACTCTACACGAGCATAGATCATAGAGTGGGCATTGAAGCTGTCAAGCATTTTCTGCGTATGGAACCTAATGACGAATTTAGCACCCTTCTTATAGAATTATTAGAATTCATACTTACCAAAAACTTCTTTGTCTTCTCCAATCGTTTCTACTTACAGATTCGGGGCACAGCTATGGGGACTGCGTGTGCCCCTACTTTTGCGAACCTGTACCTTGGTAAGTGGGAACAGGACACTGTTTTCAACGGAGATCTAGATATGTACACTGACCAAGTTTTACTATGGGTCAGGTACATAGATGACATTCTGATTCTCTGGAAGGGAAATCAAGGTCTTTTTCATGACTTTATTTCAGTTTTGAATGACAACTCAAATAATTTGAGATTGACATTCAATATGAGCCAGAAGGAAATTGATTTTCTAGATATCACCATTCGTAGGAAGTCCGATGGCTACTTAGAAACTGACCTTTTTAGAAAAAGTACAGCTACGAACAGTGTCCTTCACTTTAACAGCTTCCATTACCCCCCAGTTGTTCGCAACATTCCAAAAGGAGAATTCCTTAGGTTAAAGCGAAATTGTTCCAGCCCAGCTGATTATGAGATCCGGACCAAGGAATTAATCTGTAGATTAAAAGAGAGAGGATACAGCAAGAGGAGTATAAAGAGAGCTGCAAATTATGTAAGAAATAAAGAAAGAAAGATGCTTATTCATACCCCAAAAGCACCTCCAAAGGACAATCCAATTAGGTTCATAGGGGATTTCTGTAATGAGTGGAAGGAAATCCAGAATATTGTCCAAAAGAATTGGCCCATATTACTATCTGATGAGGGCCTTAGGAACATCTTAGGGGACAGGGTTTCCTTCAGCTGGAGACGTGCAGCAAACCCAAAGGACACATTAGTCCAGAGCCACTTCAGGGAAAAGAAATCCCGAGAGATTACGAAGGGATCCTATTGTTGTGGTAGCTGCAAAGCATGTGCCCATATGGAAAAAACAGTAAAAATGGTTGACAAATTCAAAACTACACATTTCGTTAATGGATACATTAATTGTAACACCAGTGGAGTTGTATATGTTTTAAAATGTCCCTGTCCTAAAATCTACGTGGGGAAAACCAAAAGAAAACTCAAATTACGTGTCCTAGAACACATTGGATCCATTAAAAATGCTCGACGAGACCAAGATAGAATGAAAAAGTTATCCCCAGTGGCGAAACACTTCTCTCATAGGCACAACTGTAACACTGATGGTCTGAAATGTTTTGGAATAGAAAAAGTTATCTTGGGAATTAGAGGGGGAGATATTGACAAGATTTTACTACAACGTGAGAGTAAGTGGATATTCTTACTCAACTCACTTTCACCACAGGGTTTGAATGAGTATAATAGTTATGCAAGCTTTCTATGAAAAGAATATGGTGTGACTATAGGGATATGTTCTCTGTATCCTGGAAATCTGGTCCACTAGATGGCACTAATAATTCCCCCTATTATAGGATATGGAAAATATCATTTGGAAGTAACCTATGACGACCAATATTACAAGTGATGACATGTTAATATTCATTAATAGCAGATGTTCAATACATATTACGAGTACAAGATGACTTTTTCCACCTATGATCTGGAAAAAATTCATATGAATATCCATTGACCTACCTGGTATACTCGTATGTATTATAGGATTAGGAACTTGTGACCATAAGGGTACATCTTTTGTGTACTGGTGGAACCAATTACCAGATGTCACTAACAATTCCTCTTACTGTAGGAGATGGAAAATATCATCTGGCCACTTGATATGCCTTTTTTAAAAAAACGGCAGTGGGAGATTTATAGTGTAAGGGATATAATCAAAACGTTTTTCAATGTTTGGCATCCACTATCTATCTCCAACAATAGATGGTACTCCACAATGATATTTGGAATAAATATTCCACCTCCTGATATAGAACGTGTGGAGTTTATGTATATCCCCTTATTCGGCAAAAAGCTTGTACATTAATATTCTCCAATCCCCACTCCCAATATTTAGCAAATACCCTGCACATTTATGTATAAGTTTAAATAACAAACATAGATGTACCAAGATGATTTAGGAACATGTATTATGCACTGACTTTGTCTTACCTATTAAGGAAAGAGATCCTTTCCCTTCGCTCTCTTCCCTTGTCATACTTTGAATAGGGTTAGTTGTGATTGGCTGATACAGCTGTCAATCAAACAGACGCAAGGTGATAGGATGGACTTAGGATATTAACCTCCCGAGTAGGCTTCTCGGGTTGCTACCTTGAAAAAGCTATGTGCGAAACGTACGTCGGGGTAAAGTGGCGTCATTAGGACGTCACTTACACTCGACAGAACAGGCAGGCACTGTATCTCCTCTTCTCAGTAACGCTATAAGATTGTATGAATGGCGTTATGTGTGCGTTTACTATAGGTCTGCATAAACTATACAGAGACATGTCCTCTGAGAATGAACTACTATAATTATATAGGCAATCCAGTATCGTTATAATTGTATGGATGATGCTATGTGTATACTTGCTGTAGATTCGCAGGAATTATGTAGAGACATTTTCTCTTAGAGGGAATCACAATAACTACATAGGCAACTTAGGGGAACATTAGGATTGGACTAATGAACAACCCACACGAGCGGAGAAATTATGCGCTCATGAATCCTGAGTATTATGTGATTTGCTCATGACTACATTCCCCCGCAAGGGATCTACTTTATTACTAAGACCCCCGAGGGGATTATTGTAACTATGTGAGTAGCCCAGGAAGTACTAGAACCAAACTCACGGACCAGCCCACGTGAGCGGAGATATTATGCGCTTCTCAATCCTGGATGTTATATAACTCATATATGATTGCACTTTTCCGCTAGGGAGCCAGTGTACTATAAGAGAACCTGGGGGAAACCCCTCCTCTTTTTGAGAATCTGTGAATCACATCAGTGAAAGTCTAAGCACTGGATATATATGTGCTTGACAAATTAATGACACACCAATCCAGATAATATGATACAATCCAATGAGATCTGGAAGCGGATCTAAGTAATTAAACGCACTCTGAGAGATTTTTTTCTCTTTATTATTAAAACAACCTCTTTATTGATAATAGGAGATTAGTAGTATCAATATATATAGAAACAAGAGATCTAATGATTTAAACCCAGTAGAAAGAACAATATACTATTGGGAGCTACTCTCTTGACACTTGAGTGAAGATACAATTACCCTGCACTGCTGTCGGGTGTTCATTATGTTTTAACACAGTACACACACATTACTTACATTTTTAAAAATTTCGCTGCTTTTCCTTTGTTTTTTATGTAACATAATAAAAGTAAAGTTTTATAATTAAATTTGACATTTATTCTTGGGACTGGAGTGCCTTTCATGTTTTTCTTTTCTCCCCTTGCTCTATATGTTCTATGTCTAGAACGAACGAAAGTGCACCCTGTCTATTCTGAAATGCAACATTTTGCCATGAATAAATAGACCTAAGTCCCACCTGTGTGCAACCACACCTCCGTGCTCTTTTTTGATATTGCTTTTGTACTGAGGTCTATCTCAGTCTCTGTGGTGGGCACCAGTTTATAGATATGGGAAAAATCCCTAATATAAAAGAATTTTGATAGAAGTATTTGATAATCTATCTTGAAGTTCATCCTATGTCCCTGTATGAACCTGTATAATACAAGAATAAAGATGGCCACGTTTGATCTGAAAGCAGATCTCAATAGATATTGTGAAAAAAGAAGTGAGAATTCAGAATCTATATTCTCAGAGAAGGGAGATATTGGTACCCCATTAGGAAATGATGGTTGGAGAGAACATCTGTATCAACTTAAAATTTCGTTACGCAAACAAAGTCAAACCTGGTGGGATCTAACTACAAATGAAAATTATCTTAAAAACTCTATCACCCCACGGGGCCTGCGCCCCAAAGTTTTTCCGTCATATGAACTGGCAACCCCTGAATTACAAACTGAATGGGAAAATACACTATTAAAATGTTCCAAGGAATTGATCCAAATTATTTTAAAACATGATACACTCATGTTAGATCAATATTCCAAGGAGATTGAACAACTAAGTGGAAAACTCAAAGATTTTGAGGCCAATGAGTTCTTTCTGCAGATGTATGATAAAAATAAAAAAGAATTAGAACAATATGAGAGGTTTATCATAGAAAAGAAGAAATCTAAGTTTGTCCGTGATAAGAGGGACTATACAAATGGCACCATCTTTAAATGGAACACTGGGAGAAATAGAAATACCTATAGAAGGGACGATATGGGATTGTCCACCAGTGGTGAATCCTCTGACGTGGAAACATCTGATCATGATTCAGGGAATAGAAGGTTCCGTGAAAATAGAAATAGGTACTCTCCCAAGGACACAGGTACTTTTTTAGAGCGTACTATGGTTCCTCAGGAAGAGAGAGGGAACCTAGACGTAAACCCATTAGGAGGGGGAGGAAGAAGGTTGCGAGACCGGAACCAATGGGGTTGGAAAAATCCATGGAATCCGGAAAGGAGACGAATGAGGAGAAAGTGAGTAACATTATGTCCTTACAGATTATCAATCTTTCGGATAGGATCCTCTCGCAACAACATGTTGATCTCCTTTCACGAGGGCTATCCTTCTCACCCACTGTTGGATTTGATAGGTTCAAATGGGAGAAGGATCTTTTCTTATTTACACGAAAACTCAAATTGGCAAAAATTTTCTCTCAGGACAGTCAAAAAGAGACTTATGAGAAGGATCATAATGGCCCAGGGGGTACCTTGGAAGAGTTTATACAACTTAACTCTCGAGAAGACCTAGAAGCTGTGAAAGACTTGGAAGAACTCCTTCTGGAGCAAGATACCTCTGATATCCAGGACTCCATCCCTAGCACATCTTTGGAAAGTATGAATATGTCCCCTAGAATTATCTGTAAGAGGAAATCTCAATTTTTCCCTGTTGAACAAGTGAGTCCCCAGATAGTGACCTTTGAAAGAATGGTCTCCAAAGAATTAGACAATCTAAGGACAAGAACCAGGCAAATGTGTAATGATAATCTCAGTAATATTGAAAGACAAGCATTACAAGAAATTAAGAAATGGGAGGATGTTGTTATCAAGCCTTCAGACAAAGGCGGAAATATAGTTATATGGCCGGTGACTATGTATAGAAAAGAAATGGATAAACAACTTCATGATAGAAAGTGCTATAAACAACTTTTCTCGAACCCTCTGACAGACTTTAAGAACAGATATGATCAGATAATCGAAAAAGCTTTCAGAACTGGTGTTATCAACAAAACAGAATGGATTTTCTTAAAAATTGAGGATCCAAAGATCCCTACTATCTATTTGTTACCTAAAATCCATAAGAACAAACAGATCCCACCTGGGAGACCAATTCTATCCGGTATGGCGAATCTAACAGAACAAGCCAGTATATTTGTTGACACACACTTGAGGAAGTACGTAACCTCCCTTCCATCTTATATAAAGGACACCTCAGATGTCCTAAAATTGGTAGAGGACCTCTCTCTTGAGGACGATGTTTGGATGATCACGGTGGATGTGGAGTCACTCTACACGAGCATAGATCATAGAGTGGGCATTGAAGCTGTCAAGCATTTTCTGCGTATGGAACCTAATGACGAATTTAGCACCCTTCTTATAGAATTATTAGAATTCATACTTACCAAAAACTTCTTTGTCTTCTCCAATCGTTTCTACTTACAGATTCGGGGCACAGCTATGGGGACTGCGTGTGCCCCTACTTTTGCGAACCTGTACCTTGGTAAGTGGGAACAGGACACTGTTTTCAACGGAGATCTAGATATGTACACTGACCAAGTTTTACTATGGGTCAGGTACATAGATGACATTCTGATTCTCTGGAAGGGAAATCAAGGTCTTTTTCATGACTTTATTTCAGTTTTGAATGACAACTCAAATAATTTGAGATTGACATTCAATATGAGCCAGAAGGAAATTGATTTTCTAGATATCACCATTCGTAGGAAGTCCGATGGCTACTTAGAAACTGACCTTTTTAGAAAAAGTACAGCTACGAACAGTGTCCTTCACTTTAACAGCTTCCATTACCCCCCAGTTGTTCGCAACATTCCAAAAGGAGAATTCCTTAGGTTAAAGCGAAATTGTTCCAGCCCAGCTGATTATGAGATCCGGACCAAGGAATTAATCTGTAGATTAAAAGAGAGAGGATACAGCAAGAGGAGTATAAAGAGAGCTGCAAATTATGTAAGAAATAAAGAAAGAAAGATGCTTATTCATACCCCAAAAGCACCTCCAAAGGACAATCCAATTAGGTTCATAGGGGATTTCTGTAATGAGTGGAAGGAAATCCAGAATATTGTCCAAAAGAATTGGCCCATATTACTATCTGATGAGGGCCTTAGGAACATCTTAGGGGACAGGGTTTCCTTCAGCTGGAGACGTGCAGCAAACCTAAAGGACACATTAGTCCAGAGCCACTTCAGGGAAAAGAAATCCCGAGAGATTACGAAGGGATCCTATTGTTGTGGTAGCTGCAAAGCATGTGCCCATATGGAAAAAACAGTAAAAATGGTTGACAAATTCAAAACTACACATTTCGTTAATGGATACATTAATTGTAACACCAGTGGAGTTGTATATGTTTTAAAATGTCCCTGTCCTAAAATCTACGTGGGGAAAACCAAAAGAAAACTCAAATTACGTGTCCTAGAACACATTGGATCCATTAGAAATGCTCGACGAGACCAAGATAGAATGAAAAAGTTATCCCCAGTGGCGAAACACTTCTCTCATAGGCACAACTGTAACACTGATGGTCTGAAATGTTTTGGAATAGAAAAAGTTATCTTGGGAATTAGAGGGGGAGATATTGACAAGATTTTACTACAACGTGAGAGTAAGTGGATATTCTTACTCAACTCACTTTCACCACAGGGTTTGAATGAGTATAATAGTTATGCAAGCTTTCTATGAAAAGAATATGGTGTGACTATAGGGATATGTTCTCTGTATCCTGGAAATCTGGTCCACTAGATGGCACTAATAATTCCCCCTATTATAGGATATGGAAAATATCATTTGGAAGTAACCTATGACGACCAATATTACAAGTGATGACATGTTAATATTCATTAATAGCAGATGTTCAATACATATTACGAGTACAAGATGACTTTTTCCACCTATGATCTGGAAAAAATTCATATGAATATCCATTGACCTACCTGGTATACTCGTATGTATTATAGGATTAGGAACTTGTGACCATAAGGGTACATCTTTTGTGTACTGGTGGAACCAATTACCAGATGTCACTAACAATTCCTCTTACTGTAGGAGATGGAAAATATCATCTGGCCACTTGATATGCCTTTTTTAAAAAAACGGCAGTGGGAGATTTATAGTGTAAGGGATATAATCAAAACGTTTTTCAATGTTTGGCATCCACTATCTATCTCCAACAATAGATGGTACTCCACAATGATATTTGGAATAAATATTCCACCTCCTGATATAGAACGTGTGGAGTTTATGTATATCCCCTTATTCGGCAAAAAGCTTGTACATTAATATTCTCCAATCCCCACTCCCAATATTTAGCAAATACCCTGCACATTTATGTATAAGTTTAAATAACAAACATAGATGTACCAAGATGATTTAGGAACATGTATTATGCACTGACTTTGTCTTACCTATTAAGGAAAGAGATCCTTTCCCTTCGCTCTCTTCCCTTGTCATACTTTGAATAGGGTTAGTTGTGATTGGCTGATACAGCTGTCAATCAAACAGACGCAAGGTGATAGGATGGACTTAGGATATTAACCTCCCGAGTAGGCTTCTCGGGTTGCTACCTTGAAAAAGCTATGTGCGAAACGTACGTCGGGGTAAAGTGGCGTCATTAGGACGTCACTTACACTCGACAGAACAGGCAGGCACTGTATCTCCTCTTCTCAGTAACGCTATAAGATTGTATGAATGGCGTTATGTGTGCGTTTACTATAGGTCTGCATAAACTATACAGAGACATGTCCTCTGAGAATGAACTACTATAATTATATAGGCAATCCAGTATCGTTATAATTGTATGGATGATGCTATGTGTATACTTGCTGTAGATTCGCAGGAATTATGTAGAGACATTTTCTCTTAGAGGGAATCACAATAACTACATAGGCAACTTAGGGGAACATTAGGATTGGACTAATGAACAACCCACACGAGCGGAGAAATTATGCGCTCATGAATCCTGAGTATTATGTGATTTGCTCATGACTACATTCCCCCGCAAGGGATCTACTTTATTACTAAGACCCCCGAGGGGATTATTGTAACTATGTGAGTAGCCCAGGAAGTACTAGAACCAAACTCACGGACCAGCCCACGTGAGCGGAGATATTATGCGCTTCTCAATCCTGGATGTTATATAACTCATATATGATTGCACTTTTCCGCTAGGGAGCCAGTGTACTATAAGAGAACCTGGGGGAAACCCCTCCTCTTTTTGAGAATCTGTGAATCACATCAGTGAAAGTCTAAGCACTGGATATATATGTGCTTGACAAATTAATGACACACCAATCCAGATAATATGATACAATCCAATGAGATCTGGAAGCGGATCTAAGTAATTAAACGCACTCTGAGAGATTTTTTTCTCTTTATTATTAAAACAACCTCTTTATTGATAATAGGAGATGAGTAGTATCAATATATATAGAAACAAGAGATCTAATGATTTAAACCCAGTAGAAAGAACAATATACTATTGGGAGCTACTCTCTTGACACTTGAGTGAAGATACAATTACCCTGCACTGCTGTCGGGTGTTCATTATGTTTTAACACAGTACACACACATTACTTACATTTTTAAAAAATTCGCTGCTTTTCCTTTGTTTTTTATGTAACATAATAAAAGTAAAGTTTTATAATTAAATTTGACATTTATTCTTGGGACTGGAGTGCCTTTCATGTTTTTCTTTTCTCCCCTTGCTCTATATGTTCTATGTCTAGAACGAACGAAAGTGCACCCTGTCTATTCTGAAATGCAACATTTTGCCATGAATAAATAGACCTAAGTCCCACCTGTGTGCAACCACACCTCCGTGCTCTTTTTTGTCTACAGAGAGAAACAGTTTCAGTTAGCAGCAGGGGATACAATCTACAGATGGAAAATCATTACAGCTACTGATAGAAAATTGTAATATGAAAACCACAGTAGCAAGGAAAAGCTGGGTAAAGGTGGTGTAAAAGAACTCCGCCTTTAAAGCTTACTTTAATAGGAGCTTCCCACTGAATACACAGTGATTCTGTTGTTTAGTACAACTCTGCACAATAGATTGTATTCCTGTAAAAACTTAGAGGGTGTAGATATCCTATTATTTTCTATAAATATAACCATACCTTTGGAAACTAGACATGATTGCTAAAATGGCTCAATCCGTAGTAGAGCATAAAAAAATGGTTGCTAACAAGTTGGACTTCTGTGGGTGGGATTATTTTTTAAAAACCTCCATACTAAGTTCCCGGAAAGGGTGAAGAGATTCCTTTGGCTTATGTTGTCAATATGAAATAAACATAAATTAGCCTATATTAAATTTACTTTCAACTTCTACTTTATTTTTTAAAACCTTTAAGCATGGTGGCTTAGTGATGAGCATTTCTGCATCACAGCACTGGAGTCATGAGTTCGATTCCTGACCATGGCCTTATGTGTGGAGTTTGTATGTTCTCCCTGTGCTTGTGTGGGTTTCCCCCGGGTGCCCAGGTTTCCTCCCACATTCCAAAAGCATACTGGTAGGTTAATTGGCTGCTTTCAAATTGACTCTAGTTTGTGTTTCTGTCTGTCTATGTATGTTAGGGAATTTAGACTGTAAGCTTCAATGGGGCAAGGGCTGATGTGAGAGACAAATATTCTCTGTACAGAGCTGCAGTATTGGCGGTGCTAAATAAATAAATGATGATATAATTCATCACAGGTGGTTGTAATTAGAGATGGTCACTGACCCCCGTGTTTTGGTTTTGTATTCAGTTTTGGATCTGGATTACCTTCGTGTTTTGGTTTTGGTTTTGCAAAACCGCCCTTGCGTGTTTTGGTTTTGGTTTTGGTTGTGTTTGGTTTTGTTTTGCTATTTTTGAAAACCTAATTTAGTGCTCCACCAGTTTCTTAGATAAGTGAGGTAATTCTAAAGCTAATAAATTATGAAAAAACAGTTGAATCCCTGGTAGGCCGTCCTTAATGCGAACACTTGTCTGCAAATTATACAGTCAAACCTGGTTGTCTACCTCCTCCATTTTTGATTATTGGCAATGTAGCCATCATCTTTGGGTGTATATTAGACCCTACACTTGTAGTTGAATATTAAAAAAGCAGCCTGCACAGACTGTGGAGCTAGAAAGTAGAATTAAATGGACCACGGTACTTTGGTGGCTATCTAAGCCCCCCCCCCCCCACCCTCCACTTGTAGATGAATATAAAAAAAAGCAGCCTGCATAGATTGTAGAACTAGAAATTTGAATATACAAAGAAATGGACAAAGGCAGTTTGGTATCTGTCTGCATCAGATCCCCTCTCCACTAGGAATAAAATAGAAAACTATTCAGCCGTTGTATAATCTAGAATATAAATAGAAATTGAGAAAGGCAATTTGGTATCTGTGTGCATCATAATCATCAACATCCTCATTAGCGCCCTCGTCAGCTCCATAAATCTCCCCCTCATCCTCTTCTATTTCCAAAGTGGCATCCTCAATTTGTGTATCAGCGGCTACACTCAGGCTGTTCAGGTACACATCAGCAGAACTGCTGAAAGGGCCCTTCTTTATGGGTACACTAACAGAATGCTCACAATTAGACATACCACTGTTGGATGGACTCTCCACAGGGATCGGTGTCATTTCTGATTCAGAGCAAACATTATTCTCCAATGCCTTACTGTTATCTTGCAGCTCGGCTTTGACGCGTAACAGTAGTTGTGCACCACTTGTAGGGTCGGTAACATTTTTGGATCTGACACTAATAGCCAAAGGTGAAGGCCTCATTCTCTCTTTGCCACTGTGTGTGTAGAATGGCATGTTGGCAATTTTTTTTTTATCGCCACTTAACTTTTGCTCAGTAACACTTTTTTTTCGCTTCAACACTTAACTTTTTTTGGGTTTTTGTTTTTTGCACTGATTTGGAAACACTCTGTTGTTTGACATCGCCTTGGCCAGATGACGTACTGGGAACACTAACATCAGGACTGGTGAGAGAACCTGGTTGCTCATTCTGATCATATGTGGGCTGCTTTGAATCCATTCTGAGCGCAAAGCACTGGGGAGTGCTAAAAATTATTTGGTAGATACTACTGACAGATATGACTTTTGACAGCCAGAAATATTTATGCACAATTAGGGAGAACACCCCAAAAGCACTGAGGAGTGCTAACAATTATATGGTAGGTACTGCTGACAGATATGACTTTTGACAGCCAGAAATATTTATGCACAATTAGGGAGGACACCCCAAAAGCACTGGGGAGTGCTAAAAATTAATTGGTAGATACTGCTGACAGATATGACTTTGACAGCCAAAAATATTTATGCACAGTTATCGGGGGACACCCCAAAAGCACTGGGGAGTGCCAAATATTACAAAAATAAAATAAACCTCTATCCTCCTCTCTTCTCTATCGATTTTTGTTACAGCAATTGGAATAAGAATATTGTATTCTCTGTCCCTGCTCTAATCAGCTTGTGACTACACCCTGCTCTCCCTCTGTCAAATGGCGATGGATTGCTGTGGAGGCGTGTATTTATAATGTTGAAGTATCGCGAGAACCGAGCCACGAGATCCGACGACGTCACAATGACGTTCGGCCTCGATTTGGATTCGGAACGGGCGGGAGAGTACCGAGCTGCTCAGCTCGGTACTCGGATACCCAAAGTTCGGGTGGGTTCGGTTCTCGGGGAACTGGACCCGCCCATCTCTAGTTGTAATACATAATAAGTTAGTAATGGGGATGGGTAAGTACACCTCAAATCCCCAGTGTTTTTGCGTTCAGCTTTGGTTGAAGTGCAAATATGCTTGCAGTAAACATGATGCATTTGCTACCAATGTCAACTTCCACCTATATATATGTGCTCTGCATATTAGCAGAAATATGCCACTTTTGCAAACACTTCATTTTACGTTCTTTTCTGCATTAGGTCCATTAATTGCATTTATAGCAATGCTGGGACTGAATCAAGCTTGAAAAAACCCCAAGCCAACATTTACAGTGAGTGATACTCTGAAGCCAAGGGACATGAGCAAACTAATATAGCCTGGGAATCTGTAACCTATGTTGTAGAGTTTGAGAAGAACAAAGGACACATAAGGGATAACGGAGATACCTGATGCTTGGAGAGATCTTACAAAGGACAATTTTAAGGGCAAGAATTACATTGGTTATACCCAAAGTGTGGAGTATTAGCTCTTTTGGAACCTTTGTTGGTCAATACTATTGTAGTATGTGCTAGAGCAGAGATGTCCAACTCAGTCCTCGAGAGTTACCACCAGTTCATGTTTTCTGGATTTCTGTCTGTGGAAAAGGTGGGATAGTTACTGACCTAGCCAAAAAGATTAACTCACCTGTGTATGATTAAAGAAATCCTGAAAACATATACTGATTGTAGCCCTTGAGGACTGAGGTTGCACACCTTTGTGCTAGAGGATGTCAATAAAGCAGAACTTTATCAAAAGATAGTATAATGTCAGAAACCTAAGTGAGTATTAACAATAATTTGTTGTGCTATAAAGATCCCCAATAGACTCCATTAGGCTGGAATTGTATTGGCAGAAAAGGGACTTAGCATTTATGGTAAATGATAGTTCTTAACTTCACAAAAGAACATAAGTCACATATCTGATCATTTCTCAGTCCAGTGTACCCCATTTACTGAGGTTACCTGAGGTTATTAATGAAGACTACAATAGTATCAGTATTAAAACCAGGGGGTAAATGTAGGAACGTCCGATTTCTGCAAGTCACCGGAAATCGGCGACTTTGCAGTTAAAATTTAAAGCGGCGATGGCTTGTAAAGGCAAGTTTGCCTTTACAAGCCATCGCCCCTTTAAATTTTCACTGCAGAAATCGGACGTTCATATATTTACCCCCAGATCTCACGAGTCCAAATATAGAGACAATGATTTAGGTTAGACAGGTCAAATGTCAGAACAGAGTTGCAGCAGGTGACAGATATACAGAGTCAGAGGATAGCCAGAGTGATGACTAGGTGTAAACAGTACTAAAAGACAAAAAATGAGGGGCTGGATTTCAGTAAGCAAGTATAATGGACAGGATAAAGCAAGTCAGCAACAGTTAGTCAAAGTCAGAAACATGCCAGTAACAATGGTATAGGCCAGTGGTTCCCAAACTTTTGCAGTTCACGCCACCCTTAGAGTCTCCAAATTTTTTCAAGGCACCCCTCCAAAATAATTACTGAGCAGTCCTGTTTTAGAAGTAGTTGGGTCAAAAAATTGTAATAAGTATTTAGGTCACGACAAAAATACTTATTTAGTTGTATGCAAAAATTCCCCTCTGCATCCAGAGACACTGCCCCCTCTGCATACAGACACTCTGCCCCCCCTGCATCCAGGCACTCTGCCCCCTCTGTATGCAGGCACTCTGCCCCCTCTGCATGCAGGCACTCTGCCCCCTCTGCATCCAGGCCTCTGCCCCCCCTGTCACGCTGTCCCCTCCTCTGCCCTCTGTCACGCTGTCCCCCCTCCTCTGCCCTCTCTCACGCTGCCCCCTCTGCCCTCTGTCATGCTGTCCCCTCCTCTGCCCTCTGCTACGCTGTCCCCTCCTCTGCCCTCTGTCACGCTGTCCCCTCCTCTGCTCTCTGCCACGCTGTCCCCCTCCTCTACCCGCAGGCATGCTGCCCCCTCCTCTACCCCCAGGCACGCTGCCCCCTCTGCATCCAGGCACTCTGCCCCCTCTGTCACGCTGTCCTTTCCTCTGCCCTCTGTCACGCTGTCCCCCCTCCTCTGCCCTCTCTCACGCTGCCCCCTCTGCCCTGTCACGCTGTCCCCTCCTCTGCCCTCTGCCACGCTGTCCCCTCCTCTGCCCTCTGTCACGCTGTCCCCTCCTCTGCCCTCTGCCACGCTGTCCCCCTCCTCTACCCCTAGGCCCGCTGCCCCCCTCCTCTACCCCTAGGCACGCTGCCCCCTCTGCAGCCCTCTGTCACGCTGCCCCATCTGCAGCCCTCTGGCACGCTGCCCCCCTCTGCTGCCCGCTGTCCCCCTCTGCTGTCACACTGTCCTCCTCTGCTGTCACACTGTCCCCCTCCGCTGTCACACTGTCCCCCTCTGCTGCCCACTGTCCCTTTCTGCTGCCACACTGTCCCCCTCCGCTGCCACCTGTCCCCCTCCGCTGCCACACTGTCCCCCTCTGCTGCCACCTGTCCCCCTCCGCTGCCACACTGTCCCCCTCTGCTGCCACCTGTCACCCTGTCCCCCTCCGCTGTCACCCTGTCCCCCTCCACTGTCCACTGTCCCCCTCCGCTTCTACACTGTCCCCCTCCGCTGCCACACTATCCCCCTCCGCTGCCACCTGTCCCCCTCCGCTGCCACCATCCTTTTCACTCTGCCCCACGCCAGACATAAAAAAAAGAGAAGACAGAAACTTACCAATCAGCGCGGCGCCGGGACCCAGCAGACTCCTCTCTCCCGCAGCTGTCACTGAATATAGACGTCAGTGACAAGCTGCTGCGGGAGAGAGGAGGCTGCTGGGTCCCGGCGCCGCGCTGATTGGTAAGTTTCTGTCTTCTCTTTTTTTTATGTCTGGCTCGCGGCACCCCAGTGACAGCGCCGCAGCACCCCTGGGAGCCGCGGCGCACAGTTTGGGAACCGCCGGTATAGGCCTTAGAGATGAACTAAATGAGACGTTTCCTTGAACAGTCCTAGATGAGTTTTTGACGCCATTCTTTTGCAATATCCTACTAAAAACATCCAAGATTAAATACCATATATATGGCTTTGCCCTTAAATAAAAATCTTACCTGTCTCATTAACAAAAAAAATATTAAGCCAATTAGTACTTACCAACCATATATATATATATATATATATATATATATATATATATATATGCAATCTAAACACTCATTCTCAATTTTGATCTGGTGTAACCCAATCAATAAATTGATATCCTTAGAAAACAAAACTATGTAGCTGGAACACAGACATTGATAGTTTAGAGAGGTCATTATAACTTATATTCCTCTTCTTAAAAAAGTTTTAAAATGTTTTAATTAGCACTAGAACATCAATTTTAGATGGTGAATAATGTGAGTAGCTGCATTAAGATTTTATTATAGAGGAACAAATGATTAGTTAAAAACAAAAAGTAAGGCTGCAATAGCAAACTTTGCAATTAAAATGTGAACAATGGATGGGTTTTATTTTGGCAATAGTACCAGGACAGTTATGTGTTCTGTTACTATGGTGAAGTAAAAATTGAAAAGAACTATTAAGTGTGATTACTAAACAATCAAAATTGAATGCAATTAAATCTGATTCATAAAATGGGAGGTGGTGCGTTTGTGATGTAAACATTGTTAGTTCAATTAAGATGGCAAGTTTCCAGGAAAGGTTTTGGAAGGAAGCTCACTAGCAGGATATGCTGTAAAGTCACCTTTTAAAAATTTGCAGTAGCGCAAAAACATTTATTTTTAAAGCACAATACAAATTTATTTAAAATAAAATGTTAGAATAAACAGCCAAATAAGTATACATTCATTTTATTATGACTATACACCATTTTAAGTACGAAGTATGCCATTACTAGTAACGTGTGCGCTAACGTATATTCTTGTGTGAATATATTGTTGTGACTTACTCTTCCACAATCACAACCCTTTGAGGAATTACATTAATGGAAGTATAAGCCCCTTATAATTGCTATTTTTCAGTGTTAACATTATTTTAAAGGCATTATATTTTATTGAAACACAATAAATATTTACAACATGCAACCATGAAATAAAGTCTCCCAAGTTCTACGACTACTTGCCAAACCAGTACAAGAACTGAGCCAAAAGCCAGAATCACATTTTCAGTGAAAGTTGTATTTGATGTCCTGTTTCTTTGTAGACTGTATCATCATCAACATCATCATCAACATTTATTTATATAGCGCCAGCAAATTCCGTAGCGCTTTACAATTGGGAACAAACATTAATAAGACAATACTGGGTAATACATACAGACAGAGAGGTAAAAGAACCCTGCTCGAAAGCTTACAATCTATAGGACAATGGGAGTTAGAAACACATTGGTATGTGCTACATCATATTGCACAATGGACCAGCCAGACTGCAAAGGTAAAAGTACTGAGTGGGCTGTGTGTGTTGCAATGTTGGTCAGAAGGTTGTTGCCTTGCGTTAGCAGTGTAGAGGATGGCAATAGGGTAATCTAGGGAAATTAAGATGATGGTTGAGGAATATCATAACCTTGTCTGAAGAGGTGGGTTTTCAGTGAACGCTTGAAGGTTTGAAGACTAGAGGAAAGTCTTACTGTGCGAGGGAGGGAATTCCACAAAGTAGGTGCAGCCCGGAAAAAAATCCTGTAACCGAGAATGGGAGGATGTGATGAGAGTGGAGGAGAGACGTAGATCTTGTGCAGAACGGAGGTGTCGAGTAGGGAGATATTTCGAGTGAGGAAATGTATGTCGGTGCAATTTTGTTGATGGCCTTGTATGTTAGTAGAATAATTTTATATTGGATTTGTTGAAATACAGGCAGCCAATGTCACCACAATATGCCTCATATACATACAAGTTATCTATCTATCTATCTATCTATCTATCTATCTATCTATCTATCTATCTATCTATCTATCTATCTATCGTCCCTGGTCAGCTGGAAGTAAGTACCTTGGTCTTTCTGCTAACATAACTTCTAGAAATACTAGCTGATATGTATAAGCTCAGAAATCCTCCCATTTTCATTCCATACATAGAGCCACATACTAAAGGTGATGTGGGGTATAAAATAGGGATACAATCCATCCAGTAAAATTACAGGTCATCAAAATTAGCTTGATAAAACTATTTGGTGTGAAGATATTATATCCAAAGGCTGCTTTCAGAGCTATTTTCCCATTAGCATACTCTGCTATTTTAAATCTAGTTGTTAAATATAGTATAGCTGCATTATGAAATATTTTTATTTTATTGTGTCTATATCAAGATGAAATTCAAGATTTTAGTGCCAATTTCCTTGGCTGCAGCAATACTGATATATTTTTGCCAAATAAACCTTACATTTAAGCACATGCCATGAATTGTTAATTAACTTTGTGTTAATGCATACCTCTTATCTGACTTTTTCACTTCTATTAATTACAGAGATATAAATAGAGCTGATGCAAGCTTTTTCATTTCCTGATGTTTTGTAGAGCTCTTAAATGAAGTGGGAATCTTGCATATTGTGATGATCTTCCTATATATTGAGAGATAATTTAACTTGGAGTACTGGAAGATTACACAAGAATTTGAATAGCAGGAGATTGTCAATTTGCAATTCATTTTCAAGAGGATTTTTAACCACACTTCAATGGGAAAAAACATGTTCATTCTTCTCTTTATTAAGAAACTGCTTTTCAAAAATGTATTCTCATGAACATAACCAGAAGTGTTAAAGTTCAATTGAATATTAATGGCTGCAATATAAATGTATTTTAGGATGACACAAAAATGAATGTTGTTTCACATTACAGGCACATGGCTGGTTTTGTTATATTTAGTGCTAACTTGTGTATTACTGAATGAGAACTAAAAAATAAAATAAAAACATATTTATGCCTTTATTACCAACTGATGCATAAAAAATGTTCATATAAAACTCTAGTATATGTATATGCATTACATTTTGTGTTCATCTAATTTTGTTATCCCCATAGTAATGGCAACATGCTATTATGTTGTTACAATTAATATGAACAGCAAAGACTTTTGGAACTGGCTCTTATCACCTGTGAACTATGTGCACAATGAGATTTGCACAAGATTTGCTTCTAAACACAGAATTACACCCAAAATAAGCCTATTTTCCCCATTCCCCCTTATATAGCTATGCAAGCATTAACTATGCACTGAAAAAGTTTCTTTATTCTTCTTTCATTCATACTATCTAATAATGATAGACTCAGTAACTATCCACTAGAAATATGATTGCAGCTCCCCTTGTTCCCATGCATTGGCATTCAGTGGCATTCACTACATGGTTATCTCAGAGTGAATGGGTCTGGTCATATAGAGCATTAATCTCTTTGGGAATTGCACTGTCAGAATATACTGATATTTGTTTAAAAAAATTACTTCAAGCAGTGTTCAAGTCCATCCAGCGCATTAAACAAATGTCAGTGCATACTGCTACTGTGTTTCCGATAGGAATCAATGATCTCTATGATCACATCCATTCAACTTGTTGTCTCCATGCAGTGAACATAGCTGAATGCTAATGCACGGACTGGGAGCCAAAATCTATGTAAAAAAAATTATAATCAAGCTTGAAATATTAGTTGCATTCAATATCCATTGAGGTGGATAGCTTCATGTTACATAAAAATAAATTGAAAATATATATCTAAAGTGGAGCACTGCAGCAAAAAGACAATCCAGTTTGTTGAAGCAAACAAACATACTACAAAAAAAGTTGTGTTGAAACAGATAGCAACACCTGGACAATTTATTTGGTCTATTTTTGGACAAGAGCTGAAATATTTTTTCAAATTGTTAGATTTGTCTTTTTGCAGAGAATATCAAAATCATTTAACCCACGTTTTCTGTTAGCAATCCTTAAACTATTAAAGAATTAACCATCATCGTGATTGCAATCAGTTCAGTACTATTGTTTAAAGTCTTAGCAATCAGTTAAGTCCTTTTGCAACAAAATATCAAGAGGAAGAATATGTGAAAGCATTCAAAGTATACTTAGTTCATAATAGCTTACTAAAATGTGATTATAAAACAACTGACCATGTCTGATTCAGTAGGAGTAAAGTTGGACTTGTAGTTCCAAATAAACAGTGAACTCCTAATAATTATATGTTTGAAACCATTAAGGCTAGTTATATTGCTACTGTAAATCTGATTGGAATACTTTGGCCATATTTTGGAAACATGTTTTTGTGTGAAACGTTTTTATTTAACACAATCATCCCCTACAATTGTCCTGGGCAGTACAGCAAAGGCAGAGAACTGCTCTTGGATTGTTCTACAACACTGTCAACTTTTAACCTCAAGGTAAGTGTATATTACACTTTTTATCACTTAATAAATCACATTGACTTACTTTTATCATCATCGACTTTTTATATAGCGGCATTATTCCTCAGAGCTGTACAGAGAACTCACAACAGTCTCTGCCCCATTGGGGGGCTTACAGTCTAAATTCCCTAAGACACACACCACACACACACACACACACACACACACACACACACACTTTGGTCAGTTTTAGTAGCAACCAATTAACCTACTAGTATGTTGGGTCATTTTGAGTGTGGGAGGAAACTGGAGCACCTAGATGACACCGACACAAACTTGAGAAGAATATACAAACTCTACACAGATAAGGCCATGGTTGGGAATCAAACTCATAACCCCAGTGCTGTGAGGAAGAAGTGCTAACCACTGAGCCATCAAGTTGCCTTTTATTGCTTTTGTTATCTTTTGAGATTGGCTATATTAAGGACAGATTTGTATCTGTTTACTGTACTAAATAGAAAAAATATAATTAAGATATTATAAAAAACTAGATCTGCAATTTAGATTTAAATCACTTAATCCAAATTTTCAAGTTTCATAATTTAAAAAAAACTATTTAGATTAATAATTGTTTTTTGCTATAGATGGATTCCCACAGAATTGCCACAAAGGGTTTGTATTTTGTACATTTTAGTCACTATCGAATATCAATTTACTAAAGTTTAGGTTTGGCCCATTATTACATTTTGTTGCTAATCACCACTCTTTCATTCTTCAATCACAGGTATATTTTAAAAAGTGTTACCATTTTGACACCATTTAATAATTTATGTGATTTAATAATTTTCACATTTTCCTACATATTCCACTTGTTGGATATTTATCTTGTGATTATGCAAACTGGGTTCACATTATTGTTATCAGCTCAAGACCAATCTTTCATTAGAATTTAGCCATGCAGTTCTATGTTACATGGATAGCAGATATAACATCCACCTTAATTACTTGTCATTGTCATATTATGCATTATTCAATGGGAATGTATATCACAGGCAGTTCAGTTTCCATTAATGTATCTTTCTTTCTCTCAATCACTTCTTATATTAGCATTCATTTTATATGTTATTACCTTCGTTCACCATTGTTAGGATAATGTATTCAAATATGTCTGAACTTATCATGCTAATATTTATTGCTGCTTTCTAATTGAATCTTTCTTCTATTATATTGTATTTTATAGTATCCTTGTCTGTAATTTAGTATATGTGGCTAATTCATCACATTCTATTAATACAAATATTATTACTTTTTTTTACCTATAAAAGTGGCATTGTAAGTACTGGGCACTAGCTAGAATAGATACACACTTTTGGCATGTACCCTGGCATACGTTTCACTAAAATGCCTTTTCAAAACACATTGCAGAGCATGTTCACAATTCATTTTTACGACAAAGTTTTATATTTCGCTAACATTTAAATTCAAATTTCAGAACATAAGACAAAACTGTTTTAATGAAATAAATTTATTTTAACATAATTCAGTCTGGACTAAAGAGTGCCCCAATCAGAAACTTTTTGTCTTCTTTTTTTTAGTAATTTGTTGATGTTAATTGATTGTGGGGAGCACCACCTAGTGGGGTAATTGATTAAGTGGTATTGATACATGGTTATTTTCTCAGGATTTCGAAGTAGCAAATAGGTTACCACAAGGTGACAGGACATTTCCTCTTTCCACAGGTTTTTTAGGAGCTAGCACATATTACAGATCAAACAGTTTTTTTTTACCGATATTGCTGTACCCTGTATTTTACTTTTCCTTCCCAGCTATATTTCACCTTCTTTCCACTGCTTTTATACAGCCTGTCCCCTTTCCTCCTCCACCTCTAACTCATAATTTCCACCTCCTCTTCAATTTTCACCCCCTATCACCCAAAAGCCCGATTCCCCCATCATCCCACGCCCTTTGCCAGCCCCCTCTTATCCGGTTCCAAGTATGCCCTGTCCATGCTGCTCAGCCCCCCTTCCCGTGAAGCTGCGTGACGGCAGCCCGACATTCACCCCCCCCTCTTACCAGACCTTGCATCTACTCACAGGTGATGGTGGCAAAGGGATCTCAGATGACTCAATTAATATAATAGATTTTGTCAGTTCATCATGGAGGCAAGGTTTCCCTTTGGTTGGTGCAATTGGGTGTCTCAAGTTTGCCTGCTGCATCATTCCCGTGTCCCATAATTAGAGCTTTTGGACAACTTTAATGGGAAGCACATATTGCCGGACCCCTCTGCTTCCAGTACTGAGTTGCAATTGTTTACAGATGGCGCAGAACCGGTGACTTTCGGAGTCTACCTCGACAGCGCTTGGTGCTCTACACCGTGGCCCTCATGTTGAGTTTTGTCAGGTCTGACTGATCATAGTAGCCGTGGAGCTATAGATTCCCCATTTAAGGAACCACAATTCAATTTTTGGGTGTGACAAACTAGTAGTTCAGTCCCTTAATAAACAAAGCGCTACATTTAGCTATGCGATTAGGCTCATTAGGCAGTTAGTTTTGCCCTGCCTGGTGCACAATATTGGGTTTAGGGCCAGACACATGCCAGGTATAGAGAATGCATTAGCTGATGCCCTCTCCTGTTTTCACTGGGGTTAATCCCCCGAGCTGCACTAAATTCTTATGTTTGACAATTTTGTCAAGCTGGCATAGAAAGGGTTGCAGAGAAATTATTGGCACTGTACAGCTTGAGGGCTTACAGAGCAGTTTTATGCCAAATCAGGATGTTGGCATTTGGAGCAACGGTAATGTATGCTAAAGTTTGTATGGCACAAATATAGTTTAGGTGTCTCCAAGGCACTTATGACAATTACACTGGCGGGTAAATCCTCTATGGGCCAACTACATGGGAAGGGCTACTTTTCCAAAAGTCTTTTCATCAAAAAAGTGTTGCTGGGGTGGGCTAGGACTTACCCCGTTTCCCATGACTCCAGATGACCCATTGACTTAGCAATGTTACTTGACCTAATAGTTCCAATGCAGGAGGTGACAGTTACTGACGTTGAGGCCCTGCTATGTCATACAGGTTTTTCCATGGCGTATTTCTGAATTTTACGGATATGTGAGTGGGTGGCATTATCTAGGCATTCACTTTACTCTGGTTTAATGGTAAAAAACAATGGGCATCCCTGTTATGCAAGCTGCACAAAACCAAAACAGATCACGGGGCGTTGGGTCACACTGGAGGTGCACACTTATTCTACGGTCTGCACAGTGACACTTGAATGGGCCAACACAGGTTAGGCACATTCCTTCTCGATTGGTGTGGCCACCTCAGCAGCATTAGAAGGGTGCTCCGTAGAGAGCATCAAGAGGTTATGCGGTTGGAAATCTTCTGCCTACAAGAGATATATTAGACCTACCAAATTCTGAATTCTCCATTACCAATTGGCCTCCCAGGATTTGTTCGCTCGTGACTTTTGGAAGTGAAAGCATGAATTGGATTCCTTAATTTTTTTCTCTAATGAGGGACCTCATAGCATGAGCACGTTCAAGTTTTTTTATGTTATTTACTTTTATATGAGTTGCCTCAGCTCCACCCCCACACACTCCCAGCTTCTCTTTGTGCCTAGCAATTGAGACTCGTGCAGTGAGCTTGCTTACAGGGATGTACCTCAATTTAATTTGAATGATTTTAGTATATTATATTATTCTGCTCTTTGGGCTATGTAATTTTGTGACTTGACATGTATATTGACCCTGGGATGTTTTCTGGTTTACAAATCGTCCCCCGAAGTTCCTTCGAATTGGGTTGGTTGGCCATTCTTTTGTCTACTGGACAGCTGGATACCCTTCGGCTCAGGACACTCCCACAAGTAATGCGCCAGTGGACTTCCAGTGGTTTGATAGGAGAGGGATGGGTTTGCATAGCTTTAGGGAGGTGGCCTATAGTAAGATAGCTAGCCATCAGTCTCCTGACATCCTCATTATCCACTTATGGGATAATGACTTGGGAAAACGGAAGACAATTGACCCGATTTGGCGGATTATAGATGATCTGCGTGTCTTAGCACTTAGATGGACCAGCATGAAAGTCTGTTGGTCGGATATCATTCCTAGACATGGTTTGGCAGGAGAGAGATGGGTTGACATAGCTTTAGGGAGGTGGCCTATAGTAAAATAGCTAGCTGTCAGTCTCATGACATCCTCATTATCCATTTATGGGATACTGACTTGGGAAAAGGGAAGACAATTAACCTGATTTGGCGGATTATAGATGATCTGCGTGTCTTAGCACTTAGATGGCCCAGCATGAAAGTCTGTTGGTCGGCTATCATTCATAGACATACTTTGAGGGGTTATCGCGGCAAAATTCTCATGGACAGCATGAGACAGCAAGTTAACTGTTCAGTTAATAAATTCCTTAAGGTAACAGGGGGATGGTCAATACAACACCTGATATCAAATTCTGTTACCCGCATTTATGCAGACCCGATGGGGCACACCTCACGGCCATAGGTTTGAGTTTACTTGTCGAGCGGATTTTTGAGTTTTTGGTGGCATTCTAGGGTCCGGTGGTGGTGGGTTGTTTGTCCTTTAGAGGACATCAGCATTGGCAGGAAAGCAGTGCAGAGAGCAGTTTAACTCATAGGACACAAGTGTTATGTTGGGTCGCAGTATACTTCCCCATTCAGTCTTGTCTCTTCAGGGTCACTTGTGTCGGTGCCCGGGTGTGATGATTATGTGGTATATCTAATGACTGAGAGTTATTTTTTGTTGAATTCATGTATGACCATGTGAATATTTTATGTAACCTCTCAAAGTATGCTTTACTGACTGACCTAGGTGACCTGTGCAATTAACAAAGGGTCTTTTGAAACGAGCCAGATAGATAAGGATCTTAGAGGAGTTTGAAGCCCAAAGTTGTAAACCGTCTAGTCACTCAAGCAGAGCAGAGACGAGAGATTCTCTGAGGTGCCCAAACATATATCTTAGTGATATATAATTTACTTTGGAAAGCTCTGTGTCCTTTTGGGAATCAATGTGATTTAATTGAAAGTGTAATTCCTAAGGTGGGGGTGAAGAAGAGCCTTTAAGAAGGGTTCAAAATCTTCAGTAGACATTACTGTGTGCATTTTTATGAGGGAGTTTATCAAGACTGAAATGTCCCATCTTCTTCCATTGTGTTTCCTTACACACATCAACTCTACTTAGTAAGTAGTACTCTGATTTTATTTCCTATTTTATTTTCTGTAACTCATTTGTGTAAACATATTGTATATCTTGTTATTAATTTTTGTAAATAAGCCTTGGAAACATTTTTCATATTATTAATCTTGTGTATTCTTCATGATTATTTGTGAAGTTATGAAGCCCAGGGAGGCTCATGCTACATGTCTATGTGATTTAAGTGTGAAATATTAATAAGTGGTTCTGGTTAACGTAAGGAGATCATAATAAATCTTTCTCAGTGGCAGAAAAGGTGTATTCAATGCTAAGTGACTAAGGTGACGCCATCCACGGCCAGCTGTTCAGATTGCTGTATCTGGGACAGGCTGTGTGTTCGTGACACCAGGGGTATCGTTTGTCGAAGAGTGCCTTTTGAGGCCAAAAGAGGAGCCATTAAAGTAGTGCCGGCTTGCCCATATGGCAAGTGATGTATAGCCAAAGCATACTTATTCAAATGGAAATGTTTCCTAAGATTCGCTTGTATTTGAAAATGGGTGTGCTTGCATGCAAATTTTGTCTGAGTTTCAAAAATGCAAATTGCATTCACTTTGCGTTCCTAGATCAATCAGGCCTATTATTACACTGGTCAACAGCATTTTTGCTGCCCAACATGTTAAAGTTGTTTTAGGACCAGTTTTTGGTGCTGACTCCAAATATGTAATCAGATTTCCCAAATTGACTACAGTTTTTGAGATATGAGGTGTCGTGCAAATTTGTCGAAAACAGACGAAAACCAACAATTTAGCTTGATCACATGGGTATGATCGTAAATAATATATAGGTAATTGCACAAAATGAACACATTTTATTTTTTCTGAAGCACACACAAAATGCCTTACAATAAATACAACTAATAAGTTAGAAAATCCTGTAAGATTTATTTGTAAAGCAAATATTCAATCGTCAATTTTCTTATACCTTTCAATAACGCTGCCTGTAGGATTTTCTTTTGTACTGTAACTTAGAACAGTCACGCTGGAGATTCCAACACTAGTCCACCATCATATGTATGTCCCAACTGCTTTGGTATCTCTCCTCCATCTCCTTGATGTCCTGGTGAAACCGCTCCCCTTGTTCTTCACTAAATTCACCAAGGTTGTGTGAGAATTTGTCTAGGTGGCTATGCAGGAAGTGCACCTTCTCTCTTGTATGGTAATGTGTAATTTTCTCATTGTCTTTCAGTCTGGAAGCTAAAAGTTCACATGTTTGCTCTGAAAGATTTAAATCTTGTACCAGGTCATTCAGCTATTCCTGAGAGAAAGGCTGAGTTGTCGAGGTACATCCTTCAAATTCCTTTCCACTGCTGTCTCCTACAGCAGTACCAAAGCCATTCATTACTTCATCATTGGAACATGATGGCAGGATGAATTGTGGCTGATACCAAGTCAGGGTAATCATACTTGAGCTTCTTGTACCGATTAAAACCTTAAACGTTGAAAGCACAGAAATAACAGTCATCATAGTGATTTTTTGGCTCTCTCCAAACCATGGGCACACCAAAGCTTAAGCTTTTCCAGTGTCAAAGGTCCTCTAGACATGGTTTTCAAACCTTATGTGGTGCCCATGTCTTGTCCTGGTCTTATAATTTGATCTCAAAATATGCCAAATAAACTTGTTTCACAAAGTTGGTGATGGGTTTTCTTTGTTTTACAAGAATATAGCTACCGCATATGTAGCAGAATACATCTGGGTCATTCAAACAGCTTCTACGGGAGGAATTCATTTTTTTCTGAAAAAAAAACAAAGTTATATTGACATTATTTATATGCTTGACCAAAGTGTAATAAGCTGCACAACATGTTGTGTTAAAGGAAACATTAATTTAAAAAGACAACCAAAAAATATGCACTTTTGGATATCAGCAGCAACGCAAATGTTGCGGAAAAAGCACTTTGTTGCTAGAATAGAACCTCACATATCTTGAGAACCAAAGAGAATTGCGAAAAATGGATTACATTTCTGAAATCAGCACCACCAATATATCCCAAATCCATTTAAAGTTCCTGGGCAGCAGAAAAAAAGTTAAATTTTGTTGAGCAGTTTTATCTTTAATGTGGATTAATTCTTCTAATGGAAATACACTGAAATAGCTCAGGTTTTGGTTCCCAAGTATACATTTATACCTGTATTTACAGATCATTATTCCCAAGTAATCTGATTCTTTAAACCAGTGATGGCTAACCTGTGACACTCCAGGTGTTGTGAAACTACAAGCCCCAGCATGCTTTGCCAGTAGATAACTAGCTGATAGCTGGCAAAGCATGATGGGGCTTGTAGTTTCACAACACCTGGAGTGTCACAGGTTAGCCATCACTGCTTTAAACCTTTGGAATGACAGAAAGAAATGGTTCACCTGTCTGGATTTTAAAATGGGCATAATAAAGTTGTACCAAAGTAATTAACAGTTATGGAAGTTCAAAGTCAAAATGCTATGTAAGGATGACCTGTTGCACATATTCAACAAAGAGAGACAAGACAGTAATCCTGAAGAGAGGGGAAAAGTCCAAAACAGTAACTGGCTAGTAGAAGATCATTGTCTGGTGATTACCTGATTCATATCAGGAAAAAATCCACAGAAAAAAAGTATATAGAAAGCACTTAAGACACCGTATGAAAGATTACATTTATATAATAAACTCTATCTGGTAGATTAAAAAAAAGGCATCAGGAAATGCAAGAGCATATAAACACAATTCTAGAAATTTCATGGCAATGGAAAGTTGGAAAAGGCATTGTAGACACATCAACTTTACTCATGTACAGCTTTCATGAACTATATGGAGGGTTAATTAAGGCCATTGAAGCTAGATCAGAATGACTTTGGAATTCGTCAAAGTCTAATTAATTGATTAAATACATATGCAGAAAAGACAGTAAAGCTGGGAAAAGGCTGTCAAAGCAGAAACAGCTCTTAAACATAGAGAATGTATGGAAGAAAAACAGACTGCAGAGTTTTTTTTCACTGCAAGAAACCAGACCATTTAAAGAAAGAAACTTTGTTTGGAAAAATTGAGAAGCAGAGGAGAAGGGCACTTAAAGCAAAATACTCTGCAAAGGCTGCTGCAAATAAAACTCCAAGCCGCAAGTTACTCTGAACAATGGATGCTTAAAACATACTCAAGAAATCTATTTATCAAATTGATATATCAACTTAAAGGCATTAGGTCTGATTCATTAGGGAAAGAAAGGCACAAAAAAGGAGTAAGTTTTCTCCTGGACAAACCATGCTACAATGCAAATGAGTAGCATGAGTTTATTATTTTGCATATAAGTTCAATTCCTGCTGTTTTCTCATGTACACAAATACTTGATAACTTTATTTTTACAGAGAAATTTAATGTTGAGCTAGGACATGACCTATCCCAACTATAAATCTGTTCCTACATTTTAAATTTCCCTCCCCCTCCAATGCAACATGGTTTTGCCAAGGTGCAAAGTAATTCATTTTTTTTTTGCTTTACTTTCCTTGATGAATCAGGCCCAATGAGTCACATAGATATTGACAAAAGTTTTTTTTGTTTTGCAGCAAATAAACTATGAAATAAATAAGAAAGATTTTTTTTAATAAATGATAAAAAACGACCTGCATGAGCTCGAACACTGAAACAAAGAAGGTAAAGTCATCACTCAGTCCCCTTATCATAGCTATTTTCACACATTAAGGGCTAGATTTACTAAGCTGCGGGTCTGAAAAAGTGGGGATGTTGCCTATAGCAACCAATCAGATTCTAGCTTTCATTTATTTAGTACATTCTACAAAATGACAGCTAGAATCTGATTAGTTGCTATAGGCAACATCCCCACTTTTTCAAACCCGCAGCTTAGCAAATCTAGCCCCAAATATGCTTCTGGAATGCAGGCATTTAGATACAATAAAAAAACATGTCTTCTTATTTAGCTATATTGCTCTGCATTACACTTATGACATGCATATATTTCCTTAAATCAAAAGCTAAGTGTATAGAAGAAAGTTGTCATTTAGCTGAGATGCACTTACAGAGTTTTCTTAAAATGTAACTTTTATTATCTATGTATTAAAATCTACAAAAATATATTGGGTCCATTGTTAATCTGTTATTCTAAAATTCATCAGCGAAATATATAATAAAATGAAATAAAGTAAATCAATAGATAATTGGTGTGGGTGTCAATATTTATTTTCTAATTACAGTGAAAGCTACAAGGGTGCCTTTACCTTTAGTAAGTCACAGCAGAGTTATTCATTAGGATTATCCACAGTGATATGTGTTGGCCAAGGTAACCGTATACCAAAGTGGAAACAAGTATATTTATAACTTTTTAAATATGACTACTTTAACTCAAAAACATATATAATAACTAAAGCAAAAAACTTTTATTAAATTCTGCTGCACCAAGATAATAAAAGACAGTATATGATCAGATGATAATGATTATTATTATGCTTAGCATTTATTTTTATAGTACCAGCATACTCCACAGCACCTTACAATTGGGAACAAACACAGTAATAAAACAAAATATGGTATTGACAGACAGAAAAGGTGGTAAGAGGAGCAGGGTACTTGGCACCTGACAACTACACAAACAACCAGCGCCCCAGGCTGCAGCCTGATCAGCCTGTTGGTTGATCAGGCCCTGGCCAAAGAGCTTTTTCAGAATGCAAACAAGCTATAGTTAATGAAGAAGTGATGTAAAAAGTTTTCAGTCTAACTCTGTGTTCACATTCAGCCACACATAAGCATTTGGCATGCAGATATGTGTATGGGTAACCAATGTATTTTAAAACTTAAAATTGACACACTAGAGAAATCAATAACACAGTTTCATTGTCTACTCATTGCCTTGACTCTGGAAACAACCTGAGCAGCAGCAACATGAGGAGTTCCCTCCTGCGATTGTATATGAGATTGTGCATGCAATTTTGGACTCATAAGCAGTGAGAGCTATTGTGAAGAATAAGACTATTAGTAGTCCTTTAAACCCTCCTCCATCAAAGTAGCTAGGTAAAATCTGTGTTGTGCAGAGAGATGCATTAATTTAATGACTATTGTAATCATGTTGGCAATGTCCAATATTTTTTTTTTTTCCAGCATATAGTAACTCACTCTGTAAACATGAAACAAAATTGTCAAAATAAGCAGAAATACGAGGATGAACACAAAATGTTCTAAGCAAAATGTGAATGTTTATATTTTTTCATTGAGTGCATAGGTGATCCACTCTATCTGCTATGCCAGACTTCATTTTTTCTTGTGAAGTATTCAAATGTTCACAAGCCATGGTAACACCGATACAGAATTTCCAATTGCAAAAACTAAAATCTTTCAAATATCAAATCAAGAAACAGAATCAAGTGCTCCATAAATTTGGCAAGTCACATATGTCTTGTATAAAGTTACCTGGAATATAGCCCACACTAAAAAACCTTACAATGATTGCGAGTTTGTTAAAAAGTGTTTCACAGATGTAGTCTCAATCTTATGCCTAGAAAATGATAATATGAAAAATATGTTTACAGATCTTTAACTCTCATATCACTGTCACGGGCACTAGGAGTCGCTTACCCGAGTTTCACCAGATGGAACTTTGCTAGAGAGGCGGGGTTATGGCACGCACCTCAAAGCAGGCAGGTGAATGATTGGAGCGACACAACAGCAGGAGAGTAGAGATAGTCTGAGGAAGTCAGCGACTTGCAGCTATGGTTAGAGGAAAGTCAGCGACTTGGAGCAGTAAACTGGAGGCTGAAGATAATGTAGACACGAGGAGTGGACGTGGATAGGTGATGGTAGGTAGAGGAGGAGTCAGTGGTCTGCGTACAGCAAGTTGTACCACTGTAGTGATGGGAAGAATAGTACTGGTGCAGGTAGGTAGCAGGGTAGTCGGTGGTCTGCGTTCAGCAAGTTGTACCACCGCTATGGTGAGGAGTCTGGTCCAGGTGTAGGTAGGTAATAGGAGAGTCTGTGGTCTGCGTATAGCAAGTTGTACCACCGCTGTGATAGGAGGACTTGTCCAGGTGCGGGTAGGTAGCAGGGAAGTCAGTGGTCTGCGTGCAGCAAGTTGTATCACTGCTGTGAGAAGGAATGAGGACTTGTCCAGGTGCAGGAGAGTGAAGTTGAAAGGCAAACTGTGGCTGTATGGAAACAGCGCGAGTAGAGCAATGTCTTGTGAGGCAGAGATGGAAGGCACAACGAATAGTCTGTATGGAGTAGATGCCTTGCAGTGAGGAGAAGCTGGTCACAGCAGATATGCACAATAACACTAAGTAGTAGCGTGAGGAGATATCGTAGCTTGAGTGAAAGCTTGTCCTAAATGAAGCAATCCAGTAACACTGTCTATATGGGTACTTGTACCCTGTGCAGCAAACAACAATGGATACAACTGGTATGCGAGCAATAGGCAATAGTCAATAGTCAGTAGAGCATACCCAGTTGTGTAGATCGGGAATCAGCTGAGAAGTGAAGCGTTGTAGCGGTATGGGAACCGTCGCTGAGTTGAGCAGGTAACAGCGTGGAAGCTGAAGCACGAGTAGAGCTGGAAGCAGTTTGGAAACTGTACACACGAGTAGAGCTGGAAGCAGTTTGTAAACTGCACACAGGAGTAGAGCTGGAAGCAGTTTGTAAACTGCACACAGGAGTAGAGCTGGAAGCAGTTTGGAAACTGCACACAGGAGTAGAGCTGGAAGCAGTTTGGAAACTGCACACAGGAGTAGAGCTGGAAGCAGTTTGGAAACTGCACACACCTATAGAAGTTCACTGGGAGTGAGACTTCAAGATCAGCCACTACCTAAGGCTGCAGGTGCCTTAAGTAGGGAGGGGTGATTGATCCATCAATCACATTAGTGGTCAGGTGTAGTTGTTAAAGGGACCTGCGCATGCCCAGTGCGACAGGATGGCGGACGGCCGCGGTTCCACACAGGTGTGAGCGGGAAAGATGGAGAACCACGTACCAGAGTGGAGGCACTCACACTCCGGTGAGTGACAGTACCCCCCCTTTTAAAGGTGGGCACAGAACACTTGGAACCGGGTTTGCCCGGAAATTTTTGGTAGAATTTTTTAAGCAGGGCTGGAGCGTTGAGGTCCTCAGCGCGAATCCAGGAGCGTTCTTCTGGACTGAAGCCCTTCCAATGAAATAGGAATCGGAGAGTTCCTCGCGAAATTTTAGCATCCAGGATCTGAGAGATTTTGAACTCCTCTTCTTGATGAATCTGTACTGGTTTAGGTACAGAAGGAGGAGCAGAAAAACGATTGATAACAAGAGGTTTGAGCAGAGAGACATGGAAGGCATTGGAGATCCGGAGGTTCTTTGGTAATAGTAGCTTGAAGCATACTGGATTTATGACTTGAGTGATCTTGTATGGTCCGATGAAGCGTGGCGCAAACTTCATGGATGGAACCTTCAAGCGGATGTTTTTTGTAGAAAGCCATACACGGTCTCCAAGCTTGAGTGGTGGAATGGCTCGCCTCTTTATATCTGCTAAGAATTTGTATCTGGCTGATGCTTTCCTCAGGGATGATCTCACCTGAGTCCAGATGGTTTTAAAGTTTTGACAAAGTCTCTCCATCGCGGGGACTTGGGTGGGTGGGAGGGCAGGAAACTCTGGGAGAGACGGATGGTGACCGTAAACCACAAAAAAAGGAGTTTTTGTTGAAGACTCATGGTACATGTTATTGTGGGCAAACTCAGCCCACGGGAGTAAATCTACCCAATTTTCTTGATTGGCTGAGGAAAAGATTCTTATGAAGGTCTCGAGATCTTGATTGACCCTTTCGGTCTGGCCGTTTGATTGGGGATGGTAAGACGATGATAGAGACAGTTGGATACCCAAGTTCTTACAAAGGGCTCGCCAGAATCTGGAGACGAACTGCACTCCTCTATCGGACACAATCTCGGACGGACAGCCGTGAATTCGAAAAATCTCTTTAATAAAATGGTCAGCCAAGGTAGAAGAAGATGGTAATCCGGTGAGAGGGACGAAGTGAACGATCTTGGAGAATCTATCCACCACTACCCAGATGGTATTACATCTCTTGCTAAGAGGAAGTTGGGTGACAAAGTCCATACTTATGTGGGTCCAAGGTTTGGTAGGGATAGGTAGTGGTTGGAGAAATCCCGCTGGTGTTCTGCGGGAAGACTTAAATTGAGAGCAGATCTCACAAGCAGCCACAAATTCTCTGACATCCTTTCTGATAGAAGGCCACCAATAACTCCGGGAAAGGATCTCAAAAGTCTTTCGTTCACCAGAATGTCCAGAGAAGCGTGAAGAATGGTACCATGACAATATTCTCTTGCGGAGAGATGGCGGAACAAGAGTTCTCCCAAACGGTAGCACATTGGTGGACGAAGTGGCCAAAGTCACACATTTGGGATCCAGTATAGGATGATCGGAAGAATCCAAGATGTCAGAAGGAGGAGCAAATGCCCGGGATAAAGCATCTGCTTTCCTGTTCTTTGCAGCAGGTTTGAACGTTATAATGAGTTCGAAGCGAGAAAAGAAAAGTGACCACCTCGCCTGTCGAGGGTTTAGACATTGGGCTGTTAGTAAATAGAGGAGATTTTTGTGGTCGGTGAAGATGGTTACCGGATAATGAGCCCCCTCCAGTAGATATCTCCACTCCTCCAATGCGACTTTTATTGCCAACAGTTCTTTGTGACCGATGGTGTAGTTCTTTTCCGTGGGTAGAAAACCCCGGGAGTAGAAGGCACAAGGATGGAATTTCTGTTGCTCAGATCTTTGGGAGAGAATAGCTCCTAGTCCGACATTGGAGGCGTCCACCTCGAGAAAGAAGGGAAGGTTTACGTCAGGCTGCCGAAGAACAGGGGCGGTAGAAAATGCTTCTTTAAGGCTTTGGAAAGCGTGAAGGGCCTCGGAGGACCAGTGTTTAGTATTGGCACCCTTTCTGGTCAGGGCCACAATAGGAGAAGCAATAGATGAGAAGTTCAGGATAAAACGTCTGTAATAATTCGCAAACCCCAGGAAGCGTTGTATAGCCCTGAGGGTAGTTGGCTGGGGTCAAAGTAGAACGGCATTAACTTTGTCTGGGTCCATCTCCAGACCTACTCCGGACACAATGTAACCCAAGAATGGAATTTGGGATAATTCGAAGGAGCATTTTTCTAATTTGCAGAATAGGAGGTTCTTCCGCAGTCTGGAGAGAACTTCTGCCACATGTTGATGGTGGGAGACAAGATCTTGAGAGAAGATTAAAATGTCGTCCAGATAGACTACAACGCACACGTATAATAGGTCCCGGAAAATCTCGTTCACGAATCCTTGGAAGACAACTGGGGCATTACACAGTCCAAAGGGCATAACTAGGTATTCGTAATGCCCATCCCTGGTGTTAAATGCTGTCTTCCATTTGTCGCCTGACTTGATCCGGATTAGGTTGTAAGCGCCACGGAGATCAAGTTTGGTAAAAATCCGAGCCCCTTTTATACGATCAAAGAGTTCGGTGATAAGAGGAATCGGGTTCCGATTTTTTACGGTTATGGCATTGAGCCCCCGATAATCAATGCAGGGTCTTAAGGTCCCATCTTTCTTTTTCACTAAAAAGAAGCCCGCTCCAGTGGGAGAGCTGGAAGGTTGAATGAATCCGCGATGAAGGTTGTCCTTGATATGCTCTGACATAGCCTGTGTCTCTGGTAGCGAGAGAGGGTATACACGGCCCCTAGGAGGGTTTTTGCCAGGTAGTAAATCTATGGGACAATCCCATGCCCGATGAGGTGGCAGGCGCTCAGATTGCGCCTTATCGAACACGTCAGCGAACGGGGCATACTGTGAAGGAAGGCCCGGAGGACCAGGTGTTATAGATGATCTGTTGATTTTGAGTGGTACCACTCGTGTTAGGCATCTATGATGACAATCCGGGCCCCAGGATGTGACTTGGGGAGTACTCCAATCAACTTGTGGTGAATGAAGCTGATGCCATGGAAGGCCAAGAACGATGGGACTAGTAGTAGCAGGAATGACCAGCAAAGAGATTTTCTCTCGGTGTAAGGCTCCAATTTGAAGGGTCAAAGGAGTCGTACAGTGGGTGATAAGTCCATTAATGATGCGAGAGCCGTCTATAGCGGTGACCGCTATGGCGGTTTTTAACAGGGCCACTGGTAGGGACCACTGGTTAACAAGAGCACTGGAGATAAAGTTGCCGGCAGCGCCGGAATCCAGAAGTGCTTGAGAGATAAAAGATTTGGTGGCTGAGAAGATGGTAACATCAAATGCACACACTTTGGAATCCATAGAAGATGGAGAGGAGTCCAGGGACCCTAACCTTACCTCTCCAGAACTGGTTAGGGCCTGGCATTTCCCGACTTCTTAGGACATAAGTTCAGGCTGTGAGTAGGGTCAGCACAATAGATGCAGAGTCTATTTTGTATTCGTCGATCCCTCTCTCTAGATGTTAACTTAGAACGTCCTACCTCCATGGGTTCCACTGGAGGAGGAAGGTGACGAACTTGAGGTGATGGGCGAGTGAACCCCTTAGAGGTGCTTGTTCTTTCAGACTCCCTCTCACGGAATCTCATGTCTACCCTTTGACATAGGGAAATTAGATCGTCCAAGGAGGAGGGTAACTCTTGTGTGGTCAGTGCGTCTTTGATCTTATCCGTCAGACCCTGCCAGAAGGCAGCTATCAGGGCCTCGATGTTCCACTGTAGTGCAGAGGCGAGTATCCAAAACTGAATGATCACAGAGTGTGATCCTTGGCGTAGTCGGAGAATGCTAGAAGCCGCAGAGACAACGCGGCCAGGTTCATCGAAAATTTTGCGGAACGTGGAAATGAAGAGTGCACTATCCTCCAATAGGGGGTCATTTCTCTCCCACAGAGGGGAGGCCCACGCAAGAGCCTGTCCGGAAAACAGAGAAATGAGGTAGGCAATCTTGGCACGGTGAGTGGCAAAATGATGAGGTTGAAGCTCGAAATGGAGAGAGCACTGATTCAAAAAACCTCTACACGTCTTGGGATCTCCATCATATTTTGAGGGAGTAGGCAGGTGTAGCGTGGAAGCAGTAGACACCTGGGATGGCACTGGGGAAGGAGAAGGCGCTTGAGGTTCAACAGTCGCTGAAACAGTTTGTAGAGGAACTCCTCGGGTGGCCAGAGTCTGGAAACACTGGAACAGATGTTGCTGCCGAACATCCTGTTGTTCTACCCGAGTGATCAGATGCTGCAGCATCTCCTTAGCTGTTGGTTCCAATCCTGGGTCTGTCATGGCCTGATCTTACTGTCACGGGTACTAGGAGTCGCTTACCCGAGTTTCACCAGATGTAACTCTGCTAGAGAGGCAGGGTTATGGCACGCACCTCAAAGCAGGCAGGTGAATGATTGGACCGACACAACAGCAGGAGAGTAGAGATAGTCTGAGGAAGTCAGCGACTTGCAGCTATGGTTAGAGGAAAGTCAGCGACTTGGAGCAGTAAACTGGAGGCTGAAGATAATGTAGACACGAGGAGTGGACGTGGATAGGTGATGGTAGGTAGAGGAGGAGTCAGTGGTCTGCGTACAGCAAGTTGTACCACTGCAGTGATGGGAAGAATAGTACTGGTGCAGGTAGGAAGCAGGGTAGTCGGTGGTCTGCGTTCAGCAAGTTGTACCACCGCTATGGTGAGGAGTCTGGTCCAGGTGTAGGTAGGTAATAGGAGAGTCAGTGGTCTGCGTATAGCAAGTTGTACCACTGCTGTGATAGGAGGACTTGTCCAGGTGCGGGTAGGTAGCAGGGAAGTCAGTGGTCTGCGTGCAGCAAGTTGTACCACTGCTGTGAGAAGGAATGAGGACTTGTCCAGGTGCAGGAGAGTGAAGTTGAAAGGCAAACTGTGGCTGTATGGAAACAGCGCGAGTAGAGCAATGTCTTGTGAGGCAGAGATGGAAGGCACAACGAATAGTCTGTATGGAGTAGATGCCTTGCAGTGAGGAGAAGCTGGTCACAGCAGATATGCACAATAACGCTAAGTAGTAGCGTGAGGAGATATCGTAGCTTGAGTGAAAGCTTGTCCTAAATGAAGCAATGCAGTAACACAGTCTATATGGGTACTTGTACCCTGTGCAGCAAACAACAATGGATACAACTGGTATGCGAGCAATAGGCAATAGTCAATAGTCAGTAGAGCATACCCAGTTGTGTAGATCGGGAATCAGCTGAGAAGTGAAGCGTTGTAGCGGTATGGAAACCGTCGCTGAGTTGAGCAGGTAACAGCGTGGAAGCTGAAGCACGAGTAGAGCTGGAAGCAGTTTGGAAACTGTACACACGAGTAGAGCTGGAAGCAGTTTGTAAACTGCACACAGGAGTAGAGCTGGAAGCAGTTTGGAAACTGCACACACCTATAGAAGTTCACTGGGAGTGAGACTTCAAGATCAGCCACTACCTAAGGCTGCAGGTGCCTTAAGTAGGGAGGGGTGATTGATCCATCAATCACATTAGTGGTCAGGTGTAGTTGTTAAAGGGACCTGCGCATGCCCAGTGCGACAGGATGGCGGACGGCCGCGGTTCCACACAGGTGTGAGCGGGAAAGATGGAGAACCACGTACCAGAGTGGAGGCACTCACACTCCGGTGAGTGACAGTCACACAATTGAGCACAAAATATCTGAAATTAATAATTCAGCTGAATTACAGTTATACTGTGATCTCCAGAAATTAGTATTGCACTGGATGAGTTTTGTAATCTAAAGCACAAACCTAATTTTCAAATATTTGTAAGGACAGTGTAATCAGTGAAGGACTCCTAGATATCAAAACATTAAAAGACAGAACCTGGTGCATTAATATGAAAGAAATACTGATGGGGCACCATCTATAGTCAAAACTGTGAAACGACTTGCGGGGCTTTGCAGAGCTGATGTAAGGATCCCTGACTGCTAGAAGTTTCACTACTTCATCCATCAGGAGAAACTGATGTCTAAAAAGATGCATTTGGATCAGGTAAAGAAACCTGTCATGGAATTAATAAATTATATTCTCACATATGCTCTCAACCACCGACAATTCAAGAATCTCATTGCTTAACTCGACCAAGGTCTTTTACGGTGACCTGCCACTTCACTGTACTGTAAGATGGCTTTAAAAAGGTGAAGTGTTATTTTGTTTTTTGGAACTTTGAGACACTTTAAAGCTTTCCATGAAAGTAAAGCAAGCGAAAGTAAAGCAAGCGAGGTCTCTGACCCGCGTTGTTTTTAGATCTGGCATTTCTGGTGAACAAGGTGCCTTGATAAAGCTATACAAAGTGAAACGTACGTTGGGTAATCGACGTTATATATGACGTCACAACCCGTAAGTGGAGCCAGTAAGTGACAGATCCACTAGCGCTCACCAGCAACACTTTAATTAATTTTTAAATCGCTGTATAACATAGCGTTTGGATCTATTACAAGGTTTTCTCCTAATTAATATACTTATTTCCAGCTGTCTTCATACTTTGAATATATAAGAGGCAGAGAATGGATAGCTATATGGGCACTCTCTTTGGTGAAACCAGCGATGGGGTGACTGGTATCTATGTAATAGGAGACTGTCTCACTTTATAAGAAGCCACATATATGTGAAGCACTATATCTCTCTTATATTTTCTGAGGCAGAGAATGGATGGCTATATGGGCTCTCTCTTTGGTGAAACCAGCGATGGAGTGAATGCTACCTATGTAATAGGAGACTGTCTCATTTAATAAGAAGCCATATATGTATATGTAGTGCAATATATCTCTATCATATCTTTTGAGAGCTTTTTGAGCTAACACTTATTATGGTGTACAATGAATGACAGTGAAAGGGGAATATGTTTTGAATAACCTAACTGGCAAAAATTGTATAGATTAATAAATAGCCAGTAAAGGGAATAATAAAATCTGAATCCCTTGGCTCCATTATCTATAAATAGGTCTACTGGTGAGGAGATTATAAGGGAGTCCTTTATATCATAAGGAGCATTGGTGAGAGTCAATAAATGGTGTTCATAGTCTGTTAAAACATCGGGGATATTTAAGAACATTGAATATGTAATAAAATATTGACACTTATGTATGACTGTACATTTTTTTTTTTATTTGGTTATATGATAATTGTGTGATGATAAGGATCACATTTATTGGCTCCACTTTGGAGGTTGATCTTTTTTATACACTATTTCTTCTCTATTCACATATCTCTATCTATGTTTTAGTATTCCACTGTTATAGACCGAGGACTAACCATATGCTTTGGGTAAAAATATTTTTTAATTAAATTTAACTAATAAAGGTATGAAACAATGTATTTTAAAATAATTGTTAAAATAGGATAGGAGTGCCTTCGTCTATCCATTTTTCTTTTTTTCTATTAATGGGAAGAGCACCCCCTCTCCTTAAGTATCAATGATATTATAGAAATAAGGACAATCCTAACCCTATGTTGCAGCATCTGGAGAAACCCAACCCTTTTTTAAAGAGAAGTTAAAAATGATACCTGACCTGTTGCAAAGTGTATTTGCATTTGTCAACAAAATGAAACTGCTCAAAGCACAACTTCAAAAGCAGAAACTAACACATTTTCCTTCACTGCTAAATGCAAGCACCCACAGTCTTGAAATGTAGCGGTAGGCAACACAGTATGCAACTGTATTTGAATTATTTCAAGTTGGTTTTAATATTGGCTTCCTGGAAAGATTCCATGAACTAGAGCTGAAAAAACCTCAGATTCCATATTCCTGTTTGACCCTTTCAGTGCTGAAGTGGGCTGTTTGAAAGTCTTGTTTGTCACAGAAGAATCAACTTCTCAGATAGAGATCATTGAGCTTTCTGGCAGGATGGCAGACTTAGGAATTTCATCAAGGAAAGAATCATTGAGTTCTGGAGACATGTACAGGTGAAGAATTACCCCAATGCTAAAGGTGCTGTACTCAGACTACTATCAACATTTGGGCCTTTTTTTTTCAACACTAAAATATGTGAAACTTAAATATTGATCTGTTATGTCACATATGATGTAATTACTTTGAGCGGCTTAATTTGAATACAAGACAGATTTTAGACAGCAGTCAGAGCTAAAGTCCTAAAATAAAGAGAAAAAAGAGCAATTGATAATGTGAATTAAATTAACAATCAAATAGTTATTAATAAAGGATTATTCACTAAAGCAATGTCTTGTGTATACTGCAAAACATGGCCAACATCATTTCAGACATTCTTTCTTGTGTTGGTAAACATGTCATTTTGAAAAAAAAGTACCGTATATACTCGTGTATAAGCCGAGTTTTTCAGCACATTTTTGTATGCTGAAAAAGGCCCCTCGGCTTATACACGGGTGAACTTACCTGGTGTCCGGTCCCTGAGCTGTTAACTCTCTCTCTCAGCTCCGCAGTGTGCGTTCCACTGACAGGAAGTTTTGCATTTGTAACAGAAATGCCGAACTTCCTGTATGTGGAACGCACATGCGTTCCACTGGGGGGCTGAGAGAGAGAGAGATGTCAGGACTAACGCGGGAATACAGCTGCTGCTGAACTGATTAAAGAATCAGAGCATAAAGTGAAGGACTTTGAGGACCAGTAAGCTTCATCCTTCTTCTTGAATCTCTGGGGATGTTGTTGTGGATCTGTGGGGTGACACCTCTGTCACAAAGGATTACGCCTTAAAAAGGGATACCCCAAGGTTGGCTACCAGCGCATCTGAATGGTACTGTTCTATGTGTTCCTCGTTATGGTGACAGTGGTCTATGTTGTTGTTCCTGTTTCACAGTACACATTTGAAAAGAATAGTAAAAGGTTTCATACATTGGCTAAGAGAGAGAGAGAAGCCTTTTACTTATATATGCACAACAAAAAAAAAGGTAAAAAAACCCCCAAAACCTTGATAATGGCGCAAAACATAGAGAGAGTACCAATAGGGCTATACAAATGGAAAATAAGTACCATGGTAAAACAGCTATATAGAGAGAGCTAAAAGGAGCTAGCTTCATTTTTATTTTTTTTTATTTTTTTTTAAATTTACAAACCCAATGATCTGCAGATGCATCAATTTACATTACACAAGAGCACCCTAGGGTATTGCTGAAATTATCTTTGATTTATTTGTTACTTTGTACCCAATGATTTTATAATCATTTATGAATGTTCCTTGTCATGTACTGTTATTTTTGTTCTAAAAATAAATTCATAGATTTAACCTATCATTTTTATTTAGGTTTTTGTGGTTAAATTTGCGCTGTTTTGCCCTGTTTTTTCTTTACCTAGTTGGAGTTGCCAGGTGATTTCCAAATCATCTTGTCTTTTTGTTTTGTGTTTCCATGTGCATAGAATCACTATAGAAATGTTTGAGTTCTGAAATCATTTGTTAAGACTGTGATTATCCTGATTGTTTAAAACTCTGACTGAAATTACAGTAATTAAACAGAAGTGAGCTTTTAAAAAAAAAAAAAAATTACCAGTAGCTGCTGCATTTCCCACCCTAGGCTTATACTCGAGTCAATAAGTTTTCCCAGTTTTTGGTGGTAAAATTAGGTGCCTCGGCTTATATTCGGGTCGACTTATACTCGAGTATATACGGTAAATTTTATTGATTTTAGCATGAGTCTTCCATTACGAACATATTTGGTGCAGTATCGTCAAGGTCTCTCTCCTTTTTCACTATTATAGCCTTCCCCTCTTTGACTAACCTTGTGCTTTTCTTCTTGGTTTGTTTTTTTTCTATTTTATGATCTTTCATGCTGTGCTAATGTGAATTGAAAGTCTTCTTTCTATATGAAAAATATAAACTCAATTATATAACCTATCCTTTAAAGGGTAAACACGCCAGTCCTGATTCATTAAGGAAAGTTAAGTTAAAAAAATTGAGTAAGTAGTCCCCTGGACAAAACCATGTTACAATGCAAGGGGTGCAAATTAGTTTTCTATTTTGCACATAAGTTAAATACTGTCAGTTTTTTTTCATGTAGCACACAAATACTTGATAGCTTATTTGTACACTGAAATTTAAAGTTGTTAACAGCCAGTATTTAGCTTAGGTGCAAAATAGAAAACTAATTTGCACCCCTTGCATTGTAACATGCTTTTGTCCAGGAGACTACTTACTCAATTTTTTTACTTAACTTCCCTTAATGAATCAGGCCCGCCATCATTAAAAAAACAGACAGCATAATAGAAAGAAAATACATACCCACTGTACCACATTATCTGTCATGTTTCAATGGCATTTTTAGTACTTTATTTATCTGGTCACATATACACTGTGTAAAATATGTATTATATATTTTTTTAACTTTATAGTTTTTAACAAACAGGGAAATATATTATTCGACTGTAGAAAATAAGTGAAACACTATGTTAACATTCTGTAATAGTCTCTGTGATTGAAATGACTCATTATGCACATTGGGAGACAGGATATTTCTAACCAGCACAAATCTAACAAAGCAAATTTGCAGTTGGTGCTCAAGCTGGGTCTTTTGTCTTTGCTTAAAATAATATAAAGAAAATACAGCAAAACTATTAGTCAGTCTTATCTACTTATTTGCACCATTAGCTCAAACTCTAAACTAATTTACAGCTAAAAACAGTACAGTACTTTGTCTCATTCAAGACTATAAATGTACACGTTATGATTAACAAACAACATCATTGGTAAATTATAGATAATATTATTGTCTTTATTATAGATTGCATTGTGTATAAAATAAGTATTAACACACATAATTCTGCTCTCAATACTGAATGATCTGCATAACCTAAATAGATAGGTAGAAAATTACACTTAGGGCATAAGTGATTTGGCTTACAGTCTATTAGCTTTTAATAGTATATATAGACAAATATTTTTATTAGGTACAAGTAAAAGAGAAAAGTGTGTATAAATTCAATTTTAACTTAAAGTGAACATAAAGAAGTAGTGCTAAGTCAATTGTCAAACAACACTTAGGGATTTTGGATAATTTATAAGAACAGCTAAATGAAATGAATAAAGATATCTTGAGAAAATTTTAAAAGAACAAGCTGCATTACAGAAACATGGAGTACATGTTATGTGTATGTAAATGTACCTATCTTCTAGGAAATGGTGGCTAGTTACAGACCTGCTGGTTTGTCCTTTTGTCAGCTCACTGTAAAACCCATTTGAGTGAATTTGTATGTACTAGTTTAAATCCATTCAACTAGCCTGTGCCCAACTGTGCTGTTGATGTATAAGTAGATTATGTTAAACAGGGCCAAGTCATACAATAAAAAGTGGAGTTCCACTTGTAAGCCTATAAACCAAAGGTAGGCATTATTCTCTTTAATGAAAGTACTAAAACTACCTGTGTCTGTGTCTCTTTTTACTAGACACTATGTAATTTTTTGAAGACCTATGCTGTATAATCATGATACTTTATTGAGTTTTATTGTTACCATGGACTACTGATCCAGTGAGGAAAACTTTTACGCCATTTCCTGTAGTTGTGCTGCTTATGAGCCACAACCCAGAAGAACTCATTTCAATGAGACAAATATATGTAAATGGCAAACAGGCCTTTTGTGAAATTTGTATATATTATTTTGAAAGTCACAATTGCAATTACTGATGGCAAGACACTGAGTGATCTGTGTTGAGATAAGATAATGGAACCAAGATAACAATGTGTCATGATCTGCCTTCGGCTGCACTGCAGCATCTTCTTATGGGGATGCTGCTTTACCTTCTGCAGATCTTGCCCGCAAGAGATTATGTCTATCATTATTTGTATCTAGCCTGCAGTACCACCAAAGGGGCTGGTATTGTACCTGGACTATTCTCCTACCTACAGGAGTTTTAGCTCATTATCTTTGCATCTCTTTCACTGATGGTTGATCTTTATAAGACTGCCTCTCCCGGCAAACTGGGCCAGTTCATCTGTTGTCTTAACTGCTGCTGGTACTTCTGTGTACTCATGTGTATGGATCCTGATGACTTCCTGGTACAGACTCCTGCTTATCCTTCTGTTTGCATCTGAGCTTATGAGCCTGACCCTGGCTTTGCTTTGACTTTGCTCCTGCTTTCTCTGTTACATCATTGTGGACCAGCTGGCTTTTGACCCCTGGCTTGTTTGACCCTCCTTTGTTTGTGCCTTTAGACTGTTACACTTTCTCTGTTCCAGCGATCCAGCTGCCTGTTTACCCAGACCTTTGCCTGCAGACCGATAAACCCCCTATGATCCAGACTCATGGCTATCAGTTTACCTGGACCTACATGTACTCCTGCCTGCAGATTGATACACCACCTGTGTTCCAGCACCTGTGCTGCAGACTATTGCATCTCCAGCTATCTAGCTCATGTGCCTGCAGCCTATTACATCTTCGGCTCTCCAGTTCCTGTCCTGCAAATTAATGCATTTCCAACTATCCAGCACCTGTAACTGCAGACTATTATTATTATTATTATTATTATTATTATTATTATTATCATCATTTATTTGTTAGGCACCACAAGATTTCTGCAGCGCTGTACACAGAACAAACAGTAGACTATACAGGGAGAGACAGTACAGAACAATAAACAAAAAATACCAATTCTTCAGAAACTCTGGCAGGCTAATGCAGTAGAGGCAGAGCAAAAGAACAGGAGTGGAGACAAGAGGGAAGAGGGCCCTGCTCATATGAGCTTACATCCTAAGGGAGGGTAAACAAACAGGCACAAGGGTAGGCAGTTGAAGTATGGGGGAGAAAAGGGGGGCCAGGAGGATAGAGGAGAGAACAAGTAGAGGAGATGAGGGGGTTAAGTGGATGGTTGGTAGGCTTTGAGGAACAGGTGAGTTTTGAGTGCTGGTTTGAAGGAGCACAGGTTAGGAGAGAGGTGGATGGAGTGAGGGAGGTTGTTCCAGTGAAGGGGGGCCGCGCGGGAGAAGTCTTGAATTCTGGAAAGGGAAGTGGTGATGAGAGTGGAGGAGAGGCAGCCGTCAGACTATCCCTTTTTAACTTGGACATTCTGTCTGCTGGTCATCCCACATACACCTGTATGTTCAGTGCTTAATAAACCACTGTGCTTCATTTTATGTTATATTATTGCTAGGAACTCTGATAGTATGAACTGGCTATAAAAATTGAGCCTGCTGTTGCATGCCTTCTGTCTTATTCAGGAGATTCCTAGCTTGTTGGCTTGAACACACTGTTGGCGTCCCGAAAGCCATATCTGAAAACACACAATTTCAAATTGACACACTACAACTCTGTTCACAAATAACACAGGTCATATGCTACTTAAATTGCTTAAACAACCCTATCCCTCCAGCCAGATCCAGAGGGGGTCCTGTCCCTCCAGCCAGCTCCAAAGGGGGTACTATCACTCCAGTCATCTCTAGAGGGTGCCATGTCCCTCCAGCCAGATCCAGAGAGGGTTCCATCCCTCCAACCTGCTCCAATGACAGTGCTGTCCCTTTAGCCAGCCCCTGAGTTGCCTCATAGATCTGTTCAGCCAGATCCACCTCATAGCACTGTTCAGCAAGATCTATCTCATAGTACAGTTCAGTCTGAGATGCCTTGTGGCCCCATCTAGTCAGAGGTGTCTCAGAATGCTGTCTGGTCAGAGGTGCTTCATAGTGCTGCTTCCAAGTGTGCCCAGGTCGGGCCTTCTGCTGAGTTGTGAGCCCAATCTGGGCCATCTGCCGAGTTGTGTGCCCAGTCCAAAATCTCAGAGACTTGTTCTAAGTCCGAGACCCTGGACACTTGTGCTCAGTTAGAGATCCCATAGACTTGTGCTCAGTTCAACACCCCAGAGACTTGTGCTCAGTTCGAGACCCCAGAGACTTGTACTCAGTCTGAATCTTAGTTATTGCCTCCATCAAAGTTCAATCTTTAGTGTTCTATTACCATCCTTGTCAGGGACTCCTGTTCTCTTGCCGCCGGTCCAGCTTGTCCAGATAATTCCTGTCCTAGGATGCCCAAAACTTCTGTTCTATCTGCTGCCTATTCTTCCAGTGAAGTTTCTTTTACCCCATCGTCCAAAGTTGCAGAGACTACTGAGTCATCTTTTGTTCCAGAATTCTGGCCACCTATCTTTGATGGGGACATCATTTAAGTTTTCTGTCAGCAGTCGCAGGCACCGCCGCGACTCTCCGTGCCCTGCTGGTGGAGTCCCAGCCGTCTCCATGACAACCGGGATGTCAAACAGCTGGGCGAGCGCAGGGCTGTTCAAGTACAGCCAATTATGGCTGATTAGGTCGCAGCTGGCAATCTGCGTTTTCATTGGCAGCAGTGCCATGTAATTTATTATACTAAACGTGAGAACATTTGCAGGGCTCTACCCAGATTGGTCATTAGCCCTATTTAGGGCAGTGAGGACTGAGCCTCACTGCCGGTTATAGCGTCCTGTCTCAATATTGCTGCCTGCTCCTGTGCTAGTTTGGTGTTGAACCTTGGATTGATTTATTTGTGTATGACCTCTGCCTGTCCCTGGACCCTGAACCAATGCCTGTGACCCCGACCTTATGCCTGCACCCGGACTCTGAATCATTGCCGATGACCCAGAACCTTTTTGTACCTGACATCTCCATCTGTGCTCTGTCTGGTCCGCAGATCTCTGGCCTGTCCCTACTCCGTGCACTACCTCCTGTAACTGTGCACTGCCGTGTGAACATAAACTTGTACTACACTGAGTGTAAGTCCTGGGGGCATCCAAGTACCTGTGAGCATAACCAGTCTCTACGGAAAAGGCGGCTGCTATAGGTGAAGACCTCTTCTGCTAAAGTTCTACAAGTTTATGCTGCACTGGTAGCCATACCAGTTCCCTTTTGCAGTTTTGCGCATCCTATTTCCTCTCCATGCCAGATCTTGTTGTGACAAGTCCAGGTCTTACATTGAGAATATCGGAACAACACAGTCTGTCAATCAGTCGACCAATTGAACAACAGGACCTGCTCTGTTATTAAATGCAGGCCCGTGGCTAGATCCAGTACTGTTGTGGTGTCCAGAGAGGCAGGGGGGAGGCAACTCACAAGGAATGTGAAACAGCTGTGGACCCTGTGAGATCAAAACAGAGTGGAAGAGGTTATCTAAGATCAGGAGATGGACTGTAACTGTTCACTGATCATTGTTTCAACACCTTTCAAACCCAGGCTGGATGGCACGAACACAGCAAGTGGAAGACCACTGATGTGTTGTTCTACCTCCATCCCTATTGCCATCTGGACTCTACACACCACCAATATCAGGGGATGGTGGGGTTTCACTAGAAGGGCCAGGATCGGGTGACTTTGTTGAAGAGACAAAATAGGGATTTTGAGAGGGGAGGGGGGTTGTTGCTGGGGAATTTGGAAGACCAAGGACTTGGATTGATTGATTGAGAGTAATTGTATTCTCTCAGGGCCAGAAAGGATTGCTGAAGCAGGAGCTTCTTCAGACAGACAGGGCAGTGTGGAGACACTTGCAGGTTCATGGAATTGGTGAGCCTACATCAGTATGGAGATTAATAGCCAGGGTCCCACCAAGCTGATGGAGAGTTGGCCGGGATCTTCAAGTTACACAGAATCTTTGGCCCACTTTGATCTCACCTGTGGACTTTATTGCCGGAAATTTGTTCATGTAAGGATTCAGTGCTGAGGGCTAAATATCTAGAGAACTACAGTTCCAACCCCGCAGTCCTCACACTTGTCAACAACCAATGTAAACAATTATTTTTCTTATGGTCAAATTTTAGGTGGAAGGCTTTGGAGTCCCCTGATTGAGACCAGGAGGTAAATGTATCAAGGTTTGATTTTGCAAATCCAGCTATTTTCTCAGGAGAGTTGAAACTCGCAGATGTATGAAGCTGAGGTTTCATGTAAAATCACTATTTTCAAAATCGATAGAGATCCAACTCCCGACTGATTGCCACTCTAGCTATACAAGTCTCAAATTTATGAAGCTGCGATTAAGCAAACTCTCTTGAGTTTGCTTTAAAACACGCCAGATGGAACACGCTGCTTGCTAGCAGCGTGTTCAGTAAACACATCACTGTTACACTGTCCTGTTATACTGCCGCAGATCCAAAGTCCCTGCTTGTAATGTTCCAAAAGTATTTGTATCCAAAAGTCCCTGCTTGTAACGTCTTCTTTTCTTCTTGGGAAAAAAGCCACCCTTGTTGCTTGCAGCCTTCTTATCTTCTTGGCCAGAAGGCCCCCTTGTTGCTTGAAGTTTTCTTCTCTTCAGACAGGAGGGCCCCAGATTTATAAGATCCATGCTTGGCAATTCTTGATTGAAGACCGTGGGAAAATTCCCTAATACTATAAATAGACCTCGCACAATGATCTAAGCTCATTGTGAATCAGAGCTTCTACAGTGTAGAGGCTGTTTGTGGCTGCCCTGCTCTTTTTTTTTCTTTTCAATCAAGAATTACTAAGCGTTATTTTTTTTATACTATAATCGCCGTTCATTACCCTGCACCTACCGCCCAGGGGTGTAGGAAGAGCCCTAGTGCTTTCAGCAGTAGTCTGGCAGCACTAGAGTTAAAAGTGAATAGAGGGGGACCACACGCTTTTTTTTTTTTCACTTTCATCTATTTTTTACAGATTTGACAGCTGCCGGACCTCCTGCTGTATAGGCAGGGACAGTGTAACAGTGATGAGTTTATAGAACACTCTGCTATAACACAGGAGAGTTAGCTAACAAGGAGTGTTTTACATCACAGCAAAGCACCAGAGATGACCATCAATTTTGAAGATCAGGGTAAGCTTGATATATTTGATGAGTTTTGGACTAAAATCACAGGTTAATACCCACGATTTGCCGTGATTTTAAAACTCTAAAAAATCGGAGATTGATACATTTACCCCCAGAGATCGAATCTCTCAAGTCTACAACATTTTACTGAATTACCACTTACCCTGAAATTAAAGTTACCTTTCTGTTCAGTCCAATTTGAACAACCCTCTAAGAGCCATAAGGAAGGGAGAAAAAGAAGAGGAGGAGAGGGGCTTTTGGGGTCTTAGCATCCATCAGGCACGATTTCCGTTCCCTGCAATCCTTAGACAAGGACTTGCCCAATTGTAGACTATGATTCAGACTTTTTTGACTGATCCTAATTTCCTTGCTTTTTGGGCATCTGAAATCCACCCTTAAGAGGAGGGATGTTGTCACGGTCTGCCTCTGGCTGCAGTGCATCATCTCCTATTGGGATGCTGCTTTGCCTTATGCAGCTTTGCCTGCAAGGGATTATATCTGGACTCTGCAATTATATGTATCTTGCATGCAGTACCTTAGTATCACCAAAGGAGTTGCTTTTGCACCTGGACTATTTTCCTTCCTACAGGAGTTTAGCTCATTACCCTTGGATCCCTTTCACCTGTGGCAGGTCTTTATAAGACTGCCTCTGCCTGCAAACTGGACCAGTTTATCTGTTGCCTTATCTGCTGATGGTTCTCTGTCATGGAGTACTTTGGGATGAAGGTCCCCTGCCGGTATTGGAAGTGCTAAGCAAGGAGGCGCAGAGTCTAACATGCCTCTGGTCTTCAGTAGCGACCCCCGCAAGGGAGTTTGGAGTTCACTGAAGGAGACGTGCAGATTGCAGTCCTCCGAGATAGCTACCGGCAGGGTGCACGGTGAACAGACGTAGTCATACAGGCAGTAGTCAAACTGTGCAGGCAGGCAAGGTAAAGAGGAGCAGGCAGAGGCGAGGTCAGGAAGCCAGGAGTCAGAACCAGATTGCAGAGTAAATGCTAAAGGATTATCCAAAGCAGAGTCAGGAGAAGCAGGGTCAAAACACAGGGAGTCAGGCAGAAGATTGTAACTAGTACAGGAGTGCTGGAGCATAGGGAGATCTAGATACTCTGGTGCCAGAGCCTCCCTAAAATAGAGGATACCAGAATCTGATTGGTGAACAGTGGTATTAGTGGTCAGAATAGCTGACCACCGACAGAAAGTAACAAACAAGCATCCTGTTGCATTGGCAACGGACATGTATGCTCCCCTAGTGCCGGGCCCGGCAGGCGCTTCTGCAAGAAGGCGTCTGTCCCCCGCTGCAGAGGACAAGCAAAGACGGTGCCTGACATTCTCTTTATGTACTCCTCTGTATGGATCCTGATTGACTTCCTGATACTGACTCCTGTTTGTCCTTCTGTTTGCATCTGAGCTTATGAGCCTGACCATTGCTTTGCTTTGACTTTGCTTCTGCTTTCTCCCTAGCATCGTTGTGGACCAGCTGGCTTTTGACCCCTGGCTTATTGGACCCTCCTTTGTCTGTGCCTGCAGAAGGTTACACTTTCTCTGTTCCAGCCACACCTCCTCTGATCCAGATACCTGGCTGCCAGAGTACCTGGACCTCCGTGTTTTTCTGTGTGCCTATAGTTGCACCTTTTCTGTTCCAGCCATCCAGCTTTCTGTCTACCTGGACCCCCATGTACTCCTGGCTGCAGACTGTTACATCACCTTTGTTCCCGTTCCTGTGCTGCAGATTATTTCCAGCTATCCAGCTCATGTGCCTGCAGTCTGTTACATCTTTCGCTATCCAGTTCATGTTCTGCAGACTACTGCATCTCCAGCAATCCAGCATATGTAACTAAACACAATCCTTGTTTAACTTTGACATTTAGTCGTTCTCTGCCCTCTGATCATCCCACCTGCTTGGATATTGTAGTCTTTAGCTGTCTGGCAATCCTGCCATCTTACATCCAGTACCTGTGTTTATCTGCTTTTTTCATTTGCCTCCCCTCAGTGCAATCTGTTTGTTCATTGCTTAATTATCAGGCACCATCCCTGCTCTTCCTCCGTGTGTTGGGGTCGAACGCCTGCCTCTTCCTACTGGGCACACAGCTGCCTAGCAACAGGATGCTTCTCCTTCATTCATCCCGGCACGTAGCAGGCGTATGCATACCATTTGCTAGGCACCAGTATGCTTCTTTTTTTCCTATGTTTGTGCTCAGTGACAGACTGATGGCACAGATTCACCTCTGTCCAATCAGGCCTCTCTCCAACCTATAAATAAAAGGCTGTGGCACCACTAGGGTGCTAGACTATTAGGTCAAACCCTAACTCCAGTGTTCCCCTTGCCTATTCTACTCACCTGTCTCCTGACCTTCCTTTTGGTTTGGGATTTGGGCTAATTTTGATCTCTCTGGTTCTGACTCCTGGCTTACCCTGACCTTTATCTGGACATCCTCTTGTACCTCACAGCCCAGCTGGATCTGACCTGAATTGTTGACTACTCTAATTCACATATTGCTCTGCTGGTGACTGTTTCAAAGAACCGAGACCTGCGCTTCCTTTGCAGCCTAGTCCATAATCTCTTGCGAGGGTCCTTGCTGAATACCAAGTGTGCTTTAGACTAGGCGCCTCCTTGTTCAGTTGCGCTACTACAAACAAGTAGCCTATCCAATTCTCTGTTCATGACAATGTACTCTGGCTCTATAAATTGACAACGTGAACCCTCTGCTTGTGATCTTCTGCTTCATTTGGCTCAGCGAGTTAACCAGCAGGAGTCCAATCAGGCGCAACTTTAAAAGTACATTTAAGGAGTAGTCTTCTGGTTAGATTGACTCCAAGGCCCTCTATCTACCTGTTAAGTATCTCCAGCTGTGGCAGTCCCTCCTTCTGTCTCCACTACCACAGCCAGCACTCCTTGTTCCAAAGTTCTATGTATTCCGGCCCTAAAAAAATGTGATGGCAACCCTAAGACATACTGAGGCCTCACCTCTGTAGGAACGAGATGACTCAGTTCTTCAGAATTCCATGGTTTTCATCAAATATTTCCAGAAGGTCTGTGAAGAACCTGGCAGCGTCTCTGTTACTGCTTCCAGTCGTCTGGCTCTCTGCCATGATCACAGCAGGGAAATGTGCAGTTCAGGTATAGACTTTGACATCTGAAATTAGGTGGAATAATGATGATTTGGTAGCCACATTCTGTCAAAGTCTATCCAAACTCATTAAGGACGATCTGGCTTCACGGGATGTGCCTGCCATTCTTGATAATTTATATTTCCTCTGTATTAAGGTGGATATTTGCCATAGGTAACACACTCAAGAGCAGGATCGGCTTCATTGCCCCCCTGCTTTCTTGGCTCCGTGCTTTCAGTTTCTGATCTCTACTACTGAAGAACCAAAACAGATTGTCCGCTCTTGTTTTACTCAAGAAGAGCAGGATTGGTGCATTAAAAATCATCTGTGACTCTACTGCGGGGAGTCAGGTCTTCTGCTATCTTCATGCCCTGGGAGGGCGGGAAATGCCCACTCCTCATTGATGACAGGGTGGTCATATGATTCAAGTCCCTTACTCCCTGTTTCTTGAAAGAATCTGACTTCTTCATGCCAGCCACCCTCTTTTCTCCAAATGGCCCTATTCAGTTGGCAGTCATTGTGGACTCTGGCTCCTCCAGGAACTTCATGTCTGCCACTCTCGCATCTGAACTCTCCACTCATCCTCTGCTTCAATCTTTGGCACTGACCGCAGTTGATGGTAATTGGGTCACTAACGGTTCCATTACCTGTATTACCAGTCCAGTTCAGTTGCTGGCAGGAGCTCTCCACACGGAGTGGTTTAAGTTCCTAATTCTTGCACAGTCGGTCAACCCAATAATTTTGTGCCAAATCTGGCTGAGGGCACATTTGTTGCAGTTTGACTGGCTTCAAGCTCAAGTCACCCTTTGGGGTTCCATCTGCAAGCAACATTGCCTAACCTCTGTACAAACCTCCAGGTCTCTGGTAACTTGTCTTACCCTTGCTTCACACACAGTTGGCTTATTCTGATTTTCTTGATGTTTTCAGCAAGACCACCTCTGAAACCTTATCTGATCACCAACCACGGGACTGCTCCATTGATTTAATGCCCAGTATTAACTGCAGTATAAATAGGTTAATTCAAAAAAATCCATGGATAAATTGATCTGTTAAAGTGTAAAATGTGAAGACAGAGAGTCTGATGTAAATGTATTTGATGGCTTTGCACATTCCAGGTTGAAAAGATAAGAGTGTCAACTGTGGCATCTTCAAAGGGTTCCGGGTGTGAGATAGCCTGGCCTGGGATGGAGTTTTTGGACACCTGAATCGACTTTGTGGGGCCGATCACAGCTAGAGTTCATTGTTGTGGGTGTAGATTGCAGGCATAGGGATGTACGTGAGAGAAGGGTCCTAGCTGATGTTGGACTTCTTGTTGTTATTTTGTTAGCATAAGTTTCTGATTTTCCCAACATCTTGCCATGATCTCGCATCAAATGGCGTAACATGGATGAGGTTCCTAGATGGTTAAGGTCCCTACCTCGACTGACTATGGCTTTACATACGCTACAAATGGCTAGACAACTGTTGTCAGGATTTGGGTAAAAATAATTCCACACATAAGTAGTGGATTTTTTGGTCTTATGTCCAGGCATGACAATGGCCTTCTTCTTATCATGTGCCAGAACTGCTTCCACCGGTGCAGGACTTACATAAACAACATCATCCTTATCAACATCCTCATTAGTACCCTCGTTGGCTACACAAATATCCCCCTCATCCTGTTGCAATTCCAAAGTGTCATCCTCAATTGGTGTATAACTGGCTACACTCGGGCAAATCAGGCACGCATCTGCAGAAATGCTAAAAGGGGCCTTCTTTATGGGACACTCCTCAGGTATTTGTGTCATTTCTGAATCTGAACATACATTTTCCTCTAATACCTTACTGTTCTCTTCCATCTCGGCTTTTACACATAAAAGTATTTGGGCACCACTTTTGGAGTCCGAATTACAAGGTCTTGCTTGGTCACGACTGACCTCACAAGAAGATGCCTCAGTGACAGTTGCAGAACTCGCACTCATAGAGAAGGGCAAAGGCCTCATTCTTTCTTTGCCCCTGCGTGTGTAGAATGGCAATTTTATTTTTTGCTGCAGATAACTTTGTCTGGATTACAGGTCATTTTTTCTTGACCAAGGTAAAAGGTGTTTTTCTACATTTTTTTTCCCTGACTTAAAAACACTATGCACTTTTACATAGGCTTTACTAGATAAGGTAGAGGCATTACTATCATCATGACTGGTGCCAGTAGCTGCTTGGTGCTCCTGCTCTTCTGTGTACTGCTGTGAATCCATTTTGATCACACCGTACAATTTGACTGCTAATTCAGAAGAAAAGCCTGAAAGGCCGAGTATTTGTATTTTAGCAATGACACTTAGTAATGGAGCACTCTTCTTTGTGTGTAACATATATACCACTGTACAATTTGACTGCTAATTCAGAAGTAAAGCCTGCCAGGCCGAGTATTTGTATTTCAGTAATGACACTTAGCAGTGGAGCACCCCTCTTTGTGTATAACCTATATAACACTGTACACTTTGGCTGCAAATTCAGAAGACAAGCCTGCTAAGCCCTAATATTTGTATTTTAGAAATGAGATTTAGTAATGGAGCAATTGAGCTGTCCTCTTTTCGTTTTACCTATAGAACACAGTAAAATGTGACTGCAGAATTACACCAAGCCTTCCAGCCCTAGGATAGGAATTTCAGCAATGAGAAATAGCAGTGGAGCAATGGAGCTCTCCTCTTTGTGTGTTAACTATATAACACAGTAGAATGTGATTGCAGAATTACACACTGGATTAGACAGGAGAGTAGTCTGGTATACAAGCCGAGTCGGTACACAAGTCAGATGGCTGCAATACTCCAGATTAGACAGTGGAGGCATCACAGGTGCAGCTATTCAGGAAGCCAAGGCAGAGACGCCAGAACAAATAGCCACAGAGAGCACCGGAAACACAAGGACTGAGTCAGGAGAATTAACCTGTTGATCTGACACAGGTATGATGTCAGATCCTCCTTTTATTTCAGATTCCCCGGCCACGAGTTCACATGATGTTTTCCGACAGGGAGTCACATGAGCTCCTCACAGTGAACCCGGAAGTACGGCTGACAGCGCTGGAACAAGACAGGTAAGCGCTCTTACAGTCATCAGGTTTTTACCAAACACAAGTCCTCTCTAATGACAATAATTAAACTGAGTGATTTGACTTTTCTCAGTTCATTATCTCCTAAATGAAGGACCAATATGTCCGGTGGGCTAGCCTGTTCTATCTTAGATGACAATAAATGCATGAGAGTCGACAATCTTAAACCTCTCCTACCAAGCCATCGTTTGGTTACAGGGCATGATAAAAAGGGTCAGTTGTTGGCAGCAGGGTGCCTGGCTGCCCAGTGCACATATGAGTGTCCAAACACCCATATATGAATCTTTGCCACACGATCATCTAGAGGCAAACAAAGTAATTTGCCATCAGAAACCGGCCAAATCTGACGATATACAACTGACCCTGTTACCTGGGTGATACTGTGCAAGATATAGAGACAGGAAACGAGTGGAAAAAGAGGTGCGGTAACCCATCTGAAAGAGAGTACCCATAAAATCCAGGAGGCTCACCAGAAATCAAGCCTTGACCTGAGAAGAAAATGGGAAAAATTCCTTCATGCCCCCTAGAAGCAATGAGCAGCAAAGCCCTGGGTTACCAAACAAGGTGAGAAAGAGGAAAAAGACAAAGAAAACCAATTATTCTTACTAGGGCCATATGTATGTAGCAGTAACCGCTTCAATCCTGTAGGAGTGGGTGTCATAAAGAGCTGGGTCCAGGCCCATACATGCTAAAGACTTTTTCAACAGGGCATTAAGTTGGAATTTAGTAAGGAAGGTTCCCTTTTCATGTCCCAACCGCGGGACTCCATCTATAGGCTGTAAAACCCTTGAGTAAATAATGCTACTGGGAATATCGTACTCGTACTATATCGTATCTCTGTGAGCGGGTAATGTTATCCAACGTCCTTTACCCAACTATTCAGTTTTAGATCAGAGGATTTCGCAGGACACTTGTGATGGAGAAATGTTAACACACCTAGCAGGTAGCTCAGTGCCTACCATGTGCTGAGAATGGACCACTCGTTCACTAACTCGGATGGCTTCAATATAAGCTAATGAGAATGCTGTGCTGAACAATATTGCTTCGCATTCGTTATCAGCAACCTGAGCTAGCGCTTATATTAGGAGGCACAACATCTCAACAGATAAGGGACGTCTACAATCCTCCTCATAGGGTTGAATCCTACTCATCCACTAAGTGTCTTGGTTAGCAAGAAACTCTTTTTGAGATCAGCCTTACCAAGCATATGAGACAAGAAGGATTTACAGCTAACAAAATGCCAGCTAATGATTTGGTAGCACCTTCATTGAATTGTCGCTTTGGCCTTCCCCTGGCAAAGAGGTTTAAAGGGCGGCGTGTGTGTGGGGGATGGGAAGAGAGGGCATATGAAGGAGAAGTCATGTCTGCCAGCCTGCATTATGAAAAGGGGTTAAAAAGGGGTAGGGGAGTTGCAGGATTAATCTGCACCAGGTAGGTGGGAATGGAGAGGTGTAGAGGTGTGAGATGGGGCAAAGGAGGGGGCACACCCCTGTAAGCAAAACTACAACCCCCCCCCCCTCATGGTGATGCCTGAGGACAGGCTGTGCAAGAAGTTAATTTGTGGCCCAGAACTTGAATACTTTGCGGGGTTAATCCCTGTCTATCCCCTGTCTATCCCCCTGCCTGCACTGTCTGGCTGGGGTGCCCAGGGGGCTTATGAGTGCAGCTGCACTTTTTTGCAGAGTAGCGCAAGCAGGCTGTTCTTGGGTGAGGGGACGAGGGAGTCTCCCCCCTTCCCAGTTGCCTGCCAGCTGACAGGGGAGGAGTTCCGGAGACAGTCAATGAATCTGTCCTCTCTGGAGCGTGTGACCTGCACATGCACACTGCGGCCACTGGTCCTTGCCAGAATATCATGTCACAGGCGCAGTAGCAATGCACAGAGCTCCGTGGGAGCTTCATCATCGTGGTAGAGGGCACAGAGGAGGCTGACACTCCCCGACATCTTCTACGAGGCGGTTTCCCCCTGAAAGGAGCAGAGAGAGAAGGGGCACCAAGATGGCTACCAGGGCGGGAAAGAGAGCCATCAGCAAAACAGGATGAAGGGAGGCAGATCTGCAGGAATAAGGCATTGTGATTACTGAAAGAGAATGAGGAGGTGGGATGGCTGAAGATGGGGCTGAAAGAGTGGAGAAAAGGGGGGATAAAGAGAGAATAAGAGTGAGGGAAAGAAAGAATATAAGTATGAAATAAGGAATAGGATAAGCAGATGTAAATAAGAATAAGCAACTAAAGTCACTAGAAATATTAGGGAAAAGAAAGAGCAAACAGAACAGCACAACACGTATTTGATAAGATACTGAGCCTGATCCTGTTAACTTCCTTCCAGCAGATTTCCAGCAAAGAAAGAGGATCCAGCATGCATTGGGGGAGCTATATACTATCCTTAGGAAAAGACTCCATGGACATCCTATTGGCTGGTAGCTGCAGTGGACTTAACCCTGAAAGGGTAAGCACCAGACGTTAACCCTATCACCTGAGTTTAAAGTCATTAAGCTTATGACTTCACTTGTCAATATTAAATATTTAGATTTTTATTCTAAGATAATGTTTGATGCCTCATTTGTTAATTAAATTAATCAAAACACAAATGGGGCATTAAAACTATCTTTAATACATGTGCCACTTTTCTGTAATTTCTATATTTTTATTGTAGACATAGTTGTGCACTTATTAAGGTACATAAAATATGCAATATATGTACTGTGGTATTGCATTATTGAATGTCTGAAAATTACACTTACTGTGGAACAGAGAATAAATAATAGAAGCAAATGCTGATACTTGCCATTTTTTGCACTATATTGTTTTGCACATGCCAAGAAATTATCTGTATGCCAGTGTATGTAATTCATCTTGAAGCAAAAAGGACACTTACAACAGCCTATAATTTCATGGATGAGACAGGGAGGGGAATGGGGTGTATGCATGTAGTCAGTGTACAGTAAGGGCATGTCAAGCTTGAGCACACGCAGCAGCGCCTGATTCAAGCTTTGGACATCTCTCAGGTGCGGGATTTTCAGTCAGATCACTTAGACCAGCTTGAGTTCAGGTGTTAATATTCATGATTTAATGCCAAACACTATAATGGCTTTAAGTGCTGTTTGCTTCTAGGTCACAGGGATATTAATCTACCCTTGCTAAAATGTATCTCTGACTCCATTTATTTTTTATAAATTTATAAATTTAACTTATAATATATTTAAACATTTAACATGATTCCATCACTTAATTTGCTTGTATGCAGTTTGCTATTTATTTATTGCAATAGTATAGTACCTTGCTTTAAAACGTGTGTTTTCCTGCATTCGTAAGCTTGATAAAACACATTTTCCCTTTAAGTGAAATTGAAATCTTAGTTTTACTAGATACTTCCAAATATTTTTACAAATATAATTATTAAAGAGCATTCCTTGGTGTATGTATGGACCTATATAATTGAGTCTAACCACATTATTTTTGTGATTGGTAGTTTTTCATTTGTTTGGCTTTTTTTTTCATTTTAACATACAAATAACATAGGAATGTATTATAGAACATACAACAGTATTTCTGTATCTTGGGAAATTAACTGAGATCAGTTCTTCTATAACATGCTCTCTATCATTGTCTGATTCTTTATTGCCTTGGGCTTCCTCCTTTCATGTGGCAAAATGAAAAGTCCCTATCCAGTATACAGTGAAGTTGCTTTCTTCTGTTTCAAAACACTTCAGCTAAATATACAGTACTTGTGTGGATTTACTGTGATCAATGTAGACAGCTTTAGTCAATAGTAAAAGGACATGAGATTTAACTTGTTCCACAAGCTGGTTTTGCTTTTAAATAATTAAATACCAAGCTTACCTCTGGCTTAGTGTAAGATTATTGGTAAAAAAAAAATTGTACATGTTAATTAAAATTGGAAAAAAAATCTCAATGGCCAAAATTTGAACTTGCTCATTATTTACTTATCTCATGGCTTTCTATGGCACATAACTTACAAGGTGCTTCATGTTAATTTCAGCTCTCTTTGTGCATTCATGGCGATCATATCAATATAGAAGCTTTCTTTCCTTTAACTTTAACTAAGGTGTGCCACTTTATGTTTTCATAGATTATAGCTTATGTATTTTGTAACATGACATTTCCAGAATATATTTGTTTTTGCCAACTATGCTTTAGAAAACCAATTATATCATTTAAATTATACTCTTTTAACATATGTTTACTAGTTTATTGCATTCTAAATGAGATAAACAACTATTGCTTTATTATTCATTAATTTTAGAGCTTAATTGATTACTTTTTCAGATGAACAAAAACATATAGACGTTATGAATATTTAGTACTGTAAACTGTTTATATTTATTTAGGTAAAACAGGAAAAGAACAAAGCATCCGCATAATAAAATAACCATATAATTGAACCAATAATGTGTTATGACTTTCTTCTTATAGAAACATTCATAATACATTAAAAATGTATCTGAAAATGACCTTTGTAGAGAAAAATAATTAAATATTCAGGATTAATGACTCATTAGAGTTAACTGCAAGCAAAATTGTTGAAATATTACAACTGAAGAAAGCTCACTACATAAAACTGTCTAGTTTACATAAATACAAATTGAAAGAGAAGCTTGCTGGAAATAGGCAAAAATTTAGTACACTTCAGTTCACATTCTGCAGTACACTATGGTCAGATCACATTCATCTTCTAAAGGATTCAACTAAAGCAAACATATTATTCAACCATGTCCATTAAATTGTATGTATATCTGTAAATCAGAAAATTTCAATTAATATTTCAATTTGATTGTACTAAATGCCACAGTTTCTTGCTATCATAGTGGTTGCTACTGATCATATGACTTAGCTGTGAGTTGAGAATCCATTTTTTTCTGAACTTCTCATGGCAGACATTGTCCAGAGCTGTAACAGTATATCTCTAATGGCTCTCAAGACATTAAGACATTTGCACACTCCCCAGACATGTAAGGAGTAGTATAAGAAAAAGTGAGTTCTAATATCATCACTTCAGTGGTCATTAGGAAAATGTTTTCTTTATAAATAAGAACACACCTACTGTAAATTGTTACAGATATTAGAAGTCACCTCAGATTTCCGCAACATGCAACAATCACTTAAACTGCACACTGGTGCCTTTATTTGGTCAAGGGATTTCTAAGTGGTATATAATTTCCTTATAATTTATATTAGGGGACTCCTTATAATTTGCCCCATATATAAATGCACAAAAGCTTTATTCTCTATACAATTAATAGTGTGTTGTGATAATCTGTGTATATTATATATTTCAATAAATTAGTTATTCAGATGTAGGGACCTCTTGGCGCCTCCATGTTTCACTTCAGTTGCATAATACATTTCCAAGCACACGCAGAGTAATGTAATAAAATAGTGTAATGAGTCTATAATAAACACAGTAATCATGTCCATACAATCTCAATTAATATAAGACATATATCTACATATGTTTGGAGAATGTTTTAACGGGACCAACAGAAACATCTACTCGGACCAGGGCAAGAAAAGGAATTCCCGATTTGCACGAGAAGGACACTCACCACTCAAATCTGAGTTTTTCTATGTACTTCTGCGATTCTCCAAACATATGACTTTCCAACTGATTGGATACATTGGGAAGTCAAACAGACTCATTATCACCCTTAGCTGTTTGCTTTCACTTTGACGCCTTCAATTTGCCACTCCTTATGCCTTTTTGACAATCAGCGGTGTGAAATTGATCCTATGCAAGCCCCACTCTTATCACTCCAAGGAGGAGTTGTCCTGAGCAGGTCTCCCCATGTTGTTTATGTGGAAATTGCATTAATCTTTTTATTTTTCTATTTTCTATTCATTTATGCTTTCAATCAGCTACTCCTTTTAACATTGGACTTACAAGAACTACCTTTTGCTATTTGTTCTATCTGCAACCAACACTGGTATAATTTGTTGCAGCAAAATACATTTGCATGCTGTACGGTGTTTTACAGCATGTTTTTAAACTGTTCTGGCCAGAACGCATTTATGTTATATTATTGAATAAAACGGTAATTTTTGTATCTATTCACCCAAGTCATATGTACACAATATTATGCGCTCAGGTACCTAATCCACCTTTGTATTCACTACTTCTCTTGGAGGGTGGGGACTCCCCTCGAACATCATATAGGTCCATTTGTGGCAGCACCCCCATACACTAGGAAGCGCGGCCTCGTCCATATATCTTTTTCTTTATGGTCCATCGAGTCACGCTGGTGGAAAATCAAGACATTTTGCAGTGCACTTCATTAATGACCTCCTTTAAATTGTGTAACAGCACAATTTTCAAAGTTAATTTTTGATTCTGGGCTAGTAGATCTATTTTCTTTTAATCTTTTGTTGTTATTTTTGAAACGCAGAGGCATATCTGAACCTGTTTTCTGCACATTACATATACAGTAATGTAAGTGAGATTGCAGGAACAGTAGTGATTAGATCTGAAAATCTTTAATTTAATGCTGCAAACAGGATTTCATATGTGTTTTGACTAACACTATGAGTGAACATCTTTCATTGTGATGCACAAATTAAATCTACCTCCACAATCTGCCCAAGTTCCCATAAGTTTAACTATTTTGCTGGTGGTAGCAAATGGAGTTAGGGACAACAGCGCTGCTCTGAAGTATATGGTATATGAGGCTGCCAATGTGGGACTGTGGGGGATGAAATTCCAGAAACTTCCCCAATATATAAATATAGTAAAAACAATCCTTGTTCCATAGCGCAAATATATAACATGTAACTGCTGAAAATCTAATTCCGTGAGGAAAACCTAATAAAGGTCTAAAAACTCACTATTTGAAGTGATGCAAAGCAAATCCCTTTAATGCTACCGACATCACTATCAGAGATTCTTTTATGAGCATCATCTCTTATGTGAGTCATTTCCATTTGTGTGCATGCACCAATTGGTGTGTTCTGCAGATTGCTGTGATAACGTTATCTCTTTCTGCAATATATCTCTCCCAATCTTGCTGTTTTCTCCTTCGAATAATCTGAATGGTTAGACCCATTCTCTCCATGGAAGCACCTCAGATCATAATCCACTCACTTGTCATCTCTTGTCTAGACTATTGCAACCTACTTGTCATTGGTCTTCCTTCATCCCGCCTCTTCCCATTCCTCCCTCCTCTTCCCATTCCAATCAACTCTGCTGCCAATATACATTTTCTTTCCAGACACTCTACATCTGCAATCAATCTCTGTCAATCTCTTCACTGTCTCCCTCTCTGCTACAGAATCCAGTTCAAACTTCTTTATCTCACCTATAAAGTCCTCTTCCTCTCTCCATCTCCAACCTCACCTTGCTCCACACTCCCTTTTCATTCTCCCAATGACCACCATCTCTCCTCCTCACTCATTACCTCCTTACAATCTTGCCTCCAAGAATTCTCCTGTGCTGCTCCCCTCCTCTAGCACTCACTCCCTCTCCCAGCCGCCTTACCTCTCTTCATCTCTCCAAGACTTCAAGTGGGCTCTTACAACCCATTACTTCATCAAAGTCTATAAGTTTTCCTAACTCACTCTTGTCTTACCCTGTGTCAAACAACAATTGTGAGCCAAGATGATTAATAATGGTTCCTAGTAGAGATGAGCGGGCTCGAATATCTGAAATCTGAGCCCACCCAAACGTTGCCGATCCGAGCCGGACCCGAGACAGATCTGGGTTTTTCCGCCAATTGCAAAACTGAAATCGAGGCTCTGAGTCATAATCCCGCTGTCGGATCTCGCGATACTCGGATCCTATAAATTTCCCGCTAGTCGCCGCCATCTTCACTCGGGCATTGATCAGGGTAGAGGGAGGTTGTGTTAGGTGGTCCTCTGTCCTGCTATATTTCGTGCTGTGCTGTGCTGTGCTGTGCTGTGCTGTTCAGTTCTGTGCTGTGCTGTGTTGTGCTGTTCAGTTCTGTGCTGTGCTGTGCTGTGTTTTGCTCAGTCCAGTGATGCTGTGTCCTGTGCTCTGTCCTTCTGAGTTCAGTGGTGCTGCTGGGTCCTGTGCTGTGTCCTGTTCAGTCCAGTGGTGCTGTGCCCTGTGCTCTGTCCTTCTAAGGCATTGTTATTTCCCCATTATTCACAAATTATAAAAAATTTCAAAAACAGTTATAAAAAAAATTAGAAAAAAAGTAATTATAAAAAAAAAAAAATAGCTCAAAACAATCCTGCAGTATAAGTCCATTGGTACTGCTATATTACAAAGTTCACTGATTCTGCAGTATAAGTCCAGTGGTACTGCTATATTATAAAGTTCACTGATTCAGCAGTATAAGTCCAGTGGTACTGATATATTACAAAGTTCACTGATTCAGCAGTATAAGTCCAGTGGTACTGATATATTACAAAGTTCACTGATTCTGCAGTATAAGTCCAGTGGTACTGATATATTACAAAGTTCACTGATTATGCAGTATAAGTCCAGTGGTACTGATATATTACAAAGTTCACTGATTCAGCAGTATAAGTCCAGTGGTACTGATATATTACAAAGTTCACTGATTCAGCAGTATAAGTCCAGTGGTACTGATATATTACAAAGTTCACTGATTCTGCAGTATAAGTCCAGTGGTACTGATATATTACAAAGTTCACTGATTCAGCAGTATAAGTCCAGTGGTACTGATATATTACAAAGTTCACTGATTCAGCAGTATAAGTCCAGTGGTACTGATATATTACAAAGTTCACTGATTCTGCAGTATAAGTCCAGTGGTACTGATATATTACAAAGTTCACTGATTCAGCAGTATAAGTCCAGTGGTACTGATATATTACAAAGTTCACTGATTCAGCAGTATAAGTCCAGTGGTAAAGATATATTACAAAGTTCACTGATTTAGCAGTATAAGTCCAGTGGTACTGCTATATTAAAAAGTTCACTGATTCAGCAGTATAAGTCCAGTGGTACTGCTATTACAAAGTTCACTGATTCAGCAGTATAAGTCCAGTGGTACTGCTATATTACAAAGTTCACTGATTCAGCAGTATAAGTCCAGTGGTACTGCTATATTACAAAGTTCACAGATTCAGCAATATAAGTCCAGTGGTACTGCTATTACAAAGTTCACTGATTCAGCAGTATAAGTCCAGTGGTACTGCTATTACAAGGTTCACTGATTCAGCAGTATAAGTCCAGTGGTACTCTCCTGTGCCGCATATAATTTTTAAAAGGCTTTGCCGAGTGTGTGTGGCTTAGGGGTACGCTCTCTTGTGCTACATATAATGGAAAACCAAAATTTGGAGGATAAAGTAGGGAAAGATCAAGACCCACTTCCTCCTAATGCTGAAGCTGCTGCCACTAGTCATGACATAGACGATGAAATGCCATCAACGTCGTCTGGCAAGCCCGATGCCCAATCTCCTAGTACAGGGCATGTAAAATCCAAAAAGCCCAAGTTCCCAAAAAATAGCAAAAAGAGAAACTTAAAATCATCTGAGGAGAAACGTAAAGTTGGCAAAATGCCATTTACGACACGTAGGGGCAAGGAACGGCTTAGGCCCTGGCCCGTGTTCATGACTAGTGGTCCAGCTTCATCCAAGGATCTAAGCCCTCCTCCTCCCCCCCCTACAAAAAATTTAAGAGAGTTATGCTGTCAGCAACAACAACAAAACAGCAAAGAACTCTGCCTTCTAAACAGATGACATCACAAATCCCCAAGGCGAGTCCAAGGGTGTTGGTGGTTGTGAAGCCTGACCTTCCCATCACTGTATGGGAAGAGGTGACTCCATCCAGCATTTGCAGCACGCCCTCTGCATATGCTGGAAGGATCACCCACAGTCCAGTTACAGATTTGGCTAATGAAGGTGTGAATGTTGTACACCGGGAGGAGGATATTGATGTAGCTGGCGCTGAGGAGGATGTTGATGATTATGATGCAGACAGATACCAAATTGCCTTTCTCAATTTCTATTTATATTCTAGATTATATAACGGCTGAATAGTTTTCTATTTTACTCCTAGTGGAGAGGGGATCTGATGCAGACAGATACCAAACAGCCTTTGTCCATTTCTTTGTATATTTCAATTTCTAGTTCTACAGTCTATGCAGGCTGCTTTTTTATATTCAACAACAAGTATAGGGCAGGGGGGGGGGGGCATAGATAGCCACCAAAGTAACGTGGTCCATTTAATTACACTTTCTAGCTCCACAGTCTGTGCAGCCTGTTTTTTTTATCTTCAAAGTATTTACAAGCCTTGCAATCTAAATTAACTAGAGGTAGTGACGTGCTAGAACTCCACCCTCATTATGCTGCAGAGGATGGAGGAGCATCAAAAGGCCATTCAAGCCTACACAGCCACCTACGACATAGGAAAAGGAGTGGGGATGCACCTGAGTCAAGCGCACTGCAGAATGATTTCCGTGTTGTGCAAGGTTCTGCAGCCATTTGAACTTGACACACGAGAAGTCAGTTCCGACACTGCCAGCTTGAGTCAGGTGATTCCCCTGATCAGGCTTTTGCAGAAGCAGCTGGAGAAAGTGAGGGAGGAGCTGGTACACCATTGTGATTCCACCAAGCATGTAGCTCTTGTGGATGAAGCCCTTCGTACGCTTTGCCAGGATCCGAGGGTGGTCAGTCTTTTAAAGTCAGAGGAATACATTCTGCCCACCGTTCTCGATCCTCGGTTTAAAGCATATGTTGTGTCTCTGTTTCCGCCAGACACAAGTCTACAGCGGTGCAAAGACCTACTGGTCAGGATATTGTCCTCTGAAGAGGACCGTGACATGCCACCAGCTCCACCTTCATTTTCATCACTGTTTGTGCAGTTCCAAAAAAGAGGAACTGCCCTTTCTATTGCTACCTTCTTTCTTTCTGTATTTCCTGTGTCCTGTGGACTGTTCTGCTAAGGGCATTGTTATTTCCAAGGTATCCAAAAGTTAAAAAAATATATATATATTTTTATAAAAAAAAATATAAAAAATTAATTAAAAAAAATAAATACATTTTTTTCCAAAATTAATTCAAAAAAAATATTACAAAATTTTAAAAAATCTAGCTTGTACTGCTATTTAAAAGTCTCATTCACTGTTGCTGTACCCAAAAATAATAGGTACTGCTATTAAAGTACAGTCCAGTAGTACTCTCCTGTGCCGCAGATAATTTGTAAAAGCTTTGCCGAGTGTGTGTAGTTATGTATCACAGGTTTTAAGAAGAGGCACAACACTGACAACCTGTTAGAGAAACTGAGGGAAATAATCTCTCTGTGGCTCACCCCACTTAGACTCTCCTGGGGATTCGAATAACTGCCATTTCTATTACTACCTTCTTTCTTTCTCTATTTAAAAAAAAAAAAATAACTGCCATTTCTAGTACTACCTTCTTTCTTTCTATATTTAAAACAAAAAAAACCTGTCATTTCTATTACTACGTTAAATGTTTGTGCAGTCACAAAAAAGAGAAACTGCGCCCTTAACTGCTATGTTGGTTTTAGACGTCCATCCGGTGTCCGCCATCTGTTCCCTGGAATTCAGACCAGTTGAGGGTTTATTTTATTATATTGTGGGGACCACTCCATTACGCAGTCCAGATACTTTTTTGGTAAAATTCAGACCAGTTGAGGTTATTTTTATTATATTGTGGCCCCGGTATCAAATTGGGTACCGGGGCCACTCCACTACGCAGTCCAGATACTTTTTTGGTGGAATTCAGACCAGTTGAGGTTTTTTTTATTATATTGTGGGAACCACTCCACTACGCAGTCCAGATACTTTTTTGGTGGAATTGAGACCAGTTGAGGGTTTTTTATTATATTGTGGGGACCACTCCACTACGCAGTCCAGAAACTTGTTTGGTGGAATTGAGACCAGTTGAGGTTTTTTTTTATTATATTGTGGGGACCACTCCACTACGCAGTCCGGATACTTTTTTGGTAAAATTTAGACCAGTTGAGATTTTTTTTAATTATATTGTGGCCCCGGTATCAAATTGAGTACCGGGGCCACTCCACTACGCAGTCCAGATACTTGTTTGGTGGAATTCAGACCAGTTGAGGGTTTTTTTATTATATTGTGGCCCCGGTATCAAATTGGGTACCGGGGCCACTCCACTACGCAGTCCAGATACTTGTTTGGTGGAATTCAGACCAGTTGAGGGTTTTTTTATTATATTGTGGCCCCGGTATCAAATTGGGTACCGGGGCCACTCCACTACGCAGTCCAGATACTTGTTTGGTGGAATTCAGACCATTTGAGGGTTTTTTTTATTATATTGTGGGGACCACTCCACTACGCAGTCCAAAAACTTTTTTGGTGGAATTCAGACCAGTTGAGTTTTTTTTTATTATATTGTGGGGACCACTCCATTACGCAGTCCAGATACTTTTTTGGTGGAATTCAGACCAGTTGAGGGTTTTTTTATTATATTGTGGGGACCACTCCACTACGCAGTCCAGATACTTTTTTGGTGGAATTCAGACCAGTTGAGGGTTTTTTTATTATATTGTGGGGACCACTCCACTACGCAGTCCAGATACTTTTTTGGTGGAATTGAGACCAGTTGAGGGTGATATATTGTGGCCCCGGTACCAAATTGTGTACCGGGACCACTGCACTATGCAGTCCAGAAAGCTACCTCAGTGAAACGTTTTGGACTAAAAACAATATTGTGAGGTGTGAGGTGTTCAGAATAGACTGGGAATTAGTGGAAATGATTGCTAATGAATGTTATTGAGGTTAATAATAGCGTAGGAGTGAAAATAAACCAAAAAAACTTGATTTTAACACTTTTTATGTTTTTTTCAAAATAAATCCGAATCCAAAACCTTAAATCCGAACCAAAACCTTTCGTCAGGTGTTTTGCGAAAACAAATCCGAACCCAAAACCTCAAGCAAATCCGAATCCAAAACACAAAACACGAGACACCAAAAGTGGGCGGTGCACATCCCTAGTTCCTAGCTGTGTTTCTAGAGTGCCATACTATCAATAAATTGTGATAGAATGACAATCCACTCTTTTGCAGCTAGGTGAGAGAACACAATATTATACATGCATCACCATTACAGAGAACTACTTAATATACTTCTGAGCTTCACATTTCAGCTATTGCAACCAGTCAACCAAAATTAAACTCTCTCCTTGAATAATCACCTCTCCACCTTCCATCTCCATATTCTGTATATCCATATATCAGCAAACACATGCATAACACATGCATAAAAAAATAGTAAATAATGCATGCCACTGCTGCCAATTTTCCCCATAATAGTTGTCCACCTTAGTTCCTGCCTCCATCTGATATTCAACCTGCATCCATTCAGAGCATTAGACTGTTTACAATTCAAAACTTAATGCCAACAGTTATAAAAACAGTAACAAAATATAGGCATATATAAAAAAAAAAGATCATCTTCTCCTCATTGTCCTTTCATCTATGATTCACTTACATTTTTGCTAGAAGGTATCTAACGCTGTTATTTTTTCTGTGTGCCTTACTGTTTGATTGCTTTTATTGCCTATCATGTTCACTATGGTTGACTGTTCCTTATCATTTTATTCCCCTTTTCCCCCTTTCCCTTCTTTCCCCTTTGCTTCCACCCCATCTTCCTCTCACTAATCTTCAAATTTTGTTATTCTTTGTATTGTATTTTTTTATTGTTGTACAAAGTTGAAAAAACCCTTAAAAACCTTTATTTATAAAAAAAAGATATCGCACACTATATACAACAGTCTTGAAACACCTCACTTACAGTAACAAACAAATTGGAGATGAGAGAAATATATATTGGAGGAAAGTTTCAGACTAGCACAACAGCAAGAATGGAATATGTTAAGTTCCCGGATATATATTTCCCATTTCAGATTGTTTATTGAAATAATGAGAAGGATTGGATGGAGGTTTAATCTATTTTCAAGAGATGCTATGAAAATAAGCCATCATAATTCAGTATATGCCTTGTAAATGACATTTCCCAGATATTTGTTGTTCTGGATTATATTTATTTGATTGTTTCATTTTCTGTACAAGTTTGAAATCAACATGTTTTTACCTTATACTTTTATTTTATTATTAATGTTTCTTTGTAGTTTGTGCTTACAAGTAACAAGCAGTGTTAAGTTCCATTAGTCCTAGTTACTGAAGTCTTTTTACATTGCAGGCATTGCAATATATTAATACAGAAATATTAACTTTAAATTTCAATGTACAAATAAGCTATTTGTACATTAAACAAATTTGTGTGCTACATGAAATTGTACATTTGTGTGCTAATTGAAAAAACAGACAGCATTTATCTTATGTGCAAAGTAGAAATCTAATTTGCACCCCTTGCATTGTAACATGCTTTTGTCCAGGAGACTACTTACTCAATTTGTTTGCTTAACTTTCCTTAAGGAATCAGACCCAGTTCTTGTAACTGACCCTTAAGCCTGACACTTCAAAGGGATGGGGACTTTTCAGCTGAATATCCGTGCGCCCATCAAGTACTGGCCTCTGGCTGTCAAAGATTGCTTGCTACAACACAACTTACCAAACCCACAAAATTGAGGGTGCATCACCCTACCTATAATATCCAATCATGAACCATGCAACAACAAGCAACAACCACACCACCACAGGGATTGGTACTCAGAACCCATGCAACACAAGGTCCACCGACTTGATAGACAGCAGTCACCATCTACCACAAACGTACGTTGGCACCCAAATCATTCATCGACCAGCAAACAACAAAACTGACAGAGGCAAAAACAAAAACCCTCCTGCACCAGAAGATACTGCCAAAACCACTAAACATCAGGGATGTTGTAAAACCACAATGAGCGCCACCCACGCTCTTTATATAAATCAATTGTGGGATGTTTTCTTTCCAGGAGTGAATCTTTTAAACTACCAAGTATCCATCCACCAAAAACTTAGAGGACCTGCATCCCCTCCTAGGCTCGACCATCAACACACCCAACCCTGAGAAAGATGTTGTAACTGAACGTAAAGCCTAACATTTCAAAGGGATGTGGACTCTTCAACTGAAAAACTGTGCACCCATCAGGTACTGGCCTCTGGCTGACAATACTTTCCGGCCACTTCGGGTGCAGTAAGAAACCAAGGCCCACCTCTATACTAACGTAACAAAATCTCTTCAATCTCTCTTAAATGCTTTCAATGAAAAAACATAAACCCTCTGTGACGATTATGTATTATGCCTAATCACTGATTGTTATTTTCCCTTTGAATTCATGCATGACAATGTGTATACTGTATGTAACCTTTCAAAGTATGCTTTGCTGACTGACCTAAGTGACCTGTGCAATTGACAAAGAGCCTTTGGAAATTAGCCAGGCCCAGGGACAGATAAGCATCTCTGAGGAGTTTGTGTATACAGAGGATGTGAACTTGACCAGCCAGGCAGAACGTGCAGAGGTGAGAATCATGCCTCCTGAGATGCCAGACATATATCTCAGGCATAGATAACTCACTTCAAAAGCCCTGTGTCATTATGGGAATCAACCTGCCTTGATATTGGCAGATTAGCCTAAGTTCCAAAGGTGGGGAGAGAGTAGTGTGAGAAGTTAAATCAGTTGCCTTACCTAATAAAATTGCTCTCTTCTAAAGAAGAGACATATAGTATGTAGGTTGAAGTGTGTCATACATCTCAAAGTATACTCCTCTCACACCAAGTCTTACAAAATGACAGCTAGAATCTGATTGGCTGCTATAGGCAACATCTCCACTTTCTGAAACCCACAGTTTAATAAATATATTCTTTAGACTAGTAAGTTAGACTCAGTTTTATTTCCAATTTTATTTCTGAAACTTATGTGTGCAACTTATTTTTTATGTCTTGTCAATAGCTCTCTTGTAATTAAGCCTTGGAAACATTTTTCGGATCAAATACATTTGATCGCACATGATTCTTTGTGAACTTACGAAGCCAAGTGAAACTCATGCTATATGTGTATGTAATTTAAATGTGTAATATTAATACGTGGTTGTGGTGAACGTAAGGACTCCATAGTAAATCCTTTGCATGGGCACAAAAGGTGTATTCATTGGTAAGTGACCAAGGTAACTCCAGTCACAGCCAGCAATTTCAGATTGTGTATCTGAGACAGCCTGGCCATTCGTGACACCCTCCTCTGTCAAATGAGCATCATCGAGCCTATAAATATGCTAAAAGCAATATCTGATATGTGGGTGTTCAATCCAAATACCACAAATAGTCAGCACAAATCGGGAAACCACAGAATTTACTTCTCGCATTTTCTCCTCACTCTGCCATCAGAAGAATTCCTCAACACATGCCTAGGAATAATTGTAGACAACATATCACTAAATGAGGCACCTTTAAACCAAGGCATTTAGATCCACTTTAATTTGTAAAACAAGACCAAAATGAAGTGCCATCGCCAAAATAATTACCCCCCAAATGAACAGCAAGACAGTGCGGGACACTCCGCCTAGTCACCTCCTTCTTAAAAAGAGCACAAAAAGCAGATCAGCGCAGACCCTTCTGCCCCAACCATACTTTAATTTCTGGACAAAGAAAGAAGTGCCCCAAGACAACCAATGCAAAGCAGTCCACTGCACAAAGGAATGGTCAAGCACCCCAATTACCTGTAGTAATGCAGAGAAAACTCAGATGGCAAATAAGTACAGCACAGGACAGCCAACAGCGAAAAATGGGGCAAGCTACACTACATGAACCATCCACCCGAGCAGCAAGAGAAAAGAAGGGGCAGGAAAAAAGACCAGAAAATCAAAAAAGAGAGAAAACCAAAAAGAAAAGAAGGGGTAACACAGACGAAAGTAAAGCCATAAAACTTTAGGTCCAATATCCAATTAGGCTCCCATATCTGAGGAAAAATTAGGCAAACTCCTTTTGTACCCTTGCATCCAAACGAAACAAGCAGCCGAAGCCCTGTGTCACCAGAAGCCATAAAGAGGAGATAGAGAAGGAAAAACCAGTAAATCAGAACAGCAGAGTAGGTCTCACACATACCATTTAAAAGCATTAGATTTCCATCTTTTCATTAAATACACAGCTCTTTCCCCCGGAGCATGCTAGGATGCCATTGAGGGGCCTGCAAGACCCCAAGCCACCAGGATTGCCAGGTGTGTGTAAAAATATATAAGCGCTGCTGGCGCTGACAAGGCTGTTTAAAATCAGCGCTGCTGCGACTGTGTAGTAAAGCCAGAATTAGGGCCAACAGAATAGCGCTGGTCTGCAACAGTAACTCTGATGCCTGAGGGCTAAAATAAATACCCAGAGGGCTTTTGGCGCAAACGGCATCTGTGGAAAAAAGCGCACCATAGAAGAAAAGGGGGAAGAAAAGCGGGAAAGGAGGAGAAAGGGGAGAAGAAGGAAGAGGGGGAAAGGAGAGAAAAATCTAAGTGCAAAGGGCACATAGATGAAAAGATCAACATCAAAATAAAAAAGGGAACAAAGGTGACATACCTAAAAGTTGGTAGTTTGCTGTTTAACCACACGTTGAACTCTCCCTGCTATACAGCCCATATTCTATTTAACAACAAATAGATATACAGAAGCTGAACTCCACCTAGTGGCAGCAGAGATCATTGCAGTACATTTTTTACTTGTGTTCAGTGGACAGAAAATTTCCAAAAGCTAATAACACTAACGAACAACTTGTTTTGATTCCCTAACCTTTCTACAAAATTTCATAGAAATTACTTAATAATTCCCAGATTGCCACAAAGTTATTCCCTGAGATGTAAAGTTAATATGTAACTTGGAGGGACCATTACCCACTCTGTCTGATATTGATTGGAATCTCGCTAAAGCCACCAGCTTAAAACATTGGCCTCAGGTCTTCACCGGTAATAATGGATAGATATTAGGGAATTTAGATTGTAAGCTCCAATGGGGCAGGGACTGATTTGAATGAGTTCTCTGTACCGTGCTGCGGAATTAGTGGCGCTATATAAATAAATGATGATGATAATGATAATGATGCAGATATGTTTATTCAACCGCAAGTGGTAAACCACAACGTGCTGAATCTGAGTGCAAAAGAGGAGGAGCGAGGAATGCTGGTCAGGGCAATAAGCTGAATGACAAAGATGCCAACGATAACCTGCCTAATACAGCAACCAACCCTTCATCTTCGCCACAATCCAGCCAAAAGGCGACAGATGCACCAGTGCTTTCTTATGAATCTGTTGTTCGAGCCATCAGAGAGACTATGGAACCATTAATGCAACAACAGATAAGTTCCCTCACACCAGCTATACAGGAGCTTAGAGACCAAGTATCACAAACCGCAAAACAGGTTCAGATGAACGAATTGTGAATTGGAGAAAATATGCACGAAATCAAAGAACAGAAGACCCTTACGGCTTCCTTATATAAAACACAAAAGCAAATGCTAAACAAGCTGGATGACCTGGAGAATAGATCTAGGAAAAATCATCATCATCATCATCATCATCACCATTTATTTATATAGCGCCACTAATTCCGCAGCGCTGTACAGAGAACTCACTCACATCAGTCCCTGCCCCATTGGGGCTTACAGTCTAAATTCCCTAACACACACAAACACACACACACACACACAGAGACAGACTAGGGTCAATTTGTTAGCAGCCAATTAACCTACCAGTATGTTTTTGGAGTGTGGGAGGAAACCGGAGCACCCGGAGGAAACCCACGCAAACACGGGGAGAACATACAAACTCCACACAGATAAGGCCATGGTCGGGAATTGAACTCATGACCCCAGTGCTGTAGACAGAAGTGCTAACCACTATGCCACCGTGCACCTTGTGGGCTTACCGGAAGCAGTTAAAGGCCCAGCTCTGCTGGCATTTGTTTAAAAAGAGCTACCCCAGATCCTGGGGATAAATGAGGAGTTCACCAATATAGAAATTGAACGTGTGCACAGATTGAGGCCGCCAAGAGAAAATATGAAGGAACGACCCCGCATGGTCTTCTTTAAATGCCTCAACTATACACATAAAAACACTCTTTTTGGTCAGCCTCAAAGTTAGTAAGGCCGATGAGCTGGGAAGGTAATTGCCTGCTAATCTTTCAGGATTACTAGGCAGGAGTCACCAGAGCACGGAAGGAGTTCACCATAGTATGCTCTACACTGGTTAAGAAGGGGAAAAAATTTGCTGTTCTATATCCGACACACCTGAGGATCTTCAATGGTCAAGACTATAAAGATTTTACAACTGCAGAAGATGCACAAGCTTTTCTGAGAGAATTGGATGTGGAAGCTGTATCAGAAGACCAATGAGCATTGATAAAGATTCAGAACCATTGCTGTTACTTATCAGCCGGACACTATTACAGAGACAATTCGTTTGTTGGCCTTCAAAACGCGTAAATATGCCTTTCTGATCTCCTTTCTGCTATAACATGTTAATGCTCGGAGGTTCTGGTGGTGCCTCCTGTTTCTTTTCTTATTTGTTTTACTTTGTTCTGTTTAGGCCATTTAGAAACTAACTGTTGAAATCCGGCCAGAAAATACCTTAACCAATAATACTGGATTATGGGTAATGAGGTTATGATGTTGTTGAAGAACTTCTACTCATTGAATCTAGCCTTTACACAGATATCGTGGTTAATGATATAGCTATGCTATTGCTGTACTATTGTTTGTCGAATTTAGATTTTACACAGATACTGGGTTTACTCCCCCACATTTATTCTATATTATATTATATTATCTTTAGCTACAAGTTATGTAGATAACATAATATAGATTTTATCTCATTGCAATATATTATTATTATAGTTGTGTTAGTACTTCTCCCCTCCCTTACAAAGTTCACTTTCTAGATATTTAATGCTGAATGCTATCTTTCTTTGCTGTTCCTTTTTCTTTTTAATTTCCCTCTCCCCCCTACTGGCAAAGCACCAAAAAACACCAAGTGTCAGACCAAAATCCAAGTTTGGGAAGAAAAGAAATTCGCCTACGGATTAGTGAATAACATACATTATATTACTAGGAGAGTTCTCTACCTGACAAATGTAAAACAAAAATATGAAACTTAAATGGCAACATTGAAATTTTTGTTCTTGGAATGTGGGAGGTATTAACTCGCCTATTAAACAGAAAAAATTATTGACCTATCTAAATAAGTCGGAAGCTGATATAGCATTACTCCAAAAGACAAATTTGAATGATGTAGAGCATGACAAGCTGACAATGTTAGGTTATAAGGTTGTGGTAAATGCCTCATACAACAGGAAATCAAGAGGGGTTGCAATTTTGATTAAGAAAAATCTCAAGATAGATATTCATCATAAAATAACTCTGTGTTGTGAAACCGAATGTCCGTTTTGCATAATCTGAAGGAGCGCTAACTTGAATCTAGGGACAAAAGAGAAAACTGTTTCTTTTTATTGTCATATTGCGTTTTAATATATTGTATTACATAGCGTATGTGTAATTCCTGCCTAGTGTATGTGAACTTCCGGGAGATTTGCCACATGTTTAAACAATCGTTTTGATAGTTGTTATATACGCATAATATAATCACTTGTGAAAGCCTCTGAAACGTTATTACTATTGTTGGGAACTTTGAATTTTCTGCACAGAAAAGGTGTATGTTGTGTGATCTTGTGATTTCAATACACTAAAGTTTGATCTATTGTTGAATAGAGTGTCAGTTGCTGTCTGACGAGGCAGGTGCCCAACTGGTGAACGGTATATTAGGCAGATATACCGAAGGCGAAAACAAAGCAGGTTTTCGCCAAGCGCGCCCAATAGATCGCATGGTTTACTGATAATTAGTGTTAGTAAGCGGTGCGATCTGACCGCACGGTAAGGACAACCGTGATTGTGAATTGGGAGAGTAGCTTGGAGGAATTATATTGGAAAGGCAGGTTGATTGTATCAACTTTGCGCTACCAGTGATAATAAACTCAACAGATTTGGTGGTAGAGCCAGGGTATCGAGGAGCTGATAGCCCTGTGGCCCATAGTGATATTTCTGTGTTAGGGGTCCTCATCTGGTGCGAGAGGAAGCGAGTGGACGCGGCTTGAGGAAATACGTCCACGGCCATTAGAGATCTCTAGCGGTAGATTGTTTGTAGCAAAGGGTTGAAAGTGTTTGCGGAAGAGACAGAGTACTGCAGTATTGTCTGTGGTCCGCATAGATATTGATATTGTTCAACATGGGTGCTAAGCATACGCTAGAGATGGCCGAGGTTCTGCCTAACGAAGGGCCTATTGGTTCAGCGAGGTTTCTTATATGTAAGAAATATGGTGCATGCGCAACTGCGTATTGCGACAAGTGGGTCAAGATGACCAAGGATTGTGTTAGGCCTTTTCCAACAATGGGAAGTTTTAATTCAGTGGTACTAAATAATGTAAAAGATAAAGTGTGGTTGATTAAGTCAATGGAAGTGAGAAATAAACATAATGATTGTTTGAAATTGTGGTAAATGGAAGGCAACACGTGGCAGAGCAGCGAGTGCACAGCGGAAGTAGGCGTTGTTGTGGCGGGAGGAGTAAGTACAGCCGTTATTAAAAGTGAAAAAAAGGAATTTGCTAAGTTATATCATGTTTTAAGTCAGTTTAAAACAAGTGTTTCTGAAGAAGAGGATGAACCCACTGTAATTTCAGCCATTGCCCATGCTGTTAATATGCTAGAGGTTCAGCGTAAGTATGGAAAGGGGGCAATGGCTAAGATAGGTGAGAGTAGTGTGACCACTAGGAGGGATATCATCCAAGGTACTGAAGTAGTTACTCCTGTAGTTAAACCTGAAGATAGTGAACCGGTGGGTACGTATCCAGTCCGCACAATATCAGTTCCCAATGGGAAGGCAGATAAGGATGGTGTAGTTCCTTTAAGAAATGTTACAATGCATTGTCCTTGGACTAGATCAGAATTACGTTCCATTATGACGGAATTCCCAGATCCTAGAAAAGAGTTGGCTAAGTGTCAGAAGTTTGTTAAAGACAAATGCACACGAACCAACCAATAAGGATTGGCGTGTAGTGTTGAGGGCATGTCTTCCTCCCAATACTAACACACAAAAATTTATTAAAGATTGTTCGTTGGAGGAAGATGACACCTTGACGGATGAGATTAATCAAGAGAGTATAGAACAAATTGTCAAACATTTAGCCATCTATTTTCCAATAGTGGTGAATTGGAGTAAAATTTTCACCATTAAACAGAAGGATAATGAAACAGCATCAGATTACTTCCCTAGAGCTCTAACAGCGATAGCAAGGTTCACTGGGATATCAAACATAGGAGAGGACCCACATCACAGAGAGGTAGCTGTAGGTGTATTAATGGACTGCCTTAGAGAAAATTTAAAAACAAGGGTACAAACCACATTACCTAATAGGAGAGGCATCACAGTAGATTCTCTTAGGGAATCTGCTGGGGAGCGTGACAAAAATATTTTTAGAAAAATGGAATAGAAGAGGTGATAGGTTGATGACGGTAAGTATAAAGGCTCTGGAGGGAATGCATACACGACCAATAGCATACAACCCACATAACAAGAAACATAAAATAATCAGATGTTACAACTGTAACGAAGAAGGACATTTCATGAAAAATTGTAAAAAGGAAAGACTCAATACACATAGGGGTGGGTCACGTAGATATCCTATAAGGTGAAATTCACATAGACTAGAAGACTCACACCTACCCGTGCATGTAATAGCAGCAAATTCTGCGCAGGAAAGCAATAGTCAGCGCTAGGGGTCAGGTCATACCTGTAGTCTACAGCCAGTGAGGTTAACTGAGAGTCTGAGAGAAGAACCAACAATGATAGTTGACAAAGCTGGTAGGAAACAAACTTTTCTTGTAGATACAGGGGCGGCCAGATCTGTGATAACCTCTCCTTTCAATCTACAGGTAACTAGTAAAACTATTCCAGCTATGGGGGTAACAGGAAGAGTGTTACATTATCCTTTAACTAAACCCACAGAAGTTACTACCGGGCCTCTGCATACCAAGCATTCGTTTCTCTTGGCTGTAGCAGCTCCTACTAACTTGCTTTGAAGAGACTTGTTATGTAAAATGGGATGTGTCATATACTGTACCCCTGATGGCGTATTCCTAGATATACCAGAGAAGGTTGCGCATGAGGTACAGAATATATTAGACACCTCACAAATGTAAATGTTGCATTCTACTGTTATAGAACAAAGTCCATCTCAAGTAAAGGGGATGTTGCTGGAAATACCTGGGTCCCTATGGACCAGAGATGGACAGGACACTGGATTGATGGCAAATGTAGCTCCTGTGATGGTAAATCTAAAAAGTGGTAGGATAGCTCCAAAAATCCCACAGTATCCATTAAAACCGAAGGTGGAACTAGGGGTATATCCTGTTATTGAGAGGCTGTTGCAACAAGGTATTTTAATTCGTACAATCAGCACAGCAAATAGTTCCATTTTCCCTGTGAAGAAGAGTGGGGGGAGGCGCTATAGATTAGTACAGGACTTAAGGGGAATTAATAAAGTTGTTGAGAGCCAATTCCCCGTAGTGCCCAATCCAGCTGTCATCCTCATGCAGATTCCACCGTTTGCCAGTCATTTTAATGTCATTGATCTATGGTCTGCTTTCTTCTCAGTCCCTCCTCACCCTGACTGCCAATACCTATTTGCATTCTCCTACAGGGGGTGCAATACACATGGACCAGACTCCCCCAGGGGTTCATTGACAGCCCCAGTATTTTCTCCCAAGCCTTACATGACTGTTTACAATCCTTCCAACCTAGCAAAGGGTCTGTTCTAATTCAATATGTGGATGATTTGTTGTTGTGCTCTGATTCTTTTATGTCATGTTTACATAATACTAAATTGTTGTTGCTCCATCTCTCTAAAACAGGGCACAAGGTGGCAAAGGACAAGTTACAGCCATGTCAGACTAGGGTCAAATACTTAGGACACTGTCTCACCCAGGGGCTAAGACACTTGACGACGGACAGAATTGAGGCCATACAACACATGACTCTGCCGCAGAGCCAGAAGCAAATCCGTACCTTTTTGGGGATGTGTGGATACTGTAGATCCTGGATCCCAGGTTTTTCTATTCTGGCATTACCACTGCAGGAGCTAGTCTCATCCTCAAAACCAGAACGTGTTGTACACACAGAGGAGTCAGAGCAAGCATTCTTTAATCTTAAAGATAGTTTGACTAGAGCGCCTGCATTGGGAATACCTGATTATGAAAAGCCCTTTGAGCTATACTGTACGGAAGCTGATGGTTGTGCAGCAGGTGTCCTCACACAAAAACATGGTGACGCTAACAGACCGGTAGCATACTACAGGCACAATTGGACATTGTGGCAAGATCACTCTCAACATGTCTCAGAAGTGTAGCAGCAACTGCTTTTCTGGAAAGTAAGAGCGAGGACGTAGTATTAGGACATGATTCAACTGTCTATACACCCCATGCTGTATCAGCTCTGGTAAATTCAGCCCAAACCAAACATGTCTCTTCAGCTAGATTCACAAAATGGGAACTAGCTCACCATCAAACAATGTAGCACCTTAAATCCAGCTACATACCTTCCATATGTGTCTCAAGAGACACAAAGGGAGGTAGGTGAGGAGACCCTGGTTGATGATGAGTTTGGCAAGACTACTGATACGCATGATTGTATGGAATAATGGAACCAAACCTTTACTGCCAGGCCCGACATACGTGACACCCCCTTAGAAAATGTAGATTTTATGTTTTATACAGGCGGGAGTTGTCATAGACAGACAGAGACGGGAGAACTATGTACTGGTCATGCTGTTGTAGATGATCAGGATGTTGTAGAAGCTAGACCCCTTGGCCCACCTCACTCAGACCAGGTGGCTGAACTAGTAGCATTAAGAAGAGCGTGTGAGTTGACAAAGGGCAAATCAGCTAATATATATACTGACTCTAGGTACGCCTTTGGGGTAGTGCACGAGTTTGGGGCCCTTTGGCGTCTTAGAAACTTTACGACAGCAGCAGGCACGCCAGTGGCACACTCACAACACATAAAAGGACTTTTGACAGCGATACAGTTACCCAGGACAGTAGCCATTATAAAATGTAAAGCCCATACCTCTGAAGAAGACCCGGTGGCATTGGGCAACAACAGGGCGGAAGAAGCTGCTAAATGGGCAGCAGGGAAACCTATGACTGTATTGACCGAGACTATGATGGTTTTTAAGACATTAGACATACAGAAATTAATTGAAATGCAAGATATGTGTTCCCTATAGGAGAAGGCGGTCTGGAAGGCGAAGGGATGTGGTCAAGAGTCCTCAGGACTCTGGAGAGATGGACATTTTATTTTATTTTATTTTTTATATATTTTTTTATTTTTTATTTTTAATTTTTATTTTATTTTATTTTATTCTTATTGTTATTTCTATTTCATTTCATGTATGTACTCATGTATCAAAATCCAATTATCGTTGGAAATATTCATTCCCCCTTTTTTTCTGGAATTGTTTATTTATGCTAATTAAATTCACTGTTTTTACCATTCTGCACTATTTCATGTTAAATATCTAATTCTACAAATAGTTTCCATTTATATTATAGGTATGTTCTAGGCAATTTGAGCGCATTAATTTATTATACATTGCTTGGTACACAGGAAGGGATTCCTGAATTATTGCTGCTCTTGCCGTTTGGAGTTGAGCGCAGGTCCGTTTTTGATTTGAATATTTGTATTATCCCTTGGTCCTTGCGCCCCTCCTTGAGCAACCTGACTCATGGATTATGCAGATCCATTTCAGTTAAGATCCAATAGGATACATACATCCAAGAGTATGTTTTTAGATAACAAAGAATGCACTGTACCTTCTCATATCACTGACCAATGCCACTGTCTTTTAAACCTTGAAAAATTATTACATAAAGAAATGCAGGCTTGGTGGAATATATTCACCTTGGAGCAATACTCTAAAGACAATATCATCCCAAAGGGTCTCAAAATAAAGAAAGCTCCAACTCACCATCTACATAATTCCATCTTTATGTCTAGATGGCAAGCTACCCTAGATCAATGTTCCCTCAGTTTAATGGACCTTTTGGTCCTTCAACAAAAAGAAGATTTAACAATTTTAGAGAATCAGATTAATTTATTAGATAAAGAAATTTTACCCATTAAAAACGAACCCGCTTATCAAAATTTATCTAAATTAATTGAGGAAAGATTAGTACGGAAAGAACATTCAATCATTGACACAAAAAGATCCAAATACATGCGAGATAAGTTTGGTATCAAATATAAAAAGAATAAACCTTCCAAGAAATTGTCAATTACAAATAAGACACAACCACAACCAGACCTGTATTCAAAAACCACCAAAGGAAACCTTAATCGTGTAATAGCCTCTGGTCTGCCATACAAAAAAATGGGCATAACATACCAGCAATATATGGCATTAATACATCACAAATCAGTTAAAATTTGGTCATCTGAAGCTAAATTGGCCCATGATATCACTACAAGCTCATGCTCTGACTCTCCCTCATTCTCTGTACATGATGACCTCAGCTTAAATTATGACCATTTGGCCATCCAATCCTTTGAAAAAGGTTGGAAACACCGAACTTCTAAGACAGGTTCACCATTAGGTACTAATATCCCTCTCAACCAGGGAACTCCATTATTAGTCCATGATGAGCCTGTCAGCACTATCAGGGACAACACTTTATACTCCACACCAACATTAGCTTTAGATGAACCAGTCCCCAATGGAGACCTCACTCAGTACGATACCATCTCGCAAATAGGTAATTTTTTAGGGTTAGGCCCGAAGTTCTTGAACATACATTTAAAACCCAGCCAGTCCCAACCCACCAAAAGGAAACTAAACACCTCAGACGAGGAAGGAGAGGAGGCCAAAAAAACAAAACAGTAAACCCAATACAGACTCCCCCAAAACCAAAAGGAATTTTTAATCTGAGTGATCACACTCTATCTGAACCACAAATTAGTGTATTGAATAAAGGCCTTAAATATGCCCCTACTAGATCTCTGAATAAATTTGACACCTATAGAGACGTTCAAAAATTCATCAGAAAATTAACCCTTAAAAAATACTACGCTAAAACCCCTTTGGAACGTGAAATCCCAACATCTCGTGATACATATAAACATACTGACCTAAAACCAGAATCCAAATTTTATCCCCGACAATTAAAAGGTAGCCTCATAGATACATTTGAAACTTTAGTTCTAGCAGATATTGATGCCATCACTTCTACCAAACATAAGAACAAATCTGTCAACCTGACCCAAACAGAAATGCAGGCACTTAAACAATTACAAGACCTCAAAAACATCACTATAAAACCGGCAGACAAAGGTGGGGGTATAGTGATCCTGAATACCAGTGACTATATCAAAGAGACATACAGATTATTATCCGATTCATCTACTTATGAGTTACTGAATACCAATCCAACTGCAGAATATTCCAATCAACTCAAAATGATTCTTACTCATGGTAGAGATATGGGAATTCTTTCTAACAATGAATACAATTACATTTATAATTCCCATCCTATTATTCCTGTCATTTACCACCTTCCCAAAATTCATAAAGATATAAAACAACCACCAGGAAGACCAATTATTTCCGGAATTGGGTCTATAACAGCTAATCTTTCACATTATTTAGATACATACCTACAACCCTACGTTCAGACCCAAAAAGCTTATTTAAAAGACACTACACATGTTCTACAGATTCTACAAGACATAACCTGGAATTCAAGATACTGGTTGGTTACGTGTGATGTAACCTCGCTTTATACTGTTATTAAACATGATTTAGGTATCACTAGCATACGGCACTTTCTAGAGCAAGACCATACACTGGACAACAGACAGATAGAATTCATATTGACAAATATTGAATTCATTCTGAAACACAATTATTTTTGGTTCCAGGACCAATTCTACCTGCAAATACAAGGGACCGCAATGGGCACTAGGTTTGCCCCCAGCTATGCCAATCTCTATATGAGTTTTTGGGAGAATCAAAACATCTGGTCAAATAATAGCTGGGAGAGAAACCTAGTGCTGTGGAATAGGTACATTGATGACATCCTCATCATATGGGATGGGTCAGAAACCTCTCTTTTACAATTTCTCAGTCACATCAATACCAATAATTATGGCCTACATTTTACTGCCAACTATAGTCAGTCATCTATAGAATTTCTTGATTTAGAAATCTTTATACAAAATAACAGTATAACAACCAAAACATATAGGAAACAAGTGGATGTTAACAGTTATATCCTTTCTACTAGCCATCACCATCCACAGTGGCTTAAAAGCATTCCTTTTAGTCAATTCACGAGGATTAGACGCAATTGCAGTAACTTGCAGGATTATATCACTCAGGGTACTGAACTCAAGTCACAATTCCAGGAGAAGCAGTATGATAATCGTATCATTGACACAGCATTTAACAAGCTTCAAAATACTGATCGAAATCAATTACTCAAATATAAAATACCTTTACAACCCAATCCCTGCAAAGGAGCAGTCCCTGTGAATAACCAAATATACTTTGTTTCAGATTTTTCTAATCAAGCAAACCACTTGAAACATATTATTTACAAACACTGGCATATTGTACAGAAGAATGAAATCTTAGGTCCTCTGATTTCAGCTAAACCCAAAGTAGTCTTCAGGAAAGCGCCAGATATCAAGAAGGTTTTAGTCCAAAATCACATTAAAGATAACACTGTACACACCAACTGGCTGACCAAAAATATACAGAAACCAGGCTTTTACCACTGTGGCAAATGTATTAACTGCCGTACAATCCAACATAACAGTACCCAAGGAACTACTGAGGTTTACTCATCTCACAATCAAAAAAAGTACTCAGTCAAAGACTTTATTACGTGTAACACCAAGAACGTCATTTACCTCATACAATGCCCATGTGGTAAGCAATATATAGGCCGAACAATCAGACCCTTAAAGGTCAGAATTGGTGAGCACATCAGAAACATAAGAAATGGGCTCGATAAACACCACCTCTCCAGCCATTTTAAAATTAAACATAATTGTGATCCTACAGGGTTGGAGTTTCTGGGTATCAAATGTGTATACAATAACTGGCGAGGAGGGGACCCCATTAAAAACATTAATAAAGAAGAAAGTAAATTGATCCTCTATTTTGACACTTTATCACCACGAGGACTGAATATGGAATTCGACATTTCAATGTAGAATATGTCTTCACTATTAGAAACATCTTATCTACATTGGTTGCAAGTTGTGGACATGTAGTGTCTATGCCCTTTTGTCCCCTTGGGTAAAGTATCTCCATGCATACTACGGTCATACCACCCTGGTGATGCCCAATCTCCGTCGACCTTGGAAGCCAAGCAGGTTGGAGCTGGCTTAGTACCGGGATGGGAGACCTCCCGGGAATATCCAGTACAGTAGTAGACATGTAGTAGATCTATCCCAATAGAGTGACAATTAGTGGCAGGACACGCCACCTCTCGCTTACCATGATGTAGTATCTCCTTAAACCATTATGTAGGAAATCCTTTACAATTTATACTTACCTTGGAAGGATGCCTCTTTATGTGTTTTAATGATGGCTAATATTGCCATTCATTTTATTTTGATATGTTTAACCTCATGTATATAAACATAGTAACTTATTAGAATCAGTTCATCTATTTATTTTAATTATCCTAATAGTTATCATTGTCATCATTTAGGCTAGCTAGTCATAGAGGTTTTTAAGCATCAGTCATGTATGTATCAGCCCTACATTTACAATTATTATTAGTATCATTCTGACTTGTTATCAGTCCAATTAAACATCTTAGTTTATGCAGAAATAAATGGAGTTTTACTATATGTTAGAACTATTATATATCATACGACCGTGGTCGCCTTTATATGTTTATTATTTTTCTTAATGTTATCAATATAATCTGTTACACAAATCCATATTAGGGTTTTCAATTGGCTTATATTAATCTTTGGTATGTAATTATATATTTAACATTTATAACTACCACCTTGTTTATGATAGATGTATTATCACCTGTATACTCATATGACTTGGTTGGCGTTTAGATTTTATTACAATGGACAATTAAGCCCTTCTGTAGGCTTAGTAACAAATCATCAATTACACTCTATCAAACAATCATTTATTGTCAATATATAAGGAAGCACATCAGATGCTTCACTCATACCACATCCCCTGAAGAAATCTGCTCCTGCAGATGAAACGCGTTGGGACACGCCCACTTTCGTGACGTCACAGGATATCCGGTCCATGCGTTCCACTGTGGAACGCACGCCAGGCTCTCCATCATCATACTGCAGCATCGCTAGGGACACAGTCAATATCTGTTCCCGTGAGCTCCACCGCTAGCCTTCCTGTTTTCATCCTGTCTACCATAGTGATATTTGCCGGATGACCGCAGCACACATCAGGTATCTGGACAGTTTTTGTATCCCCATTTGGGATTATTGCTGTTTGCTTTATTAGGTCATTTTTTTAGTCATTTTTCACCAGGACTTTCATGAGTGCTTCTATTTGGACTGCATTTTTGCATTTTCCGGATTTTTTCACTTTTATTTTAATTTTATTTTATTTTATTTTTTTTTTTATATATTTTTTTATTTTTTATTTTTAATTTTTATTTTATTTTATTTTATTTTATTCTTATTGTTATTTCTATTTCATTTCATGTATGTACTCATGTATCAAAATCCAATTATCGTTGGAAATATTCATTCCCCCTTTTTTTCTGGAATTGTTTATTTATGCTAATTAAATTCACTGTTTTTACCATTCTGCACTATTTCATGTTAAATATCTAATTCTACAAATAGTTTCCATTTATATTATAGGTATGTTCTAGGCAATTTGAGCGCATTAATTTATTATACATTGCTTGGTACACAGGAAGGGATTCCTGAATTATTGCTGCTCTTGCCGTTTGGAGTTGAGCGCAGGTCCGTTTTTGATTTGAATATGGACAAGGTAAGCCTGTAGCTCCCCGAACATACAATCCAATTCTGGCTGAAGCAGCACACAGCCTGACTCACCTGGGTAAAGAAGGTATGTGCAAACTAGTGAGAGCAAACTGGTGTGCTCCTGGATTTTCCTCTCAGGCTGGTAAGAAGGCAATGTCATGTCTTACTTGTTTGAGGAAAAATGTTGGGAAAACTATTCCAACTGAGCCATCCCACATCCCTCCTACAGGTGGACCTTTTCAGGTAATACAAATTGACTATATCCAATTACCACCTTGCAGGAATCTAAAGTATGTGTTAGTATGTATTGATGTGTTTTCCGGTTGGGTAGAAGCATATCTGGCAACCACTAATACTGCTGTGTTCACTGCAAAGAAAATTGTACAAGAGTTTGTGTGTAGGTTCGGTATCTCTAGAGTCATTGACAGTGATAGGGGTACCCACTCTACTGGTGATATCTTCCAAAACATGTATAAGCTCTTGGGAATCAGTAGCAGACTTCACACCCCTTACCGACCACAAGCCAGTGGTAAGGTGGAAAGAGTAAATGGTACTATTAAGAACAAGCTTGGTAAGATAATGGCTGAAACTGGGTTGGTGTGGCCTGAAGCTTTGCCAGTAGTCCTCCATAGCATCCGAACCACTCCTAGACCTCCTCTTAATCTGTACCCCTTTGAGATACTGTTCGACCGACAACCTCATTTGATCGTGAGTCCACAAGACGACTGGAAGTGTAATAATGAAGCGACTGTACAATATCTTATAAAAATGAGCAGACAGCTAAAGCAACAACAACAAAAACTAAAAATGCTGTCACCTGGTATGCCAGAAACGAACTGTCATGATGTTGAACCTGGGGACTATGTTATGATCCGCAATTTCTTACGCTCATGTTGTTTAACAGACCGTTGGGAAGGCCCGTACCAAGTGCTGCTGACCAGTACCACATCACTGATGGTTGCAGAGAGAGAGACTTGGTTCCATTCCACCCACTGCAGGAAAGTCAGTAACCCGGAGAAAGTGTGAGATAAAGCTAAGACTGACGACACCGATCTGTCACTCGTAAACCTGTTCCGGGAGATCTAAAAGCTTGCAGTCAAGACACCTGAGCCAGAGACGTTGCCTCAAAACTATCTTTCCAGCGATGGAGTGGCGATTTTTGTTTGTCTTTTGTTCCAGGATTTTTCTTGTTTTTACTTTTTATAGGACACTCTATTTTTGTGAAGGAGGATGGCAGACAGAGGCGGGATCTGGTAGTGATACCGATGCGATGGATGTCGAGGAAAGGTTGTTAAAATACCCAGAGCAGCCCATTATCAAGCGTGAAACAGGGGTTATGAAAAGGTCTGCTAGCTCTGGAAAGCGGAGACAGTGTGAGGGGCTATTGTCTGATTAGTATTGTTTCTGTAAGTTCTGTAAATCCCTAGTTGAAGAGAAGTGCATTTAGCGATGCCAGTCCACTGGTAATCTGGACGTGGGCGGACATCCTCTGGAGGAGTATCACTCCTTAGTGGGTAAGGTTCTAAACCAAACTGAGTGCTGGGTGTGCTCTCATGTACCTCAGGGACAACATAACATAGGACTAGTGCCGTTCCCTCTAAACATCTCTGAGGTACTCAAATTAAGGGGAGGGAGGCCCATTGAAGGGAGGTACAATAACACTAGGTCCCCTAGTCTAAAGCTTTGGCAATACTCCTTAGACAGATCTTTACTGTGCCTAAATATCTCTCATACAAAGCGTCTAGAGAATTGGGAAGCTGACCTATCAGATCAGACAATGACTCGCCACACTCATTTTGGAGGGAGACTTGCAAGGTCACCAATAGGCAGAAATGTTGATGGACACCACAAATTAGGACTTGTAACTAAACATAAGAAATTATCAATTGGAAAAGTCTCAATAGGTAATTGTAATAATGTCATCCATGCTGACACGTATCTAGAACAAATGGAGACACTAGGCATGGGCAGTTTTGTCAAAACCTTATGTGATATAATTAATGGGCATACTGTTCCTTATGTTCTCCCTGATGATGTGTACTTTGTTTATGGGAGAAAAGCTTATTCCTGGGTGATTCCGAGTTCCAAGGGCTTGTGTTTCTTAGGTACACTGGTTCCTGAAATCATGACTATTACTCATGAAGAAATGGTTCGTGTACACAAGACTACATCACCACCATACATACACACACAGTATGAACACCGTGGAAAAAGAAATATTATTCCTGGTGAGGAACCCATAGCTACAAAATTGATTAGTGAAACCGCTGGTTTTCAAGTTATGGTTGCTCTAGATCTCACCGGACTGCTCAGGGAACTTTAAATTTTAAATATATTCAAGACCTAGCTAAATTGATAGACAATATCACCGAGATGTATGATGACACTTTCAGGTATACGGGAAGGGAGCTACAAGCGTACAAGAAGGAGTTGGTGCAACACAGATTAGTGCTAAATTATCTCACCTCTATTACTGGTGGCTATTGTGTGACATTGGCCACCCAGTTTGGTGTCAAATGTTGCACGTTCATCACCAATAAAACAGATGACCCCAAAGAGGTTATAGACCGGAAGATGGATGAAATTCTGCAACTGAAATGAGAATTTCGAAGGAACCATAATTCTTTGTTATATGAGGTCGGGGAAAAGGTTGCAGGTTGGTTCTCATAGTTGATCCCTGTAAAATGGTTCTCCGGTCTAGGGGAGTGGGTACAGGAAATAGTTGCTAGTGTAGGTAAGCGCCTTCTCCTTATACTTGGTGTCATCTTAGCAATTGGTTTGTGTGTCAAATGTGTTCCTACTGTGTTGAAGTGTGGAAAACAGTCTTCTAGGGGAAACACTGAAAACGAGACTGAAAGGATGGTGCGAGATACTGAGGTCATGGTCTGTGAAGAAGTGTTGTATAATCCTGAACTTGAAACGCTGATTGTGTGATAGTTTATTACACTATCAAAGGGTGGAGCTGTCAAAGTCAGCAAATTGGATAAAGTAATTTCAATTAATATCTAGCAAACTTGGTTGTCTTTTTCTGAAAATATGTGTAGAGCAAGCTACGATGTGGAAGGGTGTATCCAGCCGCAACACGTGGCAATAACAGTTTTTACACTTTTTATATACATTCGCACAAACACACACATTTGTAATTAGTACACATTAATGGTAGTTGCAACACATAGTTATTTATGTCGAAATATAGTAGTATTTATGTGTAATATTATAAGTTATATGCATGTTAGTAAAACATATGGTTCAGGTTAAAGGAAAGGTGTCATGTCTAATATCATTTTAATCCCCTATTCATCAGCAGCTGTCCGGTTCATTCGCTTAAGAGATCGCACATTGCATACTCGAGTTATTGATGTTAGGGAATAAACCTTTAATGTAATACTAACTATAAAATGCTAATGGACTAGTTGAAACTGGAGTCTTGGCGGGAAGATCGGAGCACATCCCCTGGAGAGATGACCCCCACCTTTGGATTCTTTAGTTTGAACTAGCCTATGATCTGCAACCCCCTGGACCTTCCTGAAGCCTAGACCAATAGAAGCAAGCCACACCATCTGCATTGTTTTACTGTATTTCTGTCTGCATATAAGCAGGAGCTTTTCATCTAGTGTTCAGTCATCTTGACCACAGACTTCAGACCTGATTGACTGTTCACTGGATCCAGAGCGCCTGCGATAAGTAACGGCTATACTTATTATTATTTCGCTTGAATTAATCTGCTACTTTTTGAGAATAAATATTTGTGCGTTGGAAACACAAATCGAGATTCGACAATCGTTATTGGATAGCAACAATACGCACAGAACATATAGAAAAAGGTGGTCTGAGATTCCAGAAAAATTGGGGCATATATATCGAATCGCTGGAACCCCTAGTTCAGCAGAATATCTTTAAATTGTTTGAATATACCACCTGATATCTACTTAGGCAATTAAGTAGGGAGAAAATGAATAAATGCTTAGACGGATAACTGGAACCTCCTAAAAAACTATGAAGGTGCAAATTTTATTTTATTGGAGAAAGGCCTGACTAACACCCTCAGCCATATAGCTTACTAAATAACAAGTACCCCCCCCCCTTCCTTCTCTCCCCACTATTTCATTTCATTTTTTTTTATTTTACTTTATTTTTATTTCATTTTATTTTCATTTCAATTCAAGTCAGTTGTGTTTATTTTCTGACAGTAGTTTATATCGATCAGTTACATCCATATATACAGATGTACAAGATTATGCCAATGTTTAAATGAATCTTAAATAACGCAATTTTTCAGATGTTAGTAATATTTGAGGTTGAATTTTAATGTCAAATTGTCATGGATATCTTATTTATATTCGAAGACTTTGGAATATGTAACAGATATGTCATTACTGATTTGCTATTTGTATTTGAGGAAAATAACCAATAAAATGTTTTTATAAAAAAAAAGTTTGGGGGAACTATCCAGGTGAACCAACCATGAACCCCCACCTTGTGGCCAAAAATGGGTTTACTCCCCTATAATGTGATAATGAAAATTAAGCGCTTGATTGTCTTCAGAAATTGACCCAACAGGGTATCTGAAGTCTACGGAGGAAGTGGGATAGCGTTCCACTATGGAGCGCTTGCTGCCCGCTGTCTGCCTTCACATAATTTTCAGTTCATCCAGCTATCCGTGGTTACCATTCACCTACATTCCATCCCACCAACCTTTATGACCATCAGTAGCGGTGCTACATCGGGGACAGCCGCACATTAGGACATTGAGGTACTTGAGATCCAAACCTCTGCGTGGTTCTCTCCCACTTCCTCCGTAGACTTCACATACCCTGTTGGGTTCTGAGACCTAGGTTTTCCACTGGAGTGGATTGGACTATTGGAAATGTATTGACATACCACTATTGGACTGGTTTCTTTATGGTCATATACATTAGGTTTTTCCATTATTGGCTAAGCGGCTGGCTTTTATGTTTTATGTTTATTCTATTTATGTATATGGTTTTATTCTTTTACTGTTATGTGAATTCACATTTTTATTCATGTGTTGCTTGTTCTGATTATCTCATTAATTACTATAGAATATACCTAAATAAATGCAATAATATATTCATCAAAGGTTTACTTCTGGTCAGCTTTCATTCTCCAAACATTTTCCTATAATACAACAATTTCTGTAGGCGATCGAGCGCATAATTTCATTATCACATATATGGTATATAGGAAAGGATTCCTATAATTATAGCAGCTCTTGCAGAATAAGAGTCGAGCGCAGCCCTATACTTTTTTCATCTTTCATACTCCACTATAATAGCAACAGGGCAAGTGTAAACATTATCGTGAGGGGACAGGGGAACCCACCTCCCCTTGTCCAGCCAGTCTGTTGAAGATCGCTGGGCCTTACTTATGACTGAGGAGTCAGAAATAACCATGTGTTTGGCAAGCATTACAAAGAACGGGGCCAACTCAGGGAGGCAATAAGTTCACGAACAATAAAAGCACCAAACACCCACATAGCATACGCAGTGCTAAACTGCAAACTCCCAAAACGATCAGTAGTGTCTCATGAACAGCCCCCAGCATAGCAGGACTAATGGGCCGTCACTGATCCGGCGTGTGCAACTACCCTTGCAAAGCTTTAGAGATGAAAACACTATTATACAGATCAACCTGGCCATACCAATTAGTTCAACGATACGACCGCTAGAGAGTCAGTCAGCACAGCACGGGTCCTACCTTCACACTATTTAGACCAAATGCAGAAGTGCATGCACCGGTGCAACCCTTTAGTCTCTCTTGTTTTTTTTTGGGCTACTATTGAGAAGGAGGTGGCACCCAACACACCTGTGAGATAATTCAAAAACCAGGGGCAATAAAAACATATTTCCAGCAGGTGTTTGCACTAAGCATACCCGCAAGGAAAGTACCAAACCAGGAGGGATAAAAACATGCCTCAAGCAGTTGTTAGCACCCAAAGCACCTGCAAGGAAAGGTCAAAACCAGGGGGAAGCAAAACATGTCTTGAGCGGGCGTTGCAGAGAAGCTCCAAAATAGGGAAAGGTGGTGGGTAGCTCTTCTTATAGACTAGAGACAGAACACCATCAGCCAGGAAAATTTAGCAACTGAAAACCATATCCGCCAATGCCTGCCTAGACTGTCCATCCAGACGCAAAATGTGGGGCGCATATACTGCAGAGACAACTGCTGAAACAGAAAATCTAGCATCTCCAACATAAACTGCAGAAGGGGCAGGGGCCGAAGCTTTCCCAGTGACTGAGGACAAAAAGAGGGCAGCAAAAAACCATAGGTCAACCCTGGCTAGGCATAAGAGATAAAACCACCAGAACCCACAGCAGTAGCGGAGATGCCAGAGGCATGAAAAACTGCAGAAACAGCAACCCCAGGACAAATGTGTGACCACAGGAAAGAGTGAGGAAAAGGCCCCAAAAGGCACATGAAGGCAGCCCCAGGGCAATATAATAATAGGGTTGGTGGTCATCTAGCATATATGTTGCATAGCAGGCTCTGTTCGGCCAATTACGCTGCTTTAAAAATATGTATTCAAAATCAGGCAATCATAACTGGCAATTGCTTTATTACCAGGCAAAAAAAAAGTAACCTCACTCGTCCTCTTATTAAACGATAATATTTACCAGCTGACAGGTCCTTTGTATCTAAAGTCAATAAGTGTCTTAAAACACATTGTTTGCATTCCTTTTCCAAAACTATAATAAATATACACATCTTTCTACTTCTGCATCAATAAAAACAGATAAATTAATAAATTGTAATATTATACAGAAAAAACCTTCTTATAATATGTGTGGTCAAATACATAGATAAATAATCCATTTCTATGGTCAGGCCGCTTATATCATAAAAATGCCTAAACAGTCAGCATGCTTCTCATAAGTGGCACCTGGACTTTAAACAGTATACACAATTGTCTTCCAACTGTAAAAAACACTGTCAACCAATTGTTAGGACTTTGGGCTAGATTAACTAAGCTGCGGGTTTGAAAAAGTGGGGATGTTGCCTATAGCAACCAATCAAATTCCAGCTGTCATTTTGTAGAAGGTACTAAATAAATGAAAGCTAGAATCTAATTGGTTGCTATAGGCAACATCCCCACTTTTTCAAACCCGCAGCTTAGTAAATCTAGCCCTTTGTGCTGGTGTCTGTCATTGTCCTGTTCCTGGATGCAGTACCTCCATGCCGCCAGAGGTGCTGCTCTTCTCCTATGGACATTTTCTTCTCCCTGGTAAGAGTTAATCTCTGCCTCGTGTTATTGCACACCTGCGTCACTCATTACTTAAACCAGCTTCTAAACAATGAAACCAGCTTCTAAACAATGAGAGTCCCATATATTTGGGCCATACATATGTGTTTTTAAATTGAGAGCCAACTTACCAAAGAGGTACCCCAGAAGCCTCCAAACAGCAATTCAGTGCCAGTACCCCCTCTCGGCTACTGACACCAACATGCCTCTCAGACAAATACAAAAGTGGAAGCTGCTCAAATCAATTTATAGGCCATAACAGGTGCTTGAAAGGGTGGGGTTATCCTGCAAGGAAACTACACACAACATTTTGTCCCCCAGCACACTGCTATAGCCAGCAACAGATCTGCCATTTCTACTGTAGATAAAAATGCAAAAGTCTTTGTTGCACACATTTGCAAATGTATGTTTAAGCCATCCGCCACGCCGAGGCGCTTTTGCTAATAGGATGGTCCTACTCTAAACAATGAGAGTCCCATATATTTGGGCCATACATATGTGTTTTTAAATTGAGAGCCAACTTACCAAAGAGGTACCCCAGAAACCTCCAAACAGCAATTCAGTGCCAGTACCCCCTCTCGGGTACTGACACCAACATGCCTCTCAGACAAATACAAAAGTGGAAGCTGCTCAAATCAATTTATAGCAGCTTCCACTTTTGTATTTGTCTGAGAGGCATTTAAGGTTTTGGATTCGGATTTTTTTTGAAAAAAGCATAAAAAGTTCAAAAATCAAGTTTTTGGGCTTATTTTCACTCCTACGCTATTATTAACCTCAATAACATTCAATAACAAGCATTTCCACTAATTTACCGTGTATTCTGAACACCTCACAATATAGTTATTAGTCCAAAATGTTGCAACGAGGTATCTTTCTGGACTGCGTAGTGGAGTGGTCCCCACAATATAATAAGAAAACCATCAACTGGTCTTAATCGCACCAAAAAATGTACCTGGACTGCGTAGAGGAGTGGGTCACCACAATATAAATTAAAAACCCTGAACTTGTATGATTCGCACCAATAATGTACCTGGACTGCGTAGAGGAGTGGGTCACCACAATATAAATTAAAAACCCTGAACTTGTATAATTCGCACCAATAATGTACCTGGACTGTGTAGAGGAGTGGGTCACCACAATATATATAATAAGAAAACCATCAACTGATATGAATCGCACCTAATAATGTACCTGGACTGCATAGAGGAGTGGGTCACCACAATATAAATTAAAAACCCTGAACTTGTATGATTCGCACCAATAATGTACCTGGACTGCGTAGAGGAGTGGGTCACCACAATATATATAATAAGAAAACCATCAACTGGTATGAATCGCACCGAACAATGTACCTGGACTGCGTAGAGGAGTGGGTCACCACAATATATATAATAAGAAAACCATCAACTGGTATGAATCGCACCGAATAATGTACCTGGACTGCGTAGAGGAGTGGGTCACCACAATATAAATTAAAAACCCTGAACTTGTATGATTCGCAAAAATAAATGTATCTGGACTGTGTAGAGGAGTGGTCACCACAATATAATTAAAAAACCCTCCACGGGTCTGAATTCCCAAAAAAAGGTTCTGGACTGCGTAGTGGGGTGGCCCCGGTACACAATTTTTTACCGGGGCCACAATATTATTAAAAAACCCTACACGGGTCTGAATTCCACCCAAAAAGTTTATGGACTGCGTAGTGTAGTGTTCCCTACAATATTATTTAAAAATTTTGCAGCAACAGTCAACGTTGTTTAATATCTGATACACCTCTATCTGGACTGCATAGTGGAGTGGCCCCGGTACCCAATTTGGTACCGGGGCCACAATACCTCCTCCAACCATGGTACAGACCATTCATCATTGAGATCCCATCAAGTATGTTAAAGACAGACAGGGTCGAAGTGTTATTGGTTGACTTTGCAAACCAAAAAACTGTCCCTGTTGCACATAGTCGTGCAATGAAGACTGACTTTTTTATTTAAAGGCACCATCTTTCAAGTGTAGTGTTTGTAAGTCATATTATACTTTTGGTAAAATTTGTTTAATTTGTTCCTCTTTATGGTAACTACTAATAGAATTATGGTAACTACTAATAGAATTAAAGTATTAAATAGAAGCGGCAGTTCCTCTTTATGGGAATTAGTTATAGAATTAAAGTATTAAATAGAATTAAAGTATTAAATAGAGTGGTATAGAGTGGTAGTGTGGTATAGAGTGGTCCCCACAATATAATAATAAAACCCTCAACTGGTCAGAATTCCACCAAACAAGTATCTGGACTGCGTAGTGGGGTGGCCCCGGTACCCAATTTGATACCGGGCCACAATAAAATAAATACACCCTCAACTGGTCAGAATTCCACCAAACGAGTATCTGGACTGCGTAGTGGGGTGGCCCCGGTACCCAATTTGATACCGGGGCCACAATAAAATAAATGCACACTCAACTGGTCAGAATTCCACCAAACAAGTATCTGGACTGCGTAGTGGGGTGGCCCCGGTACCCAATTTGATAACCGAGCCACAATACCTCCTCCAAGTTCCAAGTGTAGTGTTTATAACATCTTAACACTACACTAATTCTAGCACGTCAAAACCTCTTGTTTTAAATAATGACAGGGCATTTAACTTTTGATTTAATTTATTGAATTTGTTGGCATTTTCTTTTACTTTTTGAACATGGCAAACGACTGTTGAATGGTCACATAATGCCCAAAAAATAGTTGCAAGATGGAATTGTCCTTGGGCCCTCCCACCCACCCTTATGTTGTTGAAATAGGACATGAACACTTTAACAAACCAATCATTTTAGCGACAGGGCCTACCAAACAACTGTGGCTGAAATGATTGGTTTGTTTGGGCCCCCACACCAATAAAACAATTCATCTCTCCCTGTACAAACTAAACAGGCTCTACTGAGGAAAGATGTCGTCCTCATCCTCAACCTCTGATTCCTCTCCCCCTACAGTATGTACTTCCTCCTCCTCACACATTATCAATTCGTCCCCGCTGGACTCCACAACCACAGGTCCCTCTGTACTGTCTGGAGGGCAGTGCTGTACTTCATTGAGGAATTGATTATTCATTTTTATAAACATCATTTTTTCAACGTTGTGAGGAAACAACCTCCTTCGCCGCTCACTGACGAGGTTCCCCGCTGCACTAAAAACTCTTTCCAAGTACACACTGGAGGGGGGACAACTCAGTTAAAAAATAGAGCCAGTTTGTACAGGGGCTTCCAAACTGCCTTTTGGAGTTCTACCACGTCACTATCTCTAGTTAATTTAGATTGCAAGGCTTGTAAATATAAATACTTTGAAGATTAAAAAAGCAAGCTGTACAGACTGTGGAGCTAGAAAGTGAAATTAAATGGACCACGTTACTTTGGTGGCTATCTATGCCCCCCCCACCCCCGCCCTACACTTGTAGTTGAATATGAATAAAGCAGCCTGCATAGACTGTAGAACTAGAAATTCAAATATACAAAGAAATGGACAAAGGCAGTTTGGTATATGTCTGCATCAGATCCCCTCTCCACTAGGAGTAAAATAGAAAACTATTCAGCCGTTATATAATCTAGAATATAAATAGAAATTGAGAAAGGCAATTTGGTATCTGTCTGCATCATATTTATCAACATCCTCCTCAGCGCCAGCTACATCAATATCCTCCTCCCGGTGTACAACATTCACACCTTCATTAGCCAAATCTGTAACTGGACTGTGGGTGATCCTTTCAGCATATGCAGAGGGCGTGCTGCAAATGCTGGATGGAGTCAACTCTTCCCGAACAGTGATGAGAAGGTCAGGGTTCATAACCAACAACACCCTTGGACTCGCCTTGGGGATTTGTGATGTCATCTGTTTAGAAGGCAGATTTCTTTGCTGTTTTGTTGTTGTTGCTGACAGCATAACTCTCTTAAATTTTTTGTAGGGGGGGGGAGGAGGAGGGCTTAGATCCTTGGGTGAAGCTGGACCACTAGTCATGAACACGGGCCAGGGCCTAAGCAGTTCCTTGCCACTACGTGTCGTAAATGGCATATTGCCAACTTTACGTTTCTCCTCAGATGATTTTAAGTTTCTCTTTTTGCTATTTTTTGAGAACTTGGGCTTTTTGGATTTTACATGCCCTGTACTAGGAGATTGGGCATCGGGCTTGCCAGACGACGTTGATGGCATTTCATCGTCTATGTTGTCATGACTAGTGGCAGCAGCTTCAGCATTAGGAGGAAGTGGGTCTTGATCTTTCCCTACTTTATCCTCCAAATTTTGGTTTTCCATTACATGTAGCACAAGAGAGCGTACCCCTAAGCCACACACACTCGGCAAAGCCTTTAAAAATTATATGCGGCACAGGAGAGTAGCACTGGACTTATACTGCTGAATCAGTGAACTTTGTAATATCAGTACCACTGGACTTATACTGCTGAATCAGTGAACTTTGTAATATCAGTACCACTGGACTTATACTGCTGAATCAGTGAACTTTGTAATAGCAGTACCACTGGACTTGTACACTGCTGAATCAGTGAACTTTGTAATAGCAGTACCACTGGACTTATACACTGCTGAATCAGTGAACTTTGTAATAGTAGTACCACTGGACTTATACTGCTGAATCAGTGAACTTTGTAATAGCAGTACCACTGGACTTGTACACTGCTGAATCAGTGAACTTTGTAATAGCAGTACCACTGGACTTATACACTGCTGAATCAGTGAACTTTGTAATAGTAGTACCACTGGACTTATACTGCTGAATCAGTGAACTTTGTAATAGCAGTACCACTGGACTTATACACTGCTGAATCAGTGAACTTTGTAATAGCAGTACCACTGGACTTATACACTGCTGAATCAGCGAACTTTGTAATAGCAGTACCACTGGACTTATACACTGCTGAATCAGTGAACTTTGTAATAGTAGTACCACTGGACTTATACTGCTGAATCAGTGAACTTTGTAATAGCAGTACCACTGGACTTATACTGCCAAATCAGTGAACTTTGTAATAGCAGTACCACTGGACTTACACACTGCTGAATCAGTGAACTTTGTAATAGCAGTACCACTGGACTTATACACTGCTGAATCAGTGAACTTTGTAATAGCAGTACCACTGGACTTAATCTGCTGAATCAGTGAACTTTGTAATAGCATTACCACTGGACTTATACACTGCTGAATCAGTTAACTTTGTAATAGCAGTACCACTGGACTTATACTGGTGAATCAGTGAACTTTGTAATAGCAGTACCACTGGACTTATACTGCTGAATCAGTGAACTTTGTAATAGCAGTACCACTGGACTTAGACACTGCTGAATCAGTGAACTTTGTAATAGCAGTACCACTGGACTTATACTGCTTAATCAGTGAACTTTGTAATAGCAGTACCACTGGACTTATACTGCTGAATCAGTGAACTTTGTAATATCAGTACCACTGGACTTATACTGCTGAATCAGTGAATTTTGTAATAGCAGTACCACTGGACTTATACTGCTGAATCAGTGAACTTGGTAATATAATATAGCAGTACCAATGGGCTTATACTGCCGGATTGGTTTTGCAAATTTTGTTGTAATTAATTTTTTTTGTAATTATTTTTTGGTATTTTTTTTATAACTTTTTTTTATTTTTTTAAAACACTTGGGAATAATGGGGAAATAACTATGCCCTTAGAAGCACAGAGCACAGGACACAGCACCACTGGACTTAACAGGACAAAGCACAGGACCCAGCAGCACCACTGAACTCAAAATTGACAGAGCACAGCACACAGCACCACTGGACTAATACTGCAGAACACAGCACAGCACAGCACAGCACAGCAAAGAACTAAACAGCACAGCACAGAACTAAACAGCACAGCACGAGATCTTTCAGGACAGAGGACCACCTAACACACCCTCCCTCTACCCTGTTCAATGCCCGAAGATGGCGGCGACTAGCGGGGAATTTATAGGATCCGAGAATCGCGAGATCCGACAGCGGGATTATGACTCAGAGCCTCGGTTTCAAGTTTTCATTTGGCGCCAATACCCGGATCTGTCTCGGATCCGACTCGAATCAGAAAGATTCGGGTGGGCTCGGATTCACAAAATCCGAGTGCGCTCATCTCTACAGAAAACCCATTGCTATTTAAGTAAATTTTCATTTTTACCAACAATAATATAAATTAAACAATCATACTCTAATGCCCACTTTGTTTTTTCACAAAGTTACATATTTACTTATATTGCATATATTATGTGTGGCACAATATACATAACAATAAATAACAATACTACTTTGCAATCAAGTTCCAAGCACTAATAAAATAATATAGTTTACAGGAATATCAAACAATGCCTGGAAAAGTACTCATAGATATATTTAAATGATAAATTGTTTGTACTGAGGTTAAGATAATAGCAGCACTTACAATGAAGCCACAAATTATGTTTGAAGAGTTTAATAAAGTTTATCTTTGGCATCAGTGTCAGCTCCCAATTTAACAGTTAGTGAAACGCTCTTTCAGATGTTTACTGGGGCAAACTTTATTTCTTTTAAGCAATAACTTAACAAACTTTTTGATGCTTGGGGAATATGTTTATCTACTAAGATGTATAAGAGAGGTACATTTCTAAAATCAATAGGAATAGTTAAACTCTTCTGTTCAATTTTGCTCTTTTGAAACAGACTGATGTACCAGTATCAGTGTTGAGGAATATATATAGGGTCCCGAGTGCATACAAAACACAACTCAATTCTTCACAGCAAAATTGGATGTAAAAGTGAGACACAATGTAATTTCCAGGAAAATATGGAAAATATGGAACCAAAACGATTGTTATATAGAAAGTGCCTAATTGCACCTCCGGTTAATGTGCTCCAAGCTGAAATCCATGCCGCCAGAGTGTGCATTTGATAGTGGACGTGCATTATTACACCTCCTTGATACATATCTTAAGTACTCATGGAGAATACACACCCTAGGCAGGTGTAGCAGTGACTCACCTAGGAATCACTGTGTTTGGTTGTTATAGTGAAAACCTGTTTGTGCGCTTCCGGTTTAGTCACTTCCGGGCTTAGCACTTCTGGTTTATGCGTTCCAGGGTGTACGGAAGTGCGTCCCAAGGTGTTTATGCGTCCCAGGAAGTTCTAACTGCTAAAGAAGCCAGGTAACTACGTGTTTTTTATAATATTTGTCTTTTCTGATGTTCTATGTGATTGCCTTGACAAAAGTCTAAATGTAGGACCGAAATGTCAACTTGGAATTTAATTAAAAGAAAATGAAAGTGGAAATGGTGATTGTATCCTTTAGTAAACTGCCACCAATCTATCAATAATTTTAGCTAGCCAGCAGACTATGGACAAATTAGTAAAAATGTGGACAGTTAGATTAGAAAATAGGCTGTAAATGAATGTAAATGATGCCATATATAGTAATATCAGAGCTAAAACAGCTCAAAATCACATCATTTCACCTATTTTTTACAATGTTCAATTAAATCCTTTCAGGATTTTTGGCCAAAACTTGTAACAAAGCCAAAACACAAAGACATTTTAGAACCAAAACCACATTAAAAACCAAAATGCGGCTGGCAGCGCACATCTCTCTATATATAGATAAGATATATATATATATATATATATATATATAGAGAGAGACATCTCTCTCTCTATATATAAGATACACACACACACATATATATATATATATATATATATATATATATATATCTTTATATATTTATTTATTTTATTTTTCTTATTTTTTTCAGCCTTCTCCCCAGGCTGTGAGAGACAGAGGAAACTGCCTAGCAGCTTTTTGCAAGCACCTTGCAGGTGCAACTCCTGGTTAGACTGCTGTGAGAATGGGGAATCAGAAGACTCTCACTGTGCCTTTCCTATAGCTGAAGACAATTTGGTATAGCTCCTTTCCACACACAAATAATCTCCCAGAGGCTTTAGAGCCCATAAGACAAACAACCTGGGACACATATACCTGTCACCTGCCACATTCCCAGTGCTTCTGTCACACTATATATATATATATATATATATATATATATATATATATATATACATATATATATATATATATATATATATATATATATATATATATATATATATAGTGTGTGTGTATATATATATATATATATATATATATATATATATATATATATATATATATTTAGATAGATCGATAGATGAATAGATATGCAGTGCATTCAGAATCCATTTAGAATCCTGTAACTTGCACAGACTAATGAGTCTGTGCATAACAAATCACAATGAATCATGTGATTTAATTTCCAATTGTCTGACCACATATCCTTAAAGTTGCATCATGCCTATTTATAATAAAGTACATCTAGGCTGCTAAAGTCTACACAGCACATAAAATGCACAGGTCAGTGTAAAAAAATATTCTATAAAAACACACCCATCTTAAGCCACTGACTGATTTCTGGGAATATACAGTATATGTTGTAACAGATTTCCTCTTTACCTATATAAAAGAAGCAGAACAAAGCATGACGTGACTCCAGTATAGAATATTGTTTGGGACTCCTCACCAAAGGGGCTTAAGAAAATATTGCAGGAGTTTAGATTAACCAAAAGGTTTTCTGAGTTGAAGGGCCATATCACCTTTTAATTAAAGGTTTATTAGGACTGAGAAAGCAATGGATATATATATATATATATATATATATATATATATATATATATATATATATATATATACATACACACACTCCTTACTGATAGCAACATTTTGTTTTGTCATGTGAGATTCAAATAATGTGAACTTTATTTAATGATAACATTATGTTGTACATAATGGTGCAAATAACTATTTAGATTATTACCGTTTTAATAAACCCCTTAAATCAGACTGAAAATGAATATAGAGATGTATGAAACTCTGTTCATTTTAATTTGCACCAATTTACCCTAGATCACATTCTAATTCATGAATTTCCAAAAAGTCTGCATATAATGATTTCTACTAACAAATAGCTGATTCACCAGCCAATTTCAGTGATTCGCAATTTGCCTCACCTAGTTCACTAAGGTCAACTGTTTTTTTGCGCCCTCTTACAAAGCAGTGCAACCAAAAACTAAGCACACTGGTATAATCAGGGCACATGACATAAATTTTACTCATTGTAAAGGACCTCTTAAATGGCCAATCTATTCTGGATTTATAATGATACCATTTATCATCAAAGTGTATTATTAGGTGTGATTTATACCTCTATTATATAGAATTGTCCATTACTGGCTCGGTTTTCAGGTATATAGTTTATCCCCCCCTCCCCTCCCCCAGGCTGGTCCTATAGTGGGTTGTCTTGGCTGGGTCACTCGACCACCTGCATTTTTTTTCTTTAAAAATGTTCCTAATAGGCTGCCCAGTCGAGTCTTGTCCCTGGGATAAAATTTACCAGTCCTCCCCTGTTCACAGATAATCTTGCTGTGGTATTTAATACCAGATTAAATAATATTTTTAATTTAATGTTTTAGTGTGAAAGATAATCTATCATTTATAAACTTTGGATTGAGTATGCTCAGAGAGAACAAGTAGAAATTATTAGGGTGAGGTAGTTCATCAATATGTTAAGCTTGACATCTTGGTAGTTTCCATAGTTAGTAAATTAAGCAGGTATGATCATTTATAGCTAGAAGCCATATAGCTTATCTGTCATGAATATACAAGTGAATAGGATGCCGCCTACTTGCTGGTATTGGCATTACCATGCCTGGAGATGCCCCTGGTCTTTGCCAGTGGCCCCCGCAATGGAGTTCACTAAAAGGATGTTCCAGAACATCTTCCACCGAAGTAGAGGTAAGGAGTAGTCAGACAGACTGGGTCAGAGTCATGCAGGTGGCGAGGTGCCAAACAAGATCAGAGCTGGGGTGGTAGCGTAGTGCCAAATGAGATCCGAAAGAGAGTTCAACAAACCAGAGGTTAAACTCTGTGAATGCAGAGCTCAAAGGAGATCCAAGAGAGTAGTCAGGAATGCCAAGGTCAGAAGCCAAAGGAACATATACAAACTGGTAGCGAAGAAGTGCTGGATATCAGGGGGACGTAATTCTCTACTTCCCTAGTGATCTCCTTAAATAAGGAAGGCAGAATGTAATTACTGGCTTCTATGACATAAGCAACTGCCGCCGTACTTCAGAATTGAAGTCTGGCGGTATATGTCCGTCCCACGGAGGAACGGGCATGCACCGTTGAGCTGGCCAGCTGGCTCGGAAACAGCTAGCCCGGCATAGAATCAAGCAACCATCCCGAAGATGGCAGAGCAGGAAGGCGCCTGACATTATCACATGATTACCTGGTTGAGAATTTCTATATATTTCACTTATATGTTCCTGAATGTAATATAGTTACAAATACTGCTTATGTTATTTTTATAATGATTAAACTATATACTGTAGATGATTTACATTGTGCTCTAAGGTTTTATTAATAGGTTTATCTGCATAGATGTAAATGATGTTGTATTAATTGTAAACAATATTTTATTGTTATTCATTAATTTAGTTTGTATTTAATGTTAATTTACTAAAATGTTGAACAAATATTTAGATTGGCATAGGTACAACAGAATGAAGGCGCAATGGTGATGTTAACAGATATTACTGAACAAGGTGGGTAAGTAAATAAGCATGTGGATTCAGTACAAATCTCTGGGTTGGTATTCAACAAGATATACAATTCATCCAGTCTTAATCCAAATGTAAGACAGAGTAACCAGTCATATCAAAACATGAATGTGCAGGATTCCACTCTAAAAACAGGGTGGAGTAGAAAAGTTCATGTGCAACTCGTACACACTTGCTAGGCTGCTGTATCACAGCTACAATTCATTGTCATCAGAGGACAGAAATGTGCAAAAGGTGTGTGAAAATTCAGTTCATCAGATAATACAAATCAATAGTTAAAGGCGTACCAGAGAGTAATATAAAACCAGCTTATCTGTAACAGGGTCTACAGGGGGGGATCCCAGCTCCACCTAGTAGATCAGGAACGGACAAACAGGAACCACGAGCGATATTCCTTAGATACGGCAGACGTTCCGAGTGTATACACTGCTCTCAGACTCCAATCAACCAGATAAATAGAGATAAAAGAGCTATATAGTGTAGTAATTTATGTATACCAGATAGATATAAAAAACCCAATAATTGGGAGCGTACCAGAAAATAGTATAAAACTGGCTTATCTGTATCAGGGTCTCCAAGGGGGAATCTCAGCTCCGCCTAATAAGTCAGGAACGGACAATACGGCGACCGCAATAGACGATATTTCTTAACCACGGACCGACGTCTCAATGGAAGTACCGCTCTCAAACTACCAAGTATAGGAGCTTACATTAAGCAAGGACTGGCTTGTGGACCACCCTTAGATGAGCCTTAAATAGGGTTGATAGAAAGCCGCCTTTGTGCCGAGGTCTCGTTTTTCTCGCCCGGCGTCCCGAGTCTTCCGTACCTCTGTAACACCCACTCCTCACCTTGCCCTAATATTTAGATTGTATAATTTATTGTGAATACAAATTCTCCAAGCTTTTTCAAATACGTAAATGTAATAATATGGCATAATTCATTATGAGTGGAAAGTCGGTAAATTATGTGACGAGTATGTGCACAGTGAAAAAATCATGTGAGAATAAAGTAAATGATATTAAGGTGGGAATTGTTGAGTATAAGTAATTTATTTATTGTGAAAAAGTATGAATTCAAAAACTTAAATGTGTTGCTACAATGCTGATTAGATAGAACATTAATGATGTGAATTTATGTAAAATACCGTATTATGGATCTAAATAAATGAAAGTGAAACAATATATGTGTTTGCAATCACGTGAAAATTAACTGTGAAACCAGTGTGGAAAAACTGTACATGATTTAATTATAGTTTTCCTTTCAATTATTAATGTGATGACTTTATTTTTACTGATCCTTCTATTAAGAAATGTAAGTGTGATTGCTATATACTACCTTTAACCTATTTAATTTGTATTTATTCCATGAACATAATTTCAAACACACCTTTGATATATGGAAAATTCACCATTATTGCTTTCAAATAATTATATCTTTTTTTGAAATGATATAGAATTCTATTGTTCTGATTTAGAGTACATTTTATTTGGTTGTTAAATTGACTATGTTATCATTTGTTATCATATGATCATGTTTTTCGTTTACATTATTACTTTGAATGCTATTGTTATTATGTTGTCTTATGTTGTTTTCAATATTGATTATAATGTTTCTTTTATAAATTATTTCCTCCATTTCTCTCACCACAGCACCACCCATGGCAATCATCTCCAAAAAACCGAAACAGACACCTTTAATGAGGATTTAGAAATGTAAACAAATCTATTTTATTACAAACATATTATAAATGCATTATTCTTTTCAGGCCCTTGGCACTGATCGTATCTAAAAAAATAGATACCTTGACTCTTTTTTAATCAGTCCTCTCTTCATGTCACCTCCTGTTATACCTAATGATATTTTCTCCACACAAAATCCTGTTAGGATTTTGGGGGTCACTATTATGGGTTTTTAAAAGTGTTTTGCAGTCGTGGTAAAGAGTCTCATTTTAGCTGTATCCGATTTGGCATTGCGAATATTGCTACATGTTATAATAGTCTTTCTTTGAATGGCTTTTTCCCGCATATTTTAATCCACAACTGCATGTTAAGCAATAGATGAACCCTGGGTTATTGCAGTTCATGAAAGTTCTTATTGATTGTCTTTTTGCTATTTATCATCAAAATATTATAAAGTGTTCCCTAATCTGGATGAATATACCTTGAGAACAACATCGGGTAACGACGACAGATGTATCCCGGATGGCGGACATCAAGTAGACGGCATTTAGGTATGGACATCAAATATATAAGACTTGTCCACATAAATGAAATTAAAATAATTAAATTCAATTAAAGAGGATGTATATTAGATAAATAATCTGCATACTGAATTATTGTACTAATTATACAGCTAAGGTAAATTGTAGAGGGATGAGGAACATAAGTCTTGATCATAATCATCAAACTATCATTATAAGTGCATCTATTCAAATCACAAATATTTTGAAGACCTCAATGATAATGCACTGCATAGCCGTAGCGAGGGTGGTGCAGGTGGTGCCACTGCCCAGGGAGCATTGCCAAAGGGGCGCCATGGCCATGCGATATTAGTCTCATTTAGCTATGTGCAATATCCCCAGCATACAAGCTTGCTGGGGTCGCCAGCAGGTTCATCCCCGTATCCTTGTACAGTTAGCCGCATGCTGGGTATTCCTGTGTAAAAAGGCAGCATGTGGCTACTCTGATGACAAGGGGAGTGCACATTCTTCAAGTGCACATTGCACATGCACATCCCCCCTAATCAGGGACATGGCATGGGTGTTACAAGTCAAGAACGTATGCTGGCAATAAATTCACTGTGGGGTGCCAGAATGTGTGGCGGGGGCTGATTAGGTGGATATCCCCCTTAGCAAGTAATCCTGGAGAAAAACTCCAGAGATTAATTTTGTTATCCTCCTTTGTTCTGCTTTGTCTCCCTTAAGCATTGCAGCTTAATTTTGTCATGTACTGGAAGGGGAGGGTGAACCAACGGAGAATAAAGAACAGAGGGGGAGTAAAGAATTGGATCATACCACTGATTCTTTAATCAGTGTCAGATTCAGTTTAAACTGTATAATTCTTCTTTCAAGGCCGAAGTTTAAATATATGCCTGTACTGTTCAAAGATACAGCTCTGGCATGGGCTTCTTCCTGGGGCAGGCTGGGCTGGGGGGCAGAGAGGCATCTGCCCCCCGGGCCAGACCCGTAGTGGGCTACCTTGGACTTGGTCATTGGGCCACCTGCATTTTTTCCATTTAAAATGTTCCTAATAGGCTGCTATGGTCGAGTCTTGCCCCCTGGGATACAATTTGCCAGCCATCCCCAGGCTTCTTCCTATACCAAAAACTATTAGTCCAATATTAGACAACCGTTTTCAAAGCAACAAGTGTTAGGACTTGTGTCCTGAAATGGTATTTGCTATGCAGTACCTCTGTTCCACCAGAGGTGCTGCTGTTTTTGACCTTTTGCATTTTACCTGTGAGAATTTCATCTCTTCTCCTCACTTAATTTCAGCACCTGTTTCAGGCATTATATACCTTGCTCTCTTTCTACCTGGTGGACATCACTGCACTATTTCATGTGAACAGACATCAGTATGTATTCTGCTATATGGACATTTGCCTAGCCTTCAGCTACCTTTATCTGTATTTTTTTATACCCTGCTACCTGGACATGTGCTTTGTTTTCAGTTGCCACTGCCGCAGGGCTGGTGCAAGGTTGCCCGGCGCCCTAGGCAAAGCTTAAGTTTACCGCCCCTCCTCCCCAAAAAAATCTCACTTCCCAGGCCCTCACATGCTTGACATTTCTAATATAAAAATAATAACTCTTACCTCCTCCTAGTTGGCAAGGCTGCTGTCTAGATGCACTGATGTCCAGACGTACTGATGTCTGACGCAGAATGCTGTCAATGCTTCACTGCCCAGGAGCAAATGCAGGATATCTAGAGGAGAGGCTCCAAATGTTAGATTTCAGACAAAAACAAAACAAAAAACTTGACATCATTCACCTGTTACACACTGACATGTCCCCGGCTTTTCCCACACATGCCCGCCTGTCCAATAGCTATTCTCACATATGCCACCCCTTGACCATCAGTTTTTGTCACATATGCTAGCTGCCTAAGACCAACTTTACTCACATGCCCACCAGCTTTCCCATTTCTCCCATACACCACTGCCCTAAGCGCCCTTGTCAGCTTTATGCCCACCAGCTTTTCATTAAAATGCCCCCAATCCACCGGCTTTTCTCAACCATGCTTCCCTGCCAAACTGCTTTCTGAAGAGTTTGTGCTGGCGGGCGGGATTCGCCGGGACTCCTAGAGTAGCACCAGCATGGTGAGTAACAGCGGTGCTTCATTATGACCGCATTTTCTGTAGCATTCTCCCCCTCCCACCCCGCCATTTGTACCATCCTCTTTCCGTCCCCCCCATTTTCTGTAGCATCCTCTCGTCCCCCCATCTTCAGTAGCATGATCTATTCTTCCCTCCCATTTTCTGCAGCATCTCCTCTCCCTCTTCTTCTGTAGCATCCACTCTTCTCCAGTGGCATCCACTCTTATCCTCCCCTCTTCTTCTGCAGCATCCACTCTTCTCCCCCCTTTCCTCTCTGGCATTCTCTCTTCTTCCCCTTTCTTCTCTGGCATTCATTCTTCTCCCTCCTTCTTCTGTAGCATCCTCTCTTCTCCCCCTTTTATTCTGAAGCATCTCCCCCCCTTTCTGTTTTCTGAAGCATCTCCTCTCCCCCTTCTTCTGTAACATCCACTCTTCTCCAGTGGCATCCACTCTTATCCCCCCTCTTCTTCTGCAGCATCCTATTTTCACTCCCCTTTCCTCTCTGGCATTCTCTCTTCTCCCCCCTTCTTCTGTAGCATCCTCTCTTCTCCCCCCTTTTTCTCTGGCATTCTCTCTTCTCCCCCCTTCTTCTGTAGAATCCACTCTTCTCACCCCCTTCTTCTGTAGCATCCACTCTTCTCACCCTTTTCTTCTGTAGCATCCACTCTTCTCACCCGCTTCTTCTGTAGCATCCACTCTTCTCACCCTTTTCTTCTGTAGCATCCACTCTTCTCACCCCCTTCTTCTGTAGCATCCACTCTTCTCACCCTCTTCTTCTGTAGCATCCACTTTTCTCACCCCCTTCTTCTGTAGCATCCACTCTTCTCACCCCCCTTCTTCTGTAGCATCCACTCTTCTCACCCCCTCTTCTTCTGTAGCATCCTCTCTGCTCACCCCCTTTATTCTGAAGCATCTCCCCCCCCTTCTGTTTTCTGAAGCATCTCTCTTCTCCACTTCCGTTTTCTTATTAATTTACTTACCTTCTCTTCTTCTTCTATCTGCTTCTCAGGTTCTTTCTTCTCTCTTTGCCTGCGCCAGTCGGCTCCTCTTGACAGCGTCGTGATGTTGACACTGTCAGCACCAGAAGCCCCGAAGTTTTGAAAATGCGGTGCTGCGCTAGTCTGTAGCAGCACCGCACTGCAGGTGTGAAGAAGCGCTATAATGGGGGCGGGCGGCCGGACGGATGTCCGGGCGATCGCCCTTATTAATTTATGGTGATTCAAGATTAATTTAATGTTATTCTTGGCCACACTGCAGCCCCCCAGAGGCCGGCGCCCTAGGCAACTGCCTAAGGCTGCCTAATGGTGGCGCCGGCCCTGCACTGCTGACATACCAGTTACCTTATTGGTTTGTACTTTCTGCTATAAGTGTGTGTTCCCCTGCATTCTAGAATGTGAGACTGTGTCTTCCATTGCTTTCACGCTCTTGTTATCAGGTATAGGATTATCACAATGTGCACTGTCATTGCTGTTTTCATCCTCCGGCCTTAAAGGCTCCGTCACCTTGTTTTTCACATGCGCAGTTTGCAAAATACATCTTTACTGTTTCATCAACTTCAACTCCTGGTTAGCTTTGTGCCATTACAAGAGCATAGATGGAAGCACTGTGATGCCGTGAACATGGCTTATCAGCACATTAACATTCTCTGCATTTGTAATGCCAAACTGCAATCTGGGGGTAAATGTATGAACATGCGGGTTCTTCACCACCCGCGTGTTCAGCGTGTTCGGCGATTAAATTTCAAACGGCGCTGCATTGTAAAGGAAAACTTCCCTGGTCTTGCCAGTGAACCAAAGTGTCTGGATTTTTTTTCATTGTTATAAAATCTGTAAATATTTTCCAATTGAAGAATTTATGTCCTATTTGTTGTGATGCATTTGATAGGTCATTTTAAACATTTCTTTGATGTGAGAAGCTGAAGAATATTTGTCTTTTTATTGTTTATTTCTTAAGCAGCCATATAATATTTATTTAATAATAACAAAGAGGGGAATTTTGATTATCTGACTTGGAAATATACAGATGAAAATATATTATTGAGACTACATCAGTGGTGATATTATGTATCAGAAAATACTGCAGACTTTTGAAGATGACATCTTGACATCACATGGTCTTCTGAGGCAAACCTATATGTTTATAAGGGGCTGTCTCATAAAATCAAAGATAAATTGGTCCAAGCAGATGTGTCCATTAAATTTGAAACTATTATATAGCATTGTATTAGTTTTGATGCTCAACTGATCAAGAGATGACAAGAGGAAAGTGCTTCAAGATGGACTTAATCCAGTTATTGGGAATTTATGGCCTGGAGTTATTCTAGGAGATTTAATTAAGTAATGAACTCGAGACTAAACCTATGGTGACTTTTGTAATAAAAGAAGGGAGCAATGACATCAGGAGAACCCGTGTCTATGTTGTAGCAAACCTGGACATAATGGGGATCATTTAGAATTGGGCACATCCGTGTTCAATCACAGGCAAACAATGTTGTCTCAAAAAAGCGTATTATGCTGAGTTGCATGTATCTTAAGATGTGTCCAGCTCAAAAACAGTAGTTTTAAATGTACTCTAACAATCACATAGTGCGTGTAAGTGTAATATATGGGACAATTTAGATTGCTGCAATCTCACTAAAGACTGCTCACTGTAAATAAACTATTCCCCTTGTGTATATGACACTTCGCTACATTTTATTACATGCAAAGAGAGAAATACCACATTAGCAATGTACATGACTTCTATAATTCAACGTTATCAGTAAGAACTGACACTGTAAACATACATTTCCTCTTGTGTATTATTACTTTATTTTATTTTTTGATCACATAGCAAATATTATAATTAATCATTCAATGTAATAATAGAATAATTTTAACAAAGCAGATACATTAAAAAACATTACACAATATTATTTGATAAAATATATCACCACTTTATAAATCTATTACAACATTTTTTTTCATATTGTCAATAGCAAGTTTGAAGAAATGTTTAGGAAACTTTTTGCTACAAATCATACCTAGCACATATCTTGAAAAAGATTAATTCAGTTTGTTTTTCCAACTTTCTTGTAACAATGTTCGATACGGCTAATTATTCTGTGTCCTTCATGGTGCCACTGCCTTATCTCCATCTTAATGATTTATTTCAGTATCTTCTTTGAAACAGTTATTGAACTGTTTAGCCTGAACTGTCTTTTGGTTCATGCTAAAACATTACAATAGTCTCTCCACTATATTATAACCTCAAAAGGAAATAATTTTTTCATCATCATTAAGTGTACTAACCTCAGGCTAAGTTTATGATTATTAAGACCCAATTAGAGAAATATTTGTGAGCAAGTGAATGCTATTTTGAAAAGCAAATATTGCACATTGAATATTTTAACTCATTTTTTTCATGTATATTTGACAGTACTCTCCAGAGCCCTAATATTACCAGAAATTTTCTCTAATCTGTCAAGAATTGGCTCCTCGCTAGCTTTCACAAACTACAATGAACACTCTGTAAGGGGCCACACAGAATTTCCAAACTAAATCTTAGTCTTACTTATTTCATAGGCTACAAACGTAACTGGATCCCTCCTAAATATATGTACTCATTTCCATACACACCTACAGCTGCCACCACCTACTGTATAATGCCAATAGAAGACTATAATTTAATTATTTTATGGCACAATATCTGTGTTCTGATAGCTAGAATAATTAACTCTTCCATAGTTGCATTTAAAGGGTTAACACAGCCAATTTGTTACTATAGATTTGTTTAGAACAATAAGGAAATCCACTGACTAAATTGATATTTAATATACAGAAAAAGGGTATAATGCTTACAAAATATAAAAGCAATTAATAAGGATTAAATAGTATAAATAGCAAAACAAGTATAAAATTAAAGGAGAAAATTCAGAATATAAACTTGCATAGGAATTATATATCCTGCACCTGGGACAGGAAAGATAGGCAGCTAACAATTTGGTTCTTCCAAAGACTGACCATTGTTTTTAGGTGACCTGGGGGTATATATTTTCTATGGCGGTGCTTCGAAGTATTTTCTTCAAATGGCAATTTTATTAAAGACAAAACCCAATAGGCTTTGTTTTTAATAAAAGTGCCGTTTTAAAAAATGGCTTCAAAGTTTTGGGAATCGGCCCTCTGGTCTTTTAAAGACTGCTTCTCACCTTTCCCCCGTGCTAGTGTGACTGGTTAGCTAGCCTGATGACTGGATTTTACAACCTCATCTTTACTGCTCACTTTTTATTCCCCAGTGCTTATAAATAGCATAAATTTGGGTGTGTGTCACCCAAACCTAGTTTTCTCATAAATCAATCTAGTATATGTATAGATACCAAACAGAGATACGTACAGTTGATCAGTTGTGCCAATACATATTTCCTTTCATTCCCTGCGTAACAGACAGCTTTTTTAAACATAGGTTGCCATTCATCTCCTATGAATATCATTTTAGTCACTATTAATTTCAAGGCATTTTTAGGGGGAATTAGATTTTACTTCTTATATGAGCTTTAAGAAACATCCATGTGCTTTCAGAGACATCATATGTCTTGTTATTAATAATTTTATCTCATAGTTGCTGTGCTAGGCAAATATCCTGCCGTGTACTGGCATAGATTGTCAGAGAATACAATCAACTTGATCCTTGATATCACATTTCATACATTTATGTCTATCTAGTTGACTTAGGATTTGGGTCATAATCTCGACAATATGTAAATTCTTCTTGTAACATATCGCATGTAGAGTGTTAATCAAGCTTTAACACTTTGTTTTTCAAAATATTAACCTTTGGTAAAATCCATTAAGCCATTTGCAGTATTTATTTGAATTACCGTATATACTCGAGTATAAGTCGACCCGAATATAAGCCGAGGCACCTAATTTTACTACATAAAACTGGGAAAACTTTTTGACTCGAGTATAAGCCTAGGGTGGAAAAGAGCGCTAATTTAAAAACCTAAATGAAAATGATAGGTTCAATCTATGAAATCATTTCTAGCTAGATGACAAGGAACATTCATAAATGATTATAAAATCATTGGGTACAAACTAACTTAAATAAAGGGGTAGGGATATAAATGTATGAACATGGTGGCTGTATTGTTTGTTCACTATGTAATTGCACGAGAGAGAGAGAGAGAGAGAGAGAGAGAGAGAGAGAGAGAGAGAGAGAGATATATATTGATCGCATAAATAAAGAAGCTTTCAATGCATACTGTGCATATGATGCGTTTTTATAGAATATCTTAGCAGCATACAGTTGTTCTATGATAGCAATATCTAGTGTCTCCAAACCTATGTCCGCTTCCACCTGTAGTCAGGAACAACGGCATAGCGGCATCTTTTGGACACTGCCTTCTCCATTCATCTGTCTTGATCTCAGCAGCGGCAGCTCACTATACTGATGTTCCCCACGGCTGACAGACAGGCAGAGAATCCTGTCTGGCCGCTCTGATTGTTTTAACACAATCAGCGCAGCCGAACTGCATTATCTGCTTACCTGTCAGCCGCCGGGAACATCAGTATAGTGAGCTGCCGCTGCTGAGATCAAGACAGATGAATGGAGAAGGCAGTGTCCAAAAGATGCCGCTATGCCGTTATTCCTGACTACAGGTGGAAGCGGACATAGGGTGAGATTTTTTGTTACCTACCCGGCAGTGGAACGCATATGCGTTCCAACAACAGGAAGTTCGGCATTTGGAACGCAAGTTTGCGTTCCAAATGCCGAACTTCCTGTTGTTGGAACGCATATGCAGAAGTTGACAGCCAGGGACCGGACACCAGGTAAGTTCACCCGTGTATAAGCCGAGTGCCCTTTTTCAGCATAAAAAAGTATGCTGAAAAACTCGGCTTATACACGAGTATATACGGTACATTCTTTTGACCTTCTCCTGAAATACTTTAAAGAGTCCGTGTTTTTGAGGATTTAAAAGAGAATTGCAAAACTCAAATCTAAATTTTCTACCTATTCTACATTACTAGTTTCTTATTTCCAGATTTTTCTACTTACATTGTAGCCTCTCTGTATCTACAAATTAAATATTTAAAGGTTTAGAGCACTAAAATGAAACGTCAAAGAAATATACTTCAGGAGCTTCAAGAAACTTACGTACTTAAGGATAGAAATGTACATGTTTCTCTGATTACAGTTAGAAATCAGAGGAAAATGTATACTTTTATTATCAAAAAAATGTATATACAAATAGGGAAAGATACAACACGGATCTACATGTAAGTATATTATATCTGATTCTAATATGTTATATCTGATTTAGAGACTTATATATGGTACAAGTTAACCCGTGCATGATACTCATGCATTCTAGTCAAATCAAGCTACTTAAGGTGTTAAAAAGGTTCTTGTCATGCATTTGGGCCTAGCCCAGGCCTCCTCAGTGGAAGAGCGTTACTTCCCGACACAAGCGCCCTTTTTTAACGTGGTTTTGTCCACATGTCACCACCTCATCATTTTTCTCCATCACCTCATTCTTCATCTTCATCGCCACATCCTTCATCAAGCTACTTAAGGTGTTAAAAACTACCCACTGTCACCCCCGGCAACCACCAACCACTCCCAACTGTCACTTCTCCTTCAGGAAATATATAGGTCAGTGTATAACTCTGCCCAGCAGGTGGCGCTGCAGCTTGTTTTTTTTTTCCACACATGCCACTAGGCATTTATATAGTAGATATGTGCTATTTGACTTTAAAATATGACAATATTTGACAACAACGCCAAATACACCTATGTTTTCTGACTGTTTAGCCCTTAAAGGAAAAACTTATGTCGAAGTCAGCAAGTTGGATAAAGTAATTTCAATTAATATCGAGCAAACTTGGTTGTCTTTGTCCGAAAATATGCGTAGAGCACGCTACGACGTGGAAGGGCGTATCCAGCTGCAACACGTGGCAATAAACAGTTTTTTTACTCTTTTATATACATTCACATGGACACTCACATTTGTAAATAGTACACATTAATTGTAGTTGCAACACATAGTCATTTATGTCATAATATAGTAGTATTCATGTTTAATATTATAAGTTATATGCATATTAGTAAAACCTATGGTTCAGGTTAAAGGAAATGTGTCATGTCTGATATCATTTTAATCCCCTATTCATCAGCAGCTCATTCGGTTGAGAGATCGCACATTGCATACCCTAGTTATTGATGTTAGGGAATAAACCTTTAAAGTGATGCTGACTATAAAATGGACTAGTTGAAACTGGAGTCTTGGCGGGAAGATCGGAGCACATCCCTTGGAGAGATGACCCCCACCTTTGGATTCTTTAGTTTGAACTAGCCTATGATCTGCAACCTCCTGGACCCTCCTGAAACCTGGACCAATAAAAGCAAGCCACACCATCTGCATTGTTTCACTGTATTTCTATCTGCATAGAAGCAGGAGCTTTTCATCTAGTGTTCAGTCATCTTTGACCACAGACTTCAGACCTGAATGACTGTTCACTGGATCCAGAGCGCCTGCGATAAGTAACGGCTGTACTTATCATTATTTCGCTTGAATTATTCTACTTTTTGAGAATAAATATTTGTGCGTTGGAAACACAAATTGAGATTCGACAATCGTTATTGGATGGCGACAAAACGTGCATAACACTTAAAAACAACTATATAAACATATATCTTTTGTAGTGGAGGCGAAGAATTGCCATTTGTCTTATTCTTTTATATGTTTATTTTATATTTGAAATACTTTGATTAAGAATCTGTTGCATTTCTATCTTTAAATATTTGAAACATTATATTTGCCCCATGTACCCTGCTATGCTACTCATTTCTGACAATGGTAAAACTCACATCTTTACCGATTCTGACAGTGCCAGAGAATTTTTTGTCCATGGTATGGGCATACTTGATGAACTTTTACAGAGGTCATTGCCATGAGCTTAGGATGTGCACAGTTTACATATGTTTGTTAATATGTTTTAGTTTTTAATTTTTTGATTCTCCATTTCTGGCAAAACCGGGGCATGACTTGTAATCGGTGGAAGAATGAAAAACTGGGTAGCTGGGAGACAAATATGCTCTGTCCCACACTCTGTTTTCATTTCTACATATTTTACTTTCTGTTAATTGTTTTTATTCACGACAAATTTGGTATTTAAGAAATATTTTTGGAAAATATAACTATGTCAATGTTCATTTTGTCGGTTTATTTCGATTAGAAGTACTCTATGTTTTGGCTCTGTATTTTTCATTGCAATATGTTGCTTTATTTGCTTTATTCCGTTGCTGGAAACCCAGGTGCGGTTGGATCCTGTATAAATTCTCCACTAAAAGAGAAAGCTAGAAGCATCATGGTGTGTCAGCCTGGAAGATGTTATGAACATGTGAATCTGCAGGAGGATACAGAGGGAGATGACAGCGAAGCCCCGTACAACTCCAGTGACAGATAAGTGCTACTTCAAGCAATGTTGGTCCAATTCTGCATACACACTGAATTGTGTACATCAGATTGTTCCGTAGCTGAATGAGATTTTTAAGCAGTACGACCAATCCATTCAAATGATGATCTGTGCTTTGGAACGATGATCATTCCAAGGCACACACTACTATGATATCGGACCAATCAGTCGCTTATCATCTAATTGCCCCAATAATTGACTGAAAACAGTATAGTTTGTACCTAGCCGTAGTAACTCAGAGCAATTTACATAATATCTTAAAAGAAAATGGCTAGACTTTACCGATGACAACATAGAGCATTGGGAGTACTCAATCCACTTTTAGGAAACCTCAAAGGCAGTCATGAGAGGTCATGTCATCGGCTATCTGGCAAAAAGAAAAGATTCTCAATACAAATATAATTATCTTTATGCTGCTATGAAACTAGCATTTAATATTTTACCTCTTGCCCCTCTATGACCAGTTTAGCATCTTACGACTTATGACCAATTTAGAAATGTACAACTGTCCAAACTACAGTAGACTATACCAGAAACAAATTTTACAGATGGGGGAACAAAGTGGGCAAATTGTTGGCCAATATGATTAAATACAGAAAAGACATAACCATGTCCTTCTTATTAATGATCCATCTACAGGTACTTGCTTTCCTGCTCCTTCAAGTATATTACCCCAGTTTCAAGCATATTATGATGAGCTTTATACAGCCCATCCTGGGAACCCAGCATTGCATCACAGTGTCCTAAATGAGTCGAACCTTCCAAGCTCAATAATGCTCAGAGAGCATTGCTGAATTCTGAAATCACAGAACAAGAGGTAGCAGAGGTCATTAAATTATTAGTCTTTAACAAATCCACGTGCCCTGATGGCTATAGTGGGAGTATTATAAGCTGCTAAGACATAACCTGGTTCCTTTCTTGACTTACCTCTATCAAAAATTGCATAAGGAGCTTTCACTTTTCCCAAAGTTTAACGAGGCTCACATCATTTTTATCCCTATACTGGGAAGGAGCCCAGATTTAGTCTTATCTTGTAGGCCTATCACCATGCTAAATGTAGATTTTAAAATAGAAGCTAAAGTCATAGCTAATATATTGCAGTCTATCCTTACTGATATTAGGTCTTACCAGTATTAGGTCTGTTATTGAGGCCATTATGGAGGCACAGGTCTCGAAAAAGAAAAATTCATACCACTGTCTATCCTATGACATCTGCCTGTTTTTCTTGCTTCCGTGTCTATGGTGGATGCCCTATTATGTTCCAAATTTATTGTGTGCATAGTCTTTGAAGTTTTTTTAGTGTGGGTGCTGGCCACCTTCGTCTATCATAATAAACATTTATTTATTAATTTATGTATATAGATATATTTACATTTGGGTATCTACTTGAACTCTGCTTCTTACTGCCTCTTAACTTTCCATGAGACATTCTGTCTAATTTTTCAAATTTAGTGTGTGCGTAGTGCTTTATTCTTAATCCTTTGCACCTTACACTCCCTTACAATTTTTTGGTTTAATTTTTCTAATAGTTGCTTCAGTTGGTGCATGCAGATAATATATTTTTTTGCAGCCACCGCAGTGTTCTACATGCACTCGCTGAATGTTGAAAAACACCAGAAAAAACCCTTACAGGCAAACACCCTTTATTCCCCACCTAATATAGATGTCACTGAATGACCCTTAACAACTTCACAAGTACTGAAAAACACAAAAAAACTTTACAATATAGTAGTTTTTTGGAAAGGTTCTGCAAAGTATTCTACCTCACTGATCTCTGGAGTACTAAACTGTATTAAAATAAATTATAGTCAATCACAGCTTTCCTTGTCCCTTGCACCCTGTCTAATGCTGTAATCTACTTTAAATGCTATTTTTCACAGCAGAGCACTGCAACTGACATCCTCCTTACATGCTGTCTGCTGCATAATGGCAGATGAGAACACGAGTATGCTATATATAGAAGATATTGATCCAAAACTCGTGAGATCCAACATTTTCCCAGAAAGGACATTTTACTTAATTTTTAGATCCGATTTTGCCAGGAGGAACAGAGTCATGACTCGGTTCCATTCGGAACTCCTAATCTCAGATCTATCGGATTACTCTGAATCCAAACTGCTCACCTCTAATATATACACAGTCGATGAAAGAAGTGAGGTGGTATACAGGGATATGTCATACTGCCACTTCTCTTACTACTTTAATAGTAAAATTATCAAATTCCGCTTTGAAAAATGTCCATTTCGACCACTGTGTAAATACATGAAACATCTCTTTTATACAGTTTGTGTATATTTTAATGTAATAGAGAGTTCAGTGAGCAGTTTACTTTGGAAGGTAAACTGAAATATATGCTATCTCAAATGTATCTCGAATAAAAAGACATATAAACATACTATAACATTTACACAAGAAACTATTATTTCAGCACGGAAAAAATAGGATTCCCATTACAATAAATTGTTCACACTATTATCCAAGACAGCAAAGTAACTCTCTTGTTCAAAATAATAGATTACTGTACAGTTGTGTACAGGCTATTTTACCAACAGAAAGGTACTAAAAAATGCAATAGTGTGCATGAACAGTGGTCCTTTCATTTCAACAACTTCATAGCAGAAATCTCTATTTTTTGTAAAATATAACTTGTTAATTTCCTCCAAGTGTAATATTTTGAACATTGTTGATATTATCCAGATGATATCACCAAAAAAAACACATTTCTGACATAGATTAGTAGTTTTCTTACAATATAAACAGATACATCAAAAGTGTATTTCCAGATAATGACAGAACAAGTTATTTTCATATCCATTACTAGTGCTATTTAATATTTACATATTACCAAGTGGTTCCCCTACATAGTGCCCAAAAGTGTTTTACACATTTGAGAACTGACCCACACAAATAATACCAGAACAGTGATCGCAAACAAGACACTCAATATATATATGACCCCAGAGCAGTTTTTTTGTAATGAATATATAAACATATCCTTTTTCCTTAGCGGCTAGTATATCATACAAAGCTCACTCTCTTGTGTCTAGTATAACACTTATAGTCCTTGGTGCATAGAATACAAAACAAAAGTCAAAGGCAGGTGGTTAGTATGCAATACAAGTTACATTGCCGGGTGGCATACTATGCAGAACAGAACTCATACTATGCAGTACAGAACTCTTTCTTCCAGTGGCTACAACAACGAAAATAAAGACATGCAATAGAGTGAATATAATCAGGCAGTGCTGAAGCCTGTTAATATTTATCAGCTGTACTGTATCTGGAAGTGATTATGACCAAAGTTTCAAAATAATGTTCCTAAAGGCCAGCTTGCTTAGAAAGCATTTAGTTTCACCAGTACTATGAATTTGGTTTTGAATATAAAATATCTCTATCTTTCTGCTCTTCATAGTAGTCAAGTAAACATGGTCGGCTCAGGTATCAAAAAGTGCTTATACTACATCTGTGCATAGAGAACCTAAACAGTTTCTAATTCGTATTAGTTCCTTCAAATTCAATGTATACACTAAAGTAAGTCTGGGGAATTAGGCTTCTGATATCCTCACTTCCATCAAGAACAAGGGATATATTTACTAGGCGGCAGTTCCATAGAACCACCGATTAGTGGCGCTTTGAAGTTTATTTCTTTAAATGCCAATTTTATTAAATGCAAAATCCATTAAAACATATTAGTAGGTTAATTGGCTGCTATCACATTGACCCTAGTCCCTCTCTGTCTGTCTATGTGTGTGTTTGTTAGTAAATTTAGACTGTAAGCTTCAATGGGACAGGGACTGAAGTGAGTGAGTTCTCTGTACAGCGCTGCGGAATTAGTAGCGCTATATAAATAGCTACTACTGCTGTTGATGATGATGATTGGGCTTTGTCTTTAATAAAAGTGCCATTTAAAAAAAATTAATTAAAAGCGCCGCTAATTTGCGATTCTACTGAATTGCCGCATTGTAAATATACGCCCAACAGTTTGTTCAAAAAGTTTACTCAATCTGATGTATGTAGTGTAAAACTAATCTAACAACACAATGACAGCCAGTCCGGTCTCATCAGTCTGTAATATATTCAACTGAACCTCTATACTCCAACAGTTTATCAAATAAAGCAAACTGTATGTTCCAAATTTTATGTATTTTGGTATCCAACAAATGAACCCAGTTATCCTGCATAGTCTTACATAGTTTTACAGTACATACAGCAGATTGGGGTGCACTTCCATAGCATATAAAGCAAAGTGCTTTGCGTGAAATGCTGTCTCTTCAGTATACCTACACATTTCCTCTTAGTAGACTTCCTCAGATAAACAGTGTTGTGAAGTATCACATTGGAGCTTTACTCCAGTGTGGTCCCTGTTTAGGCACACTCACAATGTCATGGCTCTTGTTACTGCCAGGAGAGAACCTCTTTGCTGGGGTAGCTATCAGTGACACACCACATCTGTCCAAGCCACTTAGTCCCGAGAAGAAGGTTCATGAGGGACAAAGCTGATGTTAATGGACTGGAGAAGGTAGAATAGCAAAGGACAAATCAGAAGCTGATGAACAGACAAACAAAACAAGACTCTATAGCACCATCTGAGAGCTCATGCAAAGCTTGGTAAGAGTGAGCTTATAAAGGCTGCATAGAGCTGAGGTCTCTTAGTTCTGATTGTTTTGAAGTTTATCAAACGTACAGAATCCTGAACTTGTTATATAAGGGTGTTGCAGTTGTCAGTGTTGATGATGCACTGAAAACTATCATCAGTTGCCAGTATTGCAGCAGATTCTCACACTAGTGCTGTATAGAAAAGGAATATATTGTTACACCACAGAATTCAAACATTTCTGTTGCTCAGAATAAAAAAGTGTAGTGTTTTAGTGCATATGATTTTACCTGCAGTTTAATGGAGTTTGTAGTCAGTGTAGGACCTGCATACAATGAGGTACTCTTGACAAATGGGATGCAGGCTTAAATGTTTTGATCAAAATATAAACCAATACACCAATACACTATAAACCAAGTAGTAAGGACAAGCACTGACAACAACTGTCTTTTTGTTTTGTATACATAAAGGGCATTTATATTGCCAAGCAGCTGGTATCATGTATAATATGGAATTAACTGTGCACAGACTTATTTCTTCTCTGATTTTGTTTCAAAATTTTGCCTTGTGTTAACTTACCAGCTTTCTGTCAGGCATATATAAATCTTTTTTAGGTGTGACCCACAAGCCAGCCCTTGCTAGATGTAAGCCCCTATACCTAGGAGCTGAGGAAATCTTATGTTAACTACATTTTATTAGTGCAGTGGTAAAGACAAGAACTGACAACTGTCTTTTTGTTTTGCATACATATAGGGCATTTATATTGCCAAGCAGCTGGTACCATGTATAATATGGGATTAACCGAGTGCGGGTTTATTTCTTCTCTGCTTTCTAAATCCTATTCACCATCCCATGCTCATGTTTCACATTGCCTATTAACAGGGTTTTCATTGATTTTGCTTTTATTATGTTAGATAATCCCAGATTATTAGATTGGGAATCTCAGTGTGAGTCACTGTCTAACAATAGCATTCTGACCAGAAATCAGATGTTTTTTAATTACTACAAATGGCTTTACGTATTTCTCACATGATTTTGATTTCTATGTTGAGTAATAATGTCATTAAATTTATTCAAATGAGCCTGAAACCGAGAATAAATATGTGTGTATGCATCCTGCTGACCCTGTAAAAATTGTTAATGAAATATATAAAACTAAAATTCTTTAAAGAAAAACTATAAAAAAATGATAAGTTAATAATAGTTAATAAGTTAATGAAAGTTAATATGTTCAGAACTAGAGATGCTTGAACTGGTCGTGGCTTTATTTTCAAATCTGTTTTGCTAATAAGTACTAAAATGTTAAAATTGAATATAATTTATTGAATTTTAAAACTGATGAAATAAAGGTTCTACCATGTTTGAGCCTGTTAGGCAGATTTTGAGCACTAACGCAAGCCAGCTTGAACACATTAAAATTAAATTTGATTAATGTCTAGAATCAATGGAGTTTTTCTTATTGTGAAAGGTCAACCTTGAAAGTGAAAAGCCTAGAAAGGCGAGCAAAAAGCATTCATCATTATCAAGTTGATGCTGATGACTGACGTATCATCACTGAGGCCGCATCAAATAAGAAAAACACGTTAGGCCGCAATTTTGCTGCTGAAAATTTAAATTTCAGGTTTGAAAATTGCAACCTAATCTAAATCAAGCCCCACGACTATGTAAATAATCAAGGTTTCCTCTACCCTGAACCTGTGCAGTGGTCACAAATATCTATAGATGTTGAGAAAAACTCTCCCCCTGACAAATGGATCTGTATCTCAGACAAAAAGCTCCAGAATGGTGGGCCTGTCATATTATTTTTCATTCTGCTTCTAGGGCAGTCTAGATAAACCTAAAGGATGTACTGTATGTCATCCCAATTTACCCTCCTCAAAGATGTTTTAGATTTGTCACAAATAACAGATTCACTGATGGTTATTGGTATATCTAATGCCCCCTACAAATTCATCAAAAAAGGGGAGTACAAGGGCACCTTTGATTAAAAAAAAATGTATACATTTTTTATTTACGTAGACAATATGTTCATCATCATCCAGGCCAGAAAGATACTTCAGATACAAAATGTTTCCTATAGGAATTGGAGTTTTTAAATAAATATGATAAAAATACTTTATATTTCTATTTTAGGAACTTGAATTCCTAGATTCAATTAAGACACGAATATTTCATGCATGCACTATGAAGCAATGTGACGGTTAGTTTCATGTATAATACACTTTGCACCCCCTACACCTGGAGAGGTGGTTTGTAGGCATTCACAAACAGGGCCGGGTTAAGACACTGTAGGGCCCTGGGCTAGTGGTACTGTGAGGCCCCCATTTGTAAAGCGACTTATGCCTAATCTGATAATATTGGGCCCCCCCATATCCAAAATGTTTTTTCACAAAAGACCCCTAAAGATATGGAACTACTAAGGTAATTCAAAATAAAGACACTTGCCACTGACCCTCTGCACATAAAATATTATATATTCCTTCACCAATAGAAACAAGCATATATTAACAAAGATATCTCTCAATAGCATGAGACCATTATAATAGTGATATAAAACATGTTAACAGATCATGGAAAAGAGGCTTCAATCATATGGCAGAGTTCACAATTCATAACATAGCCAGCACATAGAGGATGAAACATCTTTTACTTGAGTAATTCCCAGCCGTGCAGATCCAGATTTCTCACAAAAAAAACCGCACCTAAATAAAAAAAAAATCAAAAAAGATAACAGAAAAAATGTATAATGTAGTGTATTCCAATGAATTATGACATCACCACGTATATAGTGATTCCCTTGCATGCACACTGATACTTCCAAGTAGACCAAATAAACGTGCCACTTCAAATTCAAATAGCTGAAGGAACCAGAACAAACAGGAGATAGAGAGGTAGAAAAAATGGTGCTAATAATAGTAATGGGAGTCGCATTCACCTGTTTTGGTCTATTTTGGCACTAATGCAATGAAATCATTATATACGTAGTGATGTAATAATCCATTTGCACATATTAACCTATATAATTTTTCTCTTATCTTTTATCCTCTTGTTATTTTTTCTGTCCCCAGGTCCAATCATACCCCCTGGTGATGTCATAATCCATTTGCACATATTAAACTATTTTTTCCCCCCCTTACTTTTATCCTATTTGCTAATTAAACTATATTTTTTCTTCTTAAATGTTTCACTTTTTCTATTCACTAGCCAACCACCACCCTGTCATGCTCTTCCCCCCCAGTCATGATGATCTCACACCAGCCAGGCCGGCCACCACCCTGTCATGCCCCCCTCCCGAGTCATGATCTCCCCCCTAGTCATAATATATGGGCTCTGCTCCTCTCCTCCTGTCTCCTGTACCCCCCTCCTGAGCACTTACCTGCTAATTCCTTGTGCTCCAGAGCCTTCCTTTCTTCGTTCACTGTAGTGCGGCCACAGTGCGCATTAAGCTCCTTAGTGAGGAGATCTTGTGAGAGTGAGACAATGAGTCATAGTCTCACTCTCACAAGATCTCCTCACTAAGGAGATTACTGCACACCGCGGCCGCACTACAGTGACAGGCTAAGGCAAGAAGGCAAGCAGCCTTCCTAACATCCTGCCCCCGAACGGTCGCTACAGAAAAAAAAACCGCATCATATTACAATAGTTTCTAGGGCCTCCCCTAGCTGACCAAGTCCCCTGGGCTCTAGCCCATTAAGCCCCCAGGTTAATCTGGTCCTGTGCACAAAGAAAAGTTTGCAATACACCCTGGAGATGCTTCTTATTTTGGGTAGACTGTAGCAAAGGCACTCACATTGGTTATTTGCATTGCAGCTCCTAGCTGAGAAATTCTCTAAACCTCAATAAGGGTTTTTTTAGCCATTAAATTAATGGAGAAGGAAAGAAAAAGGAAGAAAGAAGAAAAAAGTAGAAAAAGGAGATGCAAGAAAGAACATGGAATGAGGGTCCCTAAGGTTTCCTAAGGTTTGCAATAAAGATGATACTGAGGGAAGGTTGAGTCTTTATCTTCATCATCTCTATATTATATCTTCAGATAACTTTTCTACACAGTGCCTGTGTGTTTTATTATTAGTACTATACTATGTGGTCCTACAGGTCCCACCGAGCCTTGGATGTGCCCGAATGACCAGAACTTATGTAGTTCCACAAGACCCAGATGGATATGTTTGTAGTTCTACAAACATCAACATAACCAAGCAGTGTGTTACTGCCAGGCTGCACTGGGACTTGCAGTTCTACATATTAAAATACTGTTTTAAAACATTTTGCCATTATTACCCCAAGACCCACAACACAGGGGTTTTGGGCAGCGCACCAGTACTATCAGCTGTTTTCCTGGTGAAAATCTAGCACCATGCCACTCTGAACAGGTTGGGTCCTACTATAACAAGGGGACCTATTAAAATTTATGTAACACTGAATACATGCTTTCAGGATATCTTTAGGACTGTTCTTTAAAGATGCAATTTAGACTGGTTCCTGGCGGCCAAACATAATAACATTGGTTAAAACACATTTTGCCAAAATAATTTCCTAATTTTGATTTCAAGTATATTGCAACCTAGACATCTGTAGATATATGTCAATCCCCTATAAATAATACATTATATTCTAACATGTTGTACTTTTGTTATTTAAAAGTAAAACACAACACAGAAAACAAAAACAAAACCATTTATCCAATGTTCATTTTTAACATTTTCATTGTATATTCATTATTAAAATCAGATTACAGTGAGAACGGATAAAAATACTTAAGTTCCCAAATCTCAGCTTGCTAACTTTATGTTGCTTGGAGCACTGCTGTTGCCACAATTTTCAAGCCCCTGGCTCCACATGAGTCCTACCAGGGAATTGCACTTGTGTTCTGAGAACATTACAAAATCTATTTTTAAATCAATATATGTAGTTCATAATGAGTGCAGTGTATTAACAAATATCAGGGTTTAACAAAATAAACATTTAAAGATTAATGCAAATTTGTTTTACAAACAATTTAGTATAATAAAATGAATTCTTAAGAACAGCCAAATCATGTCTAAATTATACTTATTTGTTATTTGCATGGTTTTATGTAAATATATTTTCATCACGTTTTATTGAAAAACTTTATTAACATTACAGTTACGGTTTTTAAATAAGGTAAATAGGTCTGTTTAGGTTGTCAGCTACATTACTGTCAACACTTTCATTATTTTCTGATTACATCATTTATATATCACATTAATGATGACACGTCCATTAATGATGTAAGTGATTACATCACAAAAGTCATTTAAAATATTATCACTTATTGCTGATAAAACACAACATCCAACAGAAACGCCTGATATAATACTTGATGCCATATGAGATGTTGTTGTCATATGGGGTGTTGTAGTTCTATCATTACCCCCTCATATATTAAGTTGCTTTTCACTCCAATGATTATACCAATTTTCTCAATTGGATTTTCTGGTAGTAGCATTTTTCTTTGTTGTTCTTTTATTGCAAACTGTTAGGAATTATTAGTTATGTGTTAGTTATTCTCCTAATAAGTGACTTTTTAACACTTCAGATTGCTAAGATTAGAGCAAGCTATTATTACAGCTAATATATACTTGTGGATCTTTTAGTTTTGTCTGGTAGAGGAGACCTCCTGAGAACCTAATTATACAGGATTTTGTTGCAAAATATTTAAAAGTACTAGTCCCAGTAAGTGATCTAGAGCTAGGAGACACAAATAAAAACCAAGTACAGCTGGGGTCTATTATTCATAGTTTATGTTAATAATGCTGTTATAAAAAAAATAAAACAAGAGGGTTAAGTTTTGTAAAGAGTCTATTAAGACATGAAAAATACAAAGTTATACAAATCTTTGGTGAGACAATCCTCCAATAATGCAGATCCCCCACAAGTTCCAACATTTAAAGGCTACATTTCTCTTTCCTACTAAGGTGGGTTAATTTCAAATATGCTGAGCAAGTGTTGATTTACCACCTCTGTGTATTTCCAATTCGCATTAATGAAAAGTGTACGGAGGAGGAGCATTGTTAACAGTGCTGCCTATTTAAATGAACCAAGCAGTAGAAGAAGACATGAGTGCAGCGCTAGACCATTTCAGCCACATGGGTAACAATTGAATCAGGTTAATGGTGCAATAAAGTTAAGTTTAATTTTTTTTTTTTTTCATATGGTAAATAGCTATACAAAAAAATAACTTATAGTTTAGACGTTTACAATTTGCAGAATAATACAGTGTACTACATGTTTTAGAAATGTGCTAATATATGTGCTGTAATGTAATAGAACTTTCTGTTTGTTTATTTTTACTTGAATATTTTTTCCTAAAGTTTGGACAAATTACTGTTACTGTTGACATTGAATACCCAGCTCGGTTTAGATAAATACTGTTTGGTTTTGCTTTACTGAAACAAATTGCTTTAGATATTAGCATTACTGTTGCCAACTTCTTATGAGCCAGTTGTTCATAAACATGTTCTTTTGTGCTTTGGGAATTTTTGTATATGGAAAAGTAATAGATGTTGGGTTTTTCAGTCATTGTGTTGTTTTACTATAGTATTCCCAGGAAATCTATAAACAGAACTGAAAACCAATTCAACTGTTAATCATAAAAGCTATCACAGTGCCAGTTAACATTGGGTCTATAAATCAGTTACACTGAGGATTTAGTGTAAGGATGGAATTCACTGCTATCTGATTTGAAAGATTCATTATAAATATGATATTTGACATGATGGATATAAATGGTTATGTGTAATTCTTCATGTGACCTAAAAAAAGAAGTGACAAGAAGGGCACATGAGCTGTCAGGACAGTAACAAATAGCCCAGCATTGTGGCTACCTTGAGACTAATTGCTCCTTTAATCTGTCATAAGACTCTACTGACAACAGCCACAAAACAATCAGGACTAAAATTGGTTCCAGATTCAATGCAGCTTTGCAATTGTTTGTGTTCTTAAGATGGTCACACATGTAAGATGTGATTTGCCACTTTGATCTATTACACTCAAATCTTGTCAACCAAATAATTCTTGAAAGTGACCAATCAACAGTTAAATGAAATAAAAAGATGGCAAGCAAAAGCTGAAGTTAAATAATGTATTTCATTATATAGACACTCAGTGATATCCCAGCCAATATTCTGTACCACATACATAGTTCTCTTTAAATTTCTTGACTATAAATAAAAGGAAAATTTGATTGTTATTCCATATTGCCAAGTCAGAGTTATTATAAATGTCCTAATATTATGGTTTGCATTTTATAGCGAATTATAATATGGTGGTATTGATCTATCTGTGGTAGTCCCACAAGTGTGTACCTAGATGAGGTTTTCAGTTGCCTGGAAACCCCCTCCTCTGGCCCAGAAATAGTGTTATTAACTGTTTGACAGGCTTGTCCCTCCACTGGGACAAGCCACCCCACTGCATGGGGAGCTTAATAGCTCTGTACCTTCGCTCTCTTCCCTCTAAAATCATGGCACACGTGGAGCATGCACTACTGATTTGACGTCCCACATGAACATGCAGTTTGTATTATTTGTGCTGAGGAAGGGAAATGAAAGTTGCTGCTAATCTTGTGGCTTTCTACTGTCCTGCCTTAACAAGTAAATGTATCCCATGACATACAGAACAATGACTGTGAAAACTACAGCATCAGATGGAAGGTGAGTGTGGGTGAAGGGGTGTGCTTATTATAAAATGGGCAATTAGCTAACAGTAGTCATCTTCCTCTATGTTGACAATATCACCACTCGCATCATTATCCTCATTGCTGATGTCAAGACCAACATGCCACAATATTAGTTCATCCCCACTGAAATCTAGCGTTACAGATTCTGTTTGCAATTGGCGGCAAGAATGGTATTCCTCATACAATTTCTTTTGATGAACATAAGCCTTTCTTCTTCATTTTTTTGAAAGTAGAGTCCTCCAACGATCACTTACAATGTTCCCAGCTGTACTAAACATTCTTTCTGAGTATACAGGGTGTACAGCTAGTTTGCACTATGGCTCCAAACTGCCGCCTTTTGTTCCTACCAGAATTCAGAATACATTATCATTAATCATCCACCATTCTATTAATACAAGGTATATCAGATTGAGCAATGGTAGAGGTCTTTTAAGCCTGACCATATGTCATAATAACCTTTCACATTGGTGTACTGTTTTGACTCATCACCAGTGTGAGTCTTAGAAAAGGTACATTTTTGTCTTACAGTAGCAGTAGTAGGAGAAGCTGAAGCAGGGGAAGTGTCATGTGCGACTTGAGCTCGCAGCTTGCTCACAAGGATCTGTTTTGTATCTGAGAAGATTTGAGTCAGTTGAAAAGAACAACATGGTATATGACTTAAACCTAAGATCAACCATGGTCGATAATATGTAGCAATCCAAATTCAAAATGCTGCAAACCCTTGGTTCTTGGCAAAGAGAATACAGAAATCAATCTATAAGGCCAACACACTTTGCAGAATCTCTAAGTTTCATCTCCTCCTTCAGCTACTCCAGCTGCTTTTCCAGTAGTTTGATTAGGGTTATGACTTGATGCAGGTTGGTAGTGTCTGAACTCACTTAATTTGTTACAATTTCAAATGGTTTGATTAGCTTGCATAAAACAGAAGGTATTCTCTAGTGTGCTGGAGTAAGGTAATATGTCCCCCTATTCCTATCTCATGGCTTGATGTGTAGGTCTTGATGGCTTGCTGCTGTTCTTTTAGTCACTGAAGCATGTGAAGTGTGGAATCTACCTTGTTACTACCTATTGCTTCAGTTGGTGGCATGGCAAATTATATTTTTATCCAGCTGCTGTAATGTTCTCCATGCAGTCACTGAATGTTGAAAATATCCAGCGCCACAGGTAGCATCTAATGTACTGACCTCTGATATTTTAAAGAAATTCTGCACCATCAAGTTTATTATGTTCACTCCATTATCGGCAATGAGGAATCCTGAGGAGAATCTTAGCGGGTGAGCCATTTTGCTATGGCATTCCTGAGTTTTCCCAACAGATTGACACTGGTATGTTACTTCGTGAATCCAGCGATACAAAGAGTAGCTTGCCTGTGAATGACTTTGCTAAAAGGATAAGGAGGGTGATGATGAAGTTACCAGTGATGCTGCTGCTGATTGGGATACACCTACCCATTGGCTGTCATTTTCATGTAGTCTTTGTAGTCTTTTCATTGATCAGTACAGAATGTTGACATATCCTTAGTTAAGTGGACAGTCGGCACAGTGGCATTTTCTAGGGACTGAATTACTTTTTGATGGAATTTAGTAACATGGACACATAACCTCAACTATTTGGCTAAAACCTGATGCATTGATGGTGGAAATTAGATACACATCTAATGCTAACATAACTGTCATGGCTTTAGTGATCCACTGTGCAACAGGATTCTGATTATCATACTTCGTTCTGCTTGAAAACACTCGCTTCACAGAGAATTGTTTAAAACTATGCATATTTATTCTTGCTCCCCTTCTCTATACAAGTATCATCCCCAGCAGCAGCTATAGCTTGTAATTAGTTCACTTTGAAATCATGGATTGCAATAGGGGAGTCAGTCTGAATTAGAAAATTGGATCTAATATAGTAACATACTAATAATGATTGAGATGATAATATGATTGATGATGAAGGTGTTGACAGTAAAGACTGCATAAGGTGTCTATCCATTTGGCTTCTAGCTGATGCTGGACTGCTTGCTACTATAAACAATTTTCCATCTTTTGAAATATTACCTTTGAATGAACTTGCTGCAAATAATGTAACATGTAGGAGGAGTCTATATGATCAACATCCCTACCTCTACTTATTGGGGGCATCACAAAGGCTACAGACGAACAGACAAATCTTGTATGGGTTAGGGATAAAAATATTTCCACACACAAGAGGTGCTTATATTTGGTCTTATGCTGTGGCATGACAATTGTCTTAGTTCAACACAAAGCTCATCTTCCTCATTATCTTGTTCAAGTACAACATATTAATTTTCAGATCCACAATTATCCCCTCATCCTATTGCACATTTGCACGTTCTAAAGTAGTAACCTCAATTTCTATGTCCAAACCATCATCGTTACTACTTATTCTCACATTTCCAAATGGTTGAACAATTTGGCAAGGAGGCTGCTTTATAATTAGTGTCTGAATCTGAAACGTCAGACTCACATATAACAGGGACGGCTATCCTTAGACTCTCCCAGGGGTGCACGGAGGATTTTTCAAGGGGGTTTCCTCCACCCTGAAAAAACCCCATAAAACCCTAGAGAGCAGGCGCATGCGCGGCAGCTCCGTTTCGGCTGCACTGTACTATACAGCAGCCGCGACGCTGTCAAAGAAACGCCCGCGACGGTGATGTACACCGCCGCGGACGCTTCTTAGACAGCGCCGCGGCTGCTGTATAGTACAGTGCCGATAGATATGTAGGGCACTTTTGTAGCAGAGGGGGGGTTCTGGAGACCCAGAAACCCCCCTGCGTGCGCCACTGTCTCCTTAAGGATTCTGTGACTGCCCAAGTTGTTTTCCAGCCTCAGTATTCTTTTTATGTACTGATGTGGCTGTTTTTGGAGGTGACAGACCTATACTCTGAGCAAGAAGGTGGTACATGGACAGTTAAGGGAGAAGTAAGACCGTGATGGGCACTCTCTTTTGCAATGAGCATTTTAGCATGTGTACCAGCAGTAGCAGGACCAATACTAGCAAAAAGTGTGCAGGGTCTGAGCCTTTTCTTGCTACTACAGATGGTATATGGAATGATATCTATTTTTTATTTGTTAAGACAAATCACCACTTCTCCCTTAATCCTTACATATGGTGTTTGGATTTTGAGCATGCTGTAATACACTTTATTCCTGCATGACCTTTTGAAAAAGTGCTACTAATGCCTGTTCTGGTACTGGGATGCGCCTGATCTGTAGACTGATCCACAAAGGTTCTACCCTATCAGGTGAATGCCCACTGAGAAGGGCAGGAGGGAAAAATTTGTTTTTTTTAAAAAGTGACGCAACAAAGCAAAAAAATCTATTTTCCTAAATAGCATTTCTGGCTTATTTACCAAATAAAAACTGGTACACATTATAAGTTGGACCCATGCAATGCCAGGTGACCCTTCTAGTATATATATATTTATATGGTGGGGCGTCAAAAAACACCCTGTTTTATGTTCACTATATAGTTCACATGTCAATGATACTGCCTCTCAAAAGATTACTACCTACCTTCATCTGAACCTTCCCACCATTCAAGTCGTATGCAGTCATAAGTGTCAATTGCAGTAAAACATAGTAAAAAAAATTCATGCAATTGTGATTATTGTCTTAAGGTCCATTTCTGAGCATGTGCAGAACTACTTTATGAAAATTACGACATGCAAAGGGACTTGCGTCTGAAGATGAATCCCCCCATATTGTTTAATTAAAAGGTATCCTATCATGCTTGATGGTTTAGTGAGCGTGAATTTATAGATGGACAAGCTGCAGGCTATGCTAACAGACCAGATTTCAGGACAGATTTCAGCTTGCAACAAGTATGCCTTATCAAAAAGATGTGGTTACTTATAGTCTCTTCTTTCTGTTTTGGGAGATTTGGTTATGTGGGCTTGAAAGAATTTGCGGTGAAAAATTATCTGAGTAAAATAAAAGGAATATATTTTTAATTTTTTTTGTTTGATGAGGTGATGCTGGGATCTAGGTTCACCCATTATTAAAGAGCGCCGTATATTTAGTGAGTGACAGCAGCTGGATTTATATTTATTTTGCTGAAATGTAACTTTGTAACGACTACTGCCTTTGGTTTAAACTACCAGTGGCCAAATTTTACATAGGGTGGTTTAAAGCTGTATTATTAGAAGTTTACTGTAAAGTGTAGTTCCTCAGTCATCGTTTATGATGGGACTTTTCCTAGGTGCTTTTTGCTACGTCACGTAATGTAATCTATTCATAATAGCAATCACTCCATTCCATGCCAACTATGTTAAGGATATTGCAATAATTTCATTAAATTACAGCCATAATAAAGTTAGCAAGAAAAATATACTGTAGACATAATTAAACTATTGTCTGCTTGATTGAATTAATTATACCGTTTTTGGTCATCACATTTGTAAAGAAAAGTGAATGAAGCTCTGAGATAGAGAGATACTGTCAGGAATATTTGCATGGATATTTTTCTCTTATGCAGAAGTCAATAAGCTCTTCCACAAGTGATGAGTGTGTTGGGGTAGGCATGACTGGTGCATCATTGGCCTTTGAGTGACCAAGATGTGCCGTAGGCATTTCAATAACAACCTATTAGAGAAAGATTCCTACCTACCTATAGAACCTTTGGTGAACAGTGCTCAACATCCTAAAGAACTTTGGATAAATATCATGATCAGAGCAAGTGTATCTGAATGTACTTTGATTTTAAGTGTATCCATAATAGAAGGAATAACTGAATGGACAGCATAGTTACAGCTTTGCTGTGTAACTGGACAATCAACATTTTTTTCTCATCAACACTAATGCATTACAAACGCAGGAAAGGCAACCACAATTCAAATAAACTTTATGGGCCTGAGACATTAAGGAATGTAATGCAAAAAAAAGGAGTAAAGGTTATCTGGGACAAACCATGTTACTATGCAAAGGGTACAAAGTAGTTTATTATTTTTCACATAAATTAAATACTTTCTGTTTTTTATCTAGCTCATAAATACTTGATAGCTTTATTTTACATTGAAATGTAAAGTTGAATCAAGACGTGCCCTACCCCTTAATCTGTCCCTACATTTTAAATTTACCTCACCCTCCAATGCAACATGTTTTTGCCCAGGTGCAAAGTTAATCCTTTTTTATGCTTTGCTCTTCTTAATGACTCAGTCCCAATATCTTCTTCAATCCCAGGCAGAGAGCATTCTCAAGATTTTGAGCTGCACAAAATCTCTGATATCTTACAAATTATGGAATGCCTTCAGGATGACCTTCTCTGCAACCTCAAATTTTAAGTGCATCATTGAATAGATATTTTAACAATTTAGGTGAGCAGCCATGAGCATAACTGCAACTAATTATAGAGCTTGAATATTACAAACTGTCCATCACCTAGAGCAAAGAAAATTGCTCTGCAGCAAAAGTAACCATCTTGTTCCCCAGATCTGTGTTCAGTAGTGGTAAACCAGATACACAAAATCATTATTCTGTCTTTGCAACAATGAAGAAATGGCTTAGTGCTAGGCTATAATATGTCTATCCTAAATGTCCCTAATATATTCATATGATAAATTTTTTATCTTAAGATAGCTGAAAACCTGTAAGCATTCAATAAGGTTCTGGGTTTTTTCATGTATAAACTAAGTAAAATTTATAATCACTAGACATCTTATGTCCACCTAACAAATGTTAAGATAAATTGATGCAGCATGCAGGACTGTTAATCATTTCCTACTAAGCTTTTGTACAATCTGTTACAATCGTCTGACATCTAAGAAAGAAAGTATCTAGAGAATTTCAAGTCCAATTTTGTCACTGCAGAGACAAAAATAATATACTGGAATTCATTATACAGTATTGTCTGTCATAAACGCACAATAAAACTACAATATAGACTTGATCTGATTTTTATTGCCAATAAAATCTATTTTCACATGTTTTTTCATGTAGCCAAAATGCTATAGAGTCTCCCCCTGGTGCCCTCCATTGGAACTTCTATTTATTTTAATGTAGACAAAACATGCACAAGATAAATAGTCCTATATTTTTTCATTATCTTGTAATGAGCCGCGGCTTCATCCAGCTGCGTCCCGGCTGTCATAGCAACAGCTGGGACATCATTTCCCCTCTCTTCAGTTATGGCTATCACCATGGCAATGGTCAGGACGCTTTCTAATCAGCGCAGCGTCTCGGCAACGGAGCTGGATCTTTCTTTGTCTATAAGAAGGATGACGGGCTACGTCCTTGTATCGAGTTTAGAGGCCTTAACAAAGTTACAATAAAGAACACCAATCCACTCCCCCTCATCTCAGTCCTGTTCAATCAACTGAAAGTTGCTACCATCTTCACCAAAATTGATCTTTCGCTGTGCATACAATCTCATCCGCATCAGAGAACGTGATGAGTGGGAAACGGCTTTTAGCACCCATTCGGGCCACTACGTGTAGTTGGTCATGCCGTTCGACCTTTGTAACACGTCCGCTGTCTTCCAAGATCACATTAATGAAGTTCTTTGGGATTTCTTAAGTCAGTTCACCGTCATATACTTGTATGACATATTAATATACTCCCACCCTTGTCACAACACCGACTGCATGTCCAGCAGTTCTCCCCAGGATGCGAGACCATCACCTCTTTGCCAAACTTGAAAAATGCAAAAGTATAATTCCTGAGATATATAATCTCCTCTACTTGATTCTTTATGGATCCAAGCAAAGTTCAGGCTATCCTGGATTGGGTAAGACTCATCAATCTGAAAGTTATTCAAAGGTTCCTGGGCTTTGCAAATTACTACCGAAGATTCATCCGTGCTTTTTCTGATCTGGTGGCTCCCATTATTGCCTTTACCCGGAAGGGGGTGAACCCTGGAAATTGGTCTGTAGAGGCTATTAGTTCCTTCGAAGCTCTTAAAAGAGCATTTATCTCTGCTCCTGTCTTGAGACATCCTAATCCTGATTTACCCTTTGTTCTGGAGGTAGACACCTCTGTTATAGGTGATGGCGCTGTCCTGTCTCAAAAGTACCCTCGTAAGTACCAACTGCATCCCTGTGCTTATTTCTCCCGTAAATTCTCTGCTGTGGAGTCCAACTATGATGTAGACAATCAGAACTTTTAGTCATCAAATGGGCCTTTGAAGAATGGTGTCACTGGCTGAAAGGGACTGTTCATGTCATCTCAGTCATCACTGACTATAAGAACCCCCAGTACATAGAATCTGCAAAACTGTTGAATCCTAGGCAAACGCAGTGGTCACTGTTATTTAGCCGCTTTCACTTCATTATTACTTATAGACCTGGATCCAGAAATGTCAAGGCGGGTGCATTATCCTGAAGCTTTGTTTCACACCATGTACCTGCCCCGGAACTGTTGCCTATTATACCATCTTCTGTTATTCACGCAGGGCTGGCCCAAGACTTGGGTATAACTCTTCGCAGATTTCAAAAGTTGGCTCCCTCAGAAACACCAAAAAACCGCTTGTTTGCACCATACCACCTTAGGAAGGCTGTCCTTACTGAAGCTCATGAAAATAATACTGCCGGACATTCCGGTGTCTTTAAGACCACAGAGACTTTCTCGTGCTCCATTTAGTGGCCCACCATGTCTTCTGATGTTAAAGACTTTGTCATGTCATGTGAAACTTGCGCTAAAATCAAAGTCCCCAGGAACCGCCCTTTGGTCCACCTCATGCAGTTGTCTGTCCCTACCAGACCCTGGACACACTTATTCATGGATTTTATTGTGGATCTTCCATGTTCAGCAGGGCATAACATTATATGGGTGGTGGTGGAGGACCGATTTAGGAAAATGTCTCTTTTTATTGCCTTAACTAGACTTCTTAGTGCACAGAGTCTAGAGTAACTTATTATCCAGTACATCTTCTGGCTCCATGGCCTTCTTTCAGATATTGTCTCTGATAGCGGCTCTCAATTTGCTGCCCAATTCTGGAAGTCTTTTTGTGAACTCCTCGAAACCAACATCAGGCTTTCATTAGAGTACCATCCACAATCCAATGGGCAAACTGAAAGGGTTAACCAATCCCTGGAACAATTTTTGCGCTTGTACACCTCTGAATTTCATGAGAATTGGTCAACTTTACTACCATGGACAGAGTTTGCATACAATAACTCATGTCATTCTTTCACTAATACCTCCCTGTTCTACTGTAAAATAAGTTTCATCCTAGATCCTCTGTGTTAATTACCCTTGCCCCTTCTATTATTCCCTGTCCCTCACCATGCTGCCCCGCTCCTTTCCTATACCCATTCTCTCCCCAGCCCCCTTCTCTCGCCCATCTCTCGCTGCCCCACCCCTCACCCTCCCCCTAGCCCTATCAACCCTGACAATCTCATCCGCATCTCCCTTATTCCCTCTGCGAAGTCAGCAAACTGGATAAAGTCATCTCAATTAAAGTCGAGCAAACTTGGTTGTCTTTGTCTGAATAGATGCGTACGGTACACATCTACGTACATGGGCACGCTACGGCGTGAAAGGGCGTGCACATCCACTACACGTGGCAGCAACACTTATCAGTCTTTTACCATACATTCGCACAAACACGCATACTTATAAAATAGTACACATTAATGGTAGTTGCAACACATAGTCAGTTATGTCGAAATATAGTAGTATTTATATGTTAAATTAGAGTTGCATGTATATTAATGAAATACACGGAACAGGTTGAAGGAATCACATCATGAGTGGTATCATAATGAACCTTGTTACATATCCTACTGTTTGGTTCACTCTGCGAGGGAATCGCAGAGTGCATACACAAGTTAAGAATGATAGGGAATTATGAACTACTTGAGACTAAGGAATCTTGGTGGGAAGAGCAGAGCATACCCCCTGCAGAGATGACCCCCTCCTTTGGAATCCTTTGTTTGAACTGGCCAATGATGACGACTCCTTGGACCTTCCTGAGACCTGGACCAATAGATGCAAGCTATACCATCTTCATTGTATTACTGTATTTGATTGTGTATATAAGCAGCAGCTTGTGATCCAGTGTGCAGACTTCTTGTCCCCAGACTTCAGGATTGAATGACTGCACTGGATCCAGAGCGCCTGCGATAAGTAATGGCTGTATTTACTATTACTTCGCTTGAGCATATTATTCTATTATTTGCGAATAAATCATTGTGCTTTGGAAACACAACTTGAGGTTCGACAATCGTTATTGGTTAGCGACAATACGCACATAACAATTTGGGGGCTCGTGAGCTTTGGAGGTTTCGTTGCCGATGATGCGCAAGACCAACGGATTTCGGTTCCGCAACAAAGGGTGGAGACGCGTCATATACGGGTAAGAACATATTGTGTTCAAAACCTGAATTTTACTCTGTGTTGTGAAACCGAATGTCCGTTTTGCATTATCTAGGGCACGCTAACTAGAACCTAGGGACAAAAGAGAAAACTGTTTCTTTTTACTGTCATTGTGCGTTTTAACTGTATTGCATTGCTTAACGTATGTGTATTTCCTGCTGTGCGTACGCGAACTTCCGGTAGATTTTCCACGTGGTTAAACAATCGTTTTGATAGTTATTATACATGCATAGTATAATTACTTGTGAAAACCTCTGAGACATTATTACTGTTGTTGGGAACTTTTGATTTTCTGCGCAGAAAAGGTGTATAGTGTGTGATGTTGTAACGTAGATACACTGTTTATTATTCATTGTGCTCAGTTGCTGTCTGACGAGGAGGATTGCACAACTGAAGGACGTTATACAGGGCAGGTATACCGAATGCGAAAACCGGGTTTTCGCAAAGCGCTACCAATAGATCGCAAGGTTTGCTAATAATTAGTATTGGTAGGCAGTGCGATCTAATCGCACCGTTGGTGCGAATTGGTGAAGCAGCTAGGAGGAATTATACTGGAAAGGTAGGTTGATTGTATCAACTTGCGCTACCAGCGGTAATAAACTCAGCATATTTTTGTGGTTGAGCCAGGGTATCGAGGAGCTGATAGCCCTTGGGGCCCACAGTGATAGTTCTGTATTAGGGATCCTCGCCTTGTGCGAGAAAAGCGAGTGAACGCGGCTAAAGGAAATACGTTCACCGAGCATTATAGATCTCTAGCGGTGAGTATAGCAACAGAGTTGAAATTATTCGGTGAAAAGAACAGAGCATTGCGGTGTGTCTGTATTTCACATTTAGCCGGAAGGAACAGAGCATTGCGGTGTGTCTGTGTTCCGGGTAGAAGGTATATTGTTCAACATGGGTGCTAAGCATACGCTAGAGATGGTCAGTGTACTGCCTAAGGAAAGCCCTATTGGTTCAGCGAGGTTTCTAATGTGTAAGAAATATGGTGCATACGCAACTGTGTATTGTGACACGTGGGTCAAGATGACCAAAGATTGTGATAGGCCTTTCCCAACAATAGAAAGTTTTAATGCAGAGGTATTAAATACTGTAAAAGATAAGGTATGGTTGATCAAGTCAACGAAAAAGAGAAATAGACATAATGATTGTTTAAAATTGTGGCAAATGGAAGGTAACACGTGGCAGAGCAGCGAATGCAAACCGGAAGTAGGCGTGGCGAAAAGTGCGCGCAAGGCGGATGTAACCATTGAGAAGCGTGGCAAACTCAGCGCAAGTGCGCCCCCGCCACCTTATGTGGCGGGAGGGGTAAGTACAGCCATTGTTAAAACTGAAAATAGAAAAATTGCTAAGTTGTATCCTGTTTTAAGCCAGTTTAAATCAAGTGTATCTGAAAATGAAGATGAACCCACTGTGATTTCGGCCATTGCCCACGCTGTTAGTGTACTAGAGGCTCAGCGCAAGTATGACAAAATGGCTGAGATAGGTGAGAGTAGCGTGATCACTAGGAGTGAAAGCGTTCTAAATCTAGAACCAGCAAATCCTGTAGTGTCCCCTGAAGTCAGTGTACCAGAGGGTGCGTTCCCAGTCCGCACAATATCAGTTCCCAATGGGAAACCGGATAAGGATGGTGTAGTTACTTTAAGAAATGTTACAATGCAGTGTCCCTGGACTAGATCAGAATTACGTTCCATTATGACTGAATTCCCAGATCCTAGAAAGGAGTTAGCTAAATGTCAGAAATTTGTTAAAGACTTAGGAAATGCCCACGAACCAACCAATAAGGATTGGCGTGTAGTGTTGAGGGCGTGTCTTCCTCCCAATACTAACATACAAAAGTGTATTGAAGATTGTTTGTTGGAGGAAGATGACACCTTGACTGATGAGATTAACCAAAGGAATATAGAACAAATTGTCAAACACTTAGCCATCTATTTTCCAGTAGTAGTAAATTGGAGTAAGATTTTCACCATTAAACAAAAGGATAGTGAAACTGCCTCAGATTACTTTACTAGAGCTATAGCAGCGATCGCATGGTTTACTGGGATATCCAACATAAGTGAGGACCCACATCACAGAGAGGTAGCTGTAGGAGTACTGATGGATGGCCTTAGAGAAAATTTAAAGACGAGAGTACAAATCACAGTACCTAATTGGAGAGGCGTCATGGTAGATTCTCTTAGGGAGTCTGCTGTATAGCATGACAAAAACCTTTTTAGAAAAAGGGAAGAGAAAAGTGATAAGTTAATGACGGTAAGTATACAGGCTCTAGAAGGGGTGCATACACGACCACCAGCATACAACCCATATAACAAGAAACTAAAAGTGATCAGGTGTTTCAATTGTAACGAGGAAGGACATTACATAAGAGATTGTAAAAAGGAAAGACTCAATACACAAAGGGGTGGGTCACATAGATATCCTCCAAGGAGGGATTCACATAGACAAGAAGACTCACATCTACCCACGCATATTACAGCAGCAAATGCTGCGCGGGAAATCAATAGTCAGCGCTAGGGGTCAGGTCATACCTGTGGTCTACAGCCAGTGAGGTTAACTGAGAGTCAGAGTGAAGAACCAACAATGATAGTTGACATAGCTGGTAGGAAACAAACCTTTCTTGTAGATACAGGGGCGGCCCGATCTGTGATAACCTCTCCTTTTAATCTACAGGTGACCAGTAAAACTATTCCAGCTATGGGGGTGACGGGAAAAGTGTTACATTATCCTCTAACTAAACCCGCTGAAGTTACTATCGGGCCTCTGCATACTAAGCATTCGTTTCTCTTAGCTGCAGCGGCTCCTACTAACTTGCTAGGGAGAGACTTGTTATGTAAAATGGGATGTGTCATATACTGTACTTCAGATGGTGTGTTCCTAGATATACCCGAGAAGGTTGCACATGAGGTACAGGACATATTGGACACCCCTCAAAGGCTATTGTTACACTCTCCTGTTATAGAACAAAGTCCATCTCAAGTAAAGGGGATGTTGCTGGAAATACCAGGTTCCCTATGGACCAGAGATGGACAGGACACTGGACTGATGGCAAACATAGCCCCTGTCATGGTCAATCTAAAATGTGGTAGGATAGCTCCAAAAATCCCACAGTATCCATTAAAACCGGAGGTGGAACTAGGGGTATATCCTGTTATTGAGAGGCTGATACAACAAGGGATTTTAATTTGTACAGCCAGTACAGCAAATAGTCCCATTTTCCCTGTGAAGAAGAGTGGGGGGAGGGGCTATAGATTAGTCCAGGACTTAAGGGGAATTAACAAAGTTGTTGAGAGCCAATTCCCCGTAGTGCCGAATCCAGCTGTCATCCTCATGCAGATTCCACCGTCTGCCAGTCATTTTACTGTCATTGATCTATGTTCTGCTTTCTTCTCAGTCCCTCTTCACCCTGACTGCCAATACCTTTTGCATTCTCCTACAGGGGAGTGCAATACACATGGACCAGACTACCCCAGGGGTTCATTGACAGCCCCAGTATTTTCTCCCAAGCCTTACATGACTGTTTGCAATCCTTTCAACCCCACAATGGGTCTGTTCTAATTCAATATGTGGACGATTTGTTGTTGTGCTGTGATTCTTTAATGTCATGTTTACATGATACTATATTGTTGTTGCTTCATCTTTCACAAACAGGGCACAAGGTGGCAAAGGATAAATTACAGACATGTCAGACTAAGGTCAAATACTTATGACACTGCCTCACTAAGGGGCTAAGACACCTGACAACTAACAGAATTGAGGCCATACAACACATGACTCTGCCGCAGAGCCAGAAGCAGATTCGTACTTTCCTGAGGATGTGTGGATACTGTAGATCCTGGATCCCAGGTTTTTCTATTCTGGCATTACCATTGCAGGAGCTAGTCTCTTCCTCAAAACCAGAACGTGTTGTACACACAGAAGAGTCAGAGCAAGCGTTCTTTAATCTTAAAGATAGTCTGACTAGAGCACCTGCATTGGGAATACCTGATTATGAAAAGCCTTTTCAGCTATTTTGTACAGAAGCTGATGGCTGTGCAGCAGGTGTCCTCGCACAGAAACATGGTGATGCTAGCAGACCGGTAGCATACTACAGTGCACAATTAGACAATGTGGCATGATCACTTCCAACATGTCTCAGAAGTGTAGCAGCAACGGCTCTTCTAGTAAGTAAGAGCGAGGATGTAGTATTAGGACATAATTCAACCATCTATACACCCCATGCTGTATCAGCTCTGTTAAATTCAGCCCAAACCAGACATGTTTCTTCAGCTAGATTCACAAAGTGGGAACTAGCCCTGATGGCACCCTCAAACATCACCATCAAACGATGTAGCACCTTAAATCCAGCTACATACCTTCCGTATGTGTCTCTAGAGACACAAAGGGTGGGAGGTGAGGAGACCCTGGTTGATGATGAGTTAGGCAAGAATACTGACACGCATGACTGTATGGAACACCTGAATCAGACCTTTACTGCAAGGCCCGACATACGTGACACCCCCTTAGAAAATGTAGATTTTACGTTTTATACAGACGGAAGTTGCCATAGACAGACAGAGACAGGAGAGCTATGTACTGGTTACGCTGTTGTAGACGATCAGGATGTGGTAGAAGCTGAACCCCTTGGTCCACCTCACTCAGCCCAGGTGGCGGAACTAGTAGCACTAAGGAGAGCGTGTGAATTGGCAGAGGGTAAATCAGCCAATATATATATACTGACTCTAGGTACGCCTTCAGGGTAGTGCACGATTTTGGGGCCCTTTGGGGTCTTAGAAACTTCACGACAGCAGCAGGAACGCCAGTGGCACACTCACAACACATAAAAGGACTTCTGACAGCGATACAGCTACCCAGAACAGTAGCCGTCATAAAGTGTAAAGCCCATACCTTTGAAGAAGACCCAGTGTCATTGGGCAACAACAGGGCAGACGAAGCTGCTAAATGGGCAGCAGGGCAACCTATGACTGTATCGACCGAGACTATGATGGTTTTTCAGACATTAGACATGCAGAAATTAATTGAAATGCAAGATTTGTGTTCCCTACAGGAAAGGGCGGTCTGGAAGGCGAAGGGATGTAGTCAAGAGTCCTCAGGACTCTGGAGAGATGGACAAGGTAAGCCTGTAGCTCCCCGAACATACTATCCAAGCCTGGCTGAAGCAGCACATGGTCTGACTCACCTGGGTAAAGAAGGTATGTGCAAACTGGTGAGAGCATACTGGTGTGCTCCCGGATTTTCCTCTCAGGCTGGTAAGAAAGCAATGTCATGTCTTACTTGTTTGAGGAAAAATGTTGGGAAAACTATTCCAACTGAGCCATCCAACATCCCTCCTACAGACGGACCTTTTCAGGTAATACAAATTGACTATATCCAATTACCACCATGCAGGAATTTAAAGTATGTGTTAGTGTGTATTGATGTGTTTTCCGGTTGGGTAGAAGCATATCCGGCAGCCACTAATACTGCTGTTTTCACTGCAAAGAAAATTGTACAAGACTTTGTGTGCAGGTTCGGTATCCCTAGAATCATTGAAAGTGATAGGGGTACCCATTTTACTGGTGATATCTTCCAAAATATGTGTAAACTCATGGGAATCAGTAGCAGACTTCACACCCCTTACCGACCACAAGCCAGTGGTAAGGTGGAGAGAGTAAACGGTACTATAAAGAACAAACTGGATAAGATAATGGCTGAAACAGAGTTGGCATGGCCTGAGGCTTTGCCGTTGGTCCTCCATAGCATTCTAACCACTCCTAGACCTCCTCTTAATCTGTCCCCCTTTGAGATACTGTTCGGCCAACAACCTCATTTGATCGTGAGTCCACAAGACGACTTGAAGTGTAATAATGAAGTGACTGTACAATATCTTATAAGAATGAGTAGACAGCTAAAACAACAACAACAAAAACTAAAAATGCTGTCACCTGGTATGCCAGAAACGAACTGTCATGATATTGAACCTGGAGACTATGTTATGATCCGCAATTTCTTACGTTCAGGTTGTTTAACAGACCGTTGGGAAGGCCCGTACCAAGTGCTGCTGACCAGTACTACATCACTGAAGGTTGCAGAGAGAGACACTTGGGTCCATTCCACCCACTGCAGGAGAGTCCATAATCCGGAGAAAGTGCAAGATAAAACTAAGACCGACGACATAGAGCTGTCACTTGTGAGCCTGTTCCGGGAGACCTAAAGCCTGCAGTCGAGACACCTGAACCAGAGACGTTGCCTCAGAACTATCTTTCCAGCGATGGAGTGGCGGTTTTTGTTTTTCTTTTGTTCCAGGATTTTCCTTGTTTTTACTCTTTCAATGACATTCTATTTTTGTGAAGGAGGATGGAGGACGGAGGAGAGTTCTGGGAGTGATACGGATGAAATGGAGGCCGAAGAAAGGTTAATAGGATACTCAGAGCAGCCCATTATCAAACTTGGTCAAGGGGTTATGAAAAGGTCTGCTAGCTCAGGAACTCGGAGGCAGTGTGAGGGGCTATTGTCTGATGAGTATTGTATCTGCAAGTTCTGCGACTCCCTAGTTGAAGAGAGATGCATCCAACGATGCCAGTCCCCCAGTACTCTGAATATAGGCGGGCATCCTTTGGAGGATTATCACTCCCTGGTGGGTAAGGTGCTAAACCAAACCGAGTGATGGGTGTGCTCTCACGTGCCTCAAGGGCAGCATAATATAGGACTAGTGCCATTCCCTCTAAACATATCTGAAGTACTCGAATTGAGGGGTGGGAGGCCCATAGAAGGGACGTACAATAACACTAGGTCCCCTAGTCTGACGCTTCGACAATACTCCATAGGCAGATCTTTGCTGTGCCTAAACATATCTCATGCAAATCGCCTGGAGAATTGGGAGGCTGACCTATCAGATCAGACAATGGCTCGCCACACTCATTTTAGAGGGAGACTCACAAGGTCACTACTAGGCAGGAATGTAGATGGAAGTCACAAATTAGGGCGTATAACCAAACATAAGAAGGTATCCATTGGAAAAGTCTCTACAGATAAATGTAAAAATGTCATTAATGCCGACACGTGTCTAGAGCAAATGGAGACACTAGGCATGGGTAGTTTTATCAAAACTCTGTGTGATATAATTCATGGGCATACTGTTCCTTATGTTCTCCCTGATGATGTGTATTTTGTTTGTGGAAGAAAAGCTTATTCCTGGGTGACGCCGAGTTCCAAGGGCTTGTGTTTCTTAGTTAAACTGGTTCCTGAAATCATGACTATTACTCATGAAGAAATGGTTGGTATTCACAAGACTACATCACCACCATACATACACACACAGTATGAACACCGTGGCAAGAGAAATATGATTCCTGGTGAGGAACCCATAGCTACAAAATTGATTAGTGAAACTGCTGGTTTCCAAATTATGGTTGCTCTAGAACTCACCAGGACCGCTCGGGGAACATTAAACTTTAAATATATCCAAGACCTAGCTAAATTAATAGATAATATCACTGAGATGTATGATTACAATTTCAGGTATACTGGAAGGGAGCTACAAGCGTACAAGAAGGAGTTGGTGCAACATAGACTGGTACTAAATTATCTCACCTCTATTACTGGTGGGTACTGTGTGACACTGGCCACCCAGTTCGGTGTCAAATGTTGCACGTACATTACTAATAATACGGATGACCCTAAAGAGGTTATAGACCAGAAGATGGATGAAATTTTGCAGCTGAAATGGGAATTTCGAAAGAGCCATAATTCTTCGTTATATGAGGTCGGGGAAAAGGTGGCGGGTTGGTTCTCATGGTTGAACCCTGCAAAATGGTTCTCCGGTCTGGGGGAGTGGGTACAGGAAATGATTGCGAGTGTAGGTAAGCTCCTTCTCCTTATACTGGGTGTCATCTTAGCAATTGGTTTAGTTGTCAAATGTGTTCCTACAGTGTTGAAGTGTGGAAAATGGTCTCATAGGAGTAACACTGAGAAAGAGACCAAAATGGTGGTACCAGATACCGAGATCATGGTCTGTGAAGAAGTATTGTATAATCCTGAACTTGAAACGGTGATTGGGTGATAGTTTATTACACTATCAAAGGGTGGAGCTGTCGAAGTCAGCAAATTGGATAAAGTGATCTCAATTAAAGTCGAGCAAACTTGGTTGTCTTTGTCTGAATAGATGCGCACGGTACGCATCTACGTACTACGCTACAGCGTGAAAGGGCGTGCGCATCCACTACACGTGGCAGCAACACTTATCGGTCTTTTACCATACATTCGCACAAACACGCATACTTATAAAATAGTACACATTAATGGTAGTTGCAACACATAGTCAGTTATGTCGAAATATAGTAGTATTTATATGTTAAATTAGAGTTACATGTATATTAATGAAATACACGGAACAGGTTGAAGGAATCACATCATGAGTGGTATCATAATGAACCTCGTTACATATCCTACTGTTTGGTTCACTCTGCGAGGGAATCGCAGAGTGCATACACAAGTTATGAATGATAGGGCATTATGAACTACTTGAGACTAAGGAATCTTGGCGGGAAGAGCAGAGCATACCCCCTGCAGAGATGACCCCCTCCTTTGGATTCCCTTGTATGAACTGGCCAATGATGACGACCCCTTGGACCTTCCTGAGACCTGGACCAATAGATGCAAGCTATACCATCTTCATTGTATTACTGTATTTGATTGTGTATATAAGCAGCAGCTTGTGATCCAGTGTGCAGACTTCTTGTCCCCAGACTTCAGGATTGAATGACTGCACTGGATCCAGAGCGCCTGCGATAAGTAATGGCTGTATTTACTATTACTTCGCTTGAGCATATTATTTTATTATTTGCGAATAAATCATTGTGCTTTGGAAACACAACTCGAGGTTCGACATTCGTTATTGGTTAGCGACAATACGCACATAACACCTCCCTCCCCTTCTCATGTGCCCTCTGGAACTCCAGGTCCATCCGTAACAAACTGACCTCCATCCATGACCTCTTCATCTCCAACTCTCTAAATCTTCTTGCCATCACTGAAACCTGGCTTACTTCTTCTGACACTGCCTCACCTGCCGCCCTCTCCTATGGGGGCCTCTCCTTCACCCACTTCACCAGACCGGATGAGCGTCCAGGAGGTGGAGTGGGCCTCCTCCTTTCCCCTAACTGCACTTTCCGGGTCATTCCCACTTTACCTTCCCTCTCCTTCTCTTCCTTTGAAGTACACTCCATCCGGCTCTTCTCCCCCATCCACCTCAGTGTCTCCGTCATCTACCATCCCCCAGGCCCCTCCTCCCTTTTCCTTGACAACTTCGCTTCATGGCTCCCCCACTACCTTTCCTCTGACCTTCCCTCCATCATACTTGGTGACTTTAATATTCCTATTGACAACTGTTCTGACCCCGCCACCATCAAACTTCTCGCCCTCTCCTCCTCCCTAGGCCTCATTCAGTGGACCTCTTCCTCCACCCACTGTCTTGGTCACTCCCTTGACCTTGTCATCTCTCATCTCTGTGATCTCTCTGACTTCTCCATCTCTCCCTTCCCACTCTCTGACCACCATCTCCTCTCCTTCACTCTGTCCTCCTCCCCTGCTCCTGCCTCGCCCAAAGCCACCCTCACCAGGCGCAACCTTGACGCTATTGACCCTACCTCCTTCTCCTCCTCTCTTGAAACTCTCCTATCACCCCTTCCCTCCCTGGTCTGTCCTGACCAGGCGTCCTCCCTCTACAATCTCTCCCTCACTACTGCCCTGGACGCTGTCGCCCCGGCCTCTACTGTCAGCAGACGCCGCATTATTCCCCAGCCCTGGCACTCAAAACTCACCCGCTTCCTCCAAAAATGCTCTCGCACTGCTGAACGCCTCTGGAGGAAATCTCGTTCCCTGGATGACTTCCTTCACTTTAAATTCATCCTCTCTTCTTTCTGCTCCGCCCTCTACCTCGCCAAACAATCCTTCCTTAAGTCCCTCATTTCTTCTCAGTCCTCCAATCCCCGCCGCCTCTTTGCCACCTTCAGCTCCCTACTCTCCCCCCACCCCCTTCTGTCCCGTCTTCCCTGTCCGCTTCTGACTTTGCCACCTTTTTCTCTTCCAAAATTGAGGCCATCAGACTGAACATCTCCTTCTCCCCTTCTCCCACCTCCCTCTTCGCTTCACCTCCCACCAACACCCAACTCTGGTGCTCCTTCTGCCCTACAACAGGTGAAGAAGTTTGCGCTCTCATTCTTTCCTCTCCACCCTCTACCTGCCCTCTCTATCCCATCCCCACTCACCTCCTTCGCTCTCTTTCTCCCAATGCCTGCTCTTACCTCGCACACCTTTTCAACCTATCACTCTCCTCTGGTGTAGTACCCTCCTCATTTAAACACGCTCTCATCTCTCCTATCCTCAAGAAACCCAATCTCGACCCCACATCTCTTGCCAACTATCGCCCTATCTCTCTTCTCCCCTATGCCTCTAAATTACTTGAGCAAATTGTCTGCAGCCGCCTAACCAGGCACCTCTTGGACTACTCCCTCCTTGACCCTCTCCAATCCAGCTACCGCCCCCTCCACTCTACCGAAACTGCCCTGGCCAAGGTTACTAATGATCTCCTATCGGCCAAATCCAAGGGTCATTTCTCCCTACTCATCCTCCTGGACCTCTCCGCAGCCTTTCACACCGTGGACCACCCCTCCTGCTGCAAACTCTTCTCTCTCTCGGCCTCTCTGGCTCTGTCCACACCTGGTTCACCTCATAACTGGCTCACCGCTCCTTCTCTGTATCCATGTCTGGTTCTTCCTCCTCCCCCTACCCTCTCGCTGTAGGAGTCCCACAGGGCTCCGTTCTCGGCCCTCTACTCTTTTCGCTCTATACTTCCTCCCTTGGTGCTCTCATCTCCTCCTTTGGCCTTCAGTATCACATTTATGCTGATGACATTCAACTTTACATCTCTTCACCTGATCTTTCCTCCTCCCTCCTTGCTCAGGTATCTGACTGCCTCTCCGCCATCTCCTCCTGGATGTCGGAGCACTTTCTCAAAATCAACATTTCCAAAACTGAACTCATTGTCTTTCCTCCTCCCAGCCTCCCATCCCACCATGACCTCTCCATTGTCATTAACAACACTACCATCTCATTTGTCACCCAACTCCGCTGCTTGGGTGTCACCCTTGACTCCTCTCTCTCTTTTGGCCCCCCACATTCATTCTCTTGCCCAAGCCTGTCGCTTCCAACTACGCAACATCGCCCGCATCCGTCCCTTTCTCTCTCAGGAGGCCACCAAAACCATCATACACGCATTCATCATCTCCCACCTAGATTACTGCAACCTCCTCCTCACCGGCCTCCCCCACTCCCGTCTCTCCCCCCTCCGCTCTATACTCAATGTGGCCGCAAGACTCATCTACTTCTCACGCCGCTCCTCCTCTGCCTCCCCTCTCTGCCTTGCCCTACACTGGCTCCCCTTCCCCTACAGAATTCTTTTCAAACTCCTCACCACCACTTACAAGGCTCTCACACATTCTACTGCCCCTTATATCTCTAACCTCCTCTCCATTCACACTCCCGCCCGCTCCCTGCGCTCGGCCAATGACCGACGCCTCTCCTCCACTCTGATCACCTCTTCCCATTCCAGAATCCAGGACTTTTCCCATGCAGCCCCCTTTCTCTGGAATGACCTCCCTCGCTCCATGCGCCTCTCTTCTACTCTGTGCTCCTTCAAACGTGCACTCAAAACTCACCTCTTTCTCAAAGCCTACCAACCATCCACTTAACCCCCATCTCCTCCGCTCATTCTCCCCTCTCTCCCATTCCCTTAACTGGCTCCTCTTGTGCCTGGTCTGTTTAATCCTCCCTTAGGATGTAAGCTCGTATTGGCATGGCCCTCTTCCCTCCTGTCTCCTTACCCATTCTTCTGCTCCGTGTCTATTGCATCTGCCTGCCTGGAGTTTCTGAAGTATTGGTACTTTTTGTTTATTGTTCTGTACTGTTATACCCTGTATAGTCTACTGTTTGTACTATGTGCGGCGCTGCGGAAACATTGTGGCGCCTAACAAATAAATGATAATAATAATAATAATAATAATAATAATAGATCCAACTACTTGGCCTCTCAAAACACTTCTGGTCTCCCAGGAATGTGTTCTATGGCTTCTAGCCTTAGGATCATTTGGAAAAAGTTCACTTTGCTTTGAGGCAGGCCATGTTTCATTCCAAAATGTTTGCAGATCAACAGCGCGGAATCGGCACCTTTAAAGTAGGTCAGAAGGTCTGGCTTTCCACTCATAACATTAGGCTAAGACAACCCTGTAAAAAACTCGGGCCTAGGTTGATAGGACCTTTTTCCATCATCAAGCAAGTTAACCCTGTGGCCTTCAGGCTGAAACTTGCCGACTCCTTCAAAATTCCAAACACGTTTCATTTTCTCTTCTCAAGCCTGTCATCTATTCAAGCAATTTTAAAAATCATTAATCTCAATGAGTTCACTCAATTAATGTGGAAGGACATCTGGAATGTTTGATAGAAAAGATTCTTGATTCGGAGAGGGTCCAAGGACAGATTCACTTCCTGGCCAGTGGAGGGGCCGTGGCCTAGAGGAATGCTCTTGGGTTCCGCTGAAGCATCTACATGATGAAAAACTTATCACGGAGTTCTTCAAACAATTTCCTAAGAAGCCAGGATGTCGGTTCATTAACCCCTCTTTAAGGGGGGGTACTGTAACGAGCCTCGGTGATCAGTGGCTTGCTTCCTCCAGCTGAGTCCCGGCAGTCATAGCAACAGCCGGGACATCATTTCCCCTCTCTTTGGTCCCGGGCCATCACCATGGCAACAGTTGAAACGCTATCTAATCAGTGCCGCATCCCAGCAACGCAGGGCAGCCGTGCGCAAACATATTAGGTAAACAATAGCCTGGGGGCTAATTACTTGTATTCTTTCACTCATACCTCCCTGTTCTACTGTAAAATAAGTTTTCATCCTAGATCAAACTACTGTGGTGCAGTTGTGGTGCACTGTGGTGCAGAGTGATGCAGTTCATATCCAATCATATGTTCCCTCTATGGCAATAAATGCTGCCTCTTAGCAAAACCTCCACAGCTGTCATAAGCAGCATCAACAATGGAAAATCTAAAAAACTAAATCATTTTTATGTTTGCATGTATATTATTTTGTTTCCAGAATTAGTCATGTTCTATCATTCATTAGTGACTATAGTTTTGCTTTAGTTAGTCAAAAGATAACAAATAACAGACAAATAATTAAAAAATAACAAGCAAGCAATGAAAGAGTTGTTTAGATCTTACTTGTATTAATTTAAGAGGAGTGCACACTCCAGATGAAGCATTAAAGTGAAGTGAGCTCTGATAAACTTGGATAGGGCTCAAAGATGGAGACAAGGAAATCTATGATTCAGATTAATCCAGTACAAGAAAACAGGAGAACAATTAATGGGGTAGGAGCCTAGACATGCAGAACATGTTTCCATCAAGCTTCTGCACATCTGAGCTGAATCTGTCACCATCACTGCTCCACCTACCCCCCTATCCTAGCTCACTGCACTTGCCTTTCCTAACGCTCTCCTGTAGGCTTCCAGTTCTGCTGCCGGTTTGATAGGCCACTCCTGGACTGTATTACTCATTTGGGACTCTAACTGTTGCCAAACCATCACACCATATGAAGGAAGGCTGTCTATGCTGAGCCTGCTACCTTCTCTGTGCCTTAGCTCCCCCTGCTTCTTCTGCCTGTTGCAGGCCTCCACCGGAAGGTTGTCACTACCACATCTTCCGGTGCCACTAATTGAGCAGTGTTGCATCTGGGCCTTAGGACAGGCCGAGTCATACAGTGCTCTGGAATGTCCTGAAGGTGAGCACCCATGTCCTGGTGAAGGACACCTTGGCCGAGACACCACTGGGACACTGTACCACCTTGGCACCATACTACAATGGCCTCCACTCTTCTAGCACCAACTAGGCACCTTCACCATCTAGTTTCCAACACAAAATAGGCATCTGCACCAACTAGGCCTTGCCACCATCCAGCCTTCTGTACTACCTCGACCTGACTCCATTTTGGCCTCTGCACCTTCTAGGCCCCTGTACCATCTTGTCCTCTGACCAAACTAGGCTCAATGTGGACCTTCCCTGTAGGCCCCTATGCTGTCATGGACTAATTTAGGTCTCCGAACTACCCTGGCCTCAAAAATTTGCAGACCTCCTCACAATAGTTCTTCTAAATTAATAAATCAAATGCTTCTGATGTTTCCTAAATGTTACTGACAGCTGGTGAATGCTCCTGTACCTATCATATGATAAAACTACAAGATTGGAAAGTTGATTCATAGACTGTCTGCAACATATTTGCAGTCTGCATTATATGCTAGATTAGAAGTCTACTATACCCAGCTACCAATAACTACCATAATAATGGTGTGCTTTATATACTTCCAACTATCTTGGAGGTCTACTTTATTTGCTAGACATCGGATTGCGGATCTATTTTTTATTTTTTCAACCAGTTTGGGAGTTTGGATTATATATAAGCCATCAGGTCATTCAAGAACTCAGCACATTCAGATCTAGATATAAATGCTAGGAAAAAAATATTCTATATAAACCAGCATCAACAACAACAAACTCTGTAACATTGAGACAAAATAAGCGTTTCTGTACTGCAAAGATTACCTGTTTTAAGGGTTGCCATACAAATATTGAAGTAAAACGGTTTAAAATAGTTTATGTAGTGTTAACAATAGTGTTAACAATATGGGAACACACCCCCTGAACTTTGAGGAAAGTGCTCTTTGCTGCACTGAAACAGCCATGTAAACTCATTCATGATAAAAAGGTTTAAAAAAAAAGGTTTCCATTAAATACATTTATTAGGATGCTCTTAATGTCTACTGAGAATAAAATACAAAGATGTAGTGGACAGGGCTATGTTCACAGATGTATCAACTAGTTCTGTGCATATGGGTTACTGCTTCCATATTTCTCCCCCTCTCACAACCCTCACCTCCCTGTTTTCCATGGTAATTTCCAGTGCATTATGCTTCTGTTGCTATTTAACATGGAGAACTTTTGTTTTCAGGTTTGCCCCAGCAGAATATTTAGATCTAGGTGGTAGAGCATTCATTTGTGTTCTGAGTGTCCAGACTCTATATGGCCCATGGCTGGTCTACCTTTCCCCGCCCCAGAGAAAATCACTGGTTGGGTAAGAGGGGTTTATGCTGGCCAGTTTTTATGCCACTTCTAACTTTAGAGATAGAACAGAGGGGTCCTCCCGACATACTTGTCGTTGGTCTAGCAGGTAACAAATTTGGCAAAGGGAATTTGCAGGATATTCTGGAGGGATGGAATTCCTTCCCATATTCCCATATTATGAGGAGTATGCTTAAAAAGCTGAATAAGGACACTGGATACCTGTTAATTATGGGGGGAGAGGTTCACTTGTTTTGAACCTCTCCCCCCTGTGTACCTGTGGAGTACATCTCACTAATGAGAAGTTGTGACTGTTCATAGAAAATATTTATTAGAGATTGTGGGTTTGGTTAGATTGTTTGATGGGGTCTATGTGTCCGTAAAAGAACCAAAGCATTGGCTGGAAAGCATTGTGGTCAGCGACTAATACATATGTTGCTTCCACTGCTTAACCACAGGTCACTACCCCTTTTGAAGTAAATGTGTCTCTTGATCCTTTTATGTGGGCGATCCCTTGACCTTTTTTTTTTTTGTCTGTGCATGTCATTGTGAGTCTTATTTATTGTGTACAGTAAAACGTTTTAACATGCTTGAAGGTTTATTGTTCAGTGGAAAGAAGCATCAACATTATGCTGTTTATGACAAGAGAGGCCATAAAGTCGAATACACTTAAACTCAATATGGTTGTGCATGTATACATGACACTTATCTATTAAGGGTTAAAGATTGAGTAAGCTCTTTGGCATCAGCCAATAGAATCCATAGGGAAGGTTCTTGGATTTTCTATAAAGTTGTCCTCATGTGATTCCTTCTTTGCTGCACATAATCCCTCCGACCCACCCTTTCTATAATGCTGATGTGTATTTTCATTTCCTTGCTTGTTGTTAATGTTGTTCTCTCCCTCCTTAAAGACAAGACACAGTTGCCAAGAAAGCATTGCAGATCTCGGCTAACACATGCGGTGCTTACGCAAGTGGCAGCACAAGTATACCTCTAAATTGCAGCCAAGATGCCGATTAAACTAGAGGAGAGGGTGGGGCCACCTTAGGGCAGGGCCAATCATGGCCAGCTAATCAGAATTAATCGCCACCCCCAAAATATAAAGTCCAAGTCCGCCAATGCTTCCGCTGATTGGCCAAAGGTCACTGCACCCTTTGAAGAAAATGTGGCTTTTGGTACTTTTGTGTGGAGGATCCCCTGACCTGTTTTGTGGGTGCACAGTATTGTGAGCCTAGAGGGGGTGTAGTCACTCTGACACCATTCAATAAGGCATGATATCCTTGGTTTAGTGCAGTGGTTCCCAAACTTTTGCAGTTCGCGGCACCCTTAGAGTCTCCATAATTTTTTCAAGGTACCCCTCCAAAATAATTACCAAGCAGTCCATTTTATAAGTAGTTGAGTCCAAAAAACATAATAAGTATTTAGGTCAGGACAGAAATACTTATTTATTTGTATGCAAAAATAATACACATAAATCCAAGGGAAAAGAATATGTGTATATATTTTTTTCAATTATATTTCTGTCAAAAGAATAATTTACAGCTAACTCACACTGTGCCCCTTCATCCACACACTGTGCCCTCCATCATCTCCACACACTCTGTGCCCTCCATCATCTCCCCACACTCTGTGCCCTCCATCATCTCCACACACTCTGTGCCCTCCATCATATCCACACACTCTGTGCCCTCCATTATCTCCACACACTCTGTACCCTCTGCATCATCCTCTCACTCTGTCCCCTCTGCATAATCCTCTCACTCTGTCCCTTCTGCATCATCCTCTCACTCTGTCCCCTCTGCATCATCGTCTCACTCTGTCCCCTCTGGATCATCCTCTCACTCTGTCCCCTCTGCATCATCGTCTCACTCTGTCCCCTCTGCATCATCCTCTCACTCTGCCCGCCTCTGCATCCTCACTCTCCCCCTCTACATCCTGGGGGCCAGGAAGAGGGGGAAAAAAACCCCAAAAAACCCAAAACTTACCAATCCGGCGGGGCCTGGGACCCAGCATCCTCCTGGGATGCTGGGTCCCAGGCGCAGCCGGATTGGTAAGCTTTTTTGGTTTGTTTTTTTCTCTCTACCTGGCTGCAGCACCCCTGTGACAGCGCCACGGCACCCGTGGGAGCCACGGTGCACACTTTGGAACCGCGGCTTTAGTGGATTCAGGGCCATGTGGCCATCCACTTGTTTAGTTTTAGTCTTAATTTGTTTATTTGAACTCACAAATTGCTTTCTCCTCCACCATTTTGTTTTAATTAAAATGTGACCTTATTTGCCAAATTTAAATTGGTGTCCGTGTCTTATTTATTTTGTAGAGTGATAAGTTTAAAGAGGTTTATTGTGCAGTGGAAATAAGAATCAACATTATGCAGTTTAATATTTATTGTTCCAGTGCTTTTTACATACAAAGTAAGGAGAGATGAAGTAATATATATATATACATACATATATAAATATATATATATATACATATATATATATATATATATATATACATATATATATATATATATATATATATATATATACATATATATATATATATATATATATATATATACATATATATATATATATACATATATATATATATATATATATATATATATATATATATATTACTGGCTAAGGAGAAGCATTGACCTGCACTAATTAACCTGTCAATACCCTGCCAACTGGGACTGTGTTTGCTTTTGTGAAATCATCTAAAAGCTAGAAATTCAGACAGGATGGGAAGATTAATATGTGTTTTGGATTATGAGACAAGAGATTGTTCGCATATATGCCCTGACAAAATGGACAAAAACATATGTAAACTAATACATGCTTTAGATTCCTTTTAGTGCTGCATTTGTATTAATTTCTTTTCATGCAATGTAGAGCATGCTTATACATAAGAAATAGGTTGCGCCCCATTCTAACATTTAATACACAGTTTTAAAATTTTAGAGTGCAATGGGTTGAACAGCAACATTTTTCTTAGCTGATCTCTTTTAGCTTGTTTTTCATGCATGTATTAAAGGGCGTAAAGTGCAAAAAAGTGGATATGAAGAAGAGTATGCTTAAAAAAATGTTACCTTACAGTTCATTACAGTAAATGGAAAATCACCTGAACAATGACTGCACAATAAGCATTTTCTTTTAAATTGAATTTCTTGTATACAATATATTTTCCATTAAATCAGAATTGGATATCAGCCACAGTTTAATGTACTCAAATTATCTATTTATTATTAATGTTGTAAAACACAATAGAGATTTACACATATGAAAGAAATACTGAGCCCTCAAAGTGATGCATGTTGTCATTTAGCGCAGGAACAATTGGAATCCCTCCATTTATTTGTCTGCAAGAACCTTGACATGTGTTGCTAAGTGATCTTAAGAAAATGGAATCTGATTCACAAGTATTTCATAAGAATCCCAGAGGACAATTAATGTGAAAAGAGCGCAGACAGTAGTAATATCCTTACTCAGCTAGCCTTCTTGGTAATTGTAGTATTTTGTAATTTTAGTATGTATATTATAAAAAATTATTATAAAAAAATTAAAATAAAAAACTTTACACCATGCCTTCATATAGAGTAAATAAGCATTCAATGAACCTGTATGTTCAGAAACTGAAGATTTCTACTAGCTCTGGAAAATAATACTATACATCAAATTAAACAATATTCATCCGTGAAAATAAGAAGCTTCCACTTTAACACTTAGTAGCTGTTTTTTATGTTGGGATATTTAAAAAATATGACAATGACTGTATTTTGTGTTGGGAATAGTGGTCAAAGTGGAAATTTAGTAGTGTCAGTATGGAAGATGCAAGTGAATGCGTTTGATAATTTTTATTTAATTCAATCTTTTTTTTAGCCTTCCCCCTTCCCCAGCCCAAATTGTTTCTCCTCCAAAACGGTGTCTGTGCATTCCCAACCACCCCTCATGCATGTGTTTTGTCTGTAGTTCACCTTTCCCTTCTTACTGTCTATTGTCATTGCGCTCCTTCCCCTCCAGTTCCTGCTGTATACTACTGCCCTGGTAAACCATTCCATAAGAGCAATATAATATAATTTCCAGTAGACTCTGTGCTGTAGTGAGACAATTCAGTAGTTCTCTGCCGTAAACTGCTCTCAGGTCAGATGTGGGAGATGTGTTACTCATCTATAAATGTGTAAATCACTGCTGCAGTAATTAGTTACATATATGCTTAAAGGGGTCAAGGGTTTTCCACTAAGAAGTTTACTGAATAAACTTCCTTCCCATACTTTAGTACAGGGGATGGACCTCACCTCTATTAGTAGGGCCCAGATGCCAGGGTTAAGTCTGTAGTCATCATACATTCTCAGTCCCAGAGGTCCTGAAGTGGAGGTCGGGTGGTAGCTGGGGGGGGGGGGGGTGGTGTATATGACACAGTAATTTGCATCATTTTGGCCATGTTCCTGGTGGCAGAAAACTGCAATCAAGTCATCGTGCCCTGGAGGGGCAGGGTCAAAATCATGCAATTTGCCGCAAATCACTAGAAAGTGAGCAAACAAGGGAGGGTGGCCAGCTCCTCGGGAGAACTACCCAAATTTTATAGCCACCATTGCTTTCTAAGTACAGAGTACCCCAACTGGCTGTCAGTATTTTAATTGTGCACATCTTTAGAGAGATACGATTTTCTTCTCATTGTCTTGTTGTGGACATATCCATTTCCGCAACTTTGTGCAACACTCAAATTTGTTTACTGATTCCTGAAAATGTCTGTTATCTTGACAATACTGTACACATGTAAGAGGATATATATTACATCAGTGAACAGGCTGTTTCATAACTATTACCATATTCATGCTATTAATTTCATTACCAAAGGATTTGATAGCAACAGATTCATTAAATTTGTTTAAAAAATAGATTGAATGCCTTAATTGCAAGATTAAGTATCAGTAGTTATATTTAGTGTCAATTTTATGTTTAGAGGGTTATTGCTCCACAAAATTAATCCTGTTCCCATTTATGGGTTTTAAGATGGCTACTTCCAACCCCATGTGACTTTAAAGTAACCGTGGCTTGTTTGTTGTACTCTATGTCAAAACCAGCTAATGCTAAATGGACATGCACATTGTATCTTACTTGTTCCTATGTTTTACTGTCAAGGAAACTTTTAGGCATCAGTGGGAGAGTCTAGGGCAAATATCACATTAACAGGCAAAACATGAGGGGTAATTTGCAACTATATCCTGAAGGATTAATATTATTAAGGCAAGGAATATACACACTGGTGTTTGTAATGCCTTCTTTAACACAGTAAAATTTAAGTAAACATGTGTATAAGCCACAATGTTTTTATGCATGAATGATGTGTTCAATATGTATTTACATGTGTGTTCATTTTGTGCTATTTTAAAAGAATTAAATATTAAATAAAAGGGCATATATGTACAGTCATATTTGGTACAATGATTTTCATTTTCACATCTATTTGCATAAACTCAATTTGTGTTAAAAACACAAATATTTTAACATGATTATCTTGGTTAGTTAACAATTCAGTTGAAAGCGGAGTTCCCTTTTTAAAACAAGTCACTTTGGGATTGATGAGATCCTTTAGAGCACTGAGGCACCCAGGCAGCCAAAAGGATTTTTGTGCCCCGGTACAGCAACTTCTAAGGGCTGCTTTCATAGCTGCCAAAGGGTGTATGACCACACCGGTTTGGTGGTTGCTCCCACTACACCGGTCTGCCAGGGCCACGAGGCAGGCCCGGGTCCTAGCATTTTGTATCTGGTCCCGCCTCACCCTGCTTGGTGGCCCTGGATGTGCAACTTGCAAAGGGATGGGGAGGAAATGTGTTAGGAAATGGGAAGGGTGCAATTATGCTACTAGGTAGGTTAGGGGTATTATTACAGAGGTAAGTGGGAAATGTGTTACAGGAGAGGGGTGGGGGGAGAAATGCTACTACAGTGGTGTAAATGGGATTGTGCTATTAAAGGGTAGGGAATGTTTTATAGTGGAGGGATATGTAAGAATGTGTTACTACAGACTAGAGGGGGGAAATTTGTTTATAAAGAGATTATGGGGGAAATTGTTACATTGGAGTAATGGAGTGGAAGAAATTATTACTGTAGAATTGGAAATGGGGGCTGTGTTACTAAAGATAGATACAAAAATGTGTCTGCGCTAAAACAATGTAATAAATAAAATAAAATTACCCATGAGTCGCATACTCAAACATGTAATCACATTTATTAGTGATAATATAAAAATAAACACATATGAAAAAAAAATAAAAAAATTATAATAGAATATACAAATGGATCCATTGATTATATTAAATTGTTTAAATTGTTTATTATTTTCATTTTTATTATTCACAAGCAGTCGCATTCTCTCTTTTTGATATGTCGTTGTCTCTTTATTTAACACAACCTGTTTTATTTATCTTACTGGCCAATGATTGGCTACTATTTGCATAAATTACCTCCTGGGTTCCTTCACCATTCACTCCTTCTGATGAAAGTGCCTTAGGGCACAAACGCATTGCAGAATGTCCTGAATATGGTAGCGGTCAATATTTGTTTGCCTGATTTTTTCCAAATTTGTCAATGTAAACTTTGCTGCAAATTATCTATCTAAGTATATTTGTACAGGTGAAAAATTAGATATTTATTCCCATCACTGAAATCAGAATTTAAATCCATCAGATTTGGGATCTTATGGATATCCAAAATATTTTTTATGTTATATAGCAATTATACGTGTTAAAGTACATTCTCATTGTTTACCTGCTTCTATGTTTTACTTTATATCATTTTCTTATTCAAAACAACATTTTTGTGTGATAAACTAAAATTAGAATTTAATAATGTAAACATTTTAAATAAGTTGAAAGACAATCAAGTTGGATTCTGATCATTTCTCTGAATCGTGGGTCTATATTTTGGATGTTATGCCATTTAGTCTAGATTTTCAATACTAGTTATTGATATTTATTATCTTTTACAAATAGAAACTAGGACCCTGGGAGACAAAAATCAATTTGTTATTGTAAGTATGCCAGCAGAGCCAATAAATTATATAAATAATAAAGATAAATACCATGTATTATAGTTATCTTCATTGCATTAGCGTTGAAGAAGGTTTTTGTAAAGGTAAGTCAACAATTTAAAAAAAAAAAACCAAAGACAAAACAATAATAAGGTTTAAGAAATTAAGTGTTTTGTTTTCTCGCCTACTCATCCTATGCAGCTCCGATCATTATCAAGCAGACTATGAATAAGAACTTTATCAAGTTTAAAAATAAAATATCATCCTTTTATCTACGGTTCGGGTCTTAGAGTGAATAGTACTTTGAAATATGACAAATAAATGAAGTGCACAGGGAATGGCTAGCAAATTTAAACCCAGGGGGAAGACTCAACAGCCCATTAAAAACATGTTAAAGGAAAAAAATGCAGGTGGTCCAGTGACCCAGACCAAGTTAGCCCACTAGAGGACCAGCTCGGGGGGAAAATGCCCCCCTGCACCCCAGTCCAGCCTGTCCCTTGAAGTGCATACCCAAAGAACTGAATGAAGATAGTTTAATAAGGAACATATTACAGAACTGGTGACAACCTGGTGGTTGTTACACTGAATACATAGTCCAAATTGCATATATGGGCATTTGTATCTATTTAGCTCATGTGTCAAAAGTTGGTGAGAAATGAGAGTAAGCAGAGAAAACAGATTACTAATGAAAAAATACACTCACACCATTTCTTCCTATTAGCTCAGTCACTTCATTAAGCACACTTCCACATATGGATCTTTATAGAAAAAACACAAAAAAATAAGAATAAAAAACAATACAAAATCAATATTACAATTTGTATGAGCAAGATTATTCGATTTCACTAAGTACACAATGCACTTTTGTCCATTTTTTTCTTTTAGTACACAAAGCCTCCTCCTCCCGACAAGTCCTTGCCCTGATTCCAACCAATACTGGCTGTTAATTCCTAGATGTTTTGCCGTTTTGTGTTCTCTGTGAATCAATATAACCTTACTTGATTTGGGCTATATACAGTAGGTACAAAACAATTGCATATGTACTACACTTTTACATGTAAGTATCAAATAAGACAGCACTGCACTATTATATTCCTCAAAGCCAGGATACATTCCTGAGCTGGTTTATAACAGTATATTTTCAATTTCCTACTTTCTACTTTCTGTTACCTTCTCTTCCCCAAACATCAATCAACAAGACATAAAGGTATGAGTTAGATGAGAACCTTTTTCAAATTGGTAAAAAACATTCAAGAAGATGACTGACCCAAGTGCTTTATATCTGACAAAAGCAATGTGCATTAATATCACCCTCAAATGTGATTTAGATACAGCAAAAATGTGCTCACAGGAATACCTTACAGAACCATAGTTATGACTCTACTTTTTGTTACTTTAATGTAACAAGAGATATTCACTTTAAACGTTAATCAGGTTATCAGGACACAAATATAATTTGTATTCATAGCATTGTTCATTTTACATTTATCCAATATAACACTGCCACTTAGTGGTAGCCTGAATACAGCATGTCTGAAAGAAAATCAGTTTGCTTCATAATTGAGCATTACAGATGAACAAATCTCCTGTGGTTGGGCCTCTCCACGTTACTGTATTTACAATATTAATCTATTAGTTCTATTTTTTTGCAAAAATCGGTTTAAAAATATTGTATTCCTGACTCTAACAGAAACAATAGTTAATAAGAGTTTGTTTTTCCCTCTGTAAGCAATATTCCTATGGTTCAATTTAATTCTAAACATGGCACATCATCATAATCTATTTATATAGTGCCACTAATTCATCATCACCTTCATCAGCTATTTATATAGCACCACTAATTCCACAGCGCTGTACAGAGAACTCATTCACATCAGTTCCTGCCCCATTGGAGCTTACAATCTAAATACCTTAACATACACACAGACACAGACCGAGAGAGACTAAGGGCAATTTAATAGCAGCCAATTAACCTGTTTTTGGAGTGTGGGAGGAAACCAGAGCACCTGGAGGAAACCCACGCAAACACAGGGAGAACATACAAGCTCCACACAGATAAGGCCATGGTTGGGAATCAAACTCATGACCCCAGTGCTGTGAGGCAGAAGTGCTAACCACTAAGCTAACGTGCCACGCCTACACATAAATCCTGTTATCTCTATTTCTTAAAATGCTTTTAAATACTTTTTGACGGCTCAATATCTATATCAGTGCAAAACATACTGCCAATGGCTGTGATGGCAGCTCCCACTTGTGCAATCATAAACAGATCTAAGCTGTCAGTGGCAGCAAAAGGGTCTGGAGTATATTGATTTAATTCCTACCCTTCTAATTTCTGTATATGAGCACTGATAACAATTGATAGCAACACTATTAGATCCAGAGTAACCAGTATATCATAACAACTTACATAAAGGTATGTTATCTGATTTTGGATTCAGATTATAACAGACCTGGGGGTAAATGTATTAAACTCCGGGTTCTTCAACACCCGCGAGTTCGGCGTCTTCGGCGTTTAAATTTAAAGCGGCGCTGCCTTGTGAAGGGAAACTTTCCTTTACAAGGCAGCGCCGCTTTAAATGTAAACGCCGAAGACGCCGAACTCGCGGGTGTTGAAGAACCCGGAGCTTAATACATTTACCCCATGTTGTGTTAACGTGCAAGGGATATATCAGATCTGTACCTGGCTCTAAAGTGTTTTCCAAATTAAGATAATCACAAATAAACAAAATATATTAATGGAGAAAATTAAAAAATAAAGAAATAAAGTATTCTGCAGACTCCACAAGCTCAATAAAACCAGATCATTTATTGTGAGCGACAAAAATTCTGATGCTATGGTGACTGTCACCACTGGCTTTCAAAATGGTGCCAGATCCCTGATATTTATCCATCAAACCCTGACCCAATCCTCACTTACTTCCTTTAAGTTCACAATGGAGTTTGTGTTTTAATGTATGTTAAAATAAAAACACATATAAAATACATAATATATGTATGTGATTGAAATACATTTAGAAAGTGCTTTCAGACTGATTTTTTTTAAAAAAATATGTATATGAGACAAAATGGTTGTGTAATCTTGTTCAAGTCAAATGCATGTGAAAAAGCAAATGGATACACTTATATTGAGATGATTATAAATTTCAATTATGTTGAAGTGTTTCAGACACACTGAAATGGAACAAGAAAGTAAAAATATAAATGTATATTCTTGTTTGGTGGAATGATGTTTATTCTCACATCCAGTTATATGCATGTTAAACACAGCATTATCTTGCCAGCATGTACATAACCGAAGGGCTGTGTCATAAGGCAGTGCTTGAATACTTTGCTTTTCCAGCTGTAAATGTGCAGCATTTATAAGAGTTCAATTGCTTCCACGGTGACAGATAAATGTGATGGGGAAATTAATTGTACTCATGTGACAGGTGAGGGATGTTCCACTTTCACTTTAACCTGTCCCCAATGCTCTGATTTATGAACCCTATCTGGAAAAGGGCAGAGTTCAAGCACTGGCATGGGACACCACCCTAAAGATTTGTGGACATGGATACAATGAAACCATGTGCTATGGCAGCATAGTATGAGGACAAAAAAATTAAATGTATACCTTTATTCCTGCACCCTATAACAGTGTCAAACCTTGTATAATGTATACCTATTTGCTATATTTGAGATAGCACTATTTGTAAAATTAACTTGAGAAAGTATCATAAAAATAGGGACTGTTTTCATATTTTGCTCATCTCACCTATATAATGTTCCAAAAGCAAAATATACTTGTTCTGCTATTGTAAAAAAGTAAATAACGTATTAAGTCATACAGTGGTTGATGAAATACAGATATAGAAATAATTATAAACAGTTCACATGTCATTGAATTTTTACAGTTGCAATAGAATTTAAATGCAATTGAATATCTTAAACAAATATAATCACTAACCTTTATAAATCACATACAGTAGTTTAAATCACACATGTTAGTGGATTATGAAAACATCTTGATTTGCTGACTGCATATTTTGTAATACTTAGTTTTGACTATATTTTTATAATTGATTTCCTTGCATTATATATATATATATATATATATATATATATATATATATATATATATATATATGTGTATATATATATATACATATATACATATAAGGATGCATCTAATGAACGACATTCCACCATATTAAATCTGTGAGAGGGCGGGGCATGGTGTTTGAGGGGCTACATTTACTTTAAAATGTATTACAGCTATTAAACTGAAATTTGGCATGCGAATGAAGAACCGTCCATAGGTGCCCCATGCCACATTTCAGAAAAAAGAATAAAAAAGGACAAATTAGGAATAATCTAAAGTTCAAAATCTCGCCGTTTTTTTCCCACTTGCTGTTTTGCAAAAGTCACTGTTTTTCAGGTTTTTTTTGGGAGAGCGTAACTCAGTCAGTGTACAGGAGGTTTAAAGACTTGGGGTTTGTTTTTATAAGTAAGCTATTATAACCGAGGAGTGCCTTTGCAGGTTTAAAATTTTGAGAAAGTTATACGATTTGGTAAAATATGCCCCAATTTAAAGATAGGGGATTTCATAACGTTGAACATGTCAGTTAGAGGTGTGTGCTGGGTGTACTCAGACTGGTTTCACTTGAGAGTACAAACATGACTGAGTCTCTGGCTAAGAGATTTCATCTCTGAGCTGAAGAAACTACCCGCATTTTCTAGCCACAAAGGGGCTGGTTAGTGTTTTGGGGATATGGTAGGGGCACCCTGTAGTACTATTAGACCAGGCACTGCTCTCAAATGAGAGTTTAATCTCTAACTGAGACAGCTGTTAGTGTATCCATTGTAAACCTCCCGCCCCTCAGTGACATCAGTTAATTTATTCACTGCACTGAGCTGGGCGCCGGAAATTCAAACGTGCTTTGTGGTACTTGTAGTGATCACACTCAGTGGTGATCACAGAGGGGAGTAGATGTGAGGTATCTGGACATTAGCATCTGACATGTCCCTCTTTACAAGTGACATGTACTGGAGAGAAGCTGCAGATAATCTATACACACCCACTTATCATTGCCTGCTGTGGGCTGTGTTTTACTCATTGGTTCGTCAGCAGAATGTAGTGTTTTCACACACACTGCTCCTTCCCAGTGTTGTGCTGTACTGCTGTGTGAGAACTCTGCTGCTGAAAGCATGGAGGGTTAACTCACAGCTGATCTGACAGTCCATTTCATCACTTCCTGTCTTGGAGGACTTTTCTGTCAGAATCTCTATAAAAGTCTGTCTGCTTTCACTGGTGACCAGCATCAACAAGGGCTCAAGTTTAAGGACTAGGGAGGTGATTACAGTGCTGCAGGTGCTGGTGGGACATAAGCACAATGTGGTACATACTGCACCACATTGCTGACTGCCAGAACATTCATGCATACATACTGCACGCTGCCAGTGACTGCCATTTTGTGAGTGACAGCAATCTCACTCCATGATAGTGCTGAATCTGCAGCTAACCGCAGGATGTGATGCAATACCATGTGTGTATTGTGCAAGGAACACGTCCATTAAGGTTTCTGCCTTAATTGTCATAATTTCATTGCTTTTTGCAGTTTAAGTTGAAGCGTTTCAATTGTTTTCTTACTTTGTAGATTGTGTATAAGGAACCTTAATTGGACATGTTAGACCGTAAGGTTTTTTGTCTATGGAATTTATATATATTCTACTTTAATATATATCTATTTGCTTCTTTAGTGTATTTATTATATAATTATAATATGTTAACTTAACATTAACATCCTATTAATAATAATTAGTATTATGTGCACTTCTTTATATCATTAATCAGTAATTGGAGGCAAATTGAAACTTCCATGGGCGCATGCTGGAACTCATGCTATGGGCTGCCACTTTACATATTCTGTTCATTCTCGTGGTCAGGGTCCTCTCTATCTATTGTCCCATGTCTGTCCACTGCCTGACTCCCTTGTATGTCCTGTCATGTATTTTGCTGCGCTCTGTGCGAGTCCCCATAGCTATGCTCACACTCATCTGTGCTACTTTATCTATTTGCTACTTGCTGCTGTAGCGCCTCATAAATAAATAAATTCATTAACTAATTAATAATAATAATAAAGCTAATAATACTAATAGTTCCTGATAATCCACTGAAACACTCATCAATGTTGCAAGTATTGGATCAACCGATGACAGCATATTAATATTAGTTGTGGCAATCATGTCTAGTAAAAATCTACATGATTTGGCACTACGCTTGTTGTTGGGGAAAATCTTTTGTAAGAAATTAGCAAAATTGTCTCTCCTGACCATAAAAATGCATAACGGCTGATATTAACTTAAACCTCTCCTTACCTTTTTTAACTTATTTAAAATAACTGACACTAGACTTTAATTGTGGCAAATAAATGAATGAGTTTATTTGGCAAAACATATGATGGTGGAGACAAAAAACAGGCAGTAAAGCAAGGCCCAAAGCTGGATATTCCAACGTGGGACAACATCCTCTTTGAATATCATTACAATTATTATTATTATTATCATTAACTTTTATTTATAGTGCGCCACTAGGTGTCCGTAGCGCCGTACAGAGACAAATGAAATTACAATACGAGGAGAGACAGCACAGTACAGTAAACAATAAGCACAGTAACTCCGTGAGCTCAAAGCACAGCTAGGGGCGGGGGAGGGGAGAGGGGAAGTTCCGCATACGACGGAGCCCAAGAGGGAGGGCACGGATGACAGGGAGACCCCCAGAGGGGAGAGGAAGGAGCGAGAGGGTAAGGGGGGAAAAGGGTCCTCGAGGAGGAGAGCAAGGTAGCTGTAGAGCAGAGTTAACAGGGGAAGACAGGAGGAGAGGTGACCCTGCTCAAAGTAGTGTACAATCTAAGGGGTGGGGTAGACAGACAAAGAGACACGGGAGAGAGAAGGAGGAACAGAGGATAGGGGAAGTTGAATGAAGGGGAAGAGGCAGAAGAAAAGGTAGGAAATTAAGTGGTAACATATATTATCATCATGTCATATTATACAATATATATAGGAATTAATTATACAGGGCACTACAGAAGCTGCAACCACTCTGTGCTGAAAGGAGCGCAACCACAAGCCGTCCCACAGGAGTAGTACTTGCACTGAGATTATAGCTGACTCTTCGAAAGGAGACAAGTTCAGTTAGCGCATTACATAAATGTGTGACCCCAATCGTTGGCCGCCAACTGCACTGTGTTTTCCGGAATCTCAACATACCTAAACCTACACCTACCAAACTCCTAATAATGTCCCCTATAAAGCCATGCCCTCATCATTCAGGTGATCCCCATCTCGCCTATAGAGGAAAGACAACTGGAAGCTAACCCATGGGTGCTCGATCTGCACACCACCTAAAGAGCTTATAACCGGGAAAACAGAACTGACCTTCTTAACATCATGCCATTCAGGAAAGGATCGCCAGACCCTCCTAGGCAATACAACAGAAAATAAGGCCAGGCCAGGAGACACGGACCCAAGCCAGATCAGATTAAATCAGCAAAATGAAGTCCACGAATGTACAATGGCCATAATCATTCCCCGCCCATAAGTGAATTACCAATATATGGGGCACCCCTCGACTTAAGATTTCAGAAATCAGGAGCCCCCTATAACCAGGCCATCACAAACCCTTCTGATCTATCCAAGAGACCACTACCAACCTTGGGAAAGAAGAGAATCACCAGCTGCCCGATGCAACGCAGCCCAGTGGATGTATGAGTGGCCTAACACTCAGATTTTCAGCGGGGACTGGTGCTCTGTAAGGCAGGAAAGAAACCAACAAAATTTAAGCAGACATAAAAAGTGGCATGAATAAAAGAGGAGGATCAGGGACATCGAACAGAGAAATCCCAGGGAACGGAAATTAAAATAGAGTGACTGCGGGTGGCCACCACAGAATAGACAGAGAGATAAATGTAGAAAAACATCATACACCTCTGTAGCACCAGCAGTGCTGGTGCACAGGAGAAGAACCATAGGAGGAGTAAAGAACACAAATATAAGAAAACTAAAAGGAAACAAAGTGGAAAGAGAATACACGAGCAAAGGTAAAACCATAAAACCTTGTGGGGCCAAATGCCAATCAGACCCACATGTAGAGGATTGACAAATCTCTATGCGCCCCGAAAGCAACATGTAGCCGAAACCTTGCATCACCGCAGAGAATAAAGAAAAGGAGGGAGGTCAGGGAAGAAGAAAAGGCTTCGCATAAAGCCTGTGAGCATTAGATTATCATCTGCCTAACTCCTTAATATATTGCAGAAATGCACAATCAATTGTTGCAGACCTGGTAGCCCTAATCCTGAAGGAATGGGTTCTGAGCAGTTCAAACTCAGTACCACCAATGTGCGCTGGAAGACCACAGAGAACTGGTAAGTAGTGAGGGGGGTACCACCTCCATCTATCAGCCACGGGACTCTGGCTGGAGGCCAGAGTTTAGCAATATCTCAGACCATTGTAACCTGGTGAGCCGAGATGCCAATTGTGGGTTAACGTGATCCAGTGCCCCCGACTCAGCTGGTCTGATTTGGACTTCCTCACCGTACAATTATCCAAGGAAGGAGCAAGTATTACGTGCTGTGCGAGCAACCCAAAGCCCAGAGTGGACCTGGAAGAGACAATCAATTCACTCACCCTGAATGCCCCAAAGTACAATATCACAAAAGCAGCGAAGAACAGGGGACACTCATAGGCGTCATGTGCTACTGTCGGGAGGGCTTTCAGCAAGTTCAGCAATACTGTCGCTAATAAGTTTCCTTCCGATACTGGGCACTGAGCGTTCTCTCGCCAAACCAGGCAAATCCCTGGAAATGACGAAACTCCTGGTGTAATCTGTCTGCCCGCACTGCTTGGCAATGAATGAGATGCTGACCAAGGACGCTGACATCAGCAATTTAGACTTATGCCTACCTTCATCAACACCAGTAACGTGGCTCTGGAATGCGACCACTCTTGACAGCTCAATCAATACTTCCGCAGCATTGCAGGGGCAAGGGACGACTCGGCCAAACCTTCTATGCTGGCTTGTCAATCTGCCAGACATATGTGGGACCATTGGATCCCGTTAGGGATGTCACCGACGCCAAAGTTCTAAACCTATCCCTATGTCACCGTGACAAAGCATCGGCTAGCCCATTCTCCACACCAGAAATATGCAGGGCCTGGCAGCTGATATCACATGACAAGCAGTGCAATATCAACTGCCACAGTAGGCTAATCACCAGAGGGGAGGTGACAAATTGCTGATAGATGACCTGCACCACACTAGTTTGTCGCACCAGAAAACTACCTGCTTCCCTGTGAACCTGGCAGCCCACAGCTCCACAACAATGACTATTGGGAAGATCTCCAACAGGACCAAGTTGGGGATCCAGCTGAAGAGCACACACTCACCAGGCCTTGGTGCACCAATCCCCAGCAAACTAGGCCCCAAAACCCACTGCCCCTGCTGCATCAGTAAAAAATTCCACCTCCCTGCTAAACACATGGGCCACAAATGCTCCTATTGAAATTTTGCAAAATAAATCCCAAACCGCTAAGTCCTCCCGAATCTCAGTGGAAAGAGGGATCCGACTGTGGGGATTCTTATACCCCGCAGTCGCTCATTTCAATTTTTGGCACGACACTCTACTCATGGGTGCGACCTGGCAAGTGAAATTAAAAAGCCCAAGTATGGATTGGGCCCTCTTCAAAGCCATTCGAGGGGACCCTAGCATCTCAGCATTCAGCGAGTACAGCTTTCTCACTTTGCCCAACGGGAGCCAGCAGAGGCCCAAGACCTTATCGGTCTCGATGCCCAAGTAAGATAATTTGGTAGTGAGACCCTCCTTCTTATCATGAGCCACCGGGGCTCATAGTGAATGAAACAGTGCCACCTTAGAATAAAACGTCCAGGACCAGACCTAAGAAATGGGCAATTCCGTGGTGTTCCATGCCTTCCAAAACCCATCATTGGAGAAAAGAACTGAAGCATTCAAAGACTATGCTGGAATCCACACAACCCATATGGAGGCACCAGTCCACATAATAACCATTGGATAACCCAGCAGTTCCCAAAGTGTGTACAGCAGCTCCCTAGGGTTCCGCCTCGTTGTCACAGGGGTGGCGTGTCCAGGGCTGCTTGTCCACCGACCCAAAAAATATAATAAATTTCTTGCCAATTTGGCAGCACCTGGTGCCCAGTATTCTTCTTCCTTCCCTATACCCGTCTCACTGATTGTCGGGCGTGACATCATCACACCCGACATTTTCAATGAGGTGCGGCACAGAGAGGAGACTGAAGAAAGATGATAGGAAAAAAAAGAATTAAGAAGACCAGATAAAAGGTAAGAAAAAGAACGTATGGGAAACAGCGGTAGGGGAACACAATGTTACACAGGGAAGGGGAACACAGTGTGATATGGTGAAGGGAGACACAGTGTGACATGGTGAAGGAGGACACAGTGTGGTATGGTAAAGGGGCACAGTGTGATGATGAAGGGTCACAGTGTGATGATGAAGAGGTACAGTGTGATGATGAAGAAGGTGCAGAGTGATGAAGGGACACGGTGTAAAGATGTTTGTACGTTGTTGCATTGTACTGTGTTTTATAATGTTTGATCTTAATCACGTTAATGAGTGCTGTAAATTGTTCTTTGACCGAAATGTAATTGAAAAAATATATAAAGATATTCTTTTCCCATGAATTTATGTGTATTAATTTTGCAAACAACTTAATAAGTATTTCTGTCCTGACCTAAATACTTATTACATTATTTTGACCCATCTACTTATAAAATGGGACTGCTCAGTAATTTTTTTGGATTAGGGGTGGCATTAAAAAATTATGGAGACTCCAAAGGTGTCTTAAACTGATAAACTTTGCGAACCACTGGACTAGCTTAAAGCCCTGAAGGGGAACAGATTGGGATGGAGGGGAAAGAGGCAAAAAGCCGACTCAATATCGAACTTTTACAGCAAAGCTCCATTCCCTAAAAGCCCCATAACATATCCAGTGCGGCTTCAAAGGACTGATATGATACACTGCAAAAACACTCAGATTATTCACAAATGCATCCGGTGGGAATGACATGTGCGAAATCAATCTTCAATTTCCAGCCGCCTTGTTGGGTACAACACCCACCAGGGAAACCAGGAAAACCACAAGATTCCGGTAAGGTGGTATCTGATACTGACTTCTCATAAGACCCAGCGCAATCTGTTTGTGCACCTTGGCCACCAGAACCTCAGGGAACATAAGTGCCGACTTCAAATTTCTAACCGCAGCTATCTGTACAGACATCATGATCGGCAACTGAAATCCCTGTAAAAACCCATCCTGTAGAAAATATGCCGCGATCAAAGCTAGCAACGTTAACCAGGGATTCTGCCTTCTGCAGCACCAGAGGCTGGCTGGTTCTCATTCCTGCCCTCTCTAGAGGGTTTGACGCCTGCACTGCAAGCACACATGCAAGGACTTTCATGCTGCCACGCGCAAGCAATGCGAGTTGATAAAGTGGCAGCACCAGCCCCCTCGCCACAGGGGCCAGCGCCCAACAGTGGCCGGTGTACCCCCCACCAACCGTCTTGGTAGACCTTCAGCCAGGTCTCCACACCCACACATAAGGCTTGGGTTACCATAGTACTTGGCCTGGAACTCCTTGTCATCGGTGAGCCATATACCTAACCTGGATGACATGTACATTTTTTGTGCACCATGTGCATGTACTTAAGCATGTCCATACACTCCTTCGGGCTGTTTTCTAGGTAGCAGGCCTGTGAGCCAGTTATGGTAGGTCTTATAGCTCGCCTCACCACCGCCCCCATTAGCAAGTGCTGTGACCACAACCTTCCTTGCCTTGTCTGTCACAGCGCCCTCACGAGCCACTAAGTGCTTGCACAAACTTTTCACCGATCCCACACCCGAGGAACCAGGATCCTGATGCAAACCTGTGCTGAGAGAGAAACGTTACTCCCAGAATTACAAAACAAAGAACCACCTGGCTCAGGCCCCAGCCAGGGAGCTTCATATCGGCCCATAGAAACCCCTAGAGCTGTACACTGAGATAGACAGGGAAGGTGCGCTTGGAACAATTGCTCTACTTGCTATTACACTGAGTCATAACTATATTGGACCAACCCAGTACGGTACCAGGCCAGAGATTGGCCCTGGGAAACCAGAAGAAGGGACACAGGGAGGCTGAGCCACCAGGGGATGGGGTCCTCGCTTCCAGCAGGGCCATGGTATGCCCATGTGTCACCAAGCAGCCACTGGGTGGGCAGGTTCCGCATAATGGGCCACACATGAGCCTGCAGGCTACTTGCAGAACCCTGAATCCAGTGACTGGCTGGTCTGCTGGGCCAACCAACCCATAAGACACAGGCTACAATGCTGCAGTAGGGCCCTGTACAGTACTTGGGGAGCGATATTGGGGTTGGGGGGCCACACTACTCACCACAGCCAAATTGTTGGCATGGTCCTGCCATGCCGAAATCTGGCAGGGGGACCCACCACTTCATGCAGGAGCTGAGAGACATCACTACACCCACCATCAGCAATGGGGACACAGGCCTAGAACCCCTGTAGCTGGCAGGAGTTACCACTCCCTCCACCTCATGTATGAGGTGTAAGCCCTATCCCAGATGCAGTTGAGCCGGTGTCAAGGCACTAGATTGCTGTGACTTGGAAGTGGAGGATGGAGGGTGAACTGAGAGCAGGGGAGCTCGGGCTGGAGAGGAGAGGGGGGTGGACTGTGGTTGTAAACTAGGGGAGACATGACAGAAAAACAGCAAATTACACCAGAAAGGAAAAGAGATAGCGAAGGGAGCAAATAGCAAAGTAAACGGAAGAGAAAAAACAGCAGAACGAGCAAATGCAATAAAGCAATACTCTAGGGGCAGACAAGAGAGGCACAAGATACTTATCCCAACGTCCTGGATCTTTACAGACTGATTTGCTCTCAAATGGGTATACCGTTAAACTTTTAACCTTTAGAGAGATTACATTAGTTAATTGACACAGTATCTGATTTGAATTCCCTTTGTGCTTAATTCAGCCCTCAGTTCTAATTGCTTTTGTTGCTTGCTTAATATTTTAAATTCTAATGCAATTTTTTCCACACTCAACTCAACGCTAAAACATTTTTTAAATTCCTTAATGGGTAACATTCTTATTTTCAAAGTGACAACTACTTATTACCTTGTTACAGCAAGAGTGAGACATTTTGCACAAAACAACATTTTTTAAATTGAATATTGATAAAGTCCACACTTTAAGCTTGCCAAGTTCCTCTTATTAAATAGCAATACTGGAGCAGAGACTCATAATAAGACTGACTTTATTGATATGGGATGATGGTAGGCAAAATGTGAAATAGTCTATGGTAGACAAGATGAAAATATCAATATTATTTGCATTGGTTTATTTTTTTAAATCTATATTTTTAATGAGGGTGGAAGATTTGTGTATTTTCAATTTTTTCTTGAAAATGATGCATTTTAATTGCTGACTAATTTCTGTATCTATAATGCTCAGGGGTCTAGTTGGTCCATTGCCTGTTATTTAAAGACCACTGCTTGCCACCTTTTCAAATTTAGATTATTTCCTTAGCCCTCAAAGCCCAGTTGTTGAACTGTAAGCTCCATACAACATTTATATTTTTATAAATAAGTCCCAGCTGCCTGTTTATCTTTTTATGAAAATAGTCTCCATCTGGCCATTTAGCATAAGTAGGATGAGATAAAGTGTGCACTTTATATTTTAGGGATCTCCTCTTATCATACTAATAATGTCAATCACCCCAGATTGACAATATGTGATAGAGGTGTATACAGATATTCAGTGCTGAAACCCTTAAGACTGTCATCATAGAATTTTTCATGTCCTTTGTTATTTTATCATTTTTATAAATTTTTATTATTTTCAATGTTTTATTTTTTCATTTCTAATATTCAATGAAAGACATCACACAGTTCATCCTCCTGCTGTATATGATATTTTATTATACTGCTGTGCTAAACATTTTATTCACTCCCATTCAGTTATTGTTACCTCGGCTCTGCAAGTCTACAGCCTATTTCGGCAATTGTTTTCCCATTCTTCCTCCACATTAATTGGGTTTCAGGAATGCTCTTGAAAAGAAAAAGCCATTAACTTTCTTCAAGGACATAGAAATTAAGTGTCACTTATTACTTCTCCCATTGAATGGCGCTGTGCTTTGATCATGGCTGCTTGTACTAACAGACACCAGCAGATAAAAAGTGATTAACATCCACAAATGCTGTCAAGTTAAAATGTTTATATAAAAAGCCAATATAAGCTGGATACTGTAAAATTAAATGCCATGTATGCGTAGCCTTCCAGTGACCAAAAGGATTGCCCAGCTAATAGCAGCAAGTCCTATGGATTTCAGTGTGTGCTGAGATTGTGGCAAAAAAGGACAGTTTACCGCAACAGGAGATTGATAGTCTTTCAGAGGTCTGCAGGCTCATGCTGCAGACAGCGTTAATTCCTTGCACCCCTCTGCATACAGGATGAATACACAGGTGGAATACATGGGTGTAATCAATTCCTTGTTTATTAGTTAATTAGTGTTGGTGAGGAAATATAAATATGTGGTTCTCTGTTGTGGGCAGGGCCACTGACACTGAACTATCTTGCCGGTTACAAGTTAGGTAACTGAGGGCCTCATTCATTAAGGAACGCAAAGTAAACTTAATATGTTTTTTTTAAAAAACCACACACGTAAATCAGGTATACTTAAGTCCGTATTCAACAAAGAGCGCATCTTAAGAGATGTTCCTAAAAACTGGAGCACATAGCGCTGCTTTATTATTTGCCCTCCTATCTAATTCGCCAGCAGATGTATATATAGTACGATATGCATTTGTCTTTCCGATTGTCAGTGGAACACATAGGCATGCAATTCCTTTCTTACACTTATGTATTATTAACATAGTTATTATCATAATTTCATACTCACCCTGCTCATTTACCTTTTGTGTGATACTGTATGCATGCTGTTTGTATGATATTGCCTGATAAGAAAAAAGAATAGCTAAAATGAGATTATGGTAAGAAATCATTATGCAGGTCAGTGCTGTGCCTCCAATTAGATAAACAGTGACTGTTGGACTCGGCATACAGGTTTTTGTAATTTTTACAAACCTTAAATTCATTGTCCATGGTATAGTAGACCAGCATCTTTAATAACTGTAAAAATGTGTACATTATGAATCCTACTTTGCCACAAACTTTTCAAAACGTCAAATTAAGTATTAGTGCTGGGTAGATTTCTGTTATTAGTATGTGACCTTTAGGCCCAATACATTTCAATCTATGTGTATGTCTGCACAAGTATTTGGAAACTATTTTGGATAGTATATATTGCAATATCCTTATATTTGAACATTTCACACAGGTGGGAGGATTTTAAGAGTTGTCTCAAAGCCAAACTTTGTGACCACCGCAGACATGCTAGGGGGCACAGAGATGGAACTTAGTCCCCTGGAGACTATGGCATTGTCCTGCATAGATGATCAATCAGTGCAGGGGTTGGGCAGGATTGACCCCTAACCAAGCCAATATACCCCAGAGGTAAATTTCCAATCCCAATACATGCATAAAAAATACTGGGTTGGGTACGGTTTTTTGATTGTGAAAAACCTGACAGCCACTTGACCTACAAATGAAAAACAAAAGTGTTAAAAATCTATGTAAATATTAATAGACTTACCTTTAAACTGACTGTGACCGCAAGTGATTTCGAATGAAGAGCTGTTTTTCATTTGTAGGTCAAGTGGGTGTCATAAATGTGGTAATCGTATTAACGATTACCACCGAAAATACCAATGAATAATGTTTTACAGAAATATAAATGCACCCAACAACAAAAGCTGTTTTTCCTACAAAAATATACAAATTACATTTTAGTACTTGCAAATCTGAAGTATTTGTGTCTGTGGAAGCAGGTGGGATAATTACTGACCTAGCCAAGTAGATTAGGTCACCTGTACAAGATTAACGGAATCCTGAAAACATTAGCTGTTGGGGGTGCATGACGACTGGAATTAAGAAACACTAATATAGAGATTTCAAAAGGATACCTAAGTAAAATTTCACACAATATAAAGATATGCTGGTTGGTAAATTTATACAATAATTTTTAATATTTTTTGTTATAAAAGATTACCCCACATATACACACCAACTTTCATTTTAAAAAATAGAATAATGTTATGATATCTACTAATATGCAATATCATGAAGTTTATTGAGTCAAACATAGATGTTTGTTTAATTTTTTTATCCACTATATTAGCTGAAGATGCAGATACAGTAGAAGAAGAGGAGGATCTGGCGGAGGGGGCAGTGGGTAACATTCTTACATACAAGATTTCTTCCATAAAATGTTTCAGTCAAATCAATTCCTCAAAAACACCACCCATGAAATAAACACAACCTTAGCCCATCTAATTCACACTTTCCAACATATTAACACTACCTTGACCCATCTCACTGACCTCGTTGCACAATATGTCACCACCAACCTTCCTGCCCCAATGCCATTCCTTCCCCTATGACACATGTTTCCTCTTCTTGCGACATTTCCTTACTCCTGCCCTTCTGTTAAAGTTCTCTCTCCAGTGGGTAAATGTATCAAGCTGAGAGTTTTCTGGCGGGTTTGAGAAACCAATCACTTTCTAGCTTTCATTTAATTAGTACATTCTGCAAAATGATAGCTATCTCATTGGTTGCTATAGGCAACATCTTCATGTTTCAAACCCGCCAGAAAACTCTCAGCTTGATACATTTACCCCCAGGCCTCGATGCCCCAAGTTTTCCTTCGTTATTCTCCCAAACTTTAGCCTTCTTATTCTCCCCAACTTTAACCTCCTTATTATCCCCAGTTTTACCCTCCTAATTCTCCCCATGATTATCCTCACTATCCTTCCCAAGATTGCCCTCACTATCTTCCCCAAGTTTGCCCACTGCCATCTCCAGTCCCACTGCCATCACCAGCCCCACTGATTTCTGTTTCCCCACTGACCTCTTCTGCCCCATTGCCCTCTGCTGCCCTACTGCGCTCTGTTGCCCTTCCACTCTCTGTTGCCCATTAACTCTCTGCTGTCCCACTACCCTCTGTTTCTTCCCCACTCTTGCAATCCACATCACTGGTAACCAGAAGTCAGGTCAAGAGAAACTCCACTCCTAATGTTGGCCCATGGGGCCAGCAGGCCTGTAAAACAATAGCCAACTTTGATTTTTGGATTTGCATGTGTGGTTTTCTTTTTCAGTTTTTGTTGTTTGTTTGAACTAATACAGAATTTTGTTTAAAAAAAAAGCTTCCTTGTGTTTTTGTCCATTTACTTTAAGCATTACATTTGAAGCAAAGCCCAAAATTACTTACATGTAAAGTGTGATGAAATTATAAATTCTTTATAGACAGAATAGTGTTGAAAATCTGGAGGACTAGGATAGGCGTATCCACCTCATGATCAGCAACCTCTGCCTTTTCCACCCATGGATCCCTACTCCTGATTGCGAGATGAGTGTATGTGCTGCAGTGATGCAGGTGAAAATTAATTTCTCCCAATCAGATGGTGAGCTTTTGAATATTGTTCTAGACATGACCCTGAGCAAGTGAAAACCTTACCTCTGAAAAACAGTGTATTTCTGCATGCGCCGGTGTTTGAATCGAACGTATCTGCAGGGGAACACCTTTATTGTACCTTGCCAATGTGCATCTGCCCCTTCCCGACCCTGTTCCACCCCTGGAATCTTAAGCTGTCATAAGAGTCCTTTGGGCTTGAATGTGAATTGAAAGCTGTTTTGTTCTGTTGTGTATAGTCCTGTTCTGGGAATGCACTGAGTAATTGCATTATAGACAATGTATCGCCACAATTATGAAAGATGAGGGATTCAGAGTGGTTCAAATGAGGCAAGATCCAACATTGGGGATCTGAGTGAAATGAGTTGTAAAACCCGCAACATGTGTGTTTATATATATATATATATATATATATATATATATATAATATATAAAAGCCTAATGGCGTGTGTTAGTGTGTCTGTGTGTGTGGAAAAAAACTACCGGGTGACAGAGTGCTCAAGCTGCAGCACCACCTGCTGGGCGGAGTTATATACTACACTGACCTACTAAATTCTTAGCATTATCTAATATATAAAAGCCTAGCGGCGTGTGTTAGTGTGTGTGTGTGTGTGTGGAAAAAACTATTTTCTCAGAAAGGGCTCATCCAATTGACCTGAAATTTGGTATACTGACATTATTTGACAAAAAAATTATAATAGTGAAGTCAGTTAACTTCCATCATTCCCCCTTCCCCCCGTGGGAGGGGTAGTAAAGGCTAAATTTACGAGTTGAGGGCTCAAACTCATTTTCGTGAGGTAATTTTACCTCATGAACACACATGCTGTGTTAGTGTGTGTGTGTGTGTGTGTGGAAAAAACTACCGTGTGACAGAGTGCTCAAGCTGCACCGCCACCTGATGGGCGGAGTTATATACTACACTGACCTACTAAATTCTTAGCATTATCTAATATATAAAAGCCTAGCGGCGTGTGTGTGTGGCGATGAAGATGACAAGAACCTTTTTAACACCTTAAGTAGCTTGATTTGACTAGAATGCATGAGTATCATGCACGGGTTAACTTGTATATATATATATATATATATATATATATATATATATATATATAAATATATATATATATATATATATATATATATATTCCTCCCTTGTTTTCTCAAGTGCCATTTTAGCCATTATAGAACAGACAGCATGTAGGGAGGAGGTTAGCTGCGATGCTCTGCTCAGAAAAAAGTGTTCAGGGTGATCGGGGGCCATAGGAAAGCAATAGGTACCTGTCATTGTTGTAAAGCAGTTCTGTGGAGTTTAGTCAGCTAGAATAGTTTTCTGATCAGATGCTTTTCATTTCAAACTTTGAGAGAGTTTACACAGACTAGTGGCTAGTGTTTGTTGTTAATGCTTTGCATATATATTACTAGTATATAGCCTGAGTTATATATCATTCGGACTAAGTAGTATATTTAGTGGAGGAAAACAGTAGCAGCAGAGTTAAAATTTTGTTTTTCTAGTGAAAGTTATCTTGTGTGAGGCTTTAACATCGGAAATTATTTTGAAAAAACCTGGGTGTTTGCATGTGAGGTTCAGCAGCAACTGCACATCCCCAAAAATGCTGTATAGTATAATCTAATCTTTTCTATTTTTCAATACTTGCTTTTGAAATAGAAAATCAGTGACATCTATATTTAACAAAGGGTGTTTACGCGTGAGGATCAACGCAGCTGCACACCCCCAAAAACTGCATAAATATATATATATTCTAATCTTGTCTATGTTCTTCAATACTTGAAAAAGGATGTTTGCGTGTGAAAGCTTATAATGGGCATTTTCAACAATCAGTGAACGCATGTAGAACATTGCAGCAGCTGTAATAAAAAAAATCATCTCTCATGCCACCATCTGAAGCAAGCCCATTAGATAAATTAAACAACAAATATAATTTAGTGTAAGGGGCAAGAATAAATATGTTGAAATGCTACACACACACTAAATTTGGAACATTGCATAGCATGCATCATTGAGAGTGAAGAGGCAGTAACAATCAGATGTCATTAGATGGACAGATGCGTCAGTAGATATTTAGAGAAGTAGATAGTCAATTTTAAAGAGCTATCTAATTTTCTGTCAAAATATAAATAAATTATGCTGATAGACGAAGGTGGTCTGCACCCTTGCTAAGAAAGACTTCAAAGACTACACACACAATACATTTTGAATGTTACAGGACATTCATCTTAGACAGTCACGCTACAGTAACAGACAGAGGCCATTAATCGGGCAATGGTATGAACGAATAGATTTAAACATTTATGAAAGTAAATAAGCAAAGGTGACCTGCACCCATGCTGCAAAAATTCAAAGACTATGCATACAATACATTTTTCAATGGCCAGAGCATGTGTCATAATGCTGTCTTTCTGAATCAAACCAGGAATTTGTATATATTTATGGGGAGGGAGGACTGAAGAATCATTACCCAGAGAGAAGCCTCATCCAACCCCAGGGTAAAGGGAACTACCCAAGGCTTGCAGCGGAGGTGGTCCACAAAACCCATGTATACAAATATGAAATGTATATAAATAATATATTTATATGTTTTATTAGTGAAGTGTAAGGAATATGTAAAACAGACAGTTCAGATAAGCCAAAAGTTGCCCTTTCCACACATGTAAGTATACTCCAAGTGAAGAAGTTAGAGTACCGTATAGATTGATTAATTATTTTTGGAAATGAAAGGTAGAAAGCAAATGCAACAATGACAAATTTGCAAAATCTTTCATTAAGACCATGTCAGGCGCCGTCCCTGAAGTCTGATCTCTGCTTGGGAATGTGTTTAAATAATATATTTATATGTTCTATTAGTGGAGTGTAAGAAATATGTAAAACAGACAGATAGGCCAAAAGTTGCCCTTTCCACACATGTAAGCAGGGCCTGATTAAGGGTTCCAGCCGCCCCAGGCTAACACATAGGTTGCCCCCCCCTCCCCGCCCCAACCCATACCTATATTTCTATGTTTATACACAGTGCTCAAAGTAGAAACTTAGAACAGTTTTACAATTAAGGCAGTAGAAGTGGAGGTATGGAATACCACAGCCTATCAGCCCACTTCACCACTGTGTGTCATCTGAGTCATGATCCCCCCTCCAAGACAATTAATAATATTGTTGCCCCTGTAGTCTATTTTCCACTCCAACATTAGTCATGATTTCCCCCCCCTCATAGACATAAAATAATAATGATGCCCCCGCAGCCTATTCCCCCTCCCCAAGTCATGAGTCCCCCCCACATAGACAATTAATAATAATGATGCCCCGAAGCCTATCCCCCCCTCCCCCTGAGTCATGATCCCCCCACCAACATAGATAATAATAACGATGCCCTGCAGCCCGCCCCCCTGAGTCATGATCTTCCCCCATCGACAATTAATAATAATGATGTCCCTGCAGCCTATTCCCCCTCCCCCTGAGTCATGATCCCCCCACATGGACAATAATAACAATGCCACCGCAGCCTATCCCCCCCCTTGGAGAATTAATAATAATGATGCCCCCGCAGTCTGCTTTTGACTTTAACTTACCTTGAGGATTGCCGGACTGGTGCTCTTCTGACCCGTGCAACGCTCTGGTGCTCCTTCCTTCTAGCAGTGCGGGCGCAATATGTCTGCTTAGTGTGGTCACGTGAGATATACAAAAAAGAAAAAACAGAGAGTTGCGCAGATGTACCTAATAGATATTTAATATTAATAAAATCTTGGAAAATGTACAGAATACGTATATCACATGCAAACATCCACAAAAATGTGGTATGATATATATTGTGTATACACTAGCCCATCTAAAAGAGAGTAAAAACTCCAATAAATCTCAATAAAAAACAGACCACATGACCTCATGTTAACATCTCACGTGACCACACTAAACAGCGCACCGCGCCCGCATTGACAGCTAAGCAGAAGCTGTCAGCTGCCGCCTGCTTATTGGAGCTCAGCCTGTCACTTACTGTGTATGGAGTCATAGGTGGACTCCATGCACAGAAGCGGACCCCATAAGGTAGGATTTTCAGGGGGGGGCCACAAAAAAAAAAAAAAACGGAATTATTTTTTACTTTACCAGCGCTGCGCCCCCCCGATCCAGCCTGGTCAGCCTGTTGGCTAATCAGGCCCTGCATGTAAGTATACTTCAAGTGAAGGAGTTAGAGAACCGTGGTGACTACTGCCACCATGTTTAAATAGCCAATACAGTGTTCACTGATGCCCAGCATGAACTCACCGGATGTCTATTACCAACAGACATCAAATACTTGATAGCTTATTTGTACACTGAAATTTAAAGTTGATATTTGTGTACTACATAAAAAAACAGTCAGTATTTAACTTATGTGCGAAACAGAAAACTAATTTGCACCCTTTGCATTCCAACATGGTTTTGTCCAGGAGACTTAAATAAGAAACTTCTTAATTTAAGATCCTTAATGAATCAGGCCCTATGTTGTGATGAGAATGAAATGTACTGCCTGAAGCCAGACAGCAAGCATATAGGTACCAACATAACATATGGCTGAAAGTCTACTAATTGTTTTAATAACCATGATTCTCTAAGATGGAAGCTGAAGGGTGCACATACGTCATTGTTTAATCCAATAAAGTGCACTTCAAAGAAGATATGCCAAGTGCCCCCCTTTACTTTATATATATATATATATATATATATATATATATATATACATATATATATATATATGTATGTAGCCCCAGGGTTTTTTGTGAATGTACATGCACTAATGAGCTCCATAAGACTACACATGTTAAGAGCCAACAGGATTGGGAAAGGGGGGGCAGCAGCAAAAAGTGCAGAAAGAAAAGGGCAGCAAGCCAGCAGCAGGAAAGAGTGTAGACTGCATGTGAGAGAGCAGCATAGAGTGACACCCAGAGTGTTGAAGACATCAGTGTGGAGATTTGGGGAAGGGCTGAGACCCCACAACATTTCTCTAAGTATGGATAGAGCAGTTTATATTTAAAGGAAGGTGTTATGCTTGCAGAACTATCAATGTTACATTGACTGGACTACTGCTACAGACAGAGATTGTTCCAGTTCATTGGAGTGTTGTTTCACTAAAGAATTCCTATCTTTAAAGTATTGTTCTCTTCAAGTTATTCTTATTGGACTTCAATATCTTCAGGTACAGTGCACAACCAAAAGAGAACCCTCCAATTTGCTTATTGTGTTTTGTAGTGTGTGTGATTGGCATTCATTGTGTGTGGCTGTAAGGACACATGAATCAATTATTGGAGCATTGATTCTTATATACCATTTAAATTTTGAGTCTGACTCAAATCTAGAGTCATATTGACATGTTCCACTGTTAGCGTAATTCAAAAGTTTTTATTTTAATGGAGCAGTTTTAGTTTATGGCTCCAGAGGTACCTCTTGCATTATATTTATGCCTAGAAGTTTACAAATATTGGTATTCTAACTCAATTACCATTGTGTTTATTACATTTTGTTGCCATATTGGAACCTGTCCAGTACATCGTTCCATTGCTGCTACATTTTATGTCTGCGTTTGTATTTTTGCTATAAAAATTACAGATTGTCAATTTTAGTTTTACATTTAATAAATGCACCCAGTGGTTTCAACTCCCTATTCAATGTGTCCACTGAATAATAATAAATGCCATTAGTATGACACAAAAGTTTTGAGTTTGCAGAATCTAACAAAGATGTTCTGAATAAATTATTAATTTTCATTTAGTTTATAGATGAAAATTTAGAATAATTTACTTTATTTAAATCTGAAATTCAAACTTTAAAACAAGGGAGAGTTGCAAATTTTTAAAAAAGAAAAACAATAGGATATACACTAGAGCAAGTAAAAAATACATCTTATTTGTAATGTCACATTTTTGTTTTCCCACAGGAGCTATTTACATTCCTACAAATAAATATTTTCTATTTTAGATATCATGTTTTCCCATGAGACCAATGGAGCGCACCAGGGTTAGGAGGTTGTGGGCCTGAATCATTAAGTTTCCTAAATGTCGATATATGCTGTATTTGTCATAAAATCGCACGGAGCATATCCAGAAACAGAGCATACTCCATAGAACGCAGCAACGTCCAATTCATCTTCAAGTGCAATGTACACTTACTACAATCTACGATCTCAGGGGCGAAACGAGGTTGGGAACGGTTGTTTGCATGTAATCAATGTACAGTAAGGGTGTGTCAAGCTCAAGCGCATGCAGCAGTGTCTGATTCAAGCTTTGGGAACCTCAAATGTACGTGATTTTCAATCGCATGACTTGCACCAGCTACAGTGCAGGTGTAACTGCCGATTATAAGTCATGACAGCTGTTTATGTATGCAAGAACATGTGATAAGAACATGTGACCCAAGTAAACACATTCTCTTTGATCATTTAAAAGATCAAATTCTTCAAGTATAAAACCTTTTTCCAAATTGATTGCATTTTGGGATTACACAACTATATATGATGAGTATCCCCTTTAGCTTTATATTCTCTGAAGCAAAAATTTGGTTATGATAGTATCCTCTGTTTATTGTTTTGGTGGAGGGTGCATCTACTCACTGCTTTGGATGCCAACACTCTGATTTTCTGAGCAAGTGTTAGGGCAGGCATATGCACAATGGAGCCGCACTTGGGTTTTCAGGTCCATCATGGTTTATTGTTTTGTTTATTATAGCCATATTGATGTTGCTGTTTAAGTATACAAAATAAATTTCCATAATTCAATTAAATAGATAATTTCTAAAAGAAAAATCAATTTTACATATAGATTGAATACTTTTCTGGAGATTCAGAGGCAGGGCTTCCAGGGTCTGGCAATGTCCCACTGCAACGTGAAAAAAAAGAATACACCATATTATGTAAGAATGAGGTATAATTGCCTCATTTTCTGTAAAAAACATACTATTAAAGTTATTTTATCATTTACCAATAATCATTGTCTATGCGATTTGTGTGGTTCCAACTCACAAAGCGATTTATTAGCAAAAGCAAAAGAATAACGATTGAATAAATAAGTACAGCCAATACATATGCCACGATGTGCTGGATCCAGCTTACAGTCATTCAATCCTGAAGTCTGTGGTCCACAAAAAAAACCTCTGCTTAAAAACCCTTATCTACCTTTGTGACTATTTTAGTGAAGTGTGTGTAACCCTGATTCTGTCCGATGTCAAAAATGTCTTAGCCCCATGAGTTAGACATGTCTACGTGTTTTTGTATCTCTTTATAAGAAAGGAATGAGATACTTACGGAAATGTAAAGCATGAGAAATAGGAGAGCAAAGAATAATAACAACAAAAGGATTTGCAGACAAACAGAAAAGCAGAAAAGCAGAGAAGCAGATTTTACACCAAAATGACAGCTGGATTGGACACTATGGGGAAATGGTTCTACTATTTCACTAATCCCCTTAGCTATTCACTAAACTATGACCTTCCCATTCTATCAAGTTTAACAGGGAGTTACGTCACCCATCCAATGCAGTGTCGGCCATCGTTAGCTCGTATGGAACTCAGTATCTTATGATCACAATAACTATATACTTTGTGATAGACTTCATGACTATAGTAGAGAAGTGCAAAGTTAACCCTTTGTGACACATACTCTGTATCTCACATGTGTGTCCTCCTGGAATACATAAAACAACATTAGGGCAGAGTATGTACACATTTCATTTTAAATATTGAATCTCAGCCAAATCAATTATCATAGGCCACTGCAGCTACGAGAAAGAGTGTTACAATGACCCATTGTTAATTTGTCTTTCAAGGGAAGCTTTGTACTCCTCTTGTAATCCCTATAATTACTAAGTATATTTCTTTATCTGTCCTATCTACAGAAGAGAGGAACAAAACAAAGTTAGTTTCACATAACAAAGAAAAACAAACATTTTCATTCCCTATTATCGACCAGCGACAGGAAAGTAAGCACCAGACAACATAAAATAAACAAACTACAAAAAGAAAATATACATTTAAGTTAGTTTCTCTCTAAACCTGAACAATGACACTTACCACAGATTAACATTTACCCTTAGGTGTTCCCAATCTCCTTGCTTTCGCTCTTGTTCTTTCTTTACAATCCTTCCTCATGTGTCCCTTTTTAAGGCAGTTAAAACACTTCAATGACTTATGTTTCTTTCGTCCCTTATAGTGTGTGTGTCACTCACCGGACCGTGAGTGCCTCTTCCCGGACATTTAGGAACCGTGGCCGTCCACCATCCTGAGGGTCTGCGCATGCGCAGCCCTTTTCTATACTTCAGTGTATACTCCTTTAACTTAATTGGCAGATCAGGCAACCTCCCTATATTAAGCACCTGTGGTCACTACCACGTTGCCTGATCTTGGAGTCTCATTCCTCATGAGTCTCTGAAGGTGTTCCTGTATTACTTGTGTATTCAGTGCTGCTGATTCCTGTGGTTTCCAAACCACTTCTACTTCTGTGGTTCCATACCACTTCCACCATCAACTGTATCATCATGACTGTTTGCTGATTCCTATCCGCTGCCTCCGTGCACTACAGTCTTCTACACCACTTCAACGTTATTTTATATCTATGTGACTGTTTACTCATTGCTATCCGCTGCCTCCGTGCACTCCAGCTTTTACCTCACTCACCTGCTTCTCATCAAGTCTGTTTGCTGATTTCTATCCGCTGCCTCTGTGCACTACAGTCTCCTGCTTGCAACTCGCCTGTGTTCAACATCGTGACTGCCAGCTGATTACTATCCGCTGCCTCCGTGCACTACACTCTCATCTCATCTCTGCTGTGGCTTCCTCGAGACTGCCGCTTTCATTACCATCTGCTACACTTCGTGATCAACAGCTCCTGCCCTGCGCTGCACTCCTGTTTCCCATCGCTGTTGGTTCCTGTGGTTGCTACTGGTTACCTCCGTGTGCCGCTGAGTCCTGCCGCTGTGGTCAGCGCTATCGTCCATCTCCTGCTGATCTACTCTCCACGCCTTCACGTGTTCCACTGGCCTCTACCCTCCTGTCAGCATTGGATTTGTATCTCTTCTACTACCCTCTGCTGGATCATCTCCATTCTCCTGGGTTTCCTATGAGTCCAGTTCCACGTGTTGCTGACTCCTGTGGATTCGTGTCCCTGTCGGTCTACTCACCTGTGCGCTGCACCTGCTAGACCGCTGCTTCTCCTATCCAGGGACTTCCTATCCAGTCGGTCTCCAGCCGCTCAGGTACCGCTGCAATCCCATCTGACTGCTACTGCTGAACCACGGTATGCATACTTCTCATTGACTGTGCTGTGTATTGCATATCTTGCTGGACTGTGTTTGGTTCTCTCTGGAGTCTGCTATCCGCTGAGTCTATTGCCATCATTGACTGTGTTATCATTGTGCTGGACTACTTCAAGAGGCTTTCTAGATTGCAGACCTGATCAGTCATTTACATATATATATACCTATATTGTGCATATTACTGTGATCGTGTATAAGGTGCCTGTGTATATCCTGTGTTGCTGTCTTCCCCCGTGCACCCCCTCACATATATATGCAGTGGTACAACTTGCTGATGTCAGACCACTGATCCCTGTTTCCGGTATCACCTGTTCCATTATCCTCTCACATAGCAGTGGTACAACTTGCTACCGCAGACCACTGACTACCTGGATACCTCCTCTTGGATTCCATTCCTTCACTCAGACAGCGGTACAACTTGCTACCCGCAGACCGCTGACTCTCATCACCTCCTTGTTTCTGTTGGACATTCCTCCTCACTATAGCAGTGGTACAACTTGCTATCGCAGACCACTGACTACCTTCACGTGTCCTTGTCCATACAGTTCCTTGTGTATCATTACCTCAGTATTACCAGTGTTGCTAGTCATAGACTTTCCTGAGCATCTCATCGGTCATCATTTCATGTTCCGTGATCACCCAGCTACCAGAGTACCCTATTACCATCTACATTGCTCTGGTAAGCCTACCATCTGGTGATCCCTGGGTAAAGACTCCTAGTGCCCGTGACAGTAAGATCAGGCCATGACAGACCCAGATTCGGAACCAACAGCCATAGAGATGCTGCGGTATCTGGTTACCCGTATGGAACAACAAGATGTTCGTCAACAACAGTTGCTGCAATGTTATCAGACTTTAGTCGCCCAAGTAACTGCTGTGCCAAAGGTAGCAGCCACTGTTGATCCTTCTGTGTCGTCATCTTCCTCCCCTGTGCCATCCCAGGTGTCTACTGCTTCCACGCTACACCTGCCTACTCCGTCAAAAAATGATGGAGACCCCAAAACCTGTAGGGGTTTTCTTACTCAATGCTCAGTTCATTTTGAGCTCCAACCTCAAAATTTTTCTACCCATCGTTCCAGAGTGGCCTATCTTATTTCATTGTTTTCTGGACAAGCTCTCGCATGGGCTTCCCCTTTGTGGGAAAGAAACGATCCATTGTTACAGGATAGTGCCGAATTTATTTCCACGTTCCGAAGTGTATTCGATGAACCAGGTCGTGTTATTTCCGCTGCATCCAGCATTCTCCGTCTTCGCCAAGGATCTCGCACTGTGGCTCAGTACGTCATTCAATTTAGGATCTTAGCCTCTGAACTTCAGTGGAACACTGAAGCATTAATTGCCGCCTTCTGGCAGGGGCTTTCCGATAAAATTAAAAACGCGCTGACTTCACAAGAACTACCCTCCTCTTTAGAAGATTTGATCTCTCTTTGCCATCGGGTAGACCTGAGGTTTCGTGAAAGAGAACCTGAGAAAACAACTTCGGTTAAAACACCTCCTCTCTCAAATCCTCAATTTCACCCAGCTTCATCTCCGGTGATACCCATGGAGATAGGTCGCTCCAAATTAACTTTAGAGGAGAGGGACCGAAGAATAAAGAATAGACTTTGTATCTATTGTGCCGATTCTACGCATATGCTCAATTCTTGTCCCAGGAGATGCCGGGCTCTAACCAATACTGGGGAGATAAGGTTAGGGTTCCTGCAGTCCTCTCCATCGTCTATGAAATCTAAAGTCTGCGCTTTTGATGTGACTATTTCCTTTGCTACCAAAACCTTTGAGTCACAGGCATTGATTGATTCCGGAGCAGCAGGAAATTTCATTTCCAAATCATTAGTGAATCAATGGTCCCTACCAGTGATTACTTTGAAAACACCGATTACTGTGACTGCTATGGATGGATCACGTCTCATCAATGGTCTCATCACCCAGAGTACGTCTCCAGTAACGCTTCAGATTGGTGGGTTACACCATGAAGAGATTTCGTTTTTAATTCTTCCTGTTACGACAAGTCCGATTGTCTTAGGCCTTCCATGGCTTCAGTGTCATTCTCCCCAGATTGACTGGCGCACTTCTCAAGTTATATCTTGGGGAGCTGAATGTCATCATCGTTGCCTCTCTCAAGTGGTTTCATTCAAAAGACAGCATTCGTCTATTCCACCAGGGCCTCCTCCACAGGATCCTTCATCTACGGATCTGTGTGATAAGGTTCAGTCTGAACGCCTTCCTCCTCATCGGGCGTTCGTGACGTCATCGGACGTTGAAGATGGATCTCAGGAGTCATCTTCAAAAAGTCAAGTGCTGGTGGTTCACGGTCACCATCCGTCTTTTCCGGAATTTCCTGCCCTCCCGCCCACCCAAGTGCCTGCGGTGGAGACTGCTTGTCAGACCTTTAAAAATATCTGGTCTCAGGTCAAAACCTGTTTGAAGAAAACATCTATCAAATATAAATCTTTCGCAGATAAGAAGAGGCGGGCTATTCCACCACTAAAAATTGGAGATCGTGTCTGGTTATCTACTAAAAACATTCGTTTGAAGGTCCCATCTATGAAATTCGCCCCTCGTTTTATTGGTCCATATAGGATCATTCAAGTTATCAATCCAGTATGTGTGAAACTCCTTCTTCCTAAGAGTCTTCGGATTTCTAATGCCTTCCATGTATCTTTGCTCAAACCTCTTATTATCAACCGTTTTTCAACTCCTCCCTCAGCTCCGCAGCCAGTTCAAGTCCATCAGGAGGAGGATTTTGAGATTACCGAGGTACTAGATGCAAAAATTTCGCGAGGAGTCCTCCACTTCCTCGTTCATTGGAAGGGCTTTGGTCCTGAGGAGCGCTCTTGGATCAAAGCTGAAGATCTTAATGCTCCTGCCCTTTTGAAGAAGTTTTACTCCAAAAATCCGGACAAGCCCGGTTCCAGGCGTTCTGTGCCCGCCTTTAAAAGGGGGGGTACTGTCACTCACCGGACCGTGAGTGCCTCTTCCCGGACATTTAGGAACCGTGGCCGTCCACCATCCTGAGGGTCTGCGCATGCGCAGCCCTTTTCTATACTTCAGTGTATACTCCTTTAACTTAATTGGCAGATCAGGCAACCTCCCTATATTAAGCACCTGTGGTCACTACCACGTTGCCTGATCTTGGAGTCTCATTCCTCATGAGTCTCTGAAGGTGTTCCTGTATTACTTGTGTATTCAGTGCTGCTGATTCCTGTGGTTTCCAAACCACTTCTACTTCTGTGGTTCCATACCACTTCCACCATCAACTGTATCATCATGACTGTTTGCTGATTCCTATCCGCTGCCTCCGTGCACTACAGTCTTCTACACCACTTCAACGTTATTTTATATCTATGTGACTGTTTACTCATTGCTATCCGCTGCCTCCGTGCACTCCAGCTTTTACCTCACTCACCTGCTTCTCATCAAGTCTGTTTGCTGATTTCTATCCGCTGCCTCTGTGCACTACAGTCTCCTGCTTGCAACTCGCCTGTGTTCAACATCGTGACTGCCAGCTGATTACTATCCGCTGCCTCCGTGCACTACACTCTCATCTCATCTCTGCTGTGGCTTCCTCGAGACTGCCGCTTTCATTACCATCTGCTACACTTCGTGATCAACAGCTCCTGCCCTGCGCTGCACTCCTGTTTCCCATCGCTGTTGGTTCCTGTGGTTGCTACTGGTTACCTCCGTGTGCCGCTGAGTCCTGCCGCTGTGGTCAGCGCTATCGTCCATCTCCTGCTGATCTACTCTCCACGCCTTCACGTGTTCCACTGGCCTCTACCCTCCTGTCAGCATTGGATTTGTATCTCTTCTACTACCCTCTGCTGGATCATCTCCATTCTCCTGGGTTTCCTATGAGTCCAGTTCCACGTGTTGCTGACTCCTGTGGATTCGTGTCCCTGTCGGTCTACTCACCTGTGCGCTGCACCTGCTAGACCGCTGCTTCTCCTATCCAGGGACTTCCTATCCAGTCGGTCTCCAGCCGCTCAGGTACCGCTGCAATCCCATCTGACTGCTACTGCTGAACCACGGTATGCATACTTCTCATTGACTGTGCTGTGTATTGCATATCTTGCTGGACTGTGTTTGGTTCTCTCTGGAGTCTGCTATCCGCTGAGTCTATTGCCATCATTGACTGTGTTATCATTGTGCTGGACTACTTCAAGAGGCTTTCTAGATTGCAGACCTGATCAGTCATTTACATATATATATACCTATATTGTGCATATTACTGTGATCGTGTATAAGGTGCCTGTGTATATCCTGTGTTGCTGTCTTCCCCCGTGCACCCCCTCACATATATATGCAGTGGTACAACTTGCTGATGTCAGACCACTGATCCCTGTTTCCGGTATCACCTGTTCCATTATCCTCTCACATAGCAGTGGTACAACTTGCTACCGCAGACCACTGACTACCTGGATACCTCCTCTTGGATTCCATTCCTTCACTCAGACAGCGGTACAACTTGCTACCCGCAGACCGCTGACTCTCATCACCTCCTTGTTTCTGTTGGACATTCCTCCTCACTATAGCAGTGGTACAACTTGCTATCGCAGACCACTGACTACCTTCACGTGTCCTTGTCCATACAGTTCCTTGTGTATCATTACCTCAGTATTACCAGTGTTGCTAGTCATAGACTTTCCTGAGCATCTCATCGGTCATCATTTCATGTTCCGTGATCACCCAGCTACCAGAGTACCCTATTACCATCTACATTGCTCTGGTAAGCCTACCATCTGGTGATCCCTGGGTAAAGACTCCTAGTGCCCGTGACAGTGTGTTTTGAATCTGAGGTTGTGAATGTAGTCCTTCTAAAGCCTGGATACTCACCATCATTAGCCTTATCATGCTCCACGGCGGATTATCTACATGCATCTATCATGATGCCTCTCCAATTAGGTAAAGAGGCCTTTAGATTCTCCCTGAGACCATCCATTAGTACTGAAACAGCTACTTCCCTGTGGTGCACATCGTCCTTTATATCTGATATCCCAGTGTATTTGGTCATTGCTGACAGAGCTCTGACAAAATAATCTGCTGCAATCTTACTATCCTTTTGTTTGATTGTGAAAATTTTGCTCCAGTTCACAACCACTGGAAAATATATTGCCAACTGTAAGATTATTTAATATTGTTTAGATTATCATCTACTAAGGATCTATCCTCCTCCAACATACAATCCTTAATAAACTTTTGTATATCAGTATTGAAAGGAAGACAGGCCCTCAACACCACTCGCCAATCTTTATTAATTGACTCATTTGCATTACCTAAATGTTTAACAAATTTCTGACACTTGGCCAAATCTTTTCTAGGATCAGGGAAATCAGACATAATTGAAAACAGCTCAGATCTAGTCCAAGGACAATGCATTACTACATATTTTATGGGAACTACACTATCTTTGTTCACCTTGATATTGGGAACTGCTATTGTGCGGACAGGATGTAAACCTACCAAATCACTACATTCTGGACTAATTGCTGGAATTACTGTTGCAGTACAATGAATGTTCCCCCTTCTATTAATTTCTACATTATTCTAACCAATTTCAGCCTCTGCCCCTGCTGGTGAGACTGTTCCTTTTCTTTGTCAGTGTGGTGTCTCTTGCATGTTACTAGCATGGGAAATGGCTGAAATGATGGTGGGTTCATCTTCTTCTTCTGAAGTGTTACCTTTAACAGGATACAAGTTATAAGTAACATTTTTAACATTTTTGGTATCGGTTGTACCTACCGCCCCAACCACATTTGACGGCGGATGCACGCTTGTGTTCACTTCTCTTCACTTTGCAATGCTTACTTCCAGTGCACATGTATTGCCCTGCCACGTGTTAACTTCCTGTTGCCACAGTTTTAAGCAGTCATGGTGTTTAATTCTCTTTTTCGTTGGTTCGATCAACCATATTTAATCTCCAACAGTACTTAGTATCTCTGAATCAAAACTACCATCCTTTGGAAAATGTCTCACACACTCCCGGGTCATCTTGACCCAGTTGTCACAGTGCGCTGTTGCGTACACACAATATTTCTTATGCATAATATACCTTGCAAACCAATCCGCCAATCCATAGGCAGTACCTCATTGACCATCTCTAGTGTTTACTTAGTGGCCATAGATGATTTACACAAGTTGCTTCCACTCACTTCTTCTCGACTAAGTACAATTCAACAACAACATGTTCAACATACTCAACAAGGCAAACCTAACACAACAACTGGGATCTGAAAATTACCAACTTCGCAATACCATGCCTTTCCAGTTTGAGTACTGTACAACTGTTAGCACTGGATATTTATTAATATCAGAGGTAGCAGCGTATTTCCCCCCACAACTCCCAAGTCACAATCACGGTTGCACAATCAACCATGCGGTCCAATCACACCGCTTACAGATTCTATCAGTAAGCTTTGAGATTACTATTGGGAGTGCGACGAAAACCTCTTGTTTTTGCTTTCAGTATACCTGCCGTGTATACTCTGGTGTCTATTTATACCCTGTTCTCTTTTCGAGCAGAACGTCACAAAGGTTTTTTTACTCCCTGTTCCCTTTTCGAACAGAACCTTTGTCCCTCAGGTTATCTTTATACCCTGTTTCTTTCAATGGTAACCTGGGTCCTCAAATATTCACACAATTCACATACATTTGTTTTCTATGCAGAAAAATTACTTTCCCAAATGATCGTAATAACTTTTTAGGGGCTTTAACAATTGATTATACTATAAATATATAACAGCGTATTGAAACGACTGCTTAAACATGTGGCAACAATACCGAAAATACACATAAGCTATGCAGAAAATACACATACTCTATGCAAAATGAATCACATTTAAAACGCAATATGACAATGAAAAGAAACAGGTTTTTTTTCTTGTCCCTAGGTTCAAGTTAGCGCTCCTTGGATTACACAAAAACGGACATTCAGTTTCACAACACAGAATGATAAACAGGTTTTGCGTTCTTACCTGTATATGACGTGTCATCCACCCTTTGTTGGGGAACCGAAATCCGTAGGCTCTGTGAAACTTCCGGTAGACTAACCTCTGCTGCGAGCCCCCAAATTATAAAAGTTGTTTTATTGTTTACCAATAATCATTGTCTATGCGATTTGTGTGGTTCCAACTCACAAAGCAATTTATTATCAAAAGCAAAAGAATAACAATTAAATAAATAAGTACAGCCGATACATATGCCACGCTGTGCTGGATCCAGCTTACAGTCATTCAATCCTGAAGTCTGTTGTCAAAAAGACTGAATGCGGGTTCCAAAGAGCAATATATATACATTTGGTGTTACAGTAAATACAATACAGATGACTTGGCATGTTTCCATAGGTTCAGGCTCCAGGATAAGTCCAGTATAGTGTAGTTCATAGGTCAGTTCAAACGTCACCCTCCAAGGGTGGGGGTCAGCTCTCCAATCAGATGCATACTAATCTTCCCACCGAAAGCTTGTTCAAACTGGTCTATTTACATTATACAGACAATACTATTCTGATCACTAATTCCCTATATTCCAGAACTAGCATACACGAGGTGCGATCTCATAGCCGATTGAACAGGATCACTAGGGATAAATAGAGGATTAGAATGAAACCAAACATGATATGTTTCCTGTAAGCTGAACCTTAGATCTCAATAAAGTGCTTCTTAATATTATAATATATAACTATAAATTCAATAACATTTGTTCAGAAACAACTGTGGGTTGGAACTATTATAAAAATGAACTATGTACAAGTGAATGTGTAAGTGTAAGTGTATGCGTGTGTTATTTATTGTGCGATTGCATAATAACACGTGGCATACTGATCGCAATCGCACGGTAAGACAATATTAATCAATATAGTTTGTTTCATCCCATATTCGACTTTGACAATACACTTTCCACTGATGGCATGTAAGTTTTGTTTAATGTTCTTTATTTTTTTTACGTTCTTTCATTTATTAAAGGGTATATTGAATCTGAAGGGAATCTTCACTTTTAAGAGTCAATTCAATTACCAGATATCCACACTAGACAATAGGAAATAAACTCAGTGCAGCTGTAAACTATTGATCAATAAATATTCTTGTTTAACTGCACTTCAAAGGTAAACATTTATTTTGCAATTATTTTCTTCCCTAGAATGGCAGCAGAAATACATGTACTGTAACAACATAATCATTTTGCTGCCTGTTTAACATGCCTCAGTGCAAGAAAAATATTGAAAATCTTGTTCCCTTTTTTATTGCAATCACTGTAGTGCTTTATTGGCCCTAAAACTTGAAATGCCTCTTGATTAGCATGAAGCATTATCATCATTATGTAATAGCATTTACAATGTACAAACATTCCCCTCCTCTCTAGGTAAGATAGATAAAAAGTGTAGTATCAGTTTGGAATATCTTTGTTGTGTAAGTATATTTTCATGGTGACTTTTTTTTTTTTACATTTTTTAGATCACTTTCTGATGCTGGAGTAACACAGTCAGGCTGGTTACACATTACAGTTTTTTTAGCCAATTATTGGTTGGGTCAATCTAGCGAAAAACAACCGTTCGGGCCAATATTACATTAGTGTGTATACTTGAACGATGAACGACTGTGGCTACAAAGTACTGATCATCGTTTCATTTGATTGTTCACAGAACTATAAATCTCATTCCAACCTCCTTCTGATCCTGCAGTGTGTACGAAATCATCATCATTTATGTGTTTCTGTATTCAAGTGCATACAACATGGATTCTTACCACATGTGAAAATACATATTCTCATTAAAGTATCAATTATTTCTTGATATGAAATGTATCCATGTATTTGATTTCCTATTATTTTATGCAATTATTTATAAAATACAATAGCATAACAATAACATTATTATATTTAAGTGTAATGACTGTACATATTATGGCCATTAAAACCTTTAGAACTTAAAGTAATGGCAGAGTAGGTCGCAGTTTATATAGATGTGTATTGCCTATGTCACTTGCATATTTAGACACTGGTTTCACCTGCATCCACCCTGTTTGTCTCCCAAAGACTGTAGATGTGTAGTGAACTGGTTTTCTCTTTATTTGAAGGGTACCTTTTTTGCAAGTGCACCAAATAAACCACAAGTGTTCTCAATAGCATTCATCTTTAAACAATATCCAGTGAAATTGATGTAGAAAACAAGGAACTAGCAGAACTAACATATTTAACGTTTAATCAGGCTACTGCATTCTAACATTACTTTTTCATGTATTAGAAACAATTTGAGGTAATTTTTCTCCAGTTTGTGGAACTTTTTCTTAACATCATTGATACCTTCATTCTTTAAAATATTCGTTTAGCTTTTACATCTTCGAGAGAACACCTTTTCCATTACCGGAAGAATTATTACGCACTATTGAACTTTCGTCAGATATGACAATGGTATCTATATGAAGAAAGGACAGGTATTTTAATTACGTTTAAAGAAGAAATGGATCATAACTTTGTTTTTACAAGAGAGATTTGCTCATCTTGGACACTGCTTGAAATTACTTTATGCTGATGTCCCTCTTGAGCAGGGGCAGGCTGGGCTGGGGGTCAGGGAGGGATCTGCCCCCCTGGGCATGTCCCCTAATGGGCTACCTTGGGCTTGGTCACTGGGCTACCTTGGGCTTGGTCACTGGGCCAGCTTCATTTTATTCCCTTTAAAATGTTCCTAATAGGCTGCTAAGTTGATTCTTGCCCCCCAGCAAAAATTTGCCAGCCCTCCCCTGCTCTTGGGTCTGGCCAGGCATGCTGTTGTTCTGTTCTATACCAACTGAAATATAGACACCAATTATTTTACTATAACGGAACAGGGTGCACCTTATGTTTTCTTAAGTTTTAAACATTTTTTAATTACCCTCTTTACGTTTCACTTTTATAGTTGCTACAGCTTCTTATTCCATTTTAATTTTTTTTAGTAGCTACGCAGCACACTTTTTTGTGCATTCTTCTTCAGTAAATAGATGTCAAACTTTTATTTATCATATTAATTTTTATTGTTACCATTAAATACTAACACCATTTGCTAACTAGTTTTAAACATTTTATTATTTTTTTTTTATGTTTTTTGGATTCTCTAAAGCCTTCTTTGCTCTTGATTTTTTTTTAGTCGGATCATTGTTTTTGGATTTGGAATTTGTCCATTTTCCCCCAAGTTTATCCTGATCTGATTTATGAGTTTCTGCATAATCATTTCTTTTCTGTGATTGACTTTTTGGTATTTTTGCTTTTGACAGTTGTAGTCGTGCTTGTCCAGCCCTCTCACCATCATCTCCATTTCCCTTGGGCTCATTTGCTTTGCGCTTTTAATGTCTGCCGGTTGCATTCCTTCTTCTACATCCCCCTCCACTCCTCCATCACTTATGTCACTTTTCTCCTGTAGCTGTTCCTCATCCACCATCTTCTCTCCTACCGCCTGCCGCCAGACTGGCTCCACTATAATTTTATAGATGCAGACAAGTGTATTCCTAGTTGGTATGGACCAATCACTGCAGCTACAAGTACAGAGTAGAGCATTGTGGGTGAATGTTCATTCATGTATAATAACTTCGTATTTGCAGATGGGTCAGAAATAATTTGCCATGATCTTTCTGTAACATATGAACAGATACCACAAATGTTTGACCTGATTTAATAGGTATCACAACAAGGTATGTACTTTAAAGCATGAGATTTTCTGTAGTTTTCGCTTACGGATGTGTATGTAAAATATGATAGTTCATGTTTTGTTTTGTTTGCACTGGAATGTTTGTATTTTTTGTTTTGTGGTGTGTATGTAAATCAGCTAATATATGTGTATTTATTATTGATACTACTAGATGTTTACACTTTTTATTTATTTGTTGTGTGTATGGAAATTTGACAATATATATGGTTTATTTTTTATTAGAAAATAATTTGCCATGGCCTCTCACAGAAATGTGGAGCTCATGAGGAAATTCATTAAGGCTCACAGATCCCATACCTGCTTGTGAAAAACAGGCAGAAGAGGAGTGCAGGTCTGGAAGATTTTGTGAAATTGCGCCTTCCACACTAATCTGAAGTAAATGTAGAGTGAGCAAAAGGGAAGATCAGAACCTGAGGACTGTATTTAAAAAACAACTTAACAAGACTGAGGCCTCCAAAAAATCAGGGACAGAGGCTGATGATCTGTATGTGCTGAAGTTGTGATACTTTGACCTTCCACGCTTGATGAGAAAATTGCAAGACATTCCGCCTTAAACATGGAGACATAAAGTAGTTCCTCATCTGTACTTGTACAAACTTATGACATACCCCCAAGTGGAACAATAAATGAAACACACAATGTTGTAAATATGCAAAATATATATTTACTTACATGTACCTCATGATACAGTTCACAAGCATACAATGCTACTGCCTATGCATTATACAATGTCATTCTGCCATGGCACAGCTCCCTCACCATTAAAATATTGTAAATAGCCCTCATTGTTTAATTTTGTCATGTTACTGGCCGTTCTTACCTGGGATGACTCCATTGATGTCAACCCTACAACTTCCACTACTTCCAGAGGCATCAACCTTGTTCCAGGGTTTCCCTTTTCCAAGGGCTAGTTATATTCTTTGTCTGCCTCTGAGTCCAAAGCTATGGATGACAATATAGAAAGTCTTCAAAAAGGATTTATTCACCCATCCAAATCACCAGTAAGGGCAGATTTCTATTTTTTGTCCAAAAAGGACTGAGGACTATGGTCTTGTATTGCCTATAGAGAACCCAACAAAATTGGCATAATAAAACAATATCCACTACCTTTAATCTCAGAATTGTTTAACAAAAAGATGAGCTGCCATCTTCACCAAAATAGACATGCAAGGAGATTACAATCTAATAAGGATCAGAAAAGGTGACTAGTGGAAAACAGCCTTCAACAATTATACAGGACACTCCAAATTCCTTGTTATAGCTTTTGGCCTTTGTCATGCTCCTGCGGGTTTTCATGATTTTATAAATGAAACACACTGAGAATTCTTGGGATGTTTCATCCCAAGAATTTACCTGGACAATATTCTTATCTACTCTTTTAATCTTTCTGAACATCAGTCTTATGTCCATCAAGCCATAGAATATCTTAGATCCAGTCACCTTTTTTGCCAAAAGAGAAAATGGATGTCTGAAAATTCTCAAGTGCCTTTTCTGGGTTATGTTAGTTCTTCAGCTGGTTTTCCATGGATCTTTAGAATGTACAAGCCAATTTAGATTGTGCACCTCCAATGAACCTAAATACAAAGCTTCCTGGGATTTCCAACTATTATATTATCTTTTCCCTCAATTGTGGTTCCTACCACAGCACTAACCAAAAAAGGTGCAGACCAAACTGCATGGTCTTCTCAGGCTCTGCTAGCATTTGATACATTAAAGCAAGCTTTCATGTCTGCCTCCATGTTACATTATTCTAATAAACAATATTAATTTATTGTAGAGGCAGACGCCTCTGACACAGTGGGTAGCCAAGAGTGTAAAATGCAGCAGAGAGGTCTCAGAGAATTGGGAGTGAGTAGTGACCTTGAGATTTAGCAGTGATAGAATTATGAGGGAATATGATCAAGTAGACAGGTAGGAGGAGAAGGAGAGTAGATGCATCACCTTAATTTGCAAGACCAAATGAAGAGAAGGATATTTAATCATATACCAAAATTTAATAAATCCTAAATTACCCAGAGACATATAAAAATCCAGGAATTTATTCCAAAATAAAGAGGCACAAGTAGATGTCAGAGATTTTCAACAAAAAATCCCTAATATACTCTCCCATTTCTCCCATGTGTCATATTCCTTTTTTACATTTTACATTCATATATTATTGTATTCAATCTTTTTGCCTTAATCCTATCTCATTAGTGATATAGTAATCTCATTCTAATAGTCAGACAAAACTAATTGTCAAAAAACTATCAATTCCGTCAATCTACTAATCCCAAATACATAATAAACAGAAGCACATATAGCATAAAACTACCTATATAAATTCTGCATATACATACATGTGTATATGCAAATACTCCTAACAATAACTCTTATCCAACACAAATTAACATCAGTTCCCAATATCCATATAAATTCCTTATTTTGGAGAAATTAAAAACCCAATAGTCCCACTATGTATTATCCTACCAAATATATACATATATCTCTCACAGGTACCAATCACTGAATTCCATTGTCTCGTTGAGACCCTCTGGATGCTAGGTTTGAAGCTTAAACATCCAGGATACTTCCCTTCTACAAAGTCTTTTATATATATATATCACCACCCCTTATGGTGGGATAAAATTTCTCTATTCCTATCACTTTTAGACCTTTGGGATTACATTTATGATTCTCGAAAAAAGCTGGCAGTGGAGATATTCAAGTGGCTCCCTCTTGAGAAAAGCTAAAACACACTGACCGCAAGCAGTCACAGAGAAAAAAATTCAGAGTAGAAGTTAACAGCTAAGTACACTGATTTACTACATTCTTGCCAAATATATGCTACTACCTGCCATTGCCCAGGTTTAAATCAGTTTCTGAAAATATCTTTTCTACAACATTTAATTTTGTGAGCCTATGTCACAAGAGTCTGCAATCACAGATGACTTTACATTGCACATAAATGTTTGCCACCATTTACATTTTTTTTTTGGTGGTGCAAAAGACAAGTGTTTTGAATCTGGCAGTGCATTGTAAAAAATATACCAGTTGACATAGTAAGCAATGTATTTCAAAACCTATATGGGTAATGACAAGAAAAAAATATGGTCAGATTTGTGACTTCTGAAAATCAGTTGAATTACAGAAGTAGCCAAATTTACTTGTGAACTACTATCCCCAATGTCCACCAATTTGTCATTTTTATTGCTGTCTGTCAAATCATGACTGACTTCCCTGACTTTCCTCCACTCCTTCTTGTTACTGCTATCCATTTGTCTGCTGTCTTCAGATCTTGTTCTACCATCTCTTCTCCACCCCAAACTCAGAGCCGGATTTAGACCTCATGGGCCCCTAGGCAAGATATTGGTTCCCCCCCCCCCTTCATACACACAGTGGCCCCTCACACACACATAATACACACACAGCGGCCCCTCACACACACATAATACACACACACAGTGGCCCCTCAAACACACATAATACACACACATAATACACACACACACAGTGGCCCCTCACACACACATAATACACACACAGTGGCCCCTCACACACACATAATACACACACAGTGGCCACACACACACACATAATACACACACACACAGTGGCCACACACACACACACATAATATACACACACACATAATACACACACACACACACAGTGGCCACACGCAGGAGAGGGCTGGCAGACTTTAGCCCGGGGAACAAGCACATAGCACTGGCCCATAAATAGCGGCCCATCCTTAAAGGGTGGTTTTTGGTACAATATATATTTATCTATATAAAAAGAGACTATTTTAGTGTTGCTTAATCCATATATATATTTTTATGCCCAGAGCTGGATTAAGGCTCTGGGGGGCTTGAGCACTTTAGACAGGTTAACCCACTATGATGTAACATGGTTATCATTTTAGACACATACACAGGCAATACTGTGTGCACTACTGTTAGGTGTACACAGTTCTGCCTTCACAAGCAGTACACGGTGAAGCGGGACATACCTCCCAACTCTCCTAAGTGAAACAGTCACCCAAATTCGGGACTGTCCCACCAGATTCAGGACAGTTGGCAGACTGTCCTGCTCTCTCCTACCTGTTCTTGTCACGGTCACCACTTGTGGCTGCTGGTTACTTTAGCTCATTTGCTGGTTGTCTGGATCCTGGAATATTGGAGGCCCTATTTGGAAAAAATGGGTACATAAAATTTAGAAAACTCCAACTAGTCCCAGTGTTAAATCAATAGCACCCACATTTTATAATTAGGCCTCCCACCAGCCACAACATTAAAATAATATTCACATTTGATAAATAGATCTCTTTCCCTCCGACCAACCCTGACATTAGATAGCACACACATTTAATATATAAACCTATTTCCCTCCCTCCAAACAGACCCAGCAATAATTTAAATAGCAATTACATTTAACAAGTATTACCCTTTCCCAAAACAATCACAGGCATTCAAAATACATAATCACATTTAATAAATAGACCTCATTTTCCACAAACAGCCCCACAATCAATAAATAGCTTCCAAACCACCCCAGCATTAAATCAAAGGTCTAATTACCCCATTATAAATTCATAGGCCCCACTATTAAATTAAATTGCCCCACCATTACCCCACAAATAAAATAGCACCCAATAATTAGTCCCCACCTGCACTCCACAATTAAATTAATAGCCTACCTCCCACATTGTATTAAGAACCTCCCCACACACACTAACTACATTCATTTACTGCCTCCCCCCCCACACACTACATTAATTTACTGGCCCCTCACTCACTCAATATTTTGGCCCCTCACTCACACACACAATATATTGGACCCTCACTCACACACACAATATATTGGTCCCTCACTCACACACACAATATATTGGCCCCTCACTCACACACACAATATATTGGCCCCTCACTCACACAATATATTGGCCCCTCACTCACACACACACAATATATTGGCCCCTCACTCACACAATATATTGGCCCCATACTTTTATATATACACAATATGCTTGCTGACACACACACACAATATGCAGACACTGACACACACAATATGCAGACACTGACACACACATTTATCCAGACACTGACAAACACACACAATATGCAGACACTGACACACACCATATGCAGACACTGACACACACAATATGCAGACACTGACACACACAATATACTGACACTGACTGACAAACACACACACAATATTAAACCCCCCCCCCGCAATTACCTTGCTCAATCCGCCCTGCGCTCTGCAGTCTTCTGACATGGGACGGCACCTGCATAGGGAGTCTATTAGCATGGCACCAGAAAAGGGAGGGAGGAGACCAGCCACCACACTAGCCCCTCCCCCCTCTCAATGGCACCCTCCTCCAACTCGCGGCACCCCCCCCCCCCCGCATGAGTCGCGCGGGGGGGGGGGGGTGCCGCGAGTCGAGGGAGGGGCCACAATTAATTTTTTTTTATATTTTTTGTTGTACCCCATCCTGGGCCCCCTGAGAGGTGCTAGTCCCTAGGTAGGTTCCTAGGTTGCCTAGCGGTAAATCCGGCCCTGCCCAAACTTCACTGGCCCCAACAAACGTAAGGAGCAAACCTATGTTAATGTTGTCAAAAGCCTGCAATGTCAACTATACAATGATAACATAAAGACAAAAGTAATTATTAGGGATGCTTCAATTTTTTTACATTTTTTTCAAACTGGTACATCAAATTGGCTCTAATGTTCAAAATTTAAAATTAAATTATAAATTGTTTTGACTACAGACTAAAACATTTGATTTTTAAACAGTCTCTGGAAGCACACATCACTGTGATTCCTAAAGAGGGTAAGGATCCATCCCAATGTCATAGTTATAGACCTTTCTCTCTTCTTTTATCTTTTTTTTTTCCAAATTGTTTTTGTTATTGACATTTTGAAGCAAAGCAATACAAGGTACAATACTGATGGACAAAATATTTAAGTGACTATGTATTGAGAAATATTGTACAATCAATATCTATTATGGATTACAATAGATACTTTTAAATGCACCATATAACAATAATGTTCTCAACATGTATAACTATGGTTAGTGTATATAACACGTATGAGAATTCTTTGGATAATTTTGGTAGAAATAAAAAATATTTGCTTAATGTGCTCAATTACTGCCGTGCGGGAAAGTACACCTATTTTACAATAGAATAGGTGGGTCATCAGCAACAATTCTCAATTCATACCATGAGGTTGACAAGAAACATTTATAAATTTGTGATTTGATATCCAGCTGTAACAAATCAATGTAACTTTCCCACATTTCGAATGAGATTTTAACTTTAGACTCTCTAGCAAGTGAGGCTTCAAGACAATCCATTTTGAATATATAGAACAACTTTTCTTTAAATACATTGAAGGGAGGAGTCCCACGTTGTGACCACACCTGTAAATTGGTCTTTCTAGCCGCTGCACTGATGGCCAGAAGGAGACGTCTACCACCCCTAGTCACACGTTGACCCTTAGGTAGGATGCCCAGGATTTCCCAACGAGAGGTAAAGGGGAGTTAATTTACAATATTCTCGGTAACAAACACTTTAACCTTAAGCCAGAAGGCTCTAACCAGAGAACAGCTCCATAAACAATGGAATAAATCTGCATTCACTTCATGACAGTGTGGACAGCGCTGAAAAGATGTTGAACCCTTCATGGTACTCCAGTGATGGAAATTATATAACCTATGATAAATATTCAAAAATTATTCAGTATACATGGTTGCTGGTAGCAAACGGCAAGAAACTTCTAGGTTTTTCAGAAGAGTATCCACTGTTAGATCTGGGAATGAACGTAACCATTGAGAAAGACCTGTTATAACCTTAGAGTGTTCAATTCGATTTCTGATAAAATTATAATGGAGGGTGAAAGCCTTACATTGAGGAGGGTTATGAGACAAAAGAGAATCCATTGGGTTCTGCCAATCATATGGTGAGAATTATGTTATTACATTAGTGATATAATGGTGTATCTGGAAATATTCAAAGGGAAAGGGACCAAGAAAGTTAAATTTCTTTACTGCTGGGGCATATGTAAGGAGTTGCTTATTTGGAATATCCAGCAAACAGCCTATATTGGTAATACCACGTTCTTTCCAAGTCACAATAGGGTAGGAGGATAAGCCATTTTGAAAATCAGGGTTTAATGTGAGTGCTTGAAAAATATAGTTATGAGAATTTCGATTTAAATTATGTCTCAAAATATGCTAAATCTTGCCTGTATTCCATAAGAGAGGATTATCTTTTATATCTTGGGGAATGTCCCAGTCCTGCATATGAAAGAAGGAGACCAAGTTGAGATTCGAAAGAAAGTTACTTTCTAACAAAGTATCTGTAAAAATATTTGTACCGTGTAGCCAATCTGTTAGGTGTCCCTCTCTCTCTACTTAATGTAAACATGAAGCTATATATGTGAAACTCATACCAAACATATTTAAGATCCTCCTTTTTAAACTAATCCACTCTGACCAGGTGGGGTTTGTCACGGGTCAAGAGGCATGGGATGACACCAAAAATGTTATAGATTTACTACATTGTTTCAAATTCTTCCAATCCCTCCATGCTTCTTTCCATGGATGCAAAAAGGCCTACGACAGCTTAGACTGGAGGCTTATGCAAAGCATATTGGTACACAAGGGACTGGGTCCGATAGGCTTTCACAGGATTCTGGCACTCTCTAAATATCCCATCAGCGAAATCAAAAATTAATATTGCCCTTTCAGACCCTGTTGAGATTAATAATGGGACTAGGCAGTTTCACTCCTTATTTTTGTCCTCTGTATGGAGGCCTTGACAAGAGCCATCAGGATGAATACAAATATCTCAGGGGTTAGAGTCAGATAAGATGTTGATAAATCGGTCGACTATCTCCTAGCAGTGCTCACCAATCCAATTATCTCTCTTCCAAATTTGGTAGATGAATTTCAGAAATTTGGCAAATATTTTTAAAATTAATTATTCTAAGCATGTAGCACTGAATATTTCTTCCCCCCACTCTATGTAAGTATTTTGGAGTGGTTATCAATAGAGATATTTGAAAGATCTTTCAAGATAATTTACTCCCGATACTCATGTGCAGATCTGAGTTGGTGGTGAAAGAAAAGCTTTTCCTGGATAGGGAGGACCAACATAGTCAAGATAAATATTTTCCCAAGAATTCCATACATATTACAAGCCCTACCCTACCCATATTCAGCAAATGTGGTTCACAAATTTACATTGTATCATAAAAAACTTTGTATAGGGTGGGAGAAAGCCTTGCTTCTGACATAATATCCTATGTAGTTGCAAATATTTGGGTGGACTTCATCTCCCCCAATTTTCTACTTATTATGATACCATCATGCTTGGCAGAATCTTAGAGTGGACTAAATTGCAGGGGGACAATCAGTGGGTGTTTATACAAAACAGCTCTCTTCAATCACACATTGAACTGACTCCTTGGCTATACAAATTAGACAGTCTGCACCATCCTACCATTGGTTCAATTTTGGCTTTGGCCACATTTCACCTCTGACACCTTTGTTTGGTAATCCTGATTCCCCAACAGAGTATGTCTGATAAGGCCTTTGTTCAGTGTCTCCAGCTCGGGATTACACAAGCCACGCAGTAGGTGTCCTCTTCGGATGTTTCCTGTTTCAACAATATTAAAGCAAAGTGGTTGCTACGCAATTCAGAAATCTGGCGTTATTTCCAGATCAAACATTTTCTGACCTCAGCTAATGTTCATAAATACATTGTCAGGGTATCCACAATATATGAATCCATGTGCTTGTCCATCTCGCTTATCTGATTTATAAACTGCTTATGAAAAACACGTTTGACCCACTTCCGAAATATATGAGATTGGGAGCGAGATCTTGGTGATGCAATCATGTAAAATGATTGGGCAGATATATCTGGTGCCACATAGGCCTGCTTGGCTAGCGAACTGGTCCTAGAAACTCAATATAAAGGGATGACTAGATGATATCTTTGTCTGTGGCTGGATCACTTATAAATAACTTATTTGTGGCTGGATCATGTAGAAATAACTTATTGTAGGTATTTATTTTAATTAGGAGTGCAGTGCACCTCTGTATATCATTGCAAATGTACTTATATTTTTATATCGATATGTGTGGAAATGTATTGACTACTAAGACAGTATGTCATGTTTGGGTTTTGAAACTGTCTGGAGACAAGTGATCTCATGGCATTTAGACCTTTCCATCGCTGAGTGACGAAAACATCTATTGAGCCTGAAAGACAGGAGGAGGTAATTATACTTGCTAGTAGACTCCCTATGCAAGTGATCACAGATGAATGTGAATTTTGCAAGTTAAATTCCATTCAAAGCAAGATTAGAGAAATATTATATCCTAATGGTAAACATTCAATAGAAAACCTCAGATGTAGTGGTGTCGCTAGCAGCTATGTAAAAAGGTGTTAAACCCCTCCAGGCTGATTTAAGGGCAGTCAGCATGCAGCACCTGGATTGGTTAGTGTTTCAGGAGGCTGAATTATCTCCTGTCAGAGTATCTGTGTAAATCTGTATAAAAAGCACACTGTTTGATCATGTATTAGTATTATACTGTACTCTCTGGATATCACTAGGTATAGTGTAAGTAGGGTGTATAGTGTATAGGGTACGTGTGTAACTGTACTATTTTTCTCTTCCTGAGCTAATAAATATCACTGCTTAAGGAACCTGCTTTGACGTCTACTTACCTGCTGTAATTCCCATGACCTACAGATGAGACCCAATCTCATCTGTTATCCGGCTGTGCTAAAGTTGGAACCCAGCGCCTAGTACCAACGCTCTGCCCACTGCACTACAGCTATGGCCAGTATGATAGGCCAGGGGGAACCATCGACAGCAACTCTGATCTGAAAGCAAGATGTCAAGTGTACCAGCCCAGGTGTACCAGCAAGGAAGTATTCTAGCATTGAGAGTTACACAGAAGGATGTGGTTCTAAGTGCAGCTAAGGAGCCTAGTGGTGTCAGCAGCAAAAGCCCCTCTTACTGCGGTTAGAGGGCTCATTTAGGATAAAGAAAAGGGGATGGTGGCAAGGCAAGTCCAGCTGGTCCTCAGCAACAACAGACAGGGTGGCATAGGAGGCATATCCTGTCACATTGTCCAAACTTCTTAGCGAGAATTTACCCAAGGGTAAATGCTGGGCGTGTTCTAAATTGCTTGAATGGTGTAATTTCTACTTCAAAGACTATACTGGGAGGGAGATTCCAGAGACTCCTTTTTGGCTCTTTAATAGGATCTCAATATCTCAATACAACAAAAATTATTTTTTTAATTGATTCAATTGCACTGCAAAAATGGTAATCCTGGTTCATTGGTGGTCTCTTACCCCTCCAACTTTAAAGGGATGGTTTGCCAGGATAGCATATTTACAAAGCATGGACGACATTATCCTCTCATACCCTTTTGACAAATTTGAAGTCTATTGCCCCACATGGGGAAATTGGTTGGAATTTACAGACTCTTTGGTATATAACTCCATACAATCCACACATTCATGAGTTAATGGAACATAGTCGTAGTCCCCATCTATTCATGCTATCCCCTCTTGTCCCCCAGAGATCCTGAACCCTAGAATAGGATACCATTCATGATATTCCCTCTATTTCCCTCACCTCTCTCAACATTCCCCCCCTTATTTCTCACTCCTCTGTTTGTTATTATTTTTGTGTTCTCCTATGCCGTGCCTCGCTCTCAAGTGGAAGATACCAGCAATTCAAAGTTTATTAGTATAAATGTCCAGACACTTAGCTACACTTTATTATTTCTTATTTTAATGTGCTCTAAGAGTATTATGCATTACGAAAACATCCTGTAGTTCTGTCCAGCTTTTATCCATTTACCCTTTTGATACACTCGTGTATGTTATATCGGTATTTAAAGTCAAAATCTGCTGACGGATCTTTGTGGACTTAGTCCAATTCATTAATGTGTAATAGTTACACTGTTTAGAACATAATCATTGTGCCAAATCTGATGACAGAACCAATGTTTTTAGTGAGACTAATACTTAATGATCTTTGTCCCTATTAGGATGCATACAGTCTCTCCAGTAACTATACCATAAGTTTAATGAGACAGTAATGTCAATATCACAGATGATGGTAGTGAAGCAGTTGGTATAGATCCAGAGGAACCACAAGTGAACAGAATCATTAGCAATAATATTTGCAATATTTTCAGGTGTAAAAATCTTCCTTCAAATCTTCCAGTGTAATAGTCAACATAATTTGGAACAAAGTCAGTCACTAAAGTGCTAAGTGCCAAGGATCCAACTATTGCCATATCCTAATATGTTTTGTTATAGTGTGACTACTTCATCATAGAATAGTGAGGGTACTACTCCAAATAGTTATGTAGTGCAATATTAACTTGACCGAGCGCAGCTGTTCTAAAGATTCATATGAACAGTCAAAAAACGCATATGTTTAGGAGCCAGAATGAGAAGTCATATTATTAAATCAATAAAACTTAATAGTCAACATAAATAACTCACAAAAGAAAGTAATCTGAATGAATGGGCTTGCTCTGCAGGAGCAGTCATGAGCATCTGCATTTAATAAGTCTATTAAGTGCTCAGTCATAAGTTGAAAACTCTCAAAGAGATCACTACTTTATGTTTTATAGCTCACACCAACATTTCAAAGATAAATAATATTAAACATATATAGGAATATATCCTATTCCTAGCTTATTCTTAAAAGATCTAAAAAGATTTGTTGCAATGTTTGCAAGACTATTGTCAACTATAATGTAGACTGCACGCTAACTGATCATTGTGTGAAATCCATTAGATCAATGACACAATAAAAAATCCTATGCAAACATAATCCTCAATTGAAGCCAAAGAGGCACCTGCACTTATAAACAACCATATATATATATATATATATATATATATATATTTAGAAAAAAATTCTAGTTCAGAATGATGTCCCATTAAATAGAAATACTAGCTCAGAATACTGTCTAAATAATATAGTGCTATCTATCTCTCTCTCTCTATAATATATCTCTCTATACATATCTATCTCTCTATACATATCTATCTATCTATCTATCTATCTATCTATCTATCTATCTCTCTATACATATCTATCTATCTATCTCTCTATACATATATATCTATCTATCTATCTATCTCTCTATACATATATATCTATCTATCTATCTATCTCTCTATCTATCTCTCTATACATATCTATCTATCTATCTATCTATCTCTCTATACATATCTATCTATCTATCTATCTCTCTATACATATCTATCTATCTATCTATCTATGTATATATATATACACATATATATATATATATATATATATATATATATATACATATATATATATATATATATATATATATATATATATATATATATATAATCATTCTCAAGTGAAATCAAACTCCTCTATGATAAAACTATGTTAAAAACTGCAAGACAAATATTCGATCCACACCGATTTGGCATTTACATCAATAGATAATTTGACTTATTAGAACAATGTAGTGATGTGTACAGTGTCAAATGATGCTGTCTGTTTATTTTATGGCAGGACATTCACATACTTAATTTATTAAAAGGGTAGCTATATAGTTATACAATCCACATAACTGTGAATATCATCAGAACTAGTGACTAAAATAATTTACAGTTAACTGCTATTACCAAATGCAATTCATCAGTAGTAAACATTTAGGGGTAAATGTATCAAATAGCTTTTTTTGCAAATTGCCGATGTCCACCGACTTTGCATTGTAAATTTAAAGCAGCAATAGCTTTAAAGGTAAGTTTTGCCTTTAAAGGTATTGCCGCTTTAAATTTAACATGCAAAGTTGCCGGATATCAGCAATTTGCAAAAATTGCAGTTTGATACCTTAGCATTAGATCTTTATTGATGGACGGGTAAACATTCAATAAGAGCCAATACTTTAATTTACCATTTAAACCTGAAGTGTTAAAAAATGACTTTCATGTATATTAGTCATTCTCAACAGAAACCAGTTCCAAAAAGTATATCAATAAAGAGAAAAATAAGTAGCATTAATATATATAAATCATCCACACTAGTAGTCTGATAATATTCTGAAACCATGATCACATGACTTTATTCAGAAATGAGCAAGTATGTTCACAATGAGCGTGATTATGCTAACACAGGCATAAGTGTGACTATGAAAATACATAATCAACAAAATTTATACCTTCACTAGATATGGTAAATTTCCAATATATATTGATTCCAATGATGGAGTCATATAATCTTATTTAAAAAACAAAACAAAAAAAACCCCAATGTCTACAGATGGTATGGTTAAGTTCAAAGGAAACTTGAGCAGATGACAAACCCACGCTTGACTTTACTAGTGTGAACCAAGGGTACAGCTTATCCAAGAATCAAATTGATACAATAATATACAAATTAATTTGTAGAACTATGGAAAATTAAACTAACTATCTTCGTATTAATAGAGGAATTTGCAATCATAAATTAATTTAAATCAGTTCTCAGTAAAATAATATTAAATAACAATATTAAATACCAACCCCTAATGAGTGAAAAACACATATATTGTGGTATAAGGGGCAACCCCTGGCTCAGTGAATGATGTTAACAGGAGTCAAGGTGTTACTTTTGTTGTGGTAGCTCCTTGCCAAAGTCAACATTTCTGATGGTGCAAGTTCTCAGTGAGAGAAGCACAGAGTGTTGTTGCTAGGCAACAGAAGGCTTGAATAGGCTGACCACAATAGTAGCAGGAGGTAAGGTAAGATTGTGAAAAAATGCTGGTGAGGGCTAAGGTGGTTGATTGACCAAAAAAGGGACTGGCTAGAGTCCGAAAGACAAAGGAAAAGACATCTAAGGAGAGTGAATAGTTGAAACAATGCTTCTCTAAATAAATGATGTGTAGATTACGATTGTACAAGCAAGCAAGGAATACAAAAAGTTGCCTGTCACAAATGTCATAGAGATAAAGGGAGTCTAGCCAGTAAAGCAGGAGGGAGTCAGAGCTCATCAATAGAAAAAGAGAGATCAAAGGAACCATAGAAATTAAATTAGCAACAATAATGACAGCTGAGAAAGTTAATGATCTATAAATAACTGCCACAGGATTACATACATGAGAATTGCTTACCCCCAACCGAGTTGATGAGAGTGAGAAATAGATTGAAAGTTAACAAGGAATGAAAGATTAAAAGCATGGAAAATAAATGGAGAAACTATTGAGAGATTAAGATGAAACAAAACAAACAATTATTCTGCATCATGGTCTAGGAGATCTTGATACAGGTCTAGCACAGGATTAAAGCAAATTAAAGTAACCACAATTGAGAGTAAAGGAGGGCCTGACTTGGCTGAGTGGGATATAGTTGCTTTAATTGTTTGACAAATCCAGATACATTTTTGAAGATCAAAATTAATAAAACCCACTTTCACTTTCTGGCTATCAATGTGCAATAAGAGACCATCAGTAACCCAAAGTTACAAATTTCCTACTTAGTGCACTTTAATAGACTCATTACAGACTATCAATTATTGTATTATTAGTTTATTTAGTTCTTTTCAACTTATTTATTAATAAAGTATTTACTTTTAGCATATTTAATATCGAAGTGTTTATTATTGTAAATTTTTATTATTCGACTTTTAACGTATTTAGTATTTAAGTATTTATGATTGTCGTTTTTAACCAATTCATTTACAAGGTATTAGTGGGTTTATAACATATTTATTAGTTGTCTGTCCGCGATCAGTCGGTATCATATTCATTATTGTGATGAATGCTAGCTCAATTCATGAGATTCACTATACTTTTTCCTTCAGTGTAACACATGCCACACTTTAATTGCTACAGTTATTAATTTTGTTCAACTTCAACAATATAATAATAATAATATCAACAATAATATACCTAAGATCTTTGCAATGACATAAATCTGTGTTAGAGAGTAGGGTTATAGCATATCTGGATGTTGGCTTCAGGTAGACTCCCAAGCCGACCCTTGGTTGTGGGAATCTCATCCATGACCCGGAAGCTGAGAAAGAAGCCTTTGGTGATGGAAACCAGACTCTGCTGGCTCCCTGATCTGATAATTTACCCAAATAATTAAACAGTCAAACAATATACCACGTCTATTTTGTCAGGAAACCCCTCCTGACTAACTTTGGCTGTCACAAATCGAACTCTGCGCACTCATGGAAATTTACTGTAAGGGGACACACATAATTCCAGTACTCAATATTCCATTTACCAATCCCTAAGGTTACATATCTAACTGGTCCCTTCCCCAACACAGGCACCCACTTGCACACCTTTCAACTGCCACCATCCACATATAAGGCCTGTAGAAAACCTCAGACTTAATTACCAAATTGTGTACAATCTGCTTTCTGATAGCTAAAAGAGTTAACAATTCCCACACTTGTATTGAAAGGATTAACGCAGCCAAGCAATCAACCTCTTCTAAACAGGCAGTGACATTATTTAGAGCAATAAGGACTGCACTTATTAAATTGGAATTTAATACACACAAAATGTACAATGCAGTACAGATTAAATCAATTAATAAAAGTTGACAAAACATACAGTAAAACAGATGTAATAAAAAGAGAAAGTTTTACATATGAGTTGTGTAATCTGTGCCAAGGGGAATTGGCTTGAAAGATGGACAGCTTATCAATGTTGATTGACTTCCCAAAAGTCTGACAATATCTTGTAAGTGTTCTCATCTTTTAAAGACAATTTTTCCCCTTTCCCCTCCCACTGGTGGTGGTCTCCAGGGAAGTCTTGTAATAAAGTTTTGCAAACACTATTTATATCTTCCCTGTTTAATGCTAAAATGAAGCATAATTTTTCTGGGGAGTGTCACACAGACCCAATTGTATCAACAATAAATTCAATACAAATTTACCAATCTACAGGTACCAAACAGAGATAGAGTCCTACGTGACAGATAGCTCTAATCGACATATTGGTTGCCCTTCATCATCCTATTAATGAATATTTGGTTTATCAATAATTATATTGATTGTAAGTGGTATTTTGGAAATTTAATTATATTTGCCTATTTAATATATAGCAAGCCATCATGTGGTCACAAGAGCCCATGTCTCTATGTGTAAGACCTCTTGCTAGTATGGTTCCATGGATTACTTATTCATTTCATTTTAGGTGTCAAAAAACACTCTTCAACCAGGACATAGCTCACCCCATGATATGTTCAAAGATGTTAATTTCTCCCTAAAGATGACAATGTTATCTTGTAGTTCTTGGGTCTGCTAGTACCCTGCAGGGCCACAGAGTAAACACAGACCACCTCACATTTTACACATTGCGTTAGATCATTAGCTCTGTGGAAGCAGGGCTTTACTTTGAAATCATTTGCATTCCACCCTAGGTTTCAGAGTAACACACATTATACATAGATTCATTTGATATACAGTATTTACATTGCAGTTCCTTATTATTATGCTTTGTTCACCACAGTTAAGGTATGGGTTAATCCTTATAACAGTAATTCCTCCCTTTTCACTACACTTATATTAAAATAAGTGGAGAGGAGATTTCTCGTATGACTATTTATCCTCATTGGGCACATGGCAAAGTTTTACAACACACTATGGGTTTTAACGTTATTAATGATATTCCATCAATGTTTTGTAAATCTCTACCTCAAAAGCCTAGCAGTTCTACCATTTTATTACAAATTACAGCTATATTGCAATAGATAAATAATTAAGCTTTTATTTCAATTAATAAAACCATTAATCTTAAACAAGGTTTTGTATCTATTAGAAATAATATCTTGTTTTTGACATGCTTGAGTATGTAAGTAAGTAAGGCATGATGTCTTACCACATTTAAAAAACACATGTAGCCTAACAGGTATCCAATTAACTCCTAAATTGAATCAGCCCAAAAATTGTGAACGTACTGTGAACAAGTTTGAGATCCTTAAACCTCTCAAATAAATTCAAGTATCTCTAGTGAATATAAGGTCACAAATGAAACCACTTCACCCTTAAAAAAAACTCAAGAGAATATAAATGTGTATCATTTCCTTATTCTTTATTTTGAACTGCTAAGTTACATTTAAACTACACTTACGTCTAATATCACTTAGGAATGACAGAACTTCATTACTGCTTGCTCACCTCACAGATAGTTTGCAAACAATTAATGAGCTTTGTAAAGCACCTACAATTATCACCATAACTATTTTAACGCTAACACAGTGAAAAATTAGAACAAAATTAGAATAGATGGCACACCCCTACTGCTCACACACCTTGCATATTGTTTGCAAACAAGTAATGAGATATCTGAAGATCTTTAAACCATATAAAAAAGATGTACTAGATACAAGTGTAAATATTGGCAGAATTTACGCACAATGTGCAGTATAGTACATTTACAAATAGTATCTCCACTAAACATATACTACAATCTAACAATAAAAATGTGCCAGGAGATGTAAGATTTTCTCCTCAGTATTGCATGATTGTATAGTTAACTTTAGAAACTTCTCAACTTCATTAAACTTCCTGAAAGATCCAAGAAGCAAGAATGTGAGGTTATAGCTGCCAATTTATCACTGTCAGTATTCAACATACAGTTAAAAAGAATTTGAGTATTTGTATTTATTTAAATTAATTTTCAATATATTGTCTTCACATGCTTCTATGGAAACAGTGTTAGGATGTCAAAGAAGATAAATGGTTTACCCAATAAATGATGAGTTGGATGCATTTTATAAAAGTGCTGTGGTTACAGTACTTGTATTCACATGCCATAATCATTCCATATTTAGCCATTTTTATGACATTTAATAGATTCACAAAATGTCGGAATAGCAGTCACATTAGAGGAAGAGGATGACATGGAGAGGAATGGTTACAGTTAGTAGAGAATGATATTTTGAAAAAAAAAAAAAGCCAACTGTTGGAATTGATTTTAAAGAAACTATTCCTGTGAAGGTGAAATTGGGTAGAATGTCTATTATAAGATTAATGACAAGAAATATAGGTCAATTGCAATGCAGCTTGCTTTAAAAGAGCAGCTTTCTGAAATCCCAGAGCATGTTCAAAACTCTTCTTATAATAATATGCAGGGCAGCAGATGGGATTTGGTCATGGTGCAAAGACTACAGATTAGTTGTTATGTATTTAATGCATATATAATTGGCAACGGAGGAGAGGATGTATAAATGAATCTTGATAATGGAAAATGTCAGGCATTTCCTGTCACATAGCAAAAGATTTAGTTTACAAAGACATACGATAAGAAGAAAGATGAAGAGGAAAATATGTCTTAATGCTGTCTTTTAGATAAATGAATCTAAGACGTGGATTTTCTGCACCAAGGAACTTTCAAGTGATTGGATGCATACAGTTTTGATAAAAAAATGTTTCAAGAGAAGTAATATGTAAAAATAATTGCAAAATTTTCTAAATCTCCAGCACAACAGTGAGTTATAATAAATGTTTATTACCAACAGAGGCCATCTGATAAAAACAAAGCCTTCCAACTGTTTAATGGTGGATACAAAAAGTATTGCCAAGTTGAAATGCACAGCAGTAACCAGCTGCAAAGTTGGTTTTAAATGTTTAGCCCCATGTGTGAGACAGGAGCTGATTAGTACTGTGATAAAAGATGCAAATAAATTAAGTGCACACATTAAAGTGTTGGTTAATTACTTAAATTCTGAATGCTGATGTTCAGACTTTAGTGCCAGTTGGATAATGTAAAAGAAATTATGGGATAAATTACTATTTATAAGAGTTTATGAGAATGAATACTTTCTTTACAACATCGAAGTATGATTTTTCAGCAAAATGTAGACAACTTGATGTATATTTAAATAGCTAATTTGCACTTTTAAAGGAACACTAAACATAGCAAGTTGCTTAGTGTAAAAAATGACAATTAATATTGTAGTGCCTTAAAAATTAGGAGAGTCCTTTAAATCCTTGGCAGTCTCCACAGCAGAGAGACTATATGAAAATAGAGAAATGATAAGATATTTATTATGCATTGTTATGACACTTAATGTAAAGCAGAGGCTATATATTGTCTTTGTATAAACAGTAAGATTGTAATTGTATGTGAGCATTTGCTGCCTGGTAAAGTATTGGCACTTAGAGAGGTAAGGGAGTGCTGGAAGACATTGAAGCTTGTGTCTGGAGCTGTTTATCAGCTGATATTTCTATCAGTGAGGAGAAGGAGCTGGAGACTGCTGCTGACAGGACATTCCATGCACTGCAGCGGTCACCTCAGCCGCAAATAGAGGAGTCTAAAGTGAGAGTTAAGTGTGGTGAAACGTGCACTGAGAGAAACAATGAACCCCAGACAATCAAGAGAGAAAGAACAGATTTGAGGGAAAGTCAGAGAGTATATGTGTGAAATATTCCCAGGATAAAATAAATAGAAAGCATAGAATTAAGAATATGAGACATGAGAAACAGGTAAAGAGCAAAGAGAGACAGAACTTTGATAAAGAGAGAACAGATTTAAAAATAAAGCCATCATCATCTTCATCAATATTTATTGGAGACCACAGATTCCGTAGCACCGTACAATCATCATACAAATATACACATACATGAATTCAAAAAGCGTAGTAACACATATATGAAAAGAATTGAACATAATAGTAAATACAAGACAGCAATCACACATGATTGCAACATTAGGTACAAATACAATAATGAATTATATGTGAACAATTATTACAGCTAGTACAGGTACAAGTATGAGTGGATCATAAGTGAGGCTGTGTGGTATGTATGACCATCCATGGTGCCAGAATACAGGGGGCGAGATACAGCATATTCAGAGCCTTAAATATTGTCTAGTTATGTCTCTGGATATGAAGGTTTAGGAGGGTATAGGTAAAGCAACCGTGAAGAGGTGTGTATTGAGAGAGCATTTTAAGGATGGTAGGCTGGGTGAGGGTCAGGTAGAGTGGGCCAAGGAGTTCCATAGTTGGGGAGCAGCATCATCATCATCACAATTTATTTATATAGCGCCACTGATTCCGCAGCGCTGTACAAAGAACTCATTCACATCAGTCCCTGCCCCATTGGAGCTCACAGTCTTAATTCCCTAACCTACACACAGACAGACAGACAGAGTTAGAGAATATGGTCAATTTTGATTGCAGCCAATTAACCTACTAGTATGTTTTTTGGAGAAGTCTTGGAGACGGGAGTAGGAGGAGATCATAAGAGGGGAAGACAGGCAAAGGTCAGAGGTGGAGCAGATTAACTAATATAGGGGTGACTGTGAGCAAGTGCAGGAGCTGTCAGAGAGACAGGATATATAGAGGAGCGAGTTAGAGATAGGTAAAAAGAAAACCTGGCAGAGGATTGTAACAGGGAACAGATGTGAGGAACAAATAACAAAGAAGTGATGCAAACAGGTGAAAGCTGACAAGAAATACAAACACTGAGAAGGAAATAAATAAGATTATATATTTATTACATCTTTGTGTAGCATCAAAAAGTAATATAAAGTTACTTTTTGTTATGCCTTAGTGATAAATCTAAAGTAAAACACAGAAACATATAGGACCGGATTCAGATTGGAATGCAAGCGTAAACTTAACTTCCAAATATAGTTGGAGATAAATCCAGATCTGAATGAATAGCGGATGCATCAGCTTGACAACTGACACACCCCTCAGGCACTTAAATGTTGCGTGAATCAGGGTGATTCATAAGATTATTAACCAAAGACAAATGAGAACTTTAAGCAAATTGCAGATAAGGCCAAATATATTTGCTTAAATCCAGTGTTAACAGCACCTGCAATTAAACAAAGACTTTTCTCACATGTTAAAATGTATCAGTCAAGCTGGCCTGTCCTTTATTGTAAATATTATAATTCCAACCAATATTTCCACTACAATTAGAAACCCTTTTGCTATGCTCAACAGGATACTAAATGGTGAGGAATGTAAATTTAAATCCTTGGATAAGCACAGCAGAGACAAGTATGAAAGGGCCAGGCTGTAGGGGATGAAAAGAATCCAGGGATCCAGTGTTCAGAGTTGCAAAAATTTCTGCACACAATGATGGAGTAACAAGTCAAACTTCAAAATCAGATAGGTTTAATCAGATAAAGTCAAAAATCCTAAACAGAGGAGCATTGTAGTGCATCTTGGTTAGATACTTCCTGAGTGGCTCCTCCTCTCCAACCCGCCCATTTTTTCTCCTGAGTAACATAGATCAGCAAATACCTCTGGCAACTGATATTGCTGCATCTGATGGGAGGCCACAGTAAATGAAAAAAAATTAGGTAAAGCATTACCAATATTATAAAACTTCTGTGTACTTAAATTGTTGACAAGCAGCAAAACTGCAAATGAGCTAGTGAAAGAGAAATGCTAAGTAGATGCTGGCATTAAATGACAAGCTATTTGACTACAAATGTACAGCTAAGGGAAGAGCGGATATATTTGAACTTGACAATAGAATAGACATGATCCATAAAGAGTAGAATAATATAATTGATCACAACAATAAAATAGGTATAGCAGAAGACAAAATCTCAGTGCTAAATGGTCATTCAGCGACAATTACAAAATATGGAAAATCACATTAAAGGTATTCAAAACAACACTGAAGACCTACAGAATATTTTTTTGTAAAAACAAAAAACATGGACTTTTTAGGGATACTGGAATGTTAGAATCTGAAGACTTATTCCATTTGTGTTTCACATGATTTCTAAAAGAGAAAGAGCAAGAAGCTTTGGCAACATGATACTGACTAAAATAGAGAGAGCACACCGCATGGAGTCAGTGAAAGAATCAGATAACCAATGTCTAAAACTTAGAATTGATAGTTTCCTGTATTTCACAGACACAGTTATAGCGATTGGGAAACTACAGGCAATCACGGGGTCTATTCTTTGAATATAACAACAAAAGAGTTCCCATCTGTATGCCCGTTGTTAATCCCGAAGAATTTCTTATTTAAACTGGTCTGCTACACACTATCTTCACACAAGGAATAAATGTCTTCTAAGATAGTATAAGATAGAAATGAAGAAGACCCATTTTGCACATAACAGTTAAACAGAATATTGGAGTGTTCAATCTTCAAGAAAAGATCTAGAACAGCCAACCAGAGAAATATGCCAACCTGAGGACTGCAGATCTTCTAGAATTAATTTGGGAGTTATGTTAAAATTAAACAATGCTATAGATCTACATTAAGGACAATAGGATATTACTTTTCTAATATTGGTAATTGCTTAATATAAGACATTTCAATTATATTATTTTGCTACAAATCATGGTGTAGCCATTGAGCTTACATACAGTGATTTACTAGAGGTAAGAAAGTTATTGCGTAAATGGAGTTTGTATTTTCTGCCCGTGTTTGCTTGAGTTTCCTCCGGGTGCTCCGGTTTCCTTCGACACTCCAAAAACATACTGGTAGGGTAATTGGCTGCAATCAAAAAATTGACCCTAGTCTTTCCCTCTCTGTCTGTCTGTCTCTGTGTGTGAGTGTGTGTCTATAGTAGGGAATTTAGACTGTAAGCTCCAATGGGGCAGGGACTGATGTGAATGAGTTCTCTGTACAGCGCTGCGGAATTAGTGGCGCTATATAAATAAATGATGATGATGATGATGATGATGCATAGGAAATTTAGACTGTAAACTCCAATGGGGCAGGGACTAATGTGAGTGCATTCTCTATTCAGCGCTGCAGAATTAGTGGCGCTATACAAATATCTGCTGCTGCTGCTGATGATGACTGCCACAAATTTGATTAATCATTAAAGTTTGTTCTTGGTACAGTGCCCGTTATTGCTAATATGCCCCCTCTAACATCACCTCTGAGCTTAATAACTACAATGTATCACCTAGGACATAAACCAGGGAAGATATTTTTTTTATCTAACTCAATAGAAAACTCCATTCAAACCAAGTCAGTTAGGAGTGAATATAGACAAAGACTCAATTTCCTGTTTTGTGTCACTGTGTTTACTGGAATGAGCATGGGGAAAATTAAAAAAAAACAAAGAATTGTCTGAAGCAGTCAGACAGAAGATTGTAACTAAGCATGGACAGTCTCAAGGCTATAAATCACTTTATAGAGAACGGGAAGTTCCTGTTTCTACCGTGTTATTGGGAAGTTTAAGGTGCATGGCACTTTAACCAATCTTCATGGAAAGATAAAACTTGATTGTAGATTGCAGTACAGGATTTTTCTAATGGCGAATAAAGCACCTTGATCAACTGCCAAACAGATTCAAGCTGACATTCAGACACAAGGTACAACAGTTTCAACTCACACCATCCATTTTCAACTCAATGAAAGGGGGTTATATAGTAGGAGGCCCATGAGTGCCCTACTGCAGGCTTTTGCCAAAACCCATCTGAACAACCCAAATTTCTCCTGGGAGAATTTTGAGTGAATACATGAGACCAAATTAGAGTTTTTTGGTAAAGTACATTATCCTTATGGGATAGGGTGCCAAAATAGTGTGCTACTGTATTATAATGGACAAAAATACAGTGACTGATACCGGAAACCAATAGGTAGAATAATCCACAGGTGTAATGTAATAGGATATTCTAAATGATAGCAGAGTTAGCCAAGGAGCCAGTGAATAAGGGAAGAATGATAGTTGTCATACAGACACTTTAAGACACCAAGCCCCAATAGTGATATGTGCACCAGATAGAAAAACTTTGTTGCTTATCTGATTGGAGTCAATGGGATTGAAGTAGTCTCTCAATAGTTCTCAGATGTAGGGTACAAAGAGAAAACACCATCATGGTATAGTATCACTTAATACATGAGTTTATTGCACTCATAGCTTGTGGTATCTCACTCACGTTGATTAAAAACATAAACAGCTTATCTGAGTAGTTGTAAACCGTCCACAGACAGGTACAAACGAGTCCGGATGAAAAAGTCCAGTCAGCACATAGCCACTATAGCTGTTGTCGCGCCGAATCCTCACAAAACATAGGGTCCAGAATATGGTAAAGCCGCAAGTCCTCAACGCGTTTCATTTTGTCAATAAAGACTTCATCAGGACGAAATTAGATACGTGTCTGCTCTGGTCGTGGTCTTAAATAATATGCGCGACGCCATATTGCACCTGCGGACTACGTCTAATGCCAGGTCAGTACACGATGTGCATGAATCGGATACAGTGTGTAACCTATTCTATCCATTGGTTTGCGGTATCAGTCACTGTATTTTTGTACATTATAATACAGTAGCACACTATTTTGGCACCCTATCCCATATGTATCTTTTTAGATTATCTTCAGTCCACCATCTGGTTTAATGGGAATTGGCAGCCGCCTGGACATAGGCGAAGTATTCAAAACATTGACTTTTGGGACAATTATCAATTTGAAGTTATGCGCTATATTATATCTAAATCTTGATTGATACATTATCCTTATGTTTACAGAAAGCAATCTGAAAATAAAACCTTTCCTGTAGTCAAACATAGAGGAGGTTCAATGGGGATTTTGGAGTTGTTGTGTTTCATTTTTGTGCCTCATGCAGCTGAGAAAGTTTGAAGCTATACTAGTAGGAGACAATTCATTTACCTATATTTGCTTATGATGTTCTTATAAGTGTAGTCAATCCAAAACAAGCTGTTGGACCCATTTTCCAAACAGTGAAAAAAATTGTGCTATTCTTCATGGTTGGGACGCTTATGTTGGAATGCAGTGTTATGTTTTCCAAATATAAAGATTCTCATTTAAGTCAAAAAGTTTTAGACTGTCATTTTCATCCATTCACAGAACATTCTTCCAAAAGTCTCAAGGCTCAAAATTTAAATGAGCAGCAATGTTCTTCTTGGAGAGTAGTAGCTTCTTCCTTGCTATCTGCCCATGTATACTGTTCTTGTTCAGTGTTTGCTTGATGACATTAACCAGTGCAAGAGTGCTCTGATCCTTTAATTTAAACTCACACCTGATTGTCAGCCTATTGATATCTGACTAAAACTATCCCCTGTACTAATTATCTTAAAAGTCCACATACTTTTGTAAAAAAAAAATGTTTCATCAGTTTGACCTATAAATGAATGAAAAAGTATATAATTTTGTGTGCTATTTATTTAGTTCTCCTTATCTATTTTCTTGACGTAGATGAAGATCTGAACACAATTAAGACCAGATATATGCAGAAATTCAGAAAACTCTAAAGGGTTCACAAGTTTTCTAGCACCACTGTAGATAATAGCCACATAACCTGTACTTTTTAAACTATAATCCAATAATACAAAGATATGTAACAAATTGCAGAAATAGCCAGTACTACAATTTAACTTATGGCTAAGTATCTTATTTAAATGGTATCTCCATCTGTTTGTTTAGCCACTAGAATTGTTACCAGCATTAATTAATTATTGTATGCTCACTGAATAAAGTTATTTGTTTTCTTTATAGCAGTGTAGGAAGAAGAAAATAGTGTTTTAAACAGTCACTGACCATAATGTAAAAAGGGTATCGGGACTACCCATCCTTAGAGTTAAATTTTACTGTGAGGAAATATATTTACTAGGTTTGGCTTTAATAATTAACCTTTTCATAGAAAGTAACTTTATATATACTAGTTAATTAAAAAAAAATTATGCACAATCCTCAAAATGTGTTAACTGCACGGGGAGCGGCCTGGCAGCCATACAGCACAGACACCTTTCTTTGTAGCTTCCGGAGCAGAGAATCCAAATCCTCCATCATAAGGGATTCCCTTGTCCGCATTTAGATTTTACTAGCTGAATTTTTACCCTAAATACAGTGGAATAGCTTTTGAACCCAATGCTGTCAGACACCTCCTTGCCAGATTCATTCTGTGGTTTGTTTCATACTATAAGCTGCGGCTCCAGCAGATAGATCTCGCCTCCTGACTAGTGCATCAAGATTGCCAGGTGTCTGGACTATTTTACAGTCCACATTAACTGGGTACCAGTTACAACTCCTGCAGCAATCCCGCTGTCTGATAGAGGACAGATATTTTTGTCACTGCGGTTGAGGTGCATGGCGCTGCTGCCCATGCTGCTGAATAGGTGCCTTTTCCTGCTCCTCCATTGAGTAGGACACAACATCCGAAACATGGACCCTGAACATGCAGGAGGGTCCTATCTCCCCTGTTAAATACATCCCCCTCCCTCACAGAAGGAAAGCTCCAGCTGTCTGGTCACTATATCCTTTTGTATCTTGGTATATAAGGAGTATTGGCATCATTCAGATAAACAGAGGATTTTGAACAACAGTCACCTCCTCCTCCTCGAGATTAAAGTAGGCTCACATTTGGCCTGGCGGTGAGTGTACTGGATTACCAATGTTCTTAACTCCTCTCCCTACTGCCTCGACATTAAGAGTCTCCAAAGTTGTATCGTAATATTTTTCAACTCTCTTATCATCTAATTTAAACATCATATGTGAAAGAACTGTCTGGTTCAGGCTGAAAACAGACCAGTGTTCATTATCCAACAGATTCCCTGCTGCTGATACCACAGATTTACACTACAACTCATCTTGTATGCTTACAATGTAATAAGTGCCTTGCTTTCATTTGATGTCAATCCATATTCTACTGTGTGAGCAACTGATTTTGCTGCCATCAAGTATTTACCTGTGGTAACACAGCACTCATCTGCCTGTTTGTAGATCTGAATATTGATAATGAAATAATCTCTACAATAAAAACTGTAGAGATTATTTCATCGTCAATTTTCAGATTTACAAATATCATTTGTATCATCTTTTAACCATCAGAAAAGTGAAGACCAGTACTTATAATTATTCATCCTTCTCTTAAAAGTCCCCCTGCATCCATTGACCCTTGCATCCCCTTACTACAAAGGTGCCCCTTATGTTCTAATGGCCGGTATTGGCCAGACAGAGGGGGAAGAATCTCAGCTAACATAAGTGGCCATTGCTGGTCAACTTTTCTGCCCAAAATACTACAAAGCATTGATCATCCTTCCCAGATTTTCTCCTATTATTGCTTCTACCACTACCAATTATGCCGAAACGCAAAAAGTCTCATACCGAGGGTATTCCCCAGTAACACCCTTATAAATCTTCCTCTGCTGCCAAATCAGGAAGACCAGGTTCTCCTCAGTCTCTCTCAGACTCTGATTCTGACAATCATGAGTTTCTCTACCTGTCACGGAGAAAAGAAATTAAAGACTTTCCTCAATCCATGCCAAGGACCAATATGCCCTTTACACTCTTAAATCTAAATTGACTCTCTGGGCACCCAGAAAGAAAAAATACAGAGGAGAATAGATGACATTCTATCAATCCAGACCTCGGAAGAAGATATGGCTTAGTTCCTGGAGGAACTTAATGCTATCCACCAAAGACAAGAAGACATGGATAATCAGGCAATGAGGAACAATCTTAGAAGCATGGAAATTCATGAATGGGTATGTTACCTTTTACTTGTCTGGATGTTGCCAGTCACATACCCCCTCTATGCTGGTCCCCCAGATGACTCACTCATCACTTCACATCCCCAGCCATCACAGGTGACCTTTGTTCCACTTGGTCACCTTCTTTCTTTCCCTTTGATCCCTTTCCTTCCCCTCGCCGGGTCATCACCTAAATTCTTCTGTCTTGATCTTTATGACCATCAAGTTTTGTACCATTTTATTTTGTCAATCCTCATCCAATGACCTTCTCATGATTTTAAATACAATTTCACAAAAAGTGAACGGCTTTAATTCTGCCCACAAATGTGCTAAATTACATGCCTGCCTCCAGTCTCTGAAGGATGACACAGTCGTCCTTCAAGAGATACACTTTTTTAAACACCTCCATCACAAATTTAGATGTAAAAAAATCCCCCTGAACTCACATGCATGTGACCTCAAACCCTTGATGGCTTTAGGGCTGCTTACTACAAAGAAATTGCTGATATTTTGATCTCTAAGCTGCAAACTCTATTTAATTCCATCCTCAATGGGAAATCTTGGCCCAAAGAGTCCATGGAGACTAGGATCACAGTAAATCACAAAGAGGGGAAATATATTCACAGCTGTTTTAGTTCTTGCCCCTTCTCCCTGCTAAACAATGATAAAATTCTTAAATAGTCTCAATTTGGTTCTCCCGTCCGTGGCCCACTATGACCAAGTGGGATTTGTCACGGGCTGACAGGCAAGGGATAACATGAGGAGAGCCATTGACCTGATTCCTATCCTCAACACTGGGAAAACCCCAGCCATCAGTTAGTCTTTAGACGTGGAGAAGGCTATCAATAGAATATCCTGGAGCTTCATGTGACAAACCTTTTAAATAGTTTGGTATCTTCTGAAGCTTTCTCACAGATGTCAATGCCATTTATTCCCACCCCTCAGCATTAGTCATGGTCAATGGGTACTTCCAATGCTTTCTGCAATAGAAGTGGAACATGAAAGGGCTGTCCCCTATCATCTTTACTTTTTGCCCTTGTTATAAAGCCTTTCACAGCAACCATTACAGTTAGTCCAGACATAAAGGGTGTGCAGACGGGGATTCTTGAGTGCAAGATATCTCTAATTCTATTTGCAAACTGAAATTTCTAAATTGAAAGTTTGCAAAATAAAAAGTTTAAACAAATTTGTTAACTGCAGAATAATAGTCAACCATATTGAGATACGTGTGAGTTAAAAAGAAGTATATAATATATTGGATCACTCACACACTCTCACAAAGCTAAATTATTTGCCATTTGCACAACTGTTGAGTTTTCTCAACACAGAGGCTATAAGTTTAGAAAGGTAGATGTATGTGCTGCAAGGAGACTTTTTATGGTTTTGTTACAGGGGTTATGATAAAACTTATTCCTCATATATAAAGTACATCACAGGCCAAGTTGTGCCACAACTCTTTTCCATATATCTTTTGTAGACCTATGGATAGTTTATAGTGTAAGCTTTGCAATGTCTATTAGCAGATTGTGATATTCTTACATATGTAATATATAATGCCAACAGGCATTTTATCTTAGTGGGCACACACGAGTTTCTGAGCAGGTACTTCCATTTTGGTGTTCAGTAACATGACTCGTTCATACACTTTGATAGGTACCTCCCACATATATACAGTATAACAGTTATTCTCATGGAAACTTACTGTTGGCTATTTTTTAAATTACTGTTACATGGGTGTTGTTATTTTGTGTGCTGATCTTGACTGAAACTTGATCTTGATTGCCCTTCCTAATCACGGTTCATTTTACCTCAACTTATCTGCTGATTTTTGGTTTCTGACCCTTGGTTAGTTGTCTTCCACTTTTTTTTCTATAACCTGGGTAGTATATTTCAGTAACATTCAGAAGTCCAGTGCATATCCAGTTGTAAGGGAATAGGGGATCTTGTAGGTGAAAAGCATGAGAATTCTAGGCTATTTATGTTCACAAAAAGGGTACTGACAGGCTGACATTACAATGCTTCAGCGCAAGATAGCTTTTGGCTTCAGGTAACAGGGGGTATTGTCAGTGTACTTCCCTATTTGCTTTACATGAGTTGCATTTTAATTAATGAGGTATTTTCAAAAGTGGACATTCACTTTATTCTTTAAATAAAGTGGTCATTTGCGACCTGCATAGAATAACTTGCATTCAGGGTGTGCAGATGAAATCTGACACGTGGTGTAAGGAGTGTTATATTTATGACAAGCTGCAGCTAGAAAGTTTTGCTCATGTTCATAGCCTCTTACTAGATGAGACTTTTAGAGAAATGCCGATCAAAATTGTAGATGCAGTACATCAAAACTATTTTTTATTTTGTTTTTTATTATTTTGCTGCTGCTTTTTGTGTCACTAAAGAGCATTCTAAACGTGTGGTCGATCCAAGTTCCCAGTGTTATTGAATGTGATTTACCTTAAATGTTACATTCGAATATTAGAAAATACACTTTTTATTTTTGAAAACATGAAAGCCATAGCTACAGTGGTTTCTGGGATTAAGAAACAACTTTTTTTTATTGGATGATATATTCTTTATGTCTTAAGGCAGGGGTGGGCAAACCAGTCCTCAAGGGCCATCAACAGTTCATGTTTTTAGGATTTCTTTAATCATGCACAGTTGAGTTAATCTATTTGGCTGGGTCAGTAATTATCCCAGCTGTTTCTACAGACAGAAATCCTAAAAACATGAACTGTTGTTGGCCCTTGAGGACTGGTTTGCCCACCCCTGTCTTAAGGCATAGTCAGTGGTCGCAGTTAAAATTTAGAAGTAGCGGTATGGAAAATGTAAGTGGTATACCTGCCCACTTCAACCACTGGGTGTTTTTGCAATATGTAATACAGCCATCTAAGGCCTTCAATGAATACTATTTGTTTAAACTAAGGACCAGAGGAAAAGTTAAAGAAAAACATCATGATAAGAACAGAACTAAAAGAAGCAGGCCTAACACAAGAGTTGGAAAGGGGTATGTGCTCAAGATGTTAATGAAATACTGGAAACTAAGGGACTGAGTCATTAAGCAGACCAAAGCAAAAGAAGATGTAAATGTTTTCCGGGACAAACCATGTTACAATGCAAGGGGTGCAAATGAGTTTATTATTTTTCCCCAAAGGAAAATGCTGTCTATTTTTTTCATGTAGCACACAAATACTTAAAATCTTATTTGTACACTGAAATTTAAAGTTTATCTAGTTCATACACTATGCCAACTATAAATCTATCCCCACATTTTAAATTTACCTCCTCCTCCAATACAACTTGGTTTTGCCCAGGTCCAAAGTTACTCCTTTTTTATGCTTTGCTCTCCTTAATGACTCAGACCCTATGTGTGTTAGCAGCTGTCTTTCTACATCTACTTTCAGAAGTAGCGTTATATTAGATAAATGGAGCCAATTTTACTGATAGTTCATGGAATCTCAAAAGAGCAAGCAAAGGTGATTAAACTAACATTGGAATACAATTAAATAAAGATAGAGAGACAAAGTGACATATGAAGAACAAAATAATAGAATAACACAGTCATCAGCCAAGTCACACAATAACAGGGGCAATATCAAGCTATAAAGCTAAAATCAGAACAACAAACAAATCAGACCCTTTCACATGTATGAACCACCATGTAGATTGGGTTTTGAAACCCAGTCTTTTGAAGGCCCTTAGATACACTTGCTTGAAAAAATTTTGATGAAACTTACTGAGAAATTATATAATAAAAAACCTTTATATTCATGGATTTGATTAAAGCAGACAACATTTCATTAAAGGAATTAGCAAATAGAGGCTTTGAACATTATAAGGGAAAGAGGGTCATATACAATCTCAGATAAGGATCCCACTCCAGCTTTTCAATGGTTACTTAAAAACTTAATGAGGGCCAAGAGAATGGAATACTAAGCAAGCATGAATATAAGTTCCTAAATGTACCATATAAAATCATCCCAGTCTTCTACTATTTGTTAAAAGTACACAAACATCTCCAAAAACCTCCAGGCAGACACATAATCTCTGGTATATATTCCATAACACAAAACCTGTCAAAGTGGATTGATTTTTTTTTACACAAGTATATTAAATTGCAGAAATCATATATTAAGGCACACATCTTACCCACACCACACTCCGCACAAATTACTCTTTGTCATCATGGTGCTGGTCCTACCGCGCATGTGCAACCCCAGCACTTTCAAACTACCTCTGGCCTCACATTGGCCGTTCAGTCAGCACACTATTTAAAGCACTTCTTCCTAGCCCCCATTGTCAGATTTTCAGGTCTCCTTACCTGTGAGGACGCTGTTCTCTCTGACTCCTGTTTGCACGATGACTTCCATGTTACCTGTTCCATGATCAAGACCTGTGGTAATATTGCAGAACCTCGCACTTCATCATCGGTCCCGTTTCCAAGTTATTAGTTTTTCAGTGATCTCAGCACATCAGTCCTCTGCAGCTCATCCACTCTCTGTTGGTATTCTGTGTTACCTGTTCCACAATCAAGACCTATGGTAATATTACAGAACTTCGCGTCTCATCTTCAGTCCCATTTCCAAGCTACTCGCTTTTTGGGGATCTCAGTGCATCAGTTTTCTGCAGCTCATCACCTCTCAGTTGGTATACTGTGTTACCTATTCCACAATCTAGTCCTGTGTTACACTGCAGTTCCTTGTGCATCATCATTGATCCTGCATCTAGCTTCAGCCACTCACTGTGATCTCAGTACTCTAGCTGGCAGTAGTACTTCCTCATAGACTCTCCTGTGTCTCCGCATCCACAGTCCAGGCCTGAGGGACCAGTACAGGGCAGCATGCTTCATCACTGATCCAGCCACTGGCCACTCCGGTTAGTAAGGACCTCAGCGCTTTAGTTCACTGCCATATATCTTTTCTCGTCTAGTACTCGGTCCTCCCGAATCCTCCAGACTTACCTGCCGTTCTCCCAAGTCTCTGCACTTACATTCCATTAGTCCTTCACTGCTCCATGATTCCCTCTCAGCCTGCTCTATTCCCCATAGAGGACCTCAACCTGCGGTTAGAGAGCAGCTAAGCCCGTACTCCCTTGTGGGGATTCCTTTTGAATACCTCTCTACTGTTAAACTCTGCACCTCTCTGGGGGTAAGTCTATCCCGAGCAGGCTTCAAGGTGTATTTCAAACCCTGACTTCATGAGAAACTCAAGTCCTACATACCCTTGACAATATCATATGATCAAATAACCTTTGGTTAGTAGCAAGTGATGTCACCTCCTTGTACATGGTCATTGACCATGACAGGGTTTGGACAGCTTCAGGAATTTTTTAGCTTAGGAGGTTGCATCACTCAATGATTCACAGATAGAATTCATACTGAAATACATCAAGCTTATCCTAACACATAATTTTTTCATGGTACAAGGGTAACTTTTACCTACAAACCAGAGGAACTGCGATCTGGACAGGTTTGCTCCTAGTTAGGCAAAACTCTTTATGAGCCATTGGGAAGATCTTTACATCTGGTTGAATCACAGATATGGAGCAAATCTGGTCCTCTGGAGGAGATACGTCCTCTTGATTTGGAGGGGCGATGAATCTTCCTTGCTAGTGTTTATGGAATATCTTAACAATAATCCCTACCATCTATAATTCACCACCAAGTATAACAAAAAATCAATAGCATTTCTTGACTTATCATAAGACAGGTGATGTTAACATTTACATCCTTGCTATCAGCAACCATCACCTCACCTAAGCTGGTTGTCCAACATTCTGGTGTGTGAATTTTAGAGACTAGGATGGAATTGCGTAGCACAGGAAGACTGACTGAAAAAACAATTCACAGACAAAAGACACAGCACTGGTTAATAGAGTCTTCAAAGAGGTAGAAAGATTGAGTGGGTAAGCCCTACATACCTAAAATACCCCAAAAATAAACTAAATACTGAAGTACTTAATCACTAATTACAATAATTCCTCTCATAATGTCAATAAGATTGTTAGCAAACATTGGAGCATTCTTCTACAGGATGAAGTGTTAATATAGGTTATAAAAATCAAAACAAAAACTTTACATACTCTTCAAAATAGGAACTTATTGCTGAAAAATCACTTTAAATCAAGGGCAGATAACTTTCTGGATTGTGTGCTTCAATCCAGCACACAGAAAGCAGGATTTTACTATTGTGATTCTTGCATTAGCTGCAAAACTATTAACTGTAGAGACACAAGACGAAATACTGAATTTGCTTCACAGACAACATGAACTACATATAAAATTAGTGACTTTTAAACTTGCAATAGCCAAGAAGTTATCTATCTGATTTGAGTGCTCTTGTCATGGTAAGAATAGGAGAATACATCACGGACATAAAAAAAGGATTTGAACAGCATAGCCACTTCAAACCACTGGGAAAAAATACATGATTTTGACCCCACCAACTTAGAATTTATGGCAATAAGTAAAGTAAGGAAAAATTGGAGAGGGGGATTTTCTAAGGATAATTACCACTCTGAATATGCCCAACACCTTCCTACTGAATTGATACAGAGTTGAGCCACGTTATTACTGGGATTTGGGAGAACCTGGGAATACCTGTTATGGTAGGCTGAATCATTGGGAGAATTGGGAGAATGTGTGACGAAATACTGGGTCAAGTGTCTGACTATTGGTTGTACTCTACTATGAACAATGAATAATTAACCTACATCAAATATCGCCCATTACGATAAAATGAGGATATCAAGGAATTGGGTGTTACCCTCACATTTAACTCATGATGACTAGGATGATCACCTTTAGTTTGTTAGTTAGATGATTCATAACCTATTTAACTCATTTGACATACCTATGATAGTCACAGATTATCGCTACTTATCCCAGAGGGGCTACTTAGACGCTAGATTAATACAGATCCCTTTACCTCATCATCATCATCAACATTTATTTATATAGCGCCAGTAGATTCTGTAGCGCTTTACAATTGGGAACAAACAGTAATAAAACCATACTGGGTAATACATACATACAGAGAGGTAAGAGGGCCCTGCTCGCAAGCTTACAATCTATGGATAGTACACTTATCTATAAGCAATTTCTTCTAGGACATCATCGAAATTCTGAATACCCATGGTCAAGCACCCTATTAGACTAGCTATATTTACACAATTTTCAGATATACACTTACTAATAAACATCAACAGAGTCTATACTGATCACAACTAGTGAGACACGAAGACAGAGTTATCTGGTACAAGAAACATTCTACGGTCTACGCTGTCCTTTAAGGTACAATACATGTAGGATAATCAATATAATTATCCTTATAAGGATAGGAGGGATTATGAGATATACACTAAGAGGAGTTTTCAATTGGCACACTTACTTAAATATCAGTATCAGGAGATATGTAATTGTAACATACACACATCAAATCTACAGGATATGTAACCACTGAACTGTATAAAGTCATTCCAACCGTCCTGGGAAGACACACTGTGAACATCGTTGATTGTTACAATTTCATAAGAACAAAAATAATACACTGGACTAATATTTCCAAGTAGATGATATGTATTGACTACACATCTGTAATATATAAAAAATGTAATCCTGAATGATCTACACGGTATGGACTAACAGTGAATTAGCATTGCTGAACAGCAGGATCACTGCCACAATGTTCACTGTCACTATTGGAATACTAAGGACAGTTACCGTGGGAACACCAAAGATCAAGTATACAAGCAAATACATGTCCACTATTGTTATGAAAAGACTTCAGTAAGGGTGTTCTCATGCACCATATTCCTCTTAGGAAGTGATTTACGTGATGAAATGTATTGGGACCACACCTATTTGCATCATTACACTAATTGATACACTAAGTTGTGAACTTTGTGCTTCAAGCTGCAGCATTAGCAAATCGATCATGCATACTCTGCTGCTCGAAGGATATAATATGAACATTGCATAACTAATAGCTGTATAGATTAATACACTTAGTCTGTAGTATTTAAATATGTTTAAAAACTGTAGTTGATATAGCATACTTGCCAACTCAACCTGAATATCAGGGAGACTCCCTGAAATAGGGTTGATCTCCCTCACTGGAGAAGAGTCTGGCATTCTCCCTGATGCTGAACCAGTACAAGACGTGGTTGGCTTTGCTATTCGTGGCATGATGACACAGTTCAGTATTTGTGTCCTATTTCCATGTATTGATGCTTTTGGAGATGGCCATTTTCATGGAGACCAAGATTTAATCAAAGACTAACAGGTAAGACAACATGACTTCAGTAATGGAGACAGAAATGTAAAAGATACTTCAGTCTTTAGCGATTCATTAGCTGCTTTTCTTTAACGCATAGTTGCCTATTCTCCCATAATGTTTGGGAGACTCCCACATTTCTGGGAGACCTTCTGGGCTCCCGGGAGAGCAGGGCAACCTCCCGGTTCTTGCCCCTGCAATAGATAAGTGTTGGGGGCGGGGCTTATTTACACAAATATTGCGTTATCTTAGCGCCACGCTATACGGCAAGCCCCACACTCGCACGCCCACCTTTCCCGGGATCTCCCTGAAGGCAACGAGGAAAAGTTGGCAAGTATGTAATATAGTATTGAGGTTTTCTCTTTATCCCAAAGCTATATATGGGTTGTTTTTTTTTCATACTTGGATTCAATATTTTGGATGACTAAACAGGAACCTGGACATTCAGGATGGAGTACAAGACATAAAGATGGATATTAGGTACTTTTTCAACATATAATTTGATAACAAAGAGAGAGACGTTTTGGTGAATAGAGGAGCAAGATACTCTATTGGTTTGTTATATGGGGATTCTGAACCACTCAGTGCAGTTATTGCATTACATTCTTATTTTATTAAATACAGATTAAGATTTTAAAATTAGCATAATCATTTGAGACGTTTATGTTGATTTTGTCTATAGCATAATTTATATATTTTTTTCATCAATATTTTTATTACATTTTTTCAATGGTATATGGGGTACAGAAAAAAAAAGAGGGGAAAAGGAAGTACAGGCACAGGGGAAACACATAAGGAATCTCCACGCAGGGGGAAAAGGATCACTAGATTAAGATAAGGCACACAGTATTAACAATGTACATTTTAAGATAGGAAAATGTAGCAAGACATATCAGCCTACATTTTGGAATTCTGAGGGTGTCTCCACCATAGGAGGGCTACCAGGGGGTAAGAGCTGATAAACTGGCTGGGGGGGTTCTATAAGAGCTGCTGGAGAATGAGCTGTTGGGAAACCAGAAATATCCTGGGGAGACCCAGGGCCATCCGTAATGTATACATGCCACCTAAACCACTTAATTATGGGAGCTGATGCAGATGAGGCATAGGGCGTATCTGTTGTTTCCATCTCAAAGCTGTACTATATCTTTGAGATGATGCGGGCAGTGGTAGGGGGAACCTGAGACTTCCAATATTGTGCTATTGCTGCTCTAGCAGCTATCAATATATGGCCCAAAAGGTAGCGATCGTGCTTTGGAATAGAAATTGGGTAGACATGGAGAAGAGCTAGAGCTGAGTCTGGAGTAACAGGAGTCTTTAAGACGGTAGAAATCAAAGCAAATACCTCGCTCCACAGCGGCTGAATCACCGGACATAACCAGAATACATGGAAAATATTGGCTATTTGGGCACATTGACGCCAGCAAAATTTTGATTGGCTTGGCCAGAACCTGTGTAACCGTTCCGGGGTAAGGTATAACCGGTTGAGGAGTTTAACCTGCATCTCAGTATGATTAATGCATTTAGACATACGGTGGGAAGTTACATAAATTCTTTCCCATTGTTGCTCAGTGAGCACTAAATTCACATCCGTCTCCCACTGGGTTTGTGCAGGTGTTTTAGTTGGGGGGATCAGGGAATAAATGTAATGATACCAAAATGTTATTCCGCCTCTCCTACTACTCTTCGTCAATCTATCTATGACATGTGTTGGGAGTGAAATAAGAGAGTAGGGGGTCCTAGAGACAGTTCTGACCCAGTGACTGATTTGCAAGTACCTATACATCTCTAAGGATGGCAAGCTAAAGCGATCCTGGAGCTGAGAAAAGGAAAGAAAAAGGCCTTGGGCAAACAAATCTGATATGGAGGAAATTCATCTAGCTTTCCAAACAGCGAGGTTTAGATCTGGAAAAAGCTTACCCACTGCCTGGAGGGAGAGATTACGAGACGGGAGTACAAAGTTCGCTCGCAACCCTATAACTCCATCCCACACCTGCATGGTATCCGAAATGGACCGTAGCCTGCATACAACAGATGGGCGGACAGGCCTGGGTGTCCAAAGAAGGTACAACAACGGGTAGCTGAGGCACAGGGCTCTCTCCAAATCTACCCATGGCTTAGAGGTGGGAGGGAGCACCCAATCTTGCAGATGGCTCAATATGCAAGCCTCTTGGTAACAAATTAAGTTGGCAAGCATCAGTACCCCACATTGTTTAGATAGGGCCATACGTTTATGGGAAAGGAGGGGGCATTTCTGCTGCCACACATAGGACATCATTAACGTATGAAAGCGGGCCATCAATCGTCTAGGTACAATATAAGGAATAGCACGAAAAATATACATCAGTTTGGATAATAACATAATTTTAAAAACAGCTATGCGACCCAGCCAGGACACTTCGAAGTTAAGCCAATTCTTAGCAAGGGAGGAAAGATGCAGAAAAATTGGAGTGAAGTTAGTTTCAAATACTGTGGATAGGGTAGGGGGAATATGAATGCCCAGATACGGCAAAGAGTCCTTTACGCAGACAAACGGAAATTTCTTTTGCAAAAACGATAATGAGAATTGCGGTATATTAATAGGTAGGGCCTCAGATTTAGTAATATTTAACTTATATAATGAAGCTGAGCTGTAATCATCTAGAATGCGCTTCAAGGCTGGCAACGAGGTCTCCGGACTGGTAACAAATAGAAATACGTCATCCGCAAATAAATATAACTTATGTGTATGAGAGTGAAAAGTGATGCCTGGGAAATAAAAAAGCATGTCTAATTGTATGCGCTAAAGGCTCTATGGCCATGACAAACATCAGAGGGGAAAGGGGACACCCCTGCCTTGTTCCATTAGTAATAGGGAAGGGAGAGGATAAAAAACCGTTGCTAAATACTCTTGCAGAAAGACCCTGATATAAAGCTAATAGGGAGTGTAAGATTTTGCCCTGAAACCCAAATTTAAGTAAAACTTCTTTCATATAAAGCCAGTGGAGCCTATCGAACGCTTTCTCTGCATCCAGAGAAAGCATAACAAGCTCTTCTCCGGTCCCAGACAAAAGGTCCACCACATCTAGAATGCGTTGTGTATTATCTGATGCCTGGCGACCCAATATGAAGTCCACCTGGTCCGGGTGGATCAACGGAGGTAAGATGGGATTCAGACGATCAGCTATCAACTTAGCATACATTTTTAGATCAGTGTTAAGTAATGCTATAGGTCTATAGTTCTTGCAGTCGGAGTGATCCTTATCAGGTTTGGGGATCATTATTATTTGCGCTTCTAACATCTCAGCTGGGAAACTATCTCCCATCAGAACATTATTTATAGATTGGTAAGGAGCGGGACCAGCTCCGACCGGAATGTGGAGTAGAAGGCATTAACGAAGCCATCCGGACCAGGGGCCTTGTCTCTAGGGAGGCACTTGATAACCTCTCCGACCTCTCATTGGGACCAAGGGAGATTAAAACTCTCAAACTATCAAGATCTAACGAGGGGAGGTTAAGGTGGTGGAGGAAGGTAGAGATAGACAGTTCTGATGGCTGCACTGTGTCTTTGTCATTCCGTAGGTTGTATAATCTGGCATAACATTTAGCGAATTGGTTTGCTATGTCAGTGGGATTGTCGATCTTATTACCTCTAAAGTTGTGAAGAGTTTTTATTCGGTTTCTAGCTTGCTTCCCTCTGAGTTTGCGGGCCAAAAGCCTACTGGCTCTGTTGCCTGTAGAGTAAAATTTCTGATGCAATTTAGTAAGGGCTGATTTCATGCGAGATATAAAAAGTGTATTAAGCTGTTTCCTGATGTTGTTTATTTATTTTTGGAGGGCTTTAGAAGGGCGTGACTGGTTTTGTGATTCTAGAGTGATTAGAGTGGATTCAAGCGTTTGTTGATGAAAAAGGTATTGCTTTTTCAAGCGTGCACCGATTTGGATAGCAGAACCACATAAAACTGCTTTCAGTGCACACCAGTGGGTGGAAAGGGAAGTATCCTCCGGGTTATTCACCTGGGTATATTGCGACAATGCTTCTGACAAACCGAGCCTAGCCTCCAAGGAGGTAAATAGGCCGGCATCCGCCACGATCTCGGGGGGATTTTAGTGAGGTTTAGGTTCCAGGTCCATTCTATCGGGGCATGGTCTGACCATGTGATAGGAAGGATATTAACTGTATTAGTGTGTTGTAATGTCCATTTATCTGTCAGAACCATGTCTATTCTAGAGTATGTGTTGTGTACACTGGAATGGTAAGTATAGTCCCATACATTTGGAGATTGGACCTGTCAGACATCATAGAGATCGTATTCCGCTAGCAATTTACGAAAGGCTGTTGAAGGACCTAGGGTTGGATCAGACCCCACAGATCTTAGTGGTCTGGATTTGTCTATTTTGGGATCTAGAGTCAAATTGAAGTCTCCCATCAGGACCAGGTGGCCTCTACGTACTTTCTGGATCTCTTCGCATAGTGACTTAAGGAAAGGAATTTGACAGCAGTTGGGGGCATATAGGGAGACTAAAGTCACCTGCTTATCCTCTAGTAATCCAACCAGAATTATAAATCGACCAGATTTATCCTCTACTTTTAGCTGCAAGTTAAAGCATACATTCCCCATCGACAACCCCACCTACCCTGCTTCCAGCAAACTGCTCACCCTCTCTTCATCCCTTGGTCTCACCCAATGGACCTCCTCCTCTACCCACTGCCTTGGTCACTCCCTTGATCTTGTCTTCTCCTACCTATGTAATCTCTCCGACTTCTCCATCTCTCCCTTTCCTCTATCCGACCACCATCTCCTCTCCTTCTCTCTCTCCTCTTCTCCTGCTCCCCTCCCCCTGCCCAAACCTACTCTGTCCATACGCAACCTCGATGCTCTTGACCCTGCCTCTCTGTCCTCCTCTCTCGATACCCTCCTTTCTCCCCATTCCTCCCAGGCCTGCCCCAACCAGGCGGTCTCCCTCTACAATCACACCCTCACCTCCGCTCTGGACGCGGTTGCCCCTGCCCACTCCGTCCACCCCCGCTGCTCCAAACCCCAACCCTGGCACTCCAAATTTACCCGCTTCCTCCAAAAATGCTCCCGTTCTGCCGAACGTCACTGGAGAAAATCCCGCTCCCTGGCTGACTTCCTCCACTTTAAATTCATCCTTTCATCCTACAGCTCTGCCCTCTCACTCGCTAAACAATCTTTCTTTAAATCCCTCATCTCTTCCCAGTCCTCTAACCCCCGCCGCCTCTTTGCCACCTTTAGCACTCTCCTGGCCCCCTCCCCTCCCCCCACCCCCTCCTCCCTGACTGCCTCTGATTTCGCCTCCTTCTTCTCCTCTAAAATCGAGGCCATCCGACTTGAAATCTCCTCCTCCACTCTCTCTTCCACCCCTCCCACTCTTCTGTCCTCCCCCCCAACCACCTTCCCCTCCACTCCTTCCGTCCCACCACCGGCGAGGAAGTCCACTCTCTCATTTTATCATCCCCCCCCACTACCTGCCCCCTGGATCCCATCCCCTCCCACCTTCTTCGCTCCCTTTCCCCCACCACCTGCTCCCACCTCGCTCACCTCTTTAATCTCTCCCTCTCCACTGGCATCTTCCCCTCCTCCTTCAAACATGCTCTCGTATCCCCCATTCTTAAGAAACCTAATCTCGACTCCACTTCTCTCTCGAACTATCGCCCCATATCTCTTCTCCCATTTGCCTCCAAAATTCTTGAGAGGCTCGTCTGCAGCCGTCTCACCTCCTACCTTTCTAAATACTCCCTCCTTGATACTCTCCAGTCTGGTTTCCGCCCCCTCCACTCCACTGAAACTGCCCTGGCTAAAGTCACCAATGACCTCCTCTCTGCAAAAGCCAGGGGCCACTTCTCCCTTCTCATCCTCCTTGACCTCTCTGCAGCCTTTGACACCGTTGACCACCCCCTCCTCCTTCACACCCTCCAGTCTTTCGGCCTCTCCGGCCCAGTCCTGTCCTGGTTCACCTCTTACCTTACTCACCGTTCCTTCTCTGTCACCACCTCTGGGTCTCTCTCCCCCCCATCCACCCTTCCAGTCGGGGTCCCTCAGGGCTCTGTTCTGGGACCCTTACTCTTCTCTCTATACACCTCCTCCCTGGGTGAACTCATCAGCTCCTTCGGCTTCAGCTACCACCTTTACGCTGACGACACTCAACTATACCTCTCCTCTCCTGATCTCTCTCCCTCCCTCCTCTCTAGGGTGTCCGCCTGCCTCTCTGCCATCTCCTCCTGGATGTCCTCTCGATTCCTCAAACTTAACCTTGCCAAAACTGAGCTCATAGTTTTTCCTCCCTCTCATACCCCATCCCCTTCTGACCTCTCCATCACTGTCGACAACACCTCTATCTCCCCTGTCCCCCAACTTCGCTGCCTTGGTGTCATCCTCGACTCCTCTCTCTCCTTTGGCCCCCACATCCTCTCTCTTGCTAAATCCTGCCGCTTCCAGCTGCGCAACATCGCTCGCATCCGGCCCTTCCTCTCCCAAGATGCCACCAAATGCCTTATCCACTCTCTGATCATCTCCCGCCTGGACTACTGCAACCTCCTCCTCACTGGCCTCCCCCACTCTCATCTCGATCCCCTTCGATCCGTCCTTAACGCTGCAGCTAGGCTTATTTTCCTCTCTCGCCGCTCCTCTTTTGTCTCCCCCCTCTACCTAGCCCTTCACTGGCTCCCATTCCCCTTCAGAATCCTCTTTAAGCTCCTCACACTCACCTACAAGGCCCTCGCCAACTCCACTGCGCCCTACATCTCCACCCTCCTCTCTATTCATGCTCCATCCCGCCCTCTCCGTTCTGCCTCTGACCGTCGCCTCTCTTCCCCCCTTATAACCTCCTCCCACGCGCGTATCCAAGACTTCGCCCGCGCTGCCCCCCTCCACTGGAACAAGCTCCCTCCCTCCATCAGAACTTCCCCTAATCTATCCAGCTTCAAACGGGCCCTAAAAACCCACCTTTTTCTTAAAGCCTTTCTGTCTCCCACTTAACTTCCTACCTTATCTTCTGCCTCTGTCCCCCTACTCTCCCTCTCTCCCCTGCGTCTCTCTGTCTGTCCACCCCTCCCCTTAGATTGTACGCTCCTCTGAGCAGGGCCATCTCTCCTCCTGTTTCCACCACTTCTAACTCTGCTCTCCAGCTACTTAGCCCTCCTCCTCAAAGGTCCTCCACCCCACATCCACTTTCGCTCCCTCCTCCCCCCTGGGGGTCTCCCTGTCTTCCACGCCCCCCTTCTTGGGCCCCGTCATTTTCGGATCCTCCCTCCCCCTTCCCCGCCCTCTCTAGCTGTGCATTGAGCGTACTGAGTTGCTGTGTTTACTGTACTGTGCTGTCTCCCATTGTATTGTGATTTTGTTTGTCTCTGTACGGCGCTGCGGATGCCTTGTAGCGCCTTATAAATAAATATTAATAATAATAATAATAATACACGAGCACTAAACAACACGGCCACCCCGTTTCTTTTAAATGGGCCATTAGCAAAATATCCAGAAGGATATCTTGGGTCTCTAAATTGGGGGGGGGGGACACGGGACGAGAAATGTGTTTCTTGCAGGGCTATAACATCTGCCCTACGTTTATGAAATGTAGTGAGCGCCAAGCAACATTTGTTTGGGGAGTTAAGTCCCTTAACATTCAAGGAGTAAAACCGAACCATAAGTATGGGACCTGAAATGGAAAAGATATCGGTAGTGCGCCTGCTTCATTCTTATAATGTGTAGTACGAGTGATCCAGGGAGAAGGGGAACCAGGGTGGAAGGGTTCAAAGGAAAAAAAGAAGAAAGAGACTAGACTAACCCGTAGAATGGGGTTCGAGCATTTGCCACAGAGGGAAGCATGTGGCAGACTAGGTACCATGTGGGGAGGTGGTGGAAGGATATGGTCCCACCCATGTAACACTCAGGAAAGGGTAAACAAGAAACAAGCAACAGTACAACAACCATATAATATCAGACTAAACCTCTAATATTATATAAAATGAGACATATCTTACAACAGTATAAAGCGACCAATGCAAAGAGGGTTGTATTTCCAGTGGGGGAGCTAGGCCCACCCACCTCGGCACCCCAATCCTCGCATGAGCCCAGCGTGTCCTTAAATAAACCTGATTGACAAATTTAAAACGAAATGCATCAAGATTCATGAAACAAACCACAACACTATAAACGGGAAATACTAATTATTAGGTACAAAAAATGCTAATAATTATACTTATCAAACCAGAGGTAGAAGTTGTAAGGCTTTACGGTATTATCCGAAGCAATGAACCTCAGTCAGATGACAGAGGTTTTTGCATATAGCAGCCGCTTTTCCCATAGAGATTTTTGCGCTCACAGGTATTGGATACCCCCAGGACTTAACTCTTGTGTAGTGAAAGCTGCAATACCGCAGATGGAAAATAGGAAATGGTAGCAAAAGATGGAGTGAATGGTCAAAAGCAGGCCAAGGTCAGGGGTCCATTGCAGACAGAATGGTCAGGGCTGACAGCAAGCAGGAAAATCCAACAAGTCCAAAGGTCTGGGCAATTAGAATATAAGCGGAGTCCAGTAACAAGCCAGGGGTCACAACAGAAGGTTAATCACAAGTACTGTTAAATATCCACAGAATACAGTAGAAGAGCAGGTCAGCATCAGACAGAATCCATGCTATAACCAGCAGGGAAGCTAAGCCCTCTCAGCCTTAAATACTCAAACTGACCTCCTGCCAGGGTCCAGGGCTGCAACATGCATAATTACCCCCCAGGAGGATACTAATTAATATATTATTATTATTATTATTGTTTATTTGTAAGACGCCACATGGTTTCCGCAGCGCCGTACACAGTACAAACAGTAGACCATACAGGATAAAACAGTACAGAACATTAAACATAAAATACCAATACTTCAGAAACTCCGGGCAGGCAAATACAGTAGAGATGGAGCGGAAGAACAGGTATGGAGACAGGAGGAAAGAGGGCCCTGCTCATACGAGCTTACATCCTAAGGGAGGGTGAACAAAATCAGGCACAGAAGGGAGCCAGTGAAGCAAAGGGGAGAGAAAAAAAAATGGGGCCAGGGGAGAAACAGAAGAGATGAGAGGTTAGGTGGATGGTTGGTAGGCCTTAAGGAACAGGTGAGTTTTAATGGAGCGGATGGAGCGAGGGAGGTCGTTCCAGTGAAGGGGGGCAGCGCGGGAGAAGTCTTGGATTCTAGAGTGGGAAGAGGTGATCAGAGTGGAGGAGAGTCGGCGATCATTGGCTGAGCGCAGGGAGCGGGCAGGAGTGTGAATGGAGAGGAGGTTAGAGATATAAGGGGCAGTAGACTGGGAGAGAGCCTTGTAAGTGGTGGTAAGGAGTTTGAAAAGGATTCTATAGGGGAAGGGGAGCCAGTGTAAGGCAAGACAGAGAGGGGAGGCAGAGGAGGAGCGGCGTGAGAGGAAGATGAGTTTCGCAGCCGCATTGAGTATAGAGCGGAGTATACATTTAATACACACGCGTCCGACTGCCCATATTTGCCGAGACATGGTGCTAATCAGAGAAGCGTCCCGGTTGTTGTTCTGGTCATGGTTGAGATGGAGAAGATGGAAGTGACATCCCGGTCATCATAGCGACTGCCTGAACATGGCCAGAGAGTAAAGAAAGACTCATAACAGGTATTTAAATTGACACTGCTCTCTCAGCTACAGACAGGGCTGGCATTACTATTAGGCAGACCTAAGTGGCTGTCTAGGGCGACATGGTTTACAGGGCTTCTAAGACACTAAATGAGTAACATTGAATGACACACTGAATTCTTTTCTCTCATCGCTATTTCTTCCTCTTCACCTTTTTTAATCTTTTTAACTATTGGATCACTGTCCCTATCTCATCTCTTCTCCATTATCTTTCTTTTCTGTAGTGTAGTGGGGAGAGCAGCAGTGTGCAGATACCAACTGTCAGCTGATCACCAAGTCACCATCAAGCCCTCTTCTACTCAATGGAGACTCGAGCCCTTCTCCTGATGGGAAATGGGGTAGGAAATGTGCACATAATCTACTAAAAGTTTTGCAATGGGGCTGCAAAGCCTATTAACCCAAGATATACCTAGAATTATTATTTTTTTCTACACTGCTGGACAAATAAATGGCAAACTTTTGCAAGATTAATACACATTTCTCCTGAGAACTGACTATGACTTAAAGGGTATACCTATCTTTAGGGCATTACATTAAATTTAACGTTTCTGATTTTTTCCAGTTCATTAGAGTATTAATTAAATTGGGAAGCTAAGAACACAAAGTTGTTTATAAAACGTTATATACAATAGTTTATTTCCTGAATACATCTGCAAAAAACATCATCTTGTCTTTCAAAGCAGGACACAGCAGTGCAATGTCATTGGTATGAAGTCATAAAAAATAAAACAAAAAGGCTTTTTAGACTCCTTGAGCTGAGCCACTCCATCATAAATAAGCGTTGCTGTTTTTTTTACCTTAAGAAAATACATCATATAACACTATAAATTCATAAAATTGTAGCACTGTTTTCTTTGCATTCTATCATTTCAGAGGCATGGCTAAATTTTACAGTAACACATAGTTGGACTTCCAGTATAATTCTTTTTTTACTTATAATATGTTTAAACTCTATAAACTAATTTTAATCTATTGTAGCAATAGGCAAAAAAATGACATTGTTATAAAAGACGGGAGTTTCAGTCTTTCTCTAGCATTTCCATTTGGGACGTAAATAAAACTCTTTCAGATCTATCAAAGGTTGATTTTGTTAAGAGATAAAAATTGTCCAAAAGTAAACCTTCAATTTATCCCTCAATTTCTGCAATCTATTTTCAATTCAGGAGATTTGGGGCACTTTACTATGCTGAGCATTATCACCATTCCTCTTATTCATTTGAATAGGCAGTTGATTTAAATGCTCACAGAAAGGCTATTGAAATGCACTGCCCATATACATAAATGGAAAAAGCTCAGCCAAACACAAGCAATGTTAGATACTGGCTGAGCGGGTACTGACCTTCAACACGAAGAGAGAGTTACCTCCCAACTGCCCAGGTGGTTCGGATAAAGTTCCTACTGTGCTGGACAGTGAGTGCAAGTCTAAATATCTCCTCCACTCTATAATTAATTTTCCATCCTCCCTCTCCTTCAATACCATTAATTTATCCCTATTTGTCTGTCCCCCATATAATTAATTTCTCTCCATTATTTCTCCCTCCAGTGCAATTAAATTTTCACCTGTAAAAGGTAATCAGACACGAACTAGGATTAGGATACCAGATCAGCAATACAAATCAGGCTAGCTTGACAAGTATAATAACCTGAGCACCTGTGTAATGCCTAGGCAAACAGTATAGCAAAAATCAATAGTGTCTAGATTGTCCATGTTTGCTGCAATAGAATAACTCTATTATATTTGACAGCTGGGGGTGAGAAGATAGCATAAGTCTTGTTTATTTTCCATGAAAACCAGAAAGAAGCTTAAAAATGGTTTAGATGGATGCAGGTGGAAAATGGCTAATGGTTACTTGTAACTTCTTATGAAGTCTTCCTTATCTAAAGAGGTAAGTAGTGGTGGAGAGGTTCTATTAGTGTTATTTTTAGTTGGGCTACTAGAAATTTTGCTTTTGCTAGGAATTAGTGGACAACCTTTTAATCATCATTAATCACAAAGATGACAGTGTTAATTATTGTTCGTTTAGGTAAATTAAATTAGTAAGAGCTAAAAACAAAATCATTTTTTTTATTAGTTAAATATTCCACTTACATATTGTGTTTTGGTTTGGAGCTGGAGAGGAGAGGAGAGGAGAGTGCAACATGTCACAAAGTGATCTATAATCTCATTAGCATGTGTGAGTGCTTTTGTTCTGCCCTGGCATCTCCTTACTGAGAGGAAGCAAATATTAAGGACAGAATAGAAATTTGCAGTTGTTTCCTTAAATTTGCTTTATCATGTATAGTCCTTAATGTTTTACTGGAAATTACTATGAACAGTAATTCAAACTTCATTCAATTAAGTGATTTGAAAACTATGCGTCCTCCAAAATTCAAAAATTAAGAAAATTAGATGAATAATTTCTGTTAATTAATTTCTCAATGTTTTTTATTTAACTCCAAATAGATTAATGCAGTGTATTCATCTAAATATTAGTCATTTGTAAGTTTGAAGCAGTAAGTTTATATGTTCTGTTCATCATGCAGGTATGCCTGTATGACTGCAGCAACTGCTAACCTAGACTTTTAAGTTATAACGATTTTACTAATAATAACATACATGACAATTAGTCAATTGGCAACAAACTTAGGTAAAAATGTTTTCAAATAAAAAAGAGATTCCAAACAAGAAAATGCAGCTTACAGTCTAAATGGCAAATGTGGAATGCAGAAGACATGTTAAAGAGGATGAAAAGGTAAATAGTAATAGTATAACACAATCAGAGGTGTTCTATAATGTCTGTCTTGAAGAGATTAAGCTTCAGCCACTCGAGCTGTGTGATGAGCGGTATAAAAGACCACATTCAAAAATGTCTCTAAATTTCCCAGTAGATGCGATTTAAATAAATTATATCTACAGGATTAAATAAAAAAAAATTCAGAAGAGATTAGATAAATGATGAGTACCAAAACACAGCAATTTGTCAACGAGTTTGTCAATTCATATAAAAAAAATGATGTGTCAAATGCAAAGTTTGCACTGATCACCGAATGTTTGAGAGAACACAGAATACTTATTTTAGGTATCCCAAGAAAGGAAACCTCAGATGCAGTATAAGATAATGAAAGAGAGAAAATGTGTTATTCTTTTTATTTTGTTCAAGGTGGAAGAATTAAAAACAGTTAAAAAAATACAAAAAAAAACAGAATAAAAAAGTGGTACAAGTAACAGTAATGAATACAACAGGAATAACACAAAATGCTAAAGAAAAAAAAAGATTACAGAAATATCAATCATGAATTTGTAGTTTTTGGGGAGAAAAGGAAAGGAAAATAGGGAAAGGGGGGAGGGTGGTGCGAAGCCCAGGGGATAAAAAATTAAGAGTCCTGCAATTGGGGAAATAGAAGATGAATTTAGAAAATTAATTTAAGGGACAAATAAAAATGAATATTATTGTGAATCGCCCAGGGTTTCCAGGTCTTGCAGAATTATTTTGCATAATTGTATACAATAGCCTTTGTGTATTTCGTATGGTGGACATACTATATCCTAGTAATCACTGCGGCAAAAGAAGGAGAAGCAAGACATTTTCATTCTGCCACAAGCTGACAGGTGGCCGCAGAAATGATGTGGCATTTGAGGTTAAGCTTAAGACCACCAAAAATGTAGAAAGGAAGAGCAGCCCCTATATCATTTATAGGACGCATCAGGAATAATTTTACATAAGTAGGTGGGAATTCAATACCAGCAATATAATAATGTGTATGAATTTTTTATATTCTTTATTTATATAGAGCTGGATGCGGTGCGTTCCCAAATCTCAGACTGTTCCTCTCTGTCTAAATATTCACCAATAACAGACTTCAACATAAAGCATATAGACTAAACCTTTGGTTGAGACCTGTCTCATACAGAGCATTTCAAAGGTGGATAAAGGTCTGTTAGGCAGGAACCTTGAAAAGAGTAAAAGTCCCTAATCTGCAATTGAAACAAATGTTTATGTGATAAGTTCAACGTGAAAGTGGAGATCCAAAATATGGGGAAATGTGGACTTATGGGTTATATCGCCACCTGTCAGCCATGAGAAAGAGAAGGAGGGATTAAGGCCCAGAATAAAAGCTGGATTGACAAAGATGGGAGTCAGTGGGAGGCATCTGAAACCAGTTTGTAGACCTTGGAGTGATCCAAAACTTAAAGGGAAATCACCATTACTGGATGAGACTTTGTAGAGCTGAGGCAGCGGAAAGGGTGTATCCAAGGACATTATAGGGAGGTTAATAGCTTCCAACGTGACCCATATTTTTGTCAGGGTGGTAAAATTCCATTGGGCACATGGGTTAAATGTGCTGGTCGTATTATCTTTTGAAATTCACAACAGCCAAATTACTGTCCTGATAACATGACCATAAATCCCACCCCGCAAGCTCGCTGCCATTTGTAATCCTTGACTCACAACTATCATTTATTCCCCACATCGACTCTATATCTAAATCATGTTACATACATCTAAAGAACATTTCCAGAATATGCACATATCTCACACAAGACACCGCAAAAACCTTAATTCATGTACTCATCATCTCCAGCATTGACTATTGCAATTCCCTTCTTACTGGTCTTCCCAAAGTCAGACTTCAACCCCTACAATCTATTTTGCATGCAGTGGCTAGATTGATTTTCCTTGCAAACCGTTCTTCCTCTGCTGAGCCACTCTGTCAGTCTCTACATTGGTTGCCTGTATTTCAACAAATTCAATATAAAATTGGTCTACTAACATACAAAGGCGTCAACAAAATTGCTCCGACATACATTTCCTCACTTGTCTCAAAATATCTCCCAACTCGACACCTTCATTTTGCACAAGATCTGCGTCTCTCTTTCACTCTCATCACATCCTCCCATTCTCGGTCACAGGACTTTTTTCAGGCTGCACCCACTTTGTTGAATTCCCTCTCTCACAAAGTAAGACTTTCCTCTAGTCTTCAAACCTTCATCATCATCATCATCATTTATTTATATAGCGCCAACATATTCTGTACCGCTTTACAATTGGGGACAAACGTAATAAACTAATAAACAAACTGGGTAAAACAGACAAAGAGGTGAGAAGGCCCTGCTTGCAAGCTTACAATCTATGGGACAATGGGAGATTGACACATGAGGTTAAGTATACATTTTGCATCTTGGCCCAGCCAGACTGCAAAGGTAAGGTGACTCATAAGCTAAATGATCCTGTCACACAACAATGTTGGTCCGGGGATAGTTGTCTTCTGTGAAATTGTGAAACAGGCTAAAGGTAGTGAGGTTAAGAGGGTGGTTGAGGAATATTATAAGCTTGTCTGAATAGGTAGGTTTTCAGAGAACGCTTGAAAGTTTGTAGACCAGAGGAGAGTCTTATTGTGCGAGGGAGAGAATTCCATAGAGTGGGTGCAGCCCGAAAAAAGTCCTGTAACCGGGAATGGGAGGATGTAATGAGGGTGGATGAGAGACGCAGATCTTTTGCAGAACGGAGTTGCCGAGTTGGGAGATATTTTGAGACAAGAGAGGAGATGTATGTTGGTGCAGCTTTGTTGATGGCCTTGTAGGTTAGTAAAAGTATTTTATATTGGATTCGGTAGAAGACAGGCAGCCAGTGTAGAGACATACAGAGTGATTCAACAGAGGAAACCTTAAAGCGTTTTCTGAAAACCCACCTCTTCAGGCAAGCTTATGATATTCCTCAACCACCATCTTACTCTCCCTAGGTTACCCTATTACCACCCTCTACACAGCCAACACAAGACAACAACCCTCTGACCAACATTGCTACACACACAGCCCACTCAATACTTTTACCTTTGCATTCTAGCTGGTCCAGTGTGCAATATGATGTAGCACATGCCCTATTGTTTCAAACTCCCATTGTCCCATAGATTGTAAGCTTGAGAGCTGGGTTCTCTTACCTCACTGGCTGTATGTATTACTCAGTTTGTTTTATTAATGTTTGTTCCCAATTGTAAAGCGTTACGAAATTTGCTGGCGTTATATAACTAAATGTTGATGATGATGATGAAAGAGCCTTTGTAGAATTTTTAGACGGACACCTGGGCATTTTTTTTACAAAATAAAAAGTGTATGTAATCTGTTGAAGAAATTTGAAGGTTTGAGGAGGAATGCGGATGGGAATGCATTGGAAAAGATCTAGGAGTATAGAGTGAAGATTCATTTTGACAGTGTTGATGCAACCAACCCAAGAGATATATTGTGGGTTCCAGGTTATCAGGTCATCTTTATTGTTAAGATAAGAGTTGAGGTTAGTTTGCCTGATAGAGCTGATGATAAGTTTTGGTTAAGTATATTCCTTGATATTTCAGTTTGTAAAGGCTCCATTTAAATGGAAATTAAAAGGATGTTTTGATTGAGGAGGTGACAAAAATGTCCAAAAATAAAAGTCCAGAAGGTCCAGTCTAATGCCTTATCTGTATCTAAAGCTAGCACAAGGGAAGGGAACTTATGTTTTTTTAATAGAATAGATTAAATACATTGTACATCTGATGTTGTCTGTGGACAAATCCAACTTGGTCAGTATGAATTAAAGAGGGGAGAAGGACGTTCAAACGGTTAGCCAGTATCTTTGCAAATTGTTTTACATCTACAGTACATTAAGCAATGAGATAGATCTATAATTGATGCAAAAAGTGGGATCTTTTATGGCTTTAGGAATGACAACAATGTTAGCATGGGTGGTGGGTGGATTAAAGGCAGCCCCACTATAATCTATTTACATAGATCAGTCATGGTTTCTGCTTGTCTGCGGGAAATGGCAGTGATGCTAATAAGTTTACCTCATTTTGTTGCCTTATGGGGTTCCCAGAGGCATCCAGGTGAAATATCATGAGAGGAATTAATGTCAAAATATTCATTATGGCAGTTGTGACATCTTGAAGTATCTTAGTGTCTTAAGAGGACAGTGTCTTCAAGGTGACAAGCATGGTGGTGTGGGAATATGTTCATTAAATTTAAAGAAAGGGATATGCCTGCTTGATTGGTTGCAATTGAAACGAATTGCGTCAAAGAGGCCAAGACAAAGAGCATGTCTATGTTGGAGTGAGTTCTGTCTTGGGTGGAATAATGGGTGTAGTTCCTAATCAAGGGATGCTTTAACTGCCATATGTTATACAGATTAAATAAAGTAAGGTGGAAGACCAATGCCTTGGCATCCCTAGCAAAGGAGTAGTAAGAACGAGAAGAGCTGCAGGGATATTGTCGACTGTAGGATCAAGTACCGGGTTGAAATCACCACCAATAAGAAAGTGTCCTTGGGCCACCCACCAATGTGTCCAAAAGTCCCAGCAAAAAAGGGTTCTTGGCTTTGATTGTGGGGAGACAAGTGTGAATGCTTTGGATGGGACCATGCCAATTGCTATTAGGTAAGGCCCTCTAGGTCTGAATGGGAGCTGAGAAGTGAATAAATGGACCTTTTGGTGGATAAGGATGGCTACTCCTCTTTTTTAACAGTTGGCAGACGAGACAAAAGTTTGAGAAAATTGTTTACCTTGCAGATATGTATGATTACCTGTGAGGTGACATTGAAAACATTGTCTGCTTTCTCTCATCTGCAAGAGAACAACAAAAGTGTTAATTTTTTTAGGTGAGTTTAATGCATTTTCATTAATGGAGAGGATATTCAGCACCATCTAATTGCTGACTGACTGAAAATCAATATCAATTGTCAGTGTATATGGAGAGAAATAGTAACGAAAATCCCACTGGGCTTGAGGGAAACTTGGGGAGAAGGGGAAGGAGGGAGAGGATGTGATAGGTAGAGGATTAAGAGGCTGTATGAATAATGAATGTTCAATAAGAAAGAAGGGGGCATGGGGCATAGATGTGTTGTAGTGCAATGGTCTGGTGAACCAAATGTTGAAAGTATCTATAAAAAATTTGTGTCATGGGTTAGGGCGGCGGTTCCCAAAGTGTGCGCCGCGGCTCCCAGGGGTGCCGCGGCGCTGTCACTGGGGTGCCGTGGGCCAGCCCCAGAAAAAAGAAAGCAAACAGAAACTTACCAATCCGCGCAGCGCTAGGACCCTGCAGCCTCCTCTCTCCCGCAGCTGTCACTGAATATCGACGTCAGTTACAGCTGCGCGAGAGAGGAGGCTGCAGGGTCCTAGCGCAGCGCGGATTGGTAAGTTTCTGTTTGCTTTCTTTTTTTCTATAGCTGGCGCCTGGCACGGGGCAGAGGAGGAGGGCAGATGGCAGAGGAGGAGGGCAGAGAGCAGAGGTAGGGGACAGAGAGCATAGGAGGAGGGCAGATGGCAGAGGAGGGGGACAGATGGCAGAGGAGGGGGACAGATGGCAGAGGAGGGGGACAGAGCAGAGGAGGAGGGCAGATGGCAGAGGAGGAGGGCAGATGGCAGAGGAGGGGCGCAGATGGCAGAGAAGGGGGACAAATGGCAGAGAAGGGGGACAGAGAGCAGAGGAGGGGGACAGAGGGCAGAGGAGGGGGACAGAAGGCAGAGGAGGGGGACAGAGGGCAGAGGGCAGAGGAGGGGGGCAGATGGCAGAGGAGGGGGAAAGAGAGCAGAGGAGGGGGACAGATGGCAGAGGAGGGGGACAGATGGCAGAGGAGGGCTACAGAGGGCAGAGGAGGGGGACAAAGGGCAGAGGAGGGGGACAGAGGGCAGCGGAGGAGGGAAGAGGAGGGGGACAAAGGGCAGAGGAGGAGGACAGAGAGCAGAGGAGGGGGACAGAGAGCAGAGGAGGAGGGCAGATGGCAAAGGGGGGGACAGATGGCAGAGGAGGGGGACAGATGGCAGAGGAGGGGGACAGAGAGCAGAGGAGGGTGACAGAGAGCAGAGGTGGGTGACAGAGAGCAGAGGAGGGCAGATAGCAGAGGAGGGTGACAGAGAGCAGAGGAGGAGGGCAGATGGCAGAGGAGGGGGACAGCGAGCAGAGGAGGGGGACAGAGAGCAGAGGAGGGGGGCAGATGGCAGAGGAGGGGGGCAGATAGCAGAGGAGGGGGGCAGATGGCAGAGGAGGTGGACAGATAGCAGAGGAGGGGGACAGAGAGCAGAGGAGGGGGACAGATGGCAGAGGAGGGGGACAGAGGGCAGAGGAGGGGGACAGAGGGCAGAGGAGGGGGACAGAGGGCAGAGGAGGGGGACAAAGAGCAGAGGAGGGGGACAGAGAGCAGAGGAGGGGGACAGATGGCAGAGGAGGGGGACAGAGAGCAGAGGAGGGGGACAGAGAGCAGAGGAGGGGGACAGAGAGCAGAGAGGGGGACAGATGGCAGTGGAGGAGGGCAGATGGCAGAGGAGGAGGGCAGATGGCAGAGGAGGGGCGCAGATGGCAGAGAAGGGGGACAAATGGCAGAGAAGGGGGACAGAGAGCAGAGGAGGGGGACAGAGGGCAGAGGAGGGGGACAGAAGGCAGAGGAGGGGGACAGAGGGCAGAGGGCAGAGGAGGGGGGCAGATGGCAGAGGAGGGGGAAAGAGAGCAGAGGAGGGGGACAGATGGCAGAGGAGGGGGACAGATGGCAGAGGAGGGCTACAGAGGGCAGAGGAGGGGGACAAAGGGCAGAGGAGGGGGACAGAGGGCAGCGGAGGAGGGAAGAGGAGGGGGACAAAGGGCAGAGGAGGAGGACAGAGAGCAGAGGAGGGGGACAGAGAGCAGAGGAGGAGGGCAGATGGCAAAGGGGGGGACAGATGGCAGAGGAGGGGGACAGATGGCAGAGGAGGGGGACAGAGAGCAGAGGAGGGTGACAGAGAGCAGAGGTGGGTGACAGAGAGCAGAGGAGGGCAGATAGCAGAGGAGGGTGACAGAGAGCAGAGGAGGAGGGCAGATGGCAGAGGAGGGGGACAGCGAGCAGAGGAGGGGGACAGAGAGCAGAGGAGGGGGGCAGATGGCAGAGGAGGGGGGCAGATAGCAGAGGAGGGGGGCAGATGGCAGAGGAGGTGGACAGATAGCAGAGGAGGGGGACAGAGAGCAGAGGAGGGGGACAGATGGCAGAGGAGGGGGACAGAGGGCAGAGGAGGGGGACAGAGGGCAGAGGAGGGGGACAGAGGGCAGAGGAGGGGGACAAAGAGCAGAGGAGGGGGACAGAGAGCAGAGGAGGGGGACAGATGGCAGAGGAGGGGGACAGAGAGCAGAGGAGGGGGACAGAGAGCAGAGGAGGGGGACAGAGAGCAGAGAGGGGGACAGATGGCAGTGGAGGAGGGCAGATGGCAGAGGAGGAGGGCAGATGGCAGAGGAGGGTGACAGCGTGAGAGAGGGCAGAGGAGGGTGACAGCGTGAGAGAGGGCAGAGGAGGGTGACAGCGTGACAGAAGGCAGAGGAGGGGACAGAGGGCAGAGGGGGCAATGTGAGAGAGGGCAGTGTGCCCGGATGCAGAGGGGGCAGTGTGCCTGGATGCAGAGGGGGCAGTGTGCCTGGATGCAGAGGGGGCAGTGTGCCTGGTTGCAGAGGGGGCAGAGTGTCTGGATGCAGAGGGGGATTTTTGCATACAACTAAATAAGTATTTCTGTCGTGACCTAAATACTTATTACAATTTTTTTACCCAACTACTTCTAAAACAGGACTGCTTAGTAATTATTTTGGAGGGGTGCCTTGAAAATATTTGGAGACTCTAAGGGTGCCGCGAACTGCAAAAGTTTGGGAACCACTGGGTTAGGGGAAGGATAAAGGAAGGGGTGAGAGGAGGGCAGGGTTATCATGGAGAAACAAAGAAAGACCTAACTTAATAAGTGACAAAACACAAAATATCATTTGAGAGTAGTATTGAGTAGAAAAAAATACTTATGCAAATAGACAACAACAATAAACATAATACAGAATACTGTAAATAAAGCTATTAGCTAATAAATAAGAGCCTCCATCCCAACACTAGGATATGATTAAACAATGAAATATGGGAATCACAATAAAATCAGGTCTAAGTAAATCTTAGCAAGCAACCATAGTAAACTATGAGTAATCAAAATGAAAATGTTATAACTTGGGGTGCAGCCAATAGACAAACAACAATAATTACTTTGAAACCTAGACGAAAAATGGGTTAACATGTTGATGTGTGAAAAACCAATTAATCAAACTATGATGGCAGTGTTGAGATTTTTAGAAGGTAGCAGTTTGACAGGGAGGAAGAGAAAAAACAGGATGCAATGCTTCAATAATAGACAACATCCTCTATATTTAAGTGTTGTGTTATCCTGACATAGTACAGGGCAAGAATTTTCAGAGACAGGATACAAACATATAAATGAGGGTCAATTAAACCATCAAGTTGCTGAGGTTTTTCTCAGGGAGTGGGATCCTATCCTGTGCCAGTCTGGGAATAGAAGTTGGTCAGGTTGGGGAGGTGGAAAACCGGAAGCAGGAGAAACTTTTAGTTGAAACAGAAAACACCATTTTTGCTTAATATTGTATTGACATAGAATCTTAGTGATAGGTTGCAAGTTTTTTCTTTTCCGAATTGTGGAAGAGGCAAGGACTTTTGAAATTAGTATTTGGCTGTCTCAAAAGTCAATATATGGGGAATTACGAAAAGTTAGCAAGATCCTTCCTTTGGTCTTAAAGTTGTGAAATCTGTCAATGACCTCAAGTGGGCTTTACCCTGCGGGCTCTGTCAAAGAGTAGGTCTGTGCCCTAGGCATTGGGAAGTTTTTTGTTTGAAGAGAGTAAAAAAATAATCGGCCTAAGTAGAAGGACCTGAAAATTCCAGGGTATTATGGAGCCTCAGATTTTTACATTGAGATTTGTTCTCAATGTTTTCTTGTTTTTCTTTTATGCTATTTAATAGAAAGTTCTCTGTCAACGACTGAGTGGGATCTGTAGAGTTCATTGGTTTTATTTTCCAGAGCATCCACTGAAGCAATTTCTGCTTTGTAATCATCAACCGCTTTTTTAATTCCTGATGAAAGAAGGCCATGATTTCTTTCACTAGGTTGGTTCAGGACCTGTTGTGCTCTGGCACCTAATTCTATTTCAAGAGAAGGTGCTGAACCAGGAGAGGATTATTGATCTAGTTGTTGAGGGTTAGAGTTAGAGGGACAGGTTTTACTATAAAAATCCAGTTGGTTTGACTGGACACTCTTCTTAATTTTGTTCAACATGTTGGCAAGAAGAGGTATGAGAGTGAGGGGTAGAGACACAGAGGTTTTTATTTTGTTCAGAAACGAGTCCTCCTTAAGAAGTCAAACAGCGGCCATAGTGTTGACAAAGGTAAGCAGTCAGAAAACACCCTGAGGTATAGGGTAAATAACTGAGAGATGATCAAATTTCACTATATAGGAGGCATTGTGTCACAGCCAATAGTAAAAAATGAGTGGCTGCAGTGAGAAAAGAGTTCTCAATGAAGACTGTTGCAGCATGAATTATCTGCTAGTCACTAGATGGGGTTAACAATCTAGAATAAGCAGCTGCAATGGAAACAAATCTACTGCATGGGAACTGACCTTCGATAGCCGTTATCTAGCTCAGCGGGGTCTGAGATGCATGTTACTGGCTGGGATAGGACTTGTCACTGAAAGTAGGGGTAACAACCTTAAAGATGAGCCATAGTTGACGGATGTTTCCGAAGAGAGTCTGTTGAGATGGCTCCTTTATATGCAGGAGACTGTGGGCTATGTAATAGCAAATGCCAAGCACCATATTTTCCACATAGGGTAGCATCTGGCTAGTTACAGAGTAATAGCCTAGTAACAAGGGTGGGAAAACTGCATTACTAGAAGTGCAGGAGGCCTGGTACTTATGCCAAAAGGTCAATGGTCATATTGTCCACCGTGATGTTTCCAAGTCACCTGAGAAGTGCAGACACTGATGGTGTCTAACTGAGAAGAATTCCAGCCAGTTCTGATGCAGACTATGGGGTCAGTCAGCAAAACAGTGCCCTATAGTGGCTACGTCTTAGCAGGGGCGCCTCTCCTCTGGCATGGAATAAACAGAGGTCCCAGGTTCTGAGAAAGGAGCGGGTCTGGAGGAGGGTAGAGTGTCTAGTTAGGCAACCCACAAGGCAGTGAGCCAGATGATGTAAATTCTATCAATAGTATCACTAGGGCATTCTAGCCTCCATGTTGCAGCTGTTGTGGAACACTAGATTAAAGAGAGTTTCTTTCAAATTGTGGGACTGGGTGTTTTCTCTTACTGGCTAATTGGGCTCAATGTATGAGCTGCAGTTAGATTGATGCTCAGTCCCAGCCAATGCAGGTCTTGGCATGGCTGAGGAGTGGATATTGCATGGTGCAGACAGTGTCTGGTCACCGTTTTCAAAACGGTAAGTCCAATACTGAAGACTTCTCTCGGGACTATTGCAACAGGAGAGTAGCATATGTAGTATTGTCTGATCAGATTGTGATAGAGGCAAGTAAAAGGTATATACTTGGAACAAGACTCCGATCAGTACTTCGTATTGCAACAGCTGGGTTTCTCTAATGATCACTTTCCCTGTGTGCGCTAAAGCCTCGGGCAGCTTGTGGTGCAGAAAGTGGTTAGTTAAGAGTAGGGGAGACCCCTGGATGGCCAGAGATGATATTGTTGCTGGCCGGATCTGTTTCAGAACACGCCCACCATCTTCAGCGCTCAGGAGATACCCTTTAAATATGTTACTCTTATGTGTTAAAGTGGAAATACATAAATTTGCCCATAGATGTCACAATAGTAAACAGAGGGAATAAACTCACATACAGTCATCTGCCTATAGTCATATGCCAGTAGTTGACTGTGGACATGCTAATATTAATTGCCAACACCATCACCATAGTCAACTTCTCTTCCTTGACTATTATCAGATTGGGTCGAGTGGCCAAATATACAGATCACCAACACTACTATGTCCTCCCCTATTGTCTGCTATTGTCTGGATACACCACATGTGGGTCTGACCATGGCAAAATGGATATACAAAATAACAGATAATATAAGCAATAAAGTTACAAGGTTGGAAATGATTATATGACACCAGATATTATGCTACTGTGGCAAAAGGAAACAAACTGAAGACTGTGTGCTGTCTAGGCAGCTCTTTCAAAGACGGAAGAAACATCCTTTTTTCAATCAGATAGTAATAAGTTGAATAAAAACATTGTGTATAAAAGTACAATAAGTTGACAGGATATCTGAAGGAACAAGATGTTGCATCAGGGAAATCTCTCAATCACTAAAGAGATGCTTGTGAACTGATTAATTGTTAAAAAAAAGGCAAAACACACAACAGATGGATTCTGCAGTGAGTAATGAACATGCACATTCATTTCAAATCACTTGAATAATTTTTTACGATACAATTGTGAATTATGTTCTTTTTAGATTAGTAATTACGACACACAACAACAGATGGTAAAAACTTTGCTATCCATCGTTTAAACTACTATATTTATTTTTTTAAATGGAAGATTTCAGATCTTTGAAGCAAGGAAGCAGAATAAAAAATAATTTTAAGAGGTTAACATACTGCTTCAATTTGAATTATCTTTACAGATGGAGCAAGGTTTAATTGACACCCATTGCATCATGGTTTAATTGAAGCTCACCATTCATGTGTTGCCATTTTGAATCATGTTACTATAAAATAATGTCTTAAATCCTTACTGTTTTCTTGGGATACCAGTGTTGTCTGTTTGGAGAACTTTTATTGTATATAGTGTTTTGTAAGATTCCATTTCACACTACTGAATGACATCACTTTTTTATTCACTACGTTAAGGTTGTCGTGGAAATATAAAGAGATTACACCACATGCACACATCACACAGAGCAGGTATCAAGGCATTAACTGGGAACTGGCCATAAATTCACACAAAAATAATATATACCTAAATGGTTTAATTGATGTCAGTAGATCTTATTATTTATGCTTTTTCATCTTCTGGATATGTTGTTTCATTAATGTCCATACTATGTGAATTGAGAGAATAAAATCAGGTAACCTAAAATACAATAAAGCAACCATAAAAGGTAGAAAAAAATATATATAAAAAGATATTTGGCATAATTGCGCAACTGATGCATTCTCCAACAGTAAAGCTGCAGAGACACTGTACTTTGGGTCATTGTCTTGGAAAAGTTGCCTACAGTAGACACATCCCGAAATGAATAATGTGTTTATTACAAATAATCTAAAATTCACCTTCTGCAATGGAGACTCTCAATCGTCATTATCATCACAACATATATTTGCTTTAATGGTCGAACACCCTCCTGACAGGTCTATTTGCATATGCATCCTCATTTCAATTAGTTGCATTTACATGAACATGTCCTTACTGTAGTTGGCCTATGCTTACTTCCACCATTCCGCCTCTCCAGATGTAAAGAGATGCTAGTCAAGGATATGCCAAAATTTTGATATGGACTTATGTGTACACATTTTTGGTGTGCATGCACAGTACAAAAATGTGTATTTTAAGCAAAAAAATGTATGTGCTCAAAACTGACCCCCAATAAATATATATCTTTATCACTGGTCATGCAATGCGCGTTTCTAAATAATTAATTTGAATTTACAATCAGACCTAGAACTCAATGCACTGGACACAGGAAGCCAAAGTGTCCTAACCTCACCGCGTATGAACTACTCATATCAATAGAGAACCAAATTACTTTTTTTTTTTTCAAAATGGGCCTACATACTACGTACTAATTGATCACAAACAATACCCACCACAATTGCTTGATTCCATTTTTTACCATACTCTTAAGAGTTATTTAGCACTGGTATATAAATATTGTATCCTTACAATAATAACATACCATGCTGATAATGACCATGTATGTACAAACATGTAGGGCAGGAGTGCTATTCTATTTTCTCTATCTGATTGATGTCTTAGTCTTGTATGTGTCTCCCCTGCCAGTCCTAGTGTTCTGTACTTTTAATGGCAGTCAAAAGCCTTTACTTTAAACTGGATCTGACTGGCAAATTGTAGCCTAAGGGCTAGAAAACAGCACAGGTCCATTGAGCATGAACAGTGGTCAATCTCTTAAAATGGTTTTAGTTACCATGAATACAGTGCCACTTTATGTGTTTTATGTGACTGGCTGTATTCCAGTGTTTTTATTTGTCGATCTATGTGTCAAGGAGGGATATCTTGGTCCCACTGCTGCTGCAATTGTGTTGTTTAGTCTGTCTTTGAGCGCATTTGTTTATTTGTTCTTTCTGTATTCCAGTGTAAGCTATGGCTCTCCAACTATTTCGAACAACAAGTTCCAGCTTTCCCTCTGGCAAGCCATGCTGTGCTTGTAATTCAACAACACTGAAAAGCCAGAGGCACTGATAAAAATAAGGTATCATTGATTGAAGGCACACTTACCTCAGAACGTATTCTAACTAGTCTTGATCAATCCACATGGGAAACTTGCACTGATAACAAAATAAATATGTTATATAATCTGAAGTCTGATATTAAAAAGACATTTTTCACAAAAACTACATTAAAAAAATATATAATTTGTGTCATAGAAACATCATTTTGCCAAGTCTAAACTAATATTATCAAAATGGTCTATTAAAAGTAAGAAATATATAGTCAAATAATTATGGGGCTTATTTATCATGAACATTCCCTTCATGGTGACATGTAAGATTATTTTATGTCCGATTTTCATGGTGATAAAAAAAACTTGAATTAACCTCTATTTATCAAAGAATATCAGCTCAGCAATACTCAGCTGCCCCAGCTGTAGTAGTCAGAGTTGAAAGGGTTTAAGTTACTTTTTAGCTAGGGCAGTCTTTGCAGACTTTCATTTCCACTAAAGAGAAAATGAAAAAAAATAAAAGTTTAAAAATAAATCAAATATTTAACAAAGTGAAAATATTTTAAAACCTTTATGCTCAAATAATAAACCATGTTTTAAATGATTACTTGTATGAACCTGTTATTGCCATCCCGAGCTGACGATAAAAGAACATGTATTACAGCAGTACAAGTACTGCCATAATATTTAATATATTTGCATGCAAAAGCAAGTGAATGTTACCACTATCAGGGTTATAACCAGTGATAGCAGGGTTATCTCTGGCAGTAAACCTTTGATGTATAAGGTGGAACTATAATAGTCCTATGTCAGGCAAAACTCCTGTTTTTACCAGCAATATGGCACTTTGTCCTTTGGTAAATGTGCCTATTAAAGCTTTAATCTCCTGGGGAGGGAGGTACTTATGGAATCCAAAACCTGCGAGATCCAACATCACAAAGATGACGTTTTGCCTCGATTCAGATCTGAGGACGCGCAAAATTACCGAGCCGGCTCTCAAGCCTTCTCAGATCCCCTAAGTTCAGGTGAGCTCAGTTCTCAGAAAACTGAGCCCGAGCATCTCTACTTTTAATTGGTCACTAATATGGATAATATGTCCCATTTTGAGGGGGGAATTCAATTGGCTGCGTTACAAGTAAAAGCAACGCGGCCTACGCATTATTACCGTTATTCCGGTAATAATGCGCTAAATTACCAATATTTCGGTAGTTTTAACGCTGGATTTTTACTCGGGTTAAAATGACCATAATAATGGTAATAACTTTAACACCTAGCTAATTCGGGGGAAATTGAATCCCCCCCTGAAAGTTGCTTGGATTTAATCCACTTTAATTTACTTGCCTCATCACCCTTTATTTTTCATATATCAACCCACTTTTTTACTTACTACTAATAATGCACAGTACTTGCATAAGTATAATGTGTGCTTTCAGCAAATTCTAGAATTAAAGTAGGCTGAATTCATAATGTGTGCTAAATTTCATGCAATGTTAGTACTAACTACATGTGCTTTAAAGGTCATTTGGTGAACAAAACAATTCCCTATGGCAGAGGTGCCCAAACTCAGTCCTCAAAAGCTACCAACAGTTTATGTTTTCAGGACTTCTTTAATCATTCACAGGTGAGATCATCTATTTGGCTGGGTCAGTAATTATCTCACCTGCTTCTACAGAGAGAACTCTTGAAAACATGACCTGTTGGTAGCTCTTGAGGATTGGGTTTCAGCACCTCTGCCCTATGGGTTTAGGCATTTAATAAAGAGATAATTGTTTTTTTTAGATAATAAAATGTATCTTAAGGTAATAAAATAATTAATTTTAGCATGCTGCTCTTGATATTTCTTTACCTTAAAATAATAGGATTTTCAAACTTATATTAAATCTTTTTCTCTTAGTCATATTACTCCATTAGGGAACATTGGACACCCATGCTATATTCTCTAGTTCCTCATTTTGTCTGACTTGTTTATGTTCAGGAGAATATTGTTCTTTTCCTCATCTTTGTTCATTTCTCTAATTTCTCGCATTCTCTAGAGTTTAGTTAAACATAACCAAGGTCCTTACAGGAGCAGGGCATTGTGAGAAATGAGCAGCTGACAACTTTTAAGACATTTAAAGTGCACGTCTGGATCTACACTATACCCCATGATAGATGATGTCCTCAAACAGATGATTGAGAAATTACAATCTCCTGTTTTAGTTAGTGCAGCACCTTTCAGAATAATCACTTTCTGGTTTGAAGCTGGGAAGTTCCCAGCTGGAAAGTTTTAAGACTATAACTCTTCTTCCTCTTTATATTCAGTACCAAGCTAGTAGGTTTATAATACAGGAATTAGTGTTCGAACCATGATCTTGGCACTACACAAGGATCTAGAGAGGAAGATTGCAACGTATTTTTAATTTTTATTTGATAAACTGAAAAAAGAAATTTTGATTTAAGCAAACAAATGAACAAAAACAGATTGTTTTGCAAATATAGCACAATAATATTCACGAAGAGCCTAGTGCACAGTTTCTAATATTTTTTTTCCTGTAGATGAGACAACAGAAGCAAATAAAGTGTATGCAGTGCACGTGTAGCCTGCAAATACTTACAAGAAAAGGCATCAATAACTAGACTGAGCACGAAGGAAAAATAATAAGCTCAGTTGTTGATACTGTAATTTACTCAGAAATCTTCACTGTAAAACATCCATATAAGCAAGGAAGCACCTGCATGCACAACAATACCATCACAGCTTGGTAATAAAAATGTTGAACAGAATGAATGAATGGTCAAAAACGGAAATAGTATCTGTCAGGCTGGACTTACACATGCATATAATGTGTCCCAGCATTATGTATGCAGTATCAAGCAACTAAACAATAACTATACAGTGCATTCTTTGAAATGCACAATATGTTGTATATTGAAAGGTCTATAAAGCTTCACTAAATCACGAGTATCATAAAACCTCTTTCAGTTATTTAATTATGGTGCAATGTCTCGAAGCTGTGTTTTTCTGCTATACAGTTTGACAACTGAAATTCTTTAAAGTTAAAATGTGTCCTAATTGTTATTAAGATATATAAATATTTAATAAAATGATTGAGCCTATGGCACTGCATTTTGTATTCATTAAAATGCAGCTTCCTTATGATCTGCAGATGTAAATTGTAATTTTTTCCATAGTCTGCAGAGGAATAGTGCCCTATGTTCGGTGTTCAGTGACCATGTACACCATAATGAAACTGAAGTTGCCTGGTCCATGAAATTTCCCAAGCACTTGAAAGAAAGTTGCATGCAATTGCACATCTTCGGAATAGAGGTAACTTTGCGCACAGCTCTGAGGTGATAAGGACAGGATGCTGTGATCTGATTCCATGCCAACTACCAGACAAAGAGATGGTTCCTGAAGGCTTTATGCACTGTGCTGCTTGCAAGAAAATACTGTAGCGACACATGAAAAAATGTACGCTTTGAGAAATGAGAAAGCTATTGTCACATACCAGAAGAGCTACCCCTTTGGAGAAAATGGAAGACTTTACCATCCCATCAAAGTTTCTGCCTGTAGTTGATGCACTGAAGCTGGTCGCTGGCTATGAAGAGAAAACTGGTACATTTATGACACCCATGCTGGCAGTTGGGCATGGTTTGCAAAAGGTATTGAGCATTGGGGAGTACCAAGCAATAATGGAGGGTGCACTGATGCGGTTGTAAATGCATGTAACTTCATGAAGAACTTACGAGGCAAGGTGGAACAAGCTGAAGGAGTCGAAGTGGAATTGCCTCAGCTCTTACATTTCATGTGATGTGAAAAAGATGTACTTCAATCTCAATGAGAAACAACAAGCATACTGTCACGAACACGCTCCCAGCTGCCATTACTTTGAGGTGTTTGCTGTATGAGGTCACACACGATTTCAGCCCGCAGTCTCTCACTACCTATCACACAGGTTATAGACCTACTGAATCGCCCCCAACACAGCACTCTCACACCCCCAGACACTTCAGGTTCTGCCACCACCTATTGAGTACGGGCAATAGGACCCCAATATACTGTCACTGGCACACAGGCTTCTAGCTATCCACAAACTAACAAGACCCACACCAGCACACACAGGGTTAACTCTTCACACCTCCAGACTGTTACACAAATGTACATGCAAGCACACACAGCTTGTTAATCAAATGTATCAACAAATCACACACTGGCATTCCAAGGGTTAACTTGGTCGAGCTCTCTTCTAAACAGGCTAATGGATTCGTTAGAGTATCTTGGACGCAACTTATTAAAATATATATTTAATATACAAAAATACACGGCATACAGATAAAAAAAAAATAATGAATAACTATTAATGGACATAACAAGCACAACAGTTTAAAATAAAAGAGATAAACGTACAGAACATAACTTACATATAATCTGTGTGTCTGGGGCAGGCAGAGAAGATGGACAGTCCTTCAATTAGATTGATCCCCAAGAAGCTGACCCTTTGTCCCTCCAGAACACAGATTTTTAAGCAAACTCAAATAGGATGGCATTCACAAGGGCAGTGTGAATGCTAATGTGGGGGCGGAAATGTACCCTGGGTGTCACCTAAGGTTTGTTAAAACTATTCCTAAGTTTTGACCAGTCTTTGCTTTCCTCAGATATCTCCCAGAGACATAACTTTCCCTTCAATAAACCAATCATAATTTCTCGCACATTTAAATACCAAATATGATGAGATTGCAACAATATCCAATCTCATCCTGAAATACATGTGACTATGCCTGTTCCCTGTGTAGTTGGTATCTATGTTTTAAAACCTTTGTGTGGTTTTTGCCCCTCAGTACGGAGTGGCATCCAGATTTCCCAAAATATGAACTATGACAACATTTTTCTTTGAAGGTCATATTTCTATATACCTGTATAGGCTTTCACATGCTGCCTACCAAGATCTCCAGCTGTGATTGGCCCCACAAAGTCTATTCAAGTGTCTAAAGCTAACAGTGAGACATCCTGGAAGCTGCTAAAAGTGGCAGGCTTATCTCCTCACACTAGGATGTGCAAAGCCATCAAACACAATTACTCTCTGTCTGTAAATTTCACACTTTAACTTATCAATGGATTCATTTGATACAACCTATTTACTCCCTTATAAATAACAGCCAGCTCTCTATGTTCACGACATATACAAAAGCAATTTATCCTTCGAGACTGCTTAGCAACTGGGCATTACTTGCACAGGTCACCCTGAAACAGGTGACCTTGTTCAATCAAAGAAGGGAAGGCAAAGTTTCCAAGATGCTGTTGACTACCTTCTCTTTGAGAGATACTTCGTATCTTCATGAAGATGTTGTCCTAGTGCTTTCTGAGCTTTAGAAGAGGCTCTGCTGGCACTTCACATGGATTGAAATCGAGAGAAAATGAGGGAGAAAATTTCCAAAACTGCTGACAGCAGCAAGGCAAAGTGCAATGGAAATTTTTGCAGAGAAGCATGAATAATGTGAAATAGCATCCCAGAATGTGTATATGTTTGCCAGCCCAGTTGTGTTGTCTCATTTTAAAGGCTCTGATTATATATGCCTCTTTGCCTAAGAGTGTGGAGCTAAAAATCCCCAAACACTGTGTTCCACAAAGCTTTGAAAGCATGTTGCCACTCTATCAACAGTCCCCAACCAAAACAACACAGAATTGGATCAATTGACAAACTTCCTTGGGCACTATTACTGCCTCCCAGAAGATACCCTTCAACTTGCCAGACTGGCTGAATTCAAAAGCAAGAATTTGGAAGAGATGGACATTGATCCAGATGGCAATTTGTAAATCTTGTATCTGATGTATAGTTTTGACTTTTACCTTAGTCATTGACTTATCTGTCTCTTTTAGAACCACTCCAGCTACAGAGTGACGGGTCTAATGATGAGCAATCCCCTGTAACAGTGAGACATGTAAGCATGCATTCAGTCAACACCTCCCTGTCAGAAGAGAGAGACAGTGTATGGACCTGGCAACACTGGACCAATGCCCAGCCAAGGCTTCCAAATGTTGGTATAGAACATGTTTTTATTTTGTAAAAGCATGTTATCATCTCTATTTTTCGTAGATTAGTAATAGACATAAACTTGGGACAGAGATTAGATCCAAGCTGCGGAGAAACACATGATTAAATTTATTCAGACATGCTTTATTCCTAGAAAGCATGATTGCGTCTCATGTATTATGGCTGAACCATTAGCACTGAAAGATCTAAATTGGTTAACTGTGAAATTCTACATAAAGAACCAAATAATGTCTGTAAAGAGAGAGATAAAAAATATTTGAAATGATACACAGTGATTCACCATGACTGTAATCCGCATGGCTATGTGTCCATGTATGTGGGTGTATGGATGTCCTCAGACGGCCGAAATACATAAACCTTTCCCCACCATTCAGTCTATACATGCAGTCAATACTGGTTCTGAACAGTCTCTCTTGCAGTCCTGCTGCATTCAGCTCTGCAACATTGACAAAATATGCCCAATTCTCACTCAAGAAGTATCTAAAATCCTGGTCCATTTGCTGATAATTTCCTGACTACTGTAACCTCCTCCTCACTGGACTACCCCACACCTGCCTTTCACCTTTTCCATAGTCCCAAAAAATTTGCTAATTAAATTAATTCATGAATTTTCATCCATGCCCAGTGCAACTGTGGAGTGACTATACTGAGTCATGTCTATGAACAGCCACCTCCATCATATCACAAACCTGATATCAATGTATTAAAACTAAAAGTAATAAAGTAGTCCACAAAGACTTTTTGCTACTCTACTCAAAACTGAATACATTAGCATGAAAGTACAGTATGAGAGGCAGGTGGCTGATCAAAGATGGAAGAAACTGTAAAGAAGGTAAATAAAGAGTGGTAGAGAATGTACACTATATAGACAAAAATATTTGGCCACACCTGTTATCATTGATTTGAGGTGTTTCAATCAGACCAGTTGCCAGAGGTGTATAAAATGAAGCATCTAGCCATGCAGTCTCCATTTACAAACATCTGTTATAAAAAATGGGTCATTCTAAAGAGATCATTGACTTCAAGCGTGGTACTGTGATAGGATGCGACCCATGCAATAAGACAGTTCATTAAATTTCATCCCTGAAATTTCATTCCACGGTCAACTGTAAGTGATATTATTAGAAAGTGGAGCATTTAGGAACAACAGCAACTCAACCACAAAGTGGAAGACTGCAAAGTGGAAGTGTAAAATCACAGAGCGGGGTCAACGACTGCTAAGGCACATGGTGCGTAAAAGTCGCAAACGCTCTGCTGATTCCATAACTGAAGAGTTCAGAACTTCAACAGGCATTAATGTAGGCACAAAAACTGTGCAGCGGAAGGTTGACGGAATGGGTTTCCATGGTCGAGTAGCTACATGCAAGCCTCACATCACCAAGTCCAATTTAGGATGCAGTGGTGTAAAGCACACAGACACTGGACTGTGGAGCAGTGAAAACGTGTTCTGTGGAGTGACGAATCACTCTTCTCTGTTTGGCAGTCAGATGGGCAAGCCTGGGTTTGGCGGGTGCTGGGAGAACGTTTCATGTCTGACTGCATTATGCAATTGTGAAGATTCTTAGTGGAGGGATAATAGTATAGGGCTGTTTTTCAGGATTTTGGCTAGGCCCCTTATCTCCAGTGAAGGGCAATCTTAATGCTTCAGCACACCAAGTCATTTTGGACAATGCTATGCCTACAACTTCATGGCAACAGTTTGGAGAAGGCCCTTTCCAAATTCCAATATCACTGTGCCTCAATGCACAAAGCAAGGACTACAAAGACAGGGTTTGATTAGTTTGGTGTGGAAGAACTTGACTTGCCCGCACAGAGCTCTGACCTCAACCCCATTGAACACCTTTGGGATGAACTGGACTAGAGATTGCAAGCCAGACCTTCTCGTCCAACATCAGTACCTGACCTCATAAATGCTCTACTGAATGAATGGGCACAAATTTCCATAGAAAGACTCCAACATCTTGTGGAAAGGCCTTCTAGAAGAGCATTAAGCTGTTATCGCTGCACAAGGGGACAAACTCTATGTTAAAGTACATATATTTGAATACAATGTCATTACAGTCCCTGTTGGTGTAGTGGTCAAGTGTCCGAATACTTTTGTCCATATAGTGTATATCAGAAACAATAACAAGTGTAATATAGACTATGTTTGCAAAATATATAAGGAGGGAAGGGGCAGGCAAATGTAGACTGAGTGCAGAAAGGGCATCTTCATGTAAATACATTAGATGTGGATATATACACAATGATGATGATTACTATCAGTTGCACTATCTATCTGCTTCTGATTGCCTAATTACAGATGGACCCCTCCAACTCCAAAGTCCATAATACATTAGCATCACTTTATAGTCTATGAAATCATGACCATCTGTTTGCATTTCTTAGTTGACATTTCTGTTTTGTCTTCTGCAGTAAAGAAAACGGCCATCAGGTTTTTAAAGGAACAAACAACAAATGTTGTTATTTAATTTACCCTAATTTCATTATATTTCTTTTCATTTTATTTCATTTTTCTTTGTAACGGTGTTTGTATTAAATTACATTTTAAATGGAAATACAACTTTTATTACTAACTGTTATGGCACTTCTCTATCTTGTGCATGTGACAATGTGTATTGGATTATGTATATTGATTTATGGTGAATAATTAATCTTGACTCTGTAACAAATTATTCAGTTGATATCCTTAGCAATTATTTGTGTTATTCAGACTATAATTATTTGATTGTAGGAAGTTCAAGTGACATTTTATATTTTTTATTTAAAATGTAAAGTGATCCCTACCCAACTTTATGGTATTGCTAACCCTTATGTTTAATGTAATTAAATGTATTCTTTTGTGCCTTGAGATTCCGCTTTGCTTATAATTTGAAAAAATGTAATGTTTACATCAATTTTTATTAATAAGTGTTTTCCTACAACTTTCCAGCAACTTTTTTAGGCAAAGAACTAAAATAGTAATTTTCAGATTTCCCTGTGATATTTCCACTATCCTTTGATGGAAAACTTTATACATACTGCTAAGTATATGAAGCTGCTTTTGAACACAAGTTGCCAGTGGCATTTTATCACTGGATCATATCCAGAGTTGTGACTTAGTCTGCATTTTAGGCTTAGTGAAAAGGTTGCCATATCTTATGCAGTGCATGCTAAGTTCTAAATCAACTAGATGGATTGTACGCTGCCTTTTGAGCATATATGCTTATGCATATCCCATAAGGGCAATCCGTCATAGAAAATCTTTAGCTCCCACTTCATAATAGAGTTGCTAGATCTATTTTGTTCCACTGGAGATTCAGAGAGACTATTTAGCACTGTAAAAAAGAACATAACTAAATTCTGTTCCTGACATTATGCAAAAGAGATAATATCTTCAATAAAAGATAAAAAGCAAACAGCATGATGTGGTTTAAAACATATAGTTAAAGCATTTTTTAAAACTTTGAAATGGAATATTAGCAATACTAATAATGTATAAAGAGAATACTATCTAAAATAATTGTAAGCATTGCAAGATTTCCAATAACCTTGGTCTAGTCAAATACTTGTTCTTCCCTTCATCTTTTGGTTTATCTGTCCTCCTTTCATCTAAGCTACAACATTTCAGATGCCTTATCTTGCAGTGATGTACAGTATCCATTAAATTCAGAAGTGAGCTGATATATATATTAAAATAAAAATGACCCTAAGAACCCAATGTGAGATTAACTTGGATAATTCTACTTGCCTGTGCCTTATCATTTCTCTTAGTCTTTACGTACTGTAATTAGTAATTTACTGGAAAGAAGTAGGTTTAGCAAACATATTATTCAACTTTTCAATACAAGAACAGAATAAACCCTTGTGTACAAAAATCCATGCAGCAGTATATCCCCCAAGTATATCCCCCAAGGTAAGCAATGTGGAAATTGAAGGGTTATGAGATTTACTCCGAAAGGTGCTTTCAGAAAATGGCTGGACACATTTTAAAATTCCATGATTCTAGAAATAAGATGAAAAAAATTATCTTATGCTTCTATCTAAATGTAAATACAGCTAATCGGCATTTTAGTCAAAGCATAGGATCTTTTCAAAAGTTACAAACCCCACATAAATGTGACTCATACAAACATCAAACTTAAAATCATAATGGACCAATGGGAATTATATCATGAGTCAGTAGACTGGTGACCTCATCAGTGTATATATATATATATATATATATATATATATATATATATATATATATATATATATAACATATGGCAATGAGTGACACCATAAAGCCAGTTTGGCTATCTACAGAGACAGATCAAAATTTATTGATATCTATATACTCTGGCTTTACCCTGTGTAATTTGGCATTTCAAAGCACACTACTACATGACAACCATTGGGTTACATTATTATATAGTAAACTGCAGGCAATGTCAACTAACATCCTTGTCATGCTACAGTCAAGCCAGTATATATCCCAGAGTTACTTGTTGCTCTGACATCTTCATTCATTTATTTGTTCCAGATACTCATCTACTGTATTGTGTGAACTTACCAAAAATGCTGATTTTATTTATTTTTCAAATTGTTTACCGTCAAACAGAGGATTTACTCAGACCTTGTTTGGTTGTGTTGGCCAGCTACCCATTTCACTTTGCTGATTAACTGGACCTATGAACAAACATGCATCCTCTGGAAATATAACTCTATCTATGTAAGCTATATATTGCCTACTTGTCAATACTGATATTTGTAATTAATATTACTAGAGTAACATTTAAACTTTCTTTTGCAACTTTCCGATCTTTGATTGCAACTTTTCAGTGATAATTGTCCTCCTATTGTAATGTTTACTGTATGCTGATAAGAGACATTTACATAATTCATGGTATTGCTACTGTGAGCTTTTGTGTTCAAAAACTCTGCTTCAGTTCTTTCCAACAATACTCTAATGTTCTCTATAAACATTAATTATTATAACTAAGACCAAATTGAATGTGAAGCATTTTCACTAAATGCATATAGAAAAGACTTTAAAAAAGATGCTTTAAGGGACACATGCAACTCTCTCCCTCCAACATGCAGCATATCCTATTATATTTTTATGGCATGTTATTTAGCAAATTGCTTAGCAGGTCTTATACTAAAGGCAATCTATGAATGTGCAAACCATGAGCCTACTTGCTCTGCTTATGCCATTTGCTTCTATGTTTATTGAAATGCATCTATTTCCACAGGGGAATGCATAGATTTGTGGGCCAAAATGGACATGTCTGTGAGTGGTACAAAATGTGGAATTTTCTCATGGGAAAAAACATTAAAAAACAAGGTTTTGTTTTGCAGGACAAGAATATTTGAAAGGCTGGAGAAGGCACATTTGGGTGGAGGCAGAAATTATTTTTAGCGGGAGCTTAGAGCATTGATGTTATCAGGGGAGGGCTGGCAGACTTTAATTCAGGGGGCAAGCACACATCACTGGCCCATAAGTAGTGGTCCATCCTTAAAGGGTGGTTTTTGGTACAATATATATTTATCTATATAAAAAGAGGCTATTTTAGTGTTGCTTAATCCATATATATATTTTTATGCCCAGGCCCAGAGCTGGATTAAGGCTCTTGGGGGGTCAAATACGGGACTGTCCTACCAGTTGGCAGACTGTCCTGTTCTCTCCTACCTGTTCTTGTCACTTTCACCACTTGTGACTGCTAGTTTCTTGCTGCTTATCTGGATCCTGGAATGTTGGATGCCCTATTAGGGAAAGTTGGTACATAAAATTTTGAAAACTCCATACAGTCCCAGTGTTAAATTAATAGTACCCATGTTTTATAATTAGGCCTCTCTCCAGCCCTAACCTTAAAATAATAATATTCTCATTTACTAAATAGATCTAATTCTCTCCAACCAACCGTAACATTAAATATCAAACACATTTAATATATAAACCTATTTCTTTCCCTCCAAACAGCCTCAAAAATAAATTAAATTGTCCCACCACCATCCCACAAATAAAATAGCACCCATTAAATAACTAGCCCTGTCCCACGCTAAATTAAGACCCCCCTTCCCTACACATTATATTAGCATGCTCCCCCTTCCCTCACACATTATAATGAAATGCTCCACACACCCACACTATATTGACATGCTCCACACACACACACTGTATTGACATCACACACACACACACACAATGTATTGACATCAAACACACACACTGTATTGACATCTCACACACTATATTGACATCTCACACACACTGTATGGACAGCACACACACACTATATGGACAGCATACACACTATATTGACATCTCACACACACTGTATGGACAGCACACACACACTGTATTGACATCTCACACACTATATGGGCAGCACACACACTGTATTGCCAGCACACACACACGCACTACATTGACAGCACACGCACTACATTGGCAGCACATGCACTACGTTGATAGCACACACACTACTTACCTTGTTTCGTCCGAGCGCGCTGATCTTCACACATGGGATGGCACCTGTCATGTGGTGCGTGTCTCATGTGACACCGAGTCATATGATAGGCCACACAAGGGGAGGGATGGGATAGGGGGAGGGGCTGTGGATCGGCAGCCAATAATGGAAGGTGGCTGGTCCCAGAGGAGAGACCAGCCACAAAGTAATAAGCTTGGTCTTGTCCCTGTACCGCCCCAAAATAGCTTTTTTCGCGTCCAGGCGGGGGCGCAACTGCCCCCAGACCCAGCCCGCACCTGGATGTTATATTCAGAGAGGCCCTAAACTCGAATGCAGTTAAACTCAATAGACCTGATTCATCAAGGCATATATCTGCCAATTTTCAGCTTATCGGACGCAAAATCACTGCGGATGCCCAGAACGGGAACATGCACTTACTTCAGCATACAATTTTGTGGAGTGAATGGGTCTAGGAAAGGGCATTTTTCAGTAGTCAATGTGTACAGTAGGGGCTTGCCAAACTCAAGTACATGCAGCCACATCTGAATTGAGCTCTGAATGTCTAAAAGTTACTTGTTTGTCTGTCGTATCTCTTGAGCATGGGCGTTTCCTCTTAAACGGAAGGTCGGTGTGTCACCTGCCCATCAAGCTAAGGCTGGGGGAGGAGTATCATGTATCATGTATATAAGCTTGCTTGTGTCATTTGTTCACAGAGACCAACGCTGGGAAAGCTGGCTGGTCTTGAGAGAGCTGGTCTATGTCTAGCTAGCGTTTAGGGTCTCCATATTTGCTGTGAAATTCATACGGTGTCAAATACATTGTAACCATCCTGACAATAAAGCTGCATAAAAAGAAGAAATTGTTCGCGTGTGCTTCAGGCTCTTGCCACAAGATTTATATATATATATATATATATATATATTTATATATATATATATATATATATATATACACACACACACACACACCTACAATATAAAGAGTATCTAGTGTCCACCATACAATACAGAGAGCATTCCTATGACCGCCATACTTTGCAGATAGCATTTCTATGACCGCCATGCAATACAGAGAGCATTCCTGTGACCGCCATACAATACATAGAGCATTTTTGTGACTGCCTCACAATACCACCCCTCTAATTATGAATGAACCCCTCTTCAGAATTGTTAACTCCAGGATCATAATAAAACCCCTATCAACATTAACTCCCTCATCCAATTTAATCATTAATCCCAACATCATAAATTAATTTAATTCATATTCATTTAACCTCCTCATTATCTTCTTCAGTCTCATCAAAAGAATGGGGGTAGCATGGTGGCTAAGTGGTTAGAACTTCTGCCTCACATCACTGGGGTCATGAGTTCAATTCCCAACCATGGGCTTATCTGTGTGGAGTTTGTATGTTATCCCTGTGTTTTTGTGGGTTTCCTCCGGGTGCTCCGGTTTCCTCCCTACACACCAAAAACTTACTAGTAGGTTAAATGGCTGCTATCAAAATTGACCCTTGTCTCTCTGTCTCTGTCTCTCGCTCTCTCTGTCTGTGTGTATATGTTAGGGAATTTAGACTGTAAGCTCCAATGGGACTGATGTGAATGAGTTCTCCATACAGGGCTGCGGAATCGGTGGCGCTATATAAATAAATGGTGATGATGATGTATATGAGTGGTCCCAGAGTGTCTGTCTCAGTATGTGTGTCCAATGTATGTACTAGTGCATGTATGCCCAGTATCTGTATCTGTGTGTGTGTGCTCAGTGTGTGTAACTTTAGTTTCTGAAAAATTGTTTACCATAAGATGTCCAGGGACAGCACAGCATAGCTTCAGTGCATAAGAAGTATCTGGATCCTGGAATGTTGGGGGCCCTATTATGAAAAAGAAATTGGTGCATGAAATTTAGAAAACTAATAATTAGCCCCAACATTAAAATAATAATATTCCTATTTAATAATTAAACCTATTTCCCTCCCTCCAAACAGCCCCAGCAATAAATTAAATAGCATTTACGTTTAGTAAATATAATCATTTTCCACAACCATCCCTGGAATTAAATAATTCATATTCACATTTAAAAAATAGCCCTCCTCACCAAACTCAGTCCCACAGTTAATTCATAGCCCCAAACCACCCCAGCATTAAATTAAAGGTCCCGTAATCTCACGTTAAATTAATAGACCCCACTATTAAATTAAAAAACCCCATCAATAAATTAAATTGACCCACCAGCACCGCACAAATAAAATAGTAACCATTAAATAATTAGCCCCCACCTAAACTTTACCATTAAATTAACAGCCTACCTTCCACCCATGTACTAAGACACCCAACCTCCTTACCCTCATATCACACATTATATTAATACACCCTCCCTTCACTCACACATTATGGCAGCATACCCCCCTTCCCTCATAAAGCATAGCAGCATGCAGCACACATCCCCCCTCCATAACAGCAGCACACATCCCACCCTCCATAATAGCAGCACACATCCCCCCTCCATATTAGCAGCAATCACCCCCCATCCATAATAGCAGCACACATCCCCCCCATAATAGCATCACACATCCCCCTCCCCTCCATAATAGCAGCATACACCTCCCTTCTTTCCATAATAGCAGCATACATCCTCCCTCCCCTCCATAAAGAAACCATACATCCTCCCCCTCCCCTTCATAATAACAGCATATATTTCCCCCCTCCCCTTCAAAATAGCAGTATACATTCCCCTCCTCTCCTCCATAATGGCAGCATACACCCCCCTCCCCTCCATAATAGCATCATACATCCCCCCTCCATAATAGCAGCATACATCCCCCACTCCATTATAGCAGCTTACATCCCCTCCCTCCATAGTAGCAGCATACATCCCCTTCTTCCCTCCCTCCATAATAGCAGCATACATTCCCTCCCTCCCTCCATAATAGCAGCACACATTCCCCCCTCCCTCCACTCTCCTCCATAATAGCAGCAGTCCTGCCTTTATATTCTTCTTTCCTGTCCAGCTGTCGCTGCCTGGCTCTTCTCTGCTTCTCTGCTCCTCTGCTCCTCTGTTGCCTAGCAAAGTCATGACATCAGACACTGAGGTGCAGAGGGCAGAGTTCAGAAGGGGGAGGAGCCGGGTGGCGACCGCAATTTTGGACACGCCGGTGGCTGGCAGTCTGATTCTGAGTTCTGTTAGCTGTCAGTAAAAAAGCCAGGTAGCGGGTGGCCGCTGCGTCCACTTGGGCTTGCGCCCTGGGTAACGGCACCGCCCGCACCTTCCTAGTTATGGCTCTGGCATTAATGTTGTGACATGATGGACCTCATGTGTCACCCTGTCATGTTGCTGAGGACCAGTTGGGCTTGCCTTGCCACCGTCCCTTTTCTTTATCCCAATTGCCCCCTCTAAATGCAGTAGGAGGGACTCCACTAGGCTCCTTCACCAGCACCTAGAACCGCTTCCTTCAGGGTAACTCTCGCTGCTAGTGTGCTCCCTTGCTGGGCACCTGGGCTGGTATCCCTGAACTCTTGCTTCAGATCAGGGTTGCTGTTGATGGATCCCCCTGGCCTATCACACTGGCCAGAGCTGCAGGGTAGTGGTCAGAGCGTTGGTACGAGACAGTGGGTCCCTACCTCAGAACAGCTGGATAATGGATTAGATGGGTCTAATCTGTAGGACACAGGAATTACAGCTGGTAAGTAGGCATTAAAGCAGGATCCTTGAGCAGTGATGTTTGAGGTACTAGTGATCTTCAGAAGTTACAGATGGAATACTTCTGTTAAAATACAAAATACAGTGCTTATATACTGTTTCTGACACACATGTTGGCAGGGGTTAGCCCAGCACCCTGATCCTAGCTGGCACCACAAAGTCAGAGATATTACATTCAATGTTTACCATCAGTATGTAATATATCTTCTAAAATTGGATTTAAATGCCATTTCAACTTTACAAAATTTACATCAATCTGTGATTGCTTGAATTGCTTGCTGTTCTCTATCTCTGCTAGGCTAAGTACCCGCTACATGGTTTTCACCAGATTATCGGGCCAATCACACGATAAATGACCATTCCGCCTGATATCGCATTAGTGTGTACTCCTACGGTCAACGATTATCGTTCTAAAGCACATTGTACAGTTTAATTTGATTTTAGAAATGGACTAATAATCTTGGTAAACGATCTAACAATGTTGTTCTTTAATCTGCAGTGTGTATGCACTCACAACCAGCAGTGTATGCAAATCTCCATAGAGTTTATAGAGTAAAAATCGCTTCAGGAGATGGTTATGACAGATGAAGAGCACAGATCTGAAGGTAAATCTTGTAAAATGTGTATGGTATGTACACATGAATTGGCATGCTGATCGGAACTTTCAGTTGTTGGCAAAAATTATTAACAATATCTCATGAGGAGAAATTTTCAGTAATGTGTACCCAGCATAAGACACAGGTTGAAAGGTTAATGCCCCCTCCTGTGCATTCAGGCTAAAAGATGTGTTGGTCACTCACATGAATAGACTTAATTAGCATGGGATTTCCTTTCTTCCTTTCTTACAAAAACAAATCTCCAACATATGCCTACTGCATCAGAAATCAATATATTTCCAATAGAGAAATCAGTACATTTGCAATGATATACATTGGTGCACTGTGCCACAAATTTAAATAAATGTATACAATATAATAAATAATAAGTTATTTATAAGTGATCCAGCCACTATCGCAATTTGCTTTCTCCGCCATTTTGTTTTAACTAAACTGTGCCAAATTTCTATTGGTATCTATGTCTTATTTATTGTGTACAGTAATAATTTCAACGTATGTAAAGAGGTTTACTGTGCAGTGAAATGAAAAATCAACATTAAGCAGTTTATGCTTACTATACTGAATTAATTTCCTCCTAAGTGTCTTACTGTTTCCAATCAACTAATGCAGCTTCACTAACTTTTTCATCATCATCTGAATTATCATGTGCAACTTACATTTTTGTAAATGGAATCTGTTTTGTTGAAAATAATTTAATTAATCATAATGTTTGCTAAATAACAACTCAGTGACTATAAGAATATGTTTAGAAAATCACTGCTGTGATAGTGAGCTTTCAACATGGACTGGAATATATATATATATAAAAAACAATATAAAAAATAGTCATATATATATATATATATATATATATATATATATATATATATATGACTATTTTTTATATTGTTTTTATTTGACTCCATGAGGTTGGTTCCATAAACCATTTTCTGCAAAAAAATATTTCATTTTCTACTTATTATAAGATTATTTTTTAAATATACAGATTTGTCATCTTGGCCTTAAACATGAATTTAATGAATTTGATGCAAATCTGACTTATTTATAATGCCAATTTTAAGGTAAGACAATAACAAGATTAATTAAACACATTCCATTTTGGAAATAGCTTTATTTTCTGAAAAAATAAGAAAAGAAAACCGTAGCGGATTGGAAACATAAAGTGGCCCTGGAAAAAAATCTGGAAGTGGCCTCAGATGGGCGGGACTAAATCAAGTGTCGGTAGGGCAAACACAAAAAGAGGCGGGATTAATACAAAGTTGATTATGCCATCAGGGGGCTGAATATTGCTAGACTGCCCATTACATACCACCGTTGTCCCAACTTTCCCACTCATGGGACAAACCCTAAATCAGGACTGTCCCGCTGAAATTGGACACAGTTGGCAGGTATATTTATTGGTTCACCCACATAATGGCTGCCTCCTCTGTGTACGAGTGATGGGCACACTAATACATAGAAAGTAGGACAAAATGAGCAACTAAATTTAGTAGTGGCAACCCAGTAACAGAAAATGGCATCAAAATATACATATTCATGTGTATTTATATTGCAGAGGAACTGCCAATATAGAAAAATACAGTTGGCAGAATGTCCTGCTCTCTCCTACCTGTTCTTGTTGCCCTACCTGTGGTTGCTGGTGTCTCTTGATCTGTTGCTGTATGTCTGGATCCTGGAATGCTGGGGGCCCTATTTGGAAAACAAATGAATACATGAAATGTAGAAAACTCCAACAAGCTCCGGTGTTAAATCAAAAGCACCCACATTTAATAAATAGGCTTCCCTCCAGCCATAACATTAAAATGCTAGAATTTACATTTAATAAATAAACCTATTTTCCCTTTGTCCAAACAGCCCCAGCAATAAATTAACATTTCCCACGACCTTGCTGCCATTAAATAATTCATATTCATATTTAAAAAATTGCCCTCTTCCCAAACTCAGCCTCACATTCAATTAATAGCCCCAAACCACCCCACCATTAAATTACAGGTCCCGTCACCTCACCTTAAAATAACAGACTCCACTATTAAATTAAAAAGCACCACCATAACCCCACAAATAAATTAATAGCACCCACCATTAAATAATTAGCTCCAACCTGCAGTTCACCATTAAATTACTAGTCTACCTCCCACCCAAATTAAAATAGAGAACGACCACAGCCCCAGCAATAAATGAATAGCATTTACGTTTAATAAATATACCTATTTCCTGCAACCATCACTAGCATTAAATAATTCAGATTCCACTTAATAAATAGACCTCATTCTTCCCAAACTCACCCCCACAATCAATTAATAGCCCCCAAACCACCCCATCTTAAATAGGCCCATTAATTAGCCACCACCTACTTCACACCCATATTACAATGCCACAAGCCCCATTTGCCAACACAAACACTACATTGCCACAAGCCCCCTTTGCCAACACACACAATTGCCACAAGCCCCCCCTGCTGCATTCACACAAACACACATTGCCATCAGCCCTCCCCCCCTGCCGCCTTCACACCATACCTGCCTATTCTCCCAAAGTTCCCGGGAGGCTCCAGAATTTCAGGGAGTCCTCCGGACTCCCGGAAGAGTGGGCAAAACTCCCGAAATTTGGCGAAAGTAAGAGCAGTGAATGGAGGGGCTTAATCATGGCATTAAGCTTCGCCCCCTCCATTCAATGCTGTGAATTTCGGCTTTTTAGAGTGTGGGCGGGGCTATGGTGACGTGAAATGTGACCACATTGGATCTCCCGGGAGAGAAATCTTAAAAGTGGGCATGTATGCTTCACGCACACTCATTGCCATCAGCCCCGCCCTGCTGCCCTCACACACATTGCCATCAGACTCCCCTGCTGCATTCACGCACATGCACACACATTGCCATCAGCCCCCCTGCTGCCTTCACACACACACTGTCATCAGCCCCCCCCCCCCGCTGCCTTCACACACACACACACATTGTCATCAGCCCCCCCTACTGCCTTCTCACATACACATTGCCATCAGCTCCCCCCTACTGCCTTCACACACAAACATTGCCACCAGCCCCCCCCTGCTGCCTTCACGCACACACTGCATCAGCCCCCCCTGCTGCCTTCACACACATTGTCATCAGCCTCCCCCTGCTGCCTTCACACACATATTGTCATCAGCCCCCCCCGCTGCCTTCACATACACACATTGCCATCAGCCCCCCCTCCGCTCACACACACACACACACACACACACACATACACACACACACACACAGTGGAATCAGCAACCCCTCCGCTCACACACTGGAATCAGCCCCCCTTCCGCTCACACACACACACACACTGGTATCAGCCACCCTTTCCGCTCGCACACAAACACTGCAATCAGCCTCCCTTTCCGAACGCACACAAACACTGGAATCAACCCCCCATCCGCTCACACAATCGCTGCCTTTAGCCCCCGCCACTGCGCGCACACACACACACACACACCCTGTAATCAGCCCCCCCTTCCGCTCGCTTGCACACGTACACACAGGAATCAGTTCCTGTGTGCGTGCCCCATGTGATATCCAGTTCTTGTGGGATAGGCCGCTCACAGAGGGGGAGGAACAGGAGATCCGCGGCCACTTGAAGGCCTTGGTCAAAATAAAAAAATAAAAAATTCATTGAAAAAAAAAACCAGACAGACGGCCTCATTAGGTCATCAGCCTTCCGGGAAAGTTCCCGGTACGGCCTATGACCAATCTGCCCCTGGAATAAAGCCCATCAATTAATTATTAATTGTAAAAGAGTTTTCAATGGATTACAGACCTTACAGACGCTCTCCTCTAGTAGCAAATTCAGCTGGTTAAATCATGACACCAATCTGTATTTAGCTCACAGACTTTTTATGACCACATTCTCAAGTTTATTAGGAAATAAAATAAATAATAGTATACTTGACTAGGCTTTTTCTATGAAATCGTCATCTCCTGCTTGTCACTGATTATAAGCCAATGAGATCATCAGAATTTTTACAGGACAGCCAGAAAGATTATCAAAATGTTAGTAGTAGCAGAATTAGTGTACTGATATTGTGAGAGGCAGACACCTGTCCACTTCTTTGATTATGTTAATGAGGAGCAGGCTGCATGTAACACAGACATTGTCACAATGTGTTACAACACTGCCTGTTATTTGTATCTGGCAGCAGTACCTCAAATCCCAGAGTTGCTGCTGTTCTGTTCCTAAACTCTTCTACATGCCTGAAGGAGTTAATCTCCTTGCATTATGCCTAATTAGAACTGCACCTGCCTCTAGCCGTGCTCTGTGCAATTCATCCGTTTGTTCCTGGCTGCTGCTAACCTGCTCCTGTTCTGTTTGGTATATACCTTCTGGAGTGAACTTCTGTGTATGACCGCTGCCTGTACCTTGGACCTTGCCTGCTTGCCTAAGACCCTGATTCGTTTTCCTGTACCTAGGACCATGCTGTTTTGCCTGTTGCACTGACGTTTTGGCCTGACTTCTGGACCTTGCTTATTCGCTTGATCTCTGCCTGGCTATTTGGATTTGTTTGTCTGATCTCTGCTTGATCCCTGGACTCTATCTGCTTTTCTGGACAGCCTGGTGCCTTCTGGACTGGGGTAAAACTTATAATACCTGTTCCTGCCATTTTTACTATACAGTCTCCTTAGGAACCTGTTCTAATCAGTGGATCTGAGTTATCTTTGTTTGTGTATTTACCTGAATAAAGACACATTGCTTTACACTTCCGTTGCTCTTCGTGAATGCACTGGGATTCATAACATGATGAACTGCCATACAATCTGGGCCTGCTGATTGCACGCCCTCTGCCTTAGTCCTGGAATTCCTAGTTTTTTTGCATTGAACTCTGTGTTTGGCTATGAGACATGTCAGTAAATCCACAATTACAAATGCTGCAAATGAACATTGTTCAGCTCCGTTACCAAATCATACAAGTATCCACTTTATTACAAGAACTGCTTAAAACCCTTCCTGCTGCTTTGTTAAGTAGTTTCAACACTAATTCTGATTTTAAAGCAACAAACTCTTATAATGAAAGCATGCAGACTGCAGAGAATCCTCCCAGAACTTTTTCTGACATTGGTGCTGCATCTATGGTAATGCCAGTGGTCCCTACCATTAGGGATTCTAAAAGACCAAGCTACCTGCGTCCCCCTCTCACTGAGGAGGAATGATGGCGCAGAAGGATTGGTAAACTATGCCTCTACTGCGCCAGTGGCGAACATTTCTTACAAGGCTGTCCACTCCGCAGACCACAACATCCTATAGAGCAGCCTTCAGTGTGCTCCTCTCCAGACCCTGGATTGTTCTGCACGTCACCTCCTGTTGCTTTACTTCAACCTAATCTGTTCCCTGGGATGGGGCCTAATCTGCCAGTTCCAGCTGCCGCCTGTCCTGCGGTGCCAGTTTCCGCTACTGCCTGTCCTGCGGTGCCAGTTTCCGCTACCGTCTGTCCTGCGGTGCCAGTTCAAGCTACCGCCTGTCCTGCAGTGGCAGTTCCCGCTACCGCCTGTCCTGCGGTGCCTGTTATTGAGAGGCTAATACAACAAGGGATTTTAATCCGTACGGCCAGTACAGCAAATAGTCCCATTTTCCCTGTGAAGAAGAGTGGGGGGAGGGGCTATAGATTAGTCCAGGACTTAAGGGGAATTAACAAAGTTGTTGAGAGCCAATTCTCCGTAGTGCCGAATCCAGCTGTCATCCTCATGCAGATTCCACCGTCTGCCAGTCATTTTACTGTCATTGATCTATTTTCTGCTTTCTTTTCAGTCCCTCTTCACCCTGACTGCCAATACCTTTTTGCATTCTCCTACAGGGGAGTGCAATACACATGGACCAGACTACCCCAGGGGTTCATTGACAGCCCCAATATTTTCTCCCAAGCCTTACATGACTGTTTGCAATCCTTTCAACCCCACAATGGGTCTGTTCTAATTCAATATGTGGACGATTTGTTGTTGTGCTCTGATTCTTTTATGTCATGTTTACATGATACTAAATTGTTGTTGCTTCATCTTTCACAAACAGGGCACAAGGTGGCAAAGGATAAATTACAGCCATGTCAGACTAAGGTCAAATACTTAGGACACTGCCTCACTAAGGGGCGAAGACACCTGACAACCGACAGAATTGAGGCCATACAACACATGACCCTGCCACAGAGCCAGAAGCAGATTCGTACTTTCTTGGGGATGTGTGGATACTGTAGGTCCTGGATCCCAGGTTTTTCTATTCTGGCATTACCATTGCAGGAGCTAGTCTCTTCCTCAAAACCAGAACGTGTTGTACACACAGAAGAGTCAGAGCAAGCGTTCTTTAATCTTAAAGATAGTCTGACAAGAGCACCTGCATTGGGAATACCTGATTATGAAAAGCCTTTTGAGCTATTTTGTACAGAAGCTGATGGTTGTGCAGCAGGTGTCCTCGCACAGAAACATGGTGACGCTAGCAGACCGGTAGCATACTACAGTGCACAATTAGACAATGTGGCAAGATCACTCCCAACATCTCTCAGAAGTGTAGCAGCCCTTCTAGTAAGTAACAGCGAGGATGTAGTATTAGGACATAATTCAACCATCTATACACCCCATGCTGTATCAGCTCTGTTAAATTCAGCCCAAACCAGACATGTTTCTTCAGCTAGATTCATAAAATGGGAACTAGCCCTGATGGCATCCTCAAACATCACCATCAAACGATGTAGCACCTTAAATCCAGCTACATACCTTCCGTATGTGTCTCTAGAGACACAAAGGGTGGGAGGTGAAGAGACCCTGGTTGATGATGAGTTAGGCAAGAATACTGACACGCATGACTGTATGGAACACCTGAACCAGACCTTTACTGCAAGGCCCGACATACGTGACACCCCCTTAGAAAATGTAGATTTTACGTTTTATACAGACGGAAGTTGCCATAGACAGACAGAGAGAGACAGGAGAGCTATGTACTGGTTACGCTGTTGTAGACGATCTGGATGTGGTAGAAGCTGAACCCCTTGGCCCACCTCACTCAGCCCAGGTGGCGGAACTAGTAGCACTAAGGAGAGCGTGTGAATTGGCAGAGGGTAAATCAGCCAATATATATACTGACTCTAGGTACGCCTTCGGGGTAGTGCACGATTTTGGGGCCCTTTGGCGTCTTAGAAACTTTACGACAGCAGCAGGTACACCAGTAGCACATTCACAACACATAAAAGGACTTCTGACAGCGATACAGTTACCCAGAACAGTAGCCGTCATAAAGTGCAAAGCCCATACCTTTGAAGAAGACCCAGTGTCACTGGGCAACAACAGGGCAGACGAAGCTGCTAAATGGGCAGCAGGACAACCTATGACTGTATCGCTCGAGACTATGATGGTTTTTCAGACATTAGACATGCAGAAATTAATTGAAATGCAAGATTTGTGTTCCCTGCAGGAAAAAGCGGTCTGGAAGGCGAAGGGATGTGGTCAAGAGTCCTCAGGACTCTGGAGGGATGGACAAGGTAAGCCTGTAGCTCCCCGAATATACTATCCAAGCCTGGCTGAAGCAGCACACGGCCTGACTCACCTGGGTAAAGAAGGTATGCGCAAACTGGTGAGAGCATACTGGTGTGCTCCCGGATTTTCCTCTCAAGCTGGTAAGAAAGCAATGTCATGTCTTACTTGTTTGAGGAAAAATGTTGGGAAAACTATTCCAACTGAGCCATCCCACATCCCTCCTACAGACGGACATTTTCAGGTAATACAAATTGACTATATCCAATTACCACCATGCAGGAATCTAAAGTATGTGTTAGTGTGTATTGATGTGTTTTCCGGTTGGGTAGAAGCATATCCGGCAGCCACTAATACTGCTGTGTTCACTGCAAAGAAAATTGTACAAGACTTTGTGTGTAGGTTCGGTATCCCTAGAATCATTGAAAGTGATAGGGGTACCCATTTTACTGGTGATACCTTCCAAAATATGTGTAAACTCATGGGAATCAGTAGCAGACTTCACACCCCTTGCCGACCACAAGCCAGTGGTAAGGTGGAGAGAGTAAACGGTACTATCAAGAACAAACTGGGTAAGATAATGGCTGAAACTGGGTTGGCATGGCCTGAGGCTTTGCCGTTGGTCCTCCATAGCATTCAAACCACTCCTAGACCTTCTCTTAATCTGTCCCCCTTTGAGATACTGTTCGGACGACAACCTCATTTGATCGTGAGTCCACAAGACGACTTAAAGTGTAATAATGAAGTGACTGTACAATATCTTATAAGAATGAGTAGACAGCTGAAACAACAACAACAAAAACTAAAAATGCTGTCACCTGGTATGCCAGAGACGAACTGTCATGATGTTGAACCTGGAGACTATGTTATGATCCACAATTTCTTACGTTCAGGTTGTTTAACAGACCGTTGGGAAGGCCCGTACAAAGTGCTGCTGACCAGTACTACATCACTGAAGGTTGCAGAGAGAGACACTTGGGTCCATTCCACCCACTGCAGGAGAGTCCATAATCCGGAGAAAGTGCAAGACAAAACTCAGACCGACGACATAGAACTGTCACTTGTGAGTCTGTTCCGGGAGACCTAAAGCCTGCAGTTGAGACACCTGAACCAGAGACGTTGCCTCAGAACTATCTTTCCAGCGATGGAGTGGCGGTTTTTGTTTTTCTTTTGTTCCAGGATTTTCCTTGTTTTTACTTTTTCTAGGAGGATGGAGGACGGAGGAGAGTTCTGGGAGTGATACGGATGAAATGGAGGCCGAAGAAAAGTTAATATGATACTCTGAACAGCCCATTATCAAACTTGGTCCAGGGGTTATGAAAAGGTCTGCTAGCTCAGGAACTCGGAGGCAGTGTGAAGGGATATTGTCTGATGAGTATTGTATCTGCAAGTTCTGCGACTCCCTAGTTGAAGAGAGATGCATCCAACGATGCCAGTCCCCCAGTACTCTGAATATAGGCGGGCATCCTTTGGAGGATTATCACTCCCTAGTGGGTAAGGTGCTAAACAAAACCGAGTGTTGGGTGTGCTCTCACGTGCCTCAAGGGCAGCATAACATAGGACAGTTGCCATTCCCTCTATACATATCCGAAGTACTCGAATTAAGGGGTGGGAGGCCCATAGAAGGGAGGTACAATAACACTAGGTCCCCTAGTCTGACGCTTCGACAATACTCCATAGGCAGATCTTTGCTGTGCCTAAACATATCTCATGCAAAGCGCCTGGAGAATTGGGAGGCTGACCTATCAGATCAGACAATGGCTCGCCACACTCATTTTAGAGGGAGACTCACAAGGTCACTACTAGGCAGGAATGTTGATGGAAGTCACAAGTTAGGGCGTATAACCAAACATAAGAAGGTATCCATTGGAAAAGTCTCTACAGATAAATGTGAAAATGTCATTAATGCCGACACGTGTCTAGAGCAGATGGAGACACTAGGCATGGGTAGTTTTATCAAAACTCTGTGTGATATAATTCATGGGCATACTGTTCCTTATGTTCTCCCTGAGGATGTGTATTTTGTTTGTGGAAGAAAAGCTTATTCCAAGGGCTTGTGTTTCCTAGCTAAACTGGTTCCTTAAATCATGACTATTACTCATGAAGAAATGGTTGATATTCATAAGACTACATCACCACCATACATACACACACAGTATGAACACCGTGGCAAGAGAAATATGATTCCTGGGGAGGAACCCATAGCTACAAAATTGATTAGTGAAACTGCTGGTTTTCAAGTTATGGTTTCTCTAGATCTCACCAGGACCGCTCGGGGAACATTAAACTTTAAATATATCCAAGACCTAGCCAAATTAATAGATAATATCACCGAGATGTATGATGACATTTTCAGGTATACTGAAAGGGAGCTACAAGCGTACAAGAAAGAGTTGGTGCAACATAGACTGGTACTAAATTATCTCACCTCTATTACTGGTGGGTACTGTGTGACACTGGCCACCCAGTTCGGTGTCAAATGTTGCACGTACATTACTAATAATACGGATGACCCTAAAGAGGTTATAGACCGGAAGATGGATGAAATTTTGCAGCTGAAATGGGAATTTCGAAAGAGCCATAATTCTTCGTTATATGAGGTCGGGGAAAAGGTGGCGGGTTGGTTCTCGTGGTTGAACCCTGCAAAATGGTTCTCCGGTCTGGGGGAGTGGGTACAGGAAATGATTGCGAGTGTAGGTAAGCTCCTTCTCCTTATACTGGGTGTCATCTTAGCAATTGGTTTAGTTGTCAAATGTGTTCCTACTGTGTTGAAGTGTGGAAAATGGTCTCATAGGAGTAACACTGCGAAAGAGACTGAAAGGGTGGTACCAGATACCGAGATCATGGTCTGTGAAGAAGTATTGTATAATCCTGAACTTGAAACGGTGATTGGGTGATAGTTTATTACACTCTCAAAGGGTGGAACTGTCGAAGTCAGCAAATTGGATAAAGTCATTTCAATTAAAGTCTAGCAAACTTGGTTGTCTTTGTCTGAAAAGATGCGTACGGTACGCTACGACGTACAAGGGCACGCTACGGCATGAAAGGGCGTATGCATCCACTACACGTGGCAGCAACAGTAATCGGTCTTTTACCATACATTTGCACAAACACGCATACTTATAAAATAGCACACATTAATGGTAGTTGCAACACATAGTCAGTTATGTCGAAATATAGTAGTATTTATATGTTATATCAGAGTTACATGTATATTAATGAAATACACTGAACAGGTTGAAGGAACCACATCATGAGTGGTATCATAATGAACCTCATTACATATCCTACTGTTTGGTTCACTCTGCGAGGGAATCGCAGAGTGCATACACAAGTTATGAATGATAGGGAATTATGAACTACTTAAGACTAAGGAATCTTGGCGGGAAGAGCAGAGCATACCCCCTGCAGAGATGACCCCCTCCTTTGGATTCCTTTGTATGAACTGGCCAATGATGACGACCCCTTGGACCTTCCTGAGACCTGGACCAATAGATGCAAGCTAATCCATCTTCATTGTATTACTGTATTTGATTGTGTATATAAGCAGCAGCTTGTGATCCAGAAGGCAGACATCTTGTCCCCAGACTTCAGGATTGAATGACTGCACTGGATCCAGAGCGCCTTCGATAAGTAACGGCTGTATTTACTATTACTTCGCTTGAGCATATTTATTCTACTATTTGCGAATAAATCTTTGTGCTTTGGAAACACAAATCGAGGTTCGACAATCGTTATTGGTTAGCGACATTACGCACATAACAATTGATATCTCCGCCGCTAATAGGTAGCATGAAAAACATGCAAATATCAGAAAAACATCAAATGCAGCAAATCAAAAAGAGGAAGTGCAAATCCTCTAATAAACATACAAAACAAACCAAAAAGCAGATTGCGCATGAGATGTTCATTTATGGGACTACCACCGAACCAGACAATAACTACAAAGGGATGTTCAAATCAAATAAATACACATAAAAAATATGTATAAAAATATATGAAAATAAATGTACAAACAGCTCATAATATGGTAATACCTCTGTTTACTGAATACAATGCATAAGTAAAATCAATAATCACATAAATGATCCACAGGCTCATAGGGACCTATATATATATGCACAGTGAGACAAATATCTCTATAGAGTAGCATAAAATTTTGCTTTCAACAAATGTCTCTATAACCAGAAGAGTGCTAACTCTGTATTAAAATGTTGGCAAAACAAGCTCTATTCCACCTGATTCCGGTGTCTTGATTGATTGGCAAATTCCCGCAATCAAAGCGGTGTGAATGATATCAAATGTATAACTCCATAAAATCAACTGTATGATGATACATTAATGATTATTTTTATTATTATTAATATTTTTTATTTATAGGGCGCCACTAGGCGTCCGTAGCGCCGTACAGGGACAAACAAAGTTACAATACAAGGTGAGACAGCACAGTACAGTAAACAATAAGCACAGTAACTCGGTGAGCTCAAAGCACAGCTAGAGGGGCGGGGGGAGGGGAGAGGGGAAGGTACTGCATACGGCTGAGCCTGAGAGGGAGGGCCCGGATGACAGGGAAACCCACAGATGGGAGAGGAAGGAGCGAGAGGGGATGGGGGGGGGGAGAGGGTCCTCGAGGAGGAGGGCTGGGTAGCTGGAGAGCCGAATTAAGAGTGGTGAGGACAGGAGGAGAGATGACCCTGCTCAGAGGAGCGTACAATCTAAGGGGTGGGGTAGACAGACAGAGAGACACAGGGGAGAGAGGGAGAGATAAGGATAAGGGAAGGGGAATGAAGGGGAAGAGGTAGAAGAAAAGGTAGGAAATTAAGTGGGAGACTAGAAGGCTTTAAGAAAAAGGTGGGTTTTTAGAGCCCGTTTGAAACTGGACAGATTAGGGGAAGTTCTGATAGAGGGAGGGAGCTTGTTCCAGTGGAGGGGGGCAGCGCGGGCGAAGTCTTGGATACGCGCATGGGAGGAGGTGATCAGGGGGGAAGAGAGGTGACGGTCATTGGCAGATCGAAGAGGGCGGGATGGAGCATGAATAGAGCGGAGGGTGGAGATGTAGGGTGCAGTGGAGTTGGCGAGGGCCTTGTATGTAAGAGTGAGGAGCTTGAAGAGGATTCTGTAGGGGAAGGGGAGCCAATGAAGGGATAGGTAGAGGGGGGAGACAGATGAGGAGCGGCGAGAAAGGAAGATAAGCCTAGCGGCCACGTTGAGGAAAGATCGAAGGGGAGTGAGATGAGTGTGGGGGAGGGCAGTAAGGAGGACGTTGCAGTAGTCCAAGCAGGAAATAATCAGAGAGTGAATAAGACATTTGGTGGCATCTTGGGAGAGGAAGGGCCAGATGCGAGCGATGTTACGCAGCTGGAAGCGGCAGGATTTAGCGAGAGAGAGAATGTGGGGGCCAAAGGAGAGAGAGGAGTCGAGGATGACACCGAGGCAGCGAAGTTGGAGGACAGGGGAGATAGAGGTGTTGTCGACAGTGATAGAGAGATCAGAAGGGGGCGAGGTGTGAGAGGGAGGAAAGACTATGAGTTCAGTTTTGGCAAGGTTAAGTTTGAGGAATCGAGAGGACATCCAGGATGAGATGGCAGAGAGGCAGGCGGACACCCTAGAGAGGAAGAGGGAGAGATATGGGGGGGGAGGTAAAGTTGAGTGTCGTCAGCGTAGAGGTGGTAGTTGAGGCCGTAGGTGCTGATGAGTTCACCCAGGGAAGAGGTGTAGAGAGAGAAGAGTAAGGGTCCCAGGACAGAGCCCTGGGGGACTCCGACTGGAAGGGTGGACGGGGGGGAGAGAGATCCAGAGGTGGTGACAGAGAAGGATCGGTCAGCAAGGTAAGAGGTGAACCAGGACAAGACTGGGCCGGAGAGGCCAAAGGACTGGAGGGTGTGAAGGAGGAGGGGGTGGTCGACGGTGTCAAAGGCTGCAGAGAGATTGAGGAGGATGAGAGGGGAAAAGTGGCTCCTGGCTTTAGCAGAGAGGAGATAGTTGGTGACTTTAGCTAAGGCCGTTTCAGTGGAGTGAAGGGGGCGGAAGCCAGACTGGAGAGGATCAAGGAGGGAGTGTTCGGAGAGGTAGGAGGAGAGACGGCTGCAGACGAGCCTCTCGAGAATTTTGGAGGCAAAGGGGAGAAGTGATATGGGGCGATAGTTAGAGGGAGAAGTAGGGTCAAGATTAGGTTTCCTGAGGATGGGGGATACGAGAGCATGTTTGAAGGAGGAGGGGAAGATGCCGGTGCAGAGGGAAAGATTAAAGAGGTGAGCGAGGTGAGAGTAGGTGGTGGGGGAAAGGGAGCGAAGAAGGTGGGAGGGGATGGGATCCAGGGGACAGGTAGATGGGGGAGGATGAAATGAGAGAGTGGACTTCCTTGCCCGTGGTGGGGCGGAAGGAGTGGAAGGGGAGGTGGCTAGGGGGGGAGTACGGAAGAGTGGGGGGGTGGATGAGAGAGTGGAGGATGAGATATTAAGTCGGATGGCTTCAATTTTAGAGGAGAAAAAGTTAGGGTGGAGGGGGTGGGAGGAGGGTGTGGGGCCAGAAGGGTGCTGAAGGTGGCGAAGAGGCGGCGGGGGTTAGAGGATTGGGAAGAGATGAGGGATTTAAAGAAAGATTGTTTAGCGAGTGAGAGGGCAGAGCTGTAGGATGAAAGGATGAATTTAAAGTGGAGGAAGTCAGCCAGGGAGCGGGATTTTCTCCAGTGGCATTCAGCGGTACGGGAGCATTTTTGGAGGAAGCGGGTAAATTTGGAGTGCCAGGGTTGGGGTTTGGAACAGCGGGGGTGGACGGAGTGGGCAGGGGCAATAGCATCCAGAGCAGAGGTGAGGGTGAGATTGTAGAGGGAGACCGCCTGGTTAGGGCAGGTCAGGGAGGAAAGGGGAGAAAGGAGGGAAACAAGAGAGGAGGACAGAGAGGCCGGGTTGAGAGCGTCGAGGTTGCGAATGGACAGAGTAGGTTTGGGCAGGGGGAGGGGAGCAGGGGAAGAGAGAGAGAAGGAGATGGTGATCGGATAGAGGAAAGGGAGCGATGGAGAAGTCAGATAGACTACAGAGGTAGGAGAAGACAATATCAAGGGAGTGGCCAAGGCAGTGGGTAGATGAGGAGGTCCATTGGGTGAGACCAAGGGAGGAAGAAAGGGTGAGCAGTTTGCTGGAAGCAGGGTCGGTGGGATTGTCCATGGGGAAGTTAAAGGATGATGGAGGGGAGCTCGGAGGAGAGGTGGTGAGGAAGCCAGGCATCAAAGTTGTCAAGGAAGAGGGAGGTGGGGCCAGGGGTGCGGTAGATGACAGTAACACGGAGATGGATGGGGTAGTAGAGGCGGATGGAGTGGGCTTCAAAGGAGGAGAAGGAGAGTGAGGGTTCAGGGGGAATGACACGAAAAGTACAGGTGGAGGAAAGGAGAAAGCCCACTCCCCCGCCTGGGCGGGCACCAGGTCTGGCGGAGTGGGTGAAGAAGAGGCCACCATAGGAGAGGGCAGCAGCGGAGGCGGTGTCAGAATCGGAGAGCCATGTTTCAGTAATGGCAAGAAGGTTAAGGGAGTTAGATAAAAAGAGGTCGTGGATAGCAGTCAGTTTGTTGTGGACTGATCTAGCGTTCCAGAGGGCACAAGAGAAGGGGGGAGAGGAGAGGGGGGAGATGGGGATGAGGTTAACAAGAAGGGCAGTTCATGGGGGAGGGCGGGGAGGAGCAGGAGAAGTAGGGCAGGGGGAGAGTATGGAGCATAAATATGTTGTGTTTTTATTGTTTTATATATATATATATATATATATATGTGTGTATACTTATGTATGTGTACAAGCATGCATTTTTGTATATATGTATTATATATTTTTAGTGATTTGATGTTTTTATTTATGGGTGCTAAATGCACCTAATCCATTTATGCATATGTATGTGGATTTCAGTACAGATTTTATTATATTATTATATTGTAATAATTTGTTCCTCTGTCTTAGACCTAGTTTTGTCTGTTTTTAACAACTGTGTATTTATGTCCTTTTATTTTGAGATTTGGCTCATAGTGACCACATGTTTTTTATATTTTTTATATTTTGCTAATTTGAATCATGTATTTTAAACATGGCCGCTAATTACCTAATGAGGTTCCTCCTATTTTCCTCTATAAATGACCAAGTGGAATGTCAGTTAGCTTATAGCTTGAAAAAGTCTGCTTGACAGACGAAACGCGTCGCTGATCTTCATCTGTTTATCCTATGGAGTATCTACTATTGGTTATTGGCTCCATTAAGCCTCATTGATCGTGAAGACTGTGTTATATTGTCTCCAGAGGCATCATACTTACCGTGTCCTCAAGAGGACTCTTCTCTGCACTATCTGTGTTTCAGTCCGGATGAAATTTGGTGGTGCGCACCACACGAGACCTACTCTGGAAACTTCAAGCCACCTGAGCCGCTTGTGCGGTGGCACGGTGATTCAGATACACATTTCCCGTTACGGGTAAGCTTTGCTGGTTTATCTACCTACCAGTTGGACTAATTATTTGGGCTGAATTGACATTTTACACAGCGGACCAATTCTTTTGTATTTATGCTCCATCATTAATGTATCATCATACAGTTGATTTTATGGAGTTATACATTTGATATCATTCACACCGCTTTGATTGCGGGAATTTGCCAATCAATCAAGACACCGGAATCAGGTGGAATAGAGCTTGTTTTGCCAACATTTTAATACAGAGTTACCACTCTTCTGGTTATAGAGACATTTGTTGAAAGCAAAATTTTATGCTACTCTATAGAGATATTTGTCTCACTGTGCATATATATATAGGTCACTATGAGCCTGTGGATCATTTATGTGATTATTGATTTTACTTATGCATTGTATTCAGTAAACAGAGGTATTACCATATTATGAGCTGTTTGTACATTTATTTTCATATATTTTTATACATATTTTTTATGTGTATTTATTTGATTTGAACATCCCTTTGTAGTTATTGTCTGGTTCGGTGGTAGTCCCATAAATGACTACCACTATACCAACATCGACTAAACCTACCTAAAAAAGGCAATTTGCAAAATGCCTACGAAAGAAAATGATGACTTATAGTAAATATTGCACTGTACATCCTCGACATTCTTCCGCTACGTACCGATTGCTGTCAATTCTGGCACTTTCAATTTGCGTCACTGATTATAGCCACAGTGATATCTCTATATTGAAAGCGGCAATGCCAGGACCCCATGACTTTAAGATCTTATTTACAAGTTAAGGTTAGGCATTTAAATACAGAGATATCACTGTGGCTATCAACACTGACGTAAATTGAAAGTGCCGGCATTGACAACAATCGGTATGTGGCGGAAGAATGTCGAGGATGTTCACTGTCATTTTTATTGCGTCATCATTTTCTTTTTGTAGGCATTCTTCAAATAGCCATTTTTTTGTAGGTTTACACAGTGTCGCTATTAACGTCATCGTAAAATGTTACCCAACATCCTACACTACAGAAAGTGTTAATAAGTTCAGAGATGGGGGTTCTAGTGCTTCCATATTCTGGCTACGATAAACACAAGGATGACCTAATTTAAATCTGTAGCTTGTCTATTTGTAAACACAGGCTAGCCATATTATTAATACACATTGTGTTTCATTCATGTAAAATAGCAAAATAAAAAATACAAATAAACAAATCATTATCATATTCAAGTACAGATTTTATTATGAAAAACTCTGTGTAAAATCCTGATAATTGCTATTTTGCAAAGGTGGACTACTAACAAAGCAAGAACCACAAGATAATTCTTGATATTTAGAAAAAAAAACACTCATTTGCATTTAGTTCATTTTCACCTAAAGAAAAACAAATCGCTTTTTGGCTATTTTGGGTAGAATTTGTCATCACAGGATATATATGCAAAAAACAAGGTATAATTTGTATGGATACTGCATAAACAAATTACTGATATTGGAATGTGACCAGCCCAAAAAGTGCAAAAATAGGCTCAGGAAAGGGATGAGAAAAATCTCAGTAACAAAGGGATTCATTTATTCTATCGTTCAGTATAATTAGTTAATCATTATTTTATGTATACATAACATATAACGGTATATTTACTAATCTACGGGTTTGAAGAAGTGGAAATGTTGCCTATAGCAACCAATCCCATTCTAGTTATCATTTATTTAGTACATTCTACAAAATGACAGCTAGAATCTGATTAGTTGCTATAGGCGACTACTCCACTCTTTCAAACCTGCAGTTTAGTAAATATACCCCATAGGGGGGTATTCAATTGTTTGTTTTAACGCGCTAAAACCAAAAAAAAACGAGCGCTCTAAAAAAACTTCATATTATACGGTAAATTTGCTCGCGTAAACAGTTAATACGGTACTTACTCGCTGCCAGCGGGCTGAATTTCAGCTCGCTGCTCAGGGAGTTGCGAGATGAAATTTAGCGAGTAATTACCGTATTAACGGTAATATTTTTAGAGCGCTCGTTTTTTTTTGGTTTTAGCGCGTTAAAACAAACAATTGAATACCCCCCATAGAGTTTAAAACATTTCTATCAATATTGAATCATTTGCTTTATCTTAAATTTTATTTTAATAGCAGTAAAAGACTTTTGGCTATTACAATTATAATGTTTTCACTTTTTCAGAACTATAATTTAGTAGTTGAGCCAGCCAAAGATAAGAGTTGTATTCCATGATGTCATTAAGTTCAATATTACTCATTGGTTAAATTACCTGAGATACTGAAAAACTGCTTTTTTCATATGAGTTTTTGAAAAAATAAAAATAACAAGAGTAATTTAAAGTTCATACCTTTGTTAGTTAGCTTTAGGCCATTTCTTCTTGCAGCTTACAAATGAAGCTAAGATGATATGTCAAATGCATAAAAAGATTTCTAGGCACAAACCCTCTGAAATGCAAATGAGATGAAGACATGAGAAAAGAGAAGAGACCAATCTTTCTAACTGATAAATTGCCATGCTTCTTGGACTTGAACTCAAAGCTTTTTGTAAGTTTTTTTCCCTTTTCAAATGGAAATTAACACATCCCTTAAACTGTAGCCAGAGTTGCAAAAATGTTGCCCAAATGAGAAATCTGTTTTTTGTGCTCCTCAGTAAACCAGTATATATTCATCCTGTCCATTTTCTCTGAATTAATGTTTCCACATTATAGTTGTTTATATTTTGCTATCTTTATGTGTTCACCCCAATTGCATTTTAAAGTTGTAGGTACTGGTCAGAATCAATATAATATTTATTTTGTATTTATTTATATAGTGTCACCATATTATGCTGCTATGTACTGATAATATATCTTGCAATTAAATGTATTTTCATTTGCAAAAGTAACATTGATTGTAAGCTTGCGAGCAGGGTTCTCTTACCTCTCTGTCTGTATGTATTACCCAGTATTGTCTTATTAAAGTTTGTTCCCAATTGTAAAGCGCTACGGAATTTGCTGGAGCTATATAAATAAATGTTGCTGATGATGATGAACATGACCCTACCCTCTCTCTGCATATGTGTGAAATCAATTAAAATGGCTTTTACTTTTGGTATAAACATGCCTATAAATAAACTTTATGATATTCTGAAAAAAGCAATTAAAACACAATAATACAGTATGTAACTTTGATAATCTTGCTCAAAATGAGGGAAATGATTTTCAATGTGGATGAAATAAAGGTTAGAGATTGGGGATATAAAACATGGATGTACCTTACACCAAAAGTAGGACACACTAGGAAAGGTATTTAAACTTCTAAATCACATACTTTACAAAAAAACATTGGCGAATGGTATACAAAGCACACGTCAATATAGTGGCTAGTATATAAAGTAAGAGACAAATCTAGTGTCTAGTATACCAAGCAGTCCATTATGTTGGCTAATGTACAATCTGGTGGCTTGTATGTAAAGCAGAATGCTGGTGGTTAGTGTAAAACAGTCCCCAATCTGATGGTTACTGTTTAAAGCAGACTTTTAATTGGGTGGCTAGTATATAGCAGAATTGTAATTTGGTGGATAGCATCTAAAATAGAATCCCAGTTTAAATAAAGGAAAGTGAGCACTAGAGAAACTATTTATCTTGAGAATAAGGTGCAATAAAGGGCTTCTTCAATTAAATAATCAAATATATGCATAAGATATTATTGTATGGAATGGCAAAATATATAATATAATATATATCATAAATAGAGTTCTTGTTTGGTAAGACAATCAATGTATACAGTCCAAATGTAACATATCCAATATGAGTGTTGTAATGTTCATTTTGTCGCTACCAATAAACATTGTCCAATGCAATTATTGTGGTTCCAAAGCACAAAGATATTTAATAGCAAAAGATAGCAGGATTTACAGCAAGCCATGATGAATCATAAAAGGTATAACAATAAACAGGAAAATATAAAACTAAATACATTACAATTTCGTAAGCGTGTCTTGTACCCAGGTCCATGTTCAGCTTTGTAGTCAGGAAGAGAGAGATTTAACAATGGCCCAAGACTTGCTTATATGCAGTTTGAATTAACATAATCATTGATGATGTCACAAATTTACACAGATAACGCTCAGATAGGTCTTCATTGGTCCAGGGTTAACGATGTTGCAATAGACAGCTGGACATAGGTCAGTTCATTTGATCTTCTCGCAAAGGAGGGGGCAACTCATTCTAACTGTTGCTTTCGTATTTTCCCACTGATTAACTAGTTTAAATTGACCCATAAACAAAGTACTTTTGAGTATTAATCTCATATTGCTCATAACTTGCTACTCTGTCACATGCCGGCCCCATGGACGGGAACCGGCGTTGTTACGTCTCTCCTATAAGCGGTGATCACGGTATCCTGATTACATCCCTGTATCAACAGCCACTATCTGGTCTCTTGTTCTGCGCATGTGTTACCTATCACCCTCTCTTATGACCTCCTACCTGTTCCCATTGGTCCTGGCACTTTGGAGCACTATTTAAACCTTCCATTTCCTTCTGTCCGATGCATGTTCTTCGAGAAACTCACTCTCAGTAAGGATTTGGCTTCCTTCGGTCTGTCTCACCTGCTGTTGCTCTGCATTATCATCCTTGGATCAGCTGAAGTTTCTCTCCGTTGTTGTTTCCATTAGGACTACCACTGCACCTGTATTCCCCGGCCGTGTCCTGTGTTTCCATCTTTGATTCAGCTAAATTCTTTTCCACTACTATGTCAATTGGAACTGCCGCTTTACCAGGAACTCACTGCTGCTGCTCGGAATACCATCTACGGATCAGCTAAGTTCTATTCCGCTACTGCCTCTATTTGAACTGTTGTTTTTACCTGTAATTCACCTGCTGTTGCTCTGAGTTACCATCTATGGATCAGTAGAGTTCTACTCCGCCACTGCCTCTATTTGAACTGCCGCTGTACCAGTAATTCACCTGCTGTTGCTCTGACTTCCCATTTACGGATCAGCTAAGTTCTATTCCAATACTGCCTCTATTTGAACTGCCGCTGTACCAGTAATTCACCTGCTGTTGCTCTGAGTTACTATCTACCGATCAGCCCAGTTCTATTCCGTTACTGACTCTATTTGAACTACCGCTGTACCAATATTCACTTGCTGTGCTCTGAGTTACCATCCATGGATCAGCCACTTATCTCAATTAGCTCCGCTACGCACCGCTGCTCAGCATTACTATGAGACTTCCCTGCCAATACCTGCAGTATTTCTCTGACTTACCATCACTCCTACTCTGTATCAGGCTCTGCCTATTGCTCTGCCACTACTCATTCTGGAAAACGCGACCTGCGGAGTAGGTGCAGCAAATTCCATACCCTCTTGCGGGGGTCACTTGTGAACATCACCTAGCGTTAGACTCTGCCCCTTAGAATGAGCCTCACTATTTGGCAGCTACAAGGGATCCACTATATATTTATCAGTTTTCGTGACAATCTGTCAAAACCAGGTTATGCTGCTGAAATAAACTTTAATATGGGACCAAACTCTTTACCGTTTAGAAGACCTGAAACATAAATACCTTTACTATAATATTATCTATGTATAAATAATCTCTAACACATTTTACTAATAAATAAATGTGGAGTGGAACCTTAATAAATGTGTACTATTTTTGTGTAAGTGCAAATGTATATTTCTGTCTTATTAATCTGTGCCATTGCATCATTATACATGGCTTACTAATCGAATTTGCATGGTAATACAATATTAATCAGTTTAGTTTACTTCATCCAATTATTTGATTTCCACTGGTCGTACAATGTCAAAAAAGAACCAATGGGAGTGTTAGGAACCCCTCTAGCCGGTACAACACAACCCGGAGTCTGCTCTGCCAGTCAAGTGTTCACTGGAGCCCCTAGTGGTGAGGACAGACTTGGCCGCAGACTAGCAGAGGGTCGTGAAGTGCGTACTGACTAGGGAGAACCCGGGAAAGCGGAGTGAAGTCCAGGCAAGGGTCGAGGGCCGGCAGCAGACAGGGAATCCAATACACAAGCCGAGGTCAAGGGTCACAGGCACGGTAGCAAGGTCCAGATACAGGCAGGAAGGTCAGGGTCACGAGCAAACAGGCAGGGTCCAAATCCAGGCAAGGGGTCATACACAGGAAATCCAATAGAGTGTCCACGGGACAGGGACAGGAACAAAGGCAGGTACAGGAAACAAGCAGGTCAGCAGGACTGTGGTAGAGAAACTATAACTGGCAGGGAGGCTAAGCCCTCCCTGCCTTAAATACTACCAGCAGCCAATCAGAGCCTGGCTCTGAAAATACACAGCCCCCTGCATAATTGATACATACATTAATTAGCCCGCAGGCTAGTGGGGCCGATGTGCGCATGCGCCCGGCTTTCCTTCATTACCGGGACGCGGCGCTGAAGAGAAGGCGTCCGACCATTGCCTTGGCAACGGCCGGGTCAAGGCAGGAAGTGACGTCCCAGTCGTCATAGCGACGTACGGGACACAGGTGAGTGAGTCCCCCCCCTTGTGGAGGGCTCAAGGAACCCCGACATCCAGGCTTATTAGGAAATTTTCTGAAGAACTCCCTCAGATGTTTGGTAGCATGGAGCTGTCTTTGCGGAACCCAAGACCGCTCTTCTAAACCACGATTCCTCCATTGAACTAGGAAGTGCACCTGCCCCTGTACTCTTTTAGAGTCGAGGATCTTATGAATGATGTACTTGTTCATGTTCCGTACAGAAGAACTCGAAGACTGGAATAGATTTGGGTATAACACAGGCTTAAGCAGAGAACAATGGAATGTGTTAGGGATCCTCAAGGAACCAGGGATTTTCAATCTGAAGACTACAGCATTAATCTTCTTGATAATGAGGAAAGGACTGATGAATTTAGGCCCCAGTTTTTTGCAAGGCTGTCTGAGCCTAATATTGCGTGTAGACAGCCACACTCTCTGGCCCACTTTGAAGGAGCAGGTGGTACGGTGGTGGTCCGAAAAAAAATTTGCAAAAAATGAGGCTTGCCTCAATGATGACTGTACTTTTTTTCCAGATGGCTTGAGATCTCTGGCCGTGGAACGAATTTCCGGAATACCGGCGGACTTGAGAGAGTACAAGGAATTAGACCTGGGGTGAAAACCAAAATTGCAGTAAAATGGAGAGGTTTTGGTAGATGAGTGACATGAATTATTATACGCAAATTCTGCCCAGCGTAACAGGGAGGACCAATTATCATTAAATTCCGAAGTGTAACATCGTAAGAATTGTTCTAAGGACTGGTTAACCCTTTCGGTTTGCCCATTCGACTGAGGGTGGTATGCAGACGAGAGGCTAATCTTGATCTCAAGAAGGGTACAAAAAGATTTCCAGAATTGTGCTACAAATTCGGAACCACGATCAGAGACGATGTCAGTAGGAAGTCCATGGAGTCGGAATATATGCTGGATGAACAAAATGGCCAGATCTCAAGCACCAGGGAGCCTGGGTAGTGGTATGAAGTGTGACATCTTGCTGAAGCGGTCAACTACCACCCAGATGGTGTTGTGTCCTGCAGAGAGTGGCAGGTCAACTATAAAGTCCATAGACAAGTGTGTCCAAGGTTTTGCAGGAATGGGCAACGGAAGCAACTGGCCTGCAGGGCGACTCCTGGGGACCTTACTCCTGCCACAACCCTCACAAGAGAGGACATAACTTCTGACATCAGCAGACAAAGATGGCCACCAGACAGTACGGGAGAGGATCTCCAAAGTCTTCTGTATTCCAGGATGTCCAGCAGTGTTACTATCATGTGCTTCTGCAAGCACCGCCTTCCTTAAATGAACTGGAACGAATAAACATCCCTCCGGAGTATTGTCCGGAGCTAATTTCTGAAACCTTTGCAACGTACTGCTCAGGTCTTGGGTTAGCCCAGCATGGATCATGGAAGAGGGAACGATAGGCTCAGGACTAGTAACTGGAACATGGTGTGCCAAGAAGCTTCTGGACAGAGCATCTGCTCAGACATTTTTAGAACCTGGACGATAGGTAATCATAAAATTGAAGCGAGTGAAAAACAATGACCAGTGGGCCTGTCTGGGACTCAGACGTTTGGCCGATTGTATGTATTGTAAATTTTTATGGTCCGTGATAACAGAGATTTGATGTATTGCACCCTCCAGCCAATGTCGCCACTCCTCAAAGGCCCATTTAATTGCTAGTAGTTCCCTATTGCCCACATCGTAGTTGGCTTCGGCTGCAGAGAACTTACACGAGAAGTAGGTACATAGGTGCAGACGGTGAGTATGAGAGTCCTTCTGAGACAATATAGCACCAGCACCGACATCAGAGGCGTCGAGCTCAAGAACAAATGGTTTTTTAGGATCTGGGTGTCTAAGGACCTGAGCGGACACAAAGGCCTTTTTCAAGCTTTCAAATGCAGCTATTGCTTAAGGCGACCAATTAGTGGAATCCATTTCTTTGCGAGTCAGGGTGACAATAGGAGCCACAATATCAGCAAAGCCACAAATGAATCTTCTATAATATTAGGCGAAGCCAAGGAACCTCTGCACCGCTTTGAGATTATTTGGTTGCACCCAATCTAGGATAGCTTGGACCTTGGTTAGATCCATGGAGAACCCTTCTGAAGAAATTATGTAACTTAGGAAGGATACTTTCTTCACCTCAAACTCGCATTATTCAAATTTGGCGTAAAGGTGGTGTTCTCGCAATTTCTGTAGGACCTGTTTGACGTGACCCCGATGAATAGTTAATGATTTGGAATAGATGAGAATATCGTCTAATTAGACGACCACGAAACAATCAAGGAACTCCCGTAGCACTTCATTAATCAGGTCTTGAAACACAGCAGGTTCATTACTGAGGCCAAACGGCATGACCAGATACTCGTAGTGGCCGGAGTGCGTATTGAATGCCGTCTTCCATTCATCTCCCTCTCTGATGCGGATGAGGTTGTATGCTCCACAGAGATCGATTTTGGTGAAGACGGTGGCACCTCTTAATTGATCGAATAGCACTGAGATGAGAGGGAGAGGATAGGTGTTCTTGACTATAATTTGATTAAGGCCCCGTTAGTCAATGCAGGGCCGCAGTCCACCATCTTTTTTTGGCACAAAGAAGCATCCGGCACCTACAGGAGATTTAGATGTCCTGATGAACCCCTTCTCAAGATTCTCCTCAATATAAGCTTGCATGGCCTTGGTCTCGGGGCCAGAGAGAGAATACAAGCGCCCCTTAGGTAACTTGGAACCAGGAATCAGCTCGATGGCACAGTCAAAATCGTGATGAGGCGGTAGGGAGTCAGCAGCTTGTTTGGAGAACACAACCAGGAACTCATGGTATTGAGAAGGAAGTTGCTCAGGAACTGATTGCAGGATCCGGAGTGGCAAGGTCAAGCAGGACTGGGAACAAAAAGAGCTCCACTTGATAATCTCTCCTTTCACCCAATCCACAACAGGGTTATGATGAGAAAGCCACAGATGACCCAGAATCAGCGGAACTGATGGACAGTCGATAAGGAGGAGGGTTATGGACTCTGAATGGAGAGCTCCAATGTTCAGTTGTAGTGATGGAGTCTCCCAAACAATTTTGCCTCCAGGCAAAGGATTCCCATCTAGGCCACAAACTGTAACTGCAGAACGAAGCTTGACCATAGGAATACCGGCAGAACGGGCAAATCCGATGTCGAGGAAGTTGCCTGCAGCTCCACTATCAATGAAGGCTGACAGGGCCAAGGAAACTGGCACCGAAAGTGACTTGTGTGGGAATCAAGACAGCATTCTTGTGGAAAACAATTTGCAACCCTAAGTGGACCTTTCCCAGACATGCTCCTTTTTCAAATTTGTATGGACAAGAGCAGGAGAAGTGGCCCTTATTGCCACAATAAAGACATAGGCCTTGTGACTGTCTCTTGCCTCCTTCCTCAGGAGGGAGGCAAAACGCCCCTGACTGCATCGGCTTCTCAACATCCGTGGAAGCTGGAATAAATGCAGACGAAAAAGAAGATGCCTCTTTCTCTGTCCTCCTCTCCTTGATCCTCCTGTCAATTTTAATTGCGAGTTGCATAAGGCTCTCCAACGAGATGGGGGAAGGATACTGCACAAGTGAATCCTTAATCTCCTCTGACAGTCCTAAGTCCACCTATGACTCCATACACAGTCAGTGACAGGCTGAGCTCCAATAAGCAGGCGGCAGCTGACAGCTTCTGCTTAGCTGTCAATGCAGGCACGGTGCGCTGTTTAGTGTGGTCACGTGAGATGTTAACATGAGGTCATGTGGTCTGTTTTTAATTGAGATTTATTGGAGTTTTTACTCTCTTTTAGATGGGCTAGTGTATACACAATATATGTCATACCACATTTTTGTGGATGATTGCATGTGATATACGTATTCTGTACATTTTCCAAGATTTTATTAATATTAAATATCTATTAGGTACATCTGCGCAACTCTCTGTTTTTTCTTTTTTGTATATCTCACGTGACCACACTAAGCAGACATATTGCGCCCGCACTGCTAGAAGGAAGGAGCACCGGAGCGTTGCACGGGTCAGAAGAGGATCAGTCCGGCAATCCTCATAGTAAGTTAAAGTCAAAAGCAGACTGCGGGGGCATCATTATTATTAATTCTCCAAGGGGGGGGGGATAGGCTGCGGTGGCATTGTTATTATTGTCCATGTGGGGGGGGATCATGACTCAGGGGGAGGGGGAATAGGCTGCAGGGACATCATTATTATTAATTGTCGATGGGGGAAGATCATGACTCAGGGGGGGCGGGCTGCAGGGCATCGTTATTATTGTCTATGTTGGTGGCGGGATCATGACTCAGGGGGAGGGGGGAATAGGCTTCGGGGCATCATTATTATTAATTGTTTATGTGGGGGGGGAATCATGACTTGGGGAGGGGGAATAGGCTGCGGGGGCATCATTATTATTTTATGTCTATTAGGGGGGGAAATCATGACTAATATTGGTGTGGAAAATAGACTACAGGGGCAACAATATTATTAAATGTCTTGGAGGGGGGGATCATGACTCAGATGACACACAGTGGTGAAGTGGGCTGATAGGCTGTGGTATTCCATACCTCCACTTCTACTGCCTTAATTGTAAAACTGTTCTAAGTTTCTACTTTGAGCACTGTGTATAAACATAGAAATATAGGTATGGGTTGGGGCGGGGAGGGGGGGGGCAACCGATGTGTTAGCCTGGGGCGGCTGGAACCCTTAATCAGGCCATGCAAGGGATCATGCAGAAGCCAGACCAATAGCGGATAGTGAAACACAATGAACACAGGTAAGTCCAATGGAGCAGGCAGCGGGCACCATGATATATAATGGACAATTGATTAAGCTTAGCAATCAATCCTCAACTACGCTTTATTAAACAATCATTGAGTGACAATATATAAGCAAGCCCATCAGATCACCAACTCATATCACATCCCCTGAAGAAATATGCTCCTGCAGATGAAATGCGTTGGGTCATGCCCACTTTTGTGACGTCATCAGGATATCCGGTTCATGCGTTCCACTGTGGAACGCACGCCAGGCTCTCCATCATCATACTGCAGCACCGCTAGGAACACAGTCATCATTGGTTCCTGTGAGCTCCACCGCTAGTCTTCCCGACTTTTACCCCGTCTACCACCGTGATACATCCCGGAAGACCGTAGCATATATCAGGTCTTTGGACATTTACCTCGTCTACCACCGTGATATATCCCGGAAGACCGTAGCACATATCAGGTATCTGGACATTATCCGCATCCCCGGATTGGGACTATTGTTGATTGTTTTATTGGGTAATTTTGAGCCCCATTTTTTACCAGGATTTTAATAGTGTATGCACTTGAATTGTATCTTTGCACCTTCCGGATATTTTATTTATTTAATTTATTCCAATTTATATATGTATTTATTTTATCATATTATTAATATCCCAGTATTGTTGGTAATATCCACCCCCCCCCTTTTTCTTTTTTTTCAGGTCATTACCTGTAATGTTTAATAATGCCAATTAAATATACCGTGTTTATTGCATTTCCACATCATTTCATGTCAATTATCTTATTCCTGTTAGGAACCCCTCCAGCCGGCACAACACAACCCGGAGTCTACTCTGCCAGTCAGGTGTTCACTGGAGCCCCTGATGGTGGGGACAGACTGGGCTGCAGACTGACAGAGGGTCGTGAAGTGTGTGCCGGCTGGGGAGAACCCAGGCAAGAAGAGTCAGGTCCACGCAGAGGTCAAAGGCCGGCAGCAGGTAACAGTAATGATGAACAAGCTGAGGTCAGAGGTCACAGGCAAAGTAGCAGAACGGGTAAACAAGCCAAGGATCAGGGTCACAGGAAACACAAGCGAAGTCCAATACGAAGCCAAGGGTCATACACGGGAAGTCAAACGTAGATACAGGATACAGGAACTGGAACAAGCAGGTCAGCAGACTGGAGCACAGAAGCTATAACCGGCAATGAGGCAGCAGACCTCATTGCCTTAAATACCCAGCTGAACCAATCACAGGTAAAACACACTCCTGCAGGTTAATAGAGCAGTCACTAATAGAGCCAATCAGGGCTTGCCCCTGGCCTGCACAGTTGCAGGCTAATGCCTGTAATTGCCTCCTATAATCTGCCCATATTAATTAGCCCACAGGCTGTAGAACGCTGCGCCCGGCTTCCTCCTATTGCCGGGACGCAGCTCTGAAGCGTCTGCTGGTTGCCCCGGCAACGGCCAGGTTATGGCCGGAAATGACGTCCCGGTCGCCATGGCGACGGCCGGGACGCGGGTGAGTGAGTCGCGGCGGCTGGGCACCGCTGCGGCTCGTAACAGTACCCCCCCCTTGAGGAGGGGTCGAGGGACCCCGACATCCTGGTTTTCTAGGGAATTTTTTGAAGAACTCCTTCAGTTTCTTTGGGGCATGGAGTTGTCTCCGCGGAACCCAAGATCGCTCTTCTAATCCGCGATTCCTCCATTGTATAAGGAAATGCACCTGTCCTTGAACATTTTTAGAATCAAGGACCTTTTGAATCACAAATTTTTTTGGCCCACTGGAACCTCTCCCAGGCACACTTGAAGACTGGGCTTGACCAGGATAAAGCACTGGCTTCAATAGAGAACAATGAAAGGTGTTTGGAATTCTTAACGAGCCTGGAATTTTTAACCTAAATGCGACGGAGTTCACCTGCTTGATGATAAGAAACGGCCCGATGAACTTAGGGCCCAATTTCTTGCAAGGTTGTCTGAGCCTGATATTTTTTGTAGACAGCCAGACTTTCTGGCCAACCTTAAGGGAGCAGGGGGTACGGTGTCGGTCCGAAATTTTTTTTGCAACAAGTGAGGCTTGTTTTAAAGATGAATGTACTTTCTTCCAGACAACTCTGAGATCCCTGGCAGTGGAACGGATCTCCTGAATACCAACGGACTGGAGTGAATACAAAGAGTTAGATCTGGGGTGGAAACCATAATTGCAAAAGAACGGAGAGGTTTTCGTGGATGAGTGACAGGAGTTGTTACAGGCAAATTCTGCCCAGGGCAACAAGGAGGACCAGTTGTCATGGAACTCCGATATGTAGCATCGCAAGAACTTCTCCAAGGACTGGTTAACCCTTTCAGTCTGCCCATTTGACTGAGGGTGGTATGCAGATGATAAACTGACCTTGATTCCCAGGAGGGTACAGAATGATCTCCAGAACTGCGCTATGAACTGGGAACCCCGATCGGAGACGATGTCTGTAGGGAGTCCATGGAGGCGGAAAATGTGTTGAATGAACAAGATTGCCAAATCTCGAGCAGTAGGAAGCCTAGTGAGTGGAATGAAATGCGCCATCTTGCTGAACCGGTCTACCACGACCCAAATGGTATTGTGTCCCGCAGAGGGTGGCAGATCGACTATAAAGTCCATGGACAGATGTGTCCAAGGTTTACCAGGGGCGGCCAACGGAACTAACTGACCTACCGGGCGAGTCCTGGGAACTTTGTTCCTGGCACAAACTTCACAGGACCGGACGTGACTCTTGACGTCAGCAGACAGAGACGGCCACCATACAGTACGGGAAAGGATTTCCAGTGTTTTGTAGACTCCAGGATGCCCAGCAGTCCGACTGTTGTGTGCCTCAGCAAGGACTGTCTTCCTTAGATGAACTGGGACAAACAAACATCCTGCCGGAGTGTTATCAGGAGCCAACCTCTGGAACCTTTGTAAGGTACAGCTCAAATCTTGAGTTAATCCGGCATGAATCATAGACACAGGAACAATAGGCTCTGGGCAGGTGACCGGAGCATGATGTGCCAGGAAACTTCTAGACAGGGCGTCCGCTTGAATATTTTTGGAACCAGGACGATAGGTGATAATAAAGTTGAACCGAGTGAAGAACAGCGACCACCGAGCCTGTCGGGGGTTCAGACGTTTGGCTGACTGTATATACTGTAAGTTTTTATGATCCGTTATAACGGAGATCTGGTGTGCAGCGCCTTCCAACCAGTGCCGCCATTCCTCAAAGGCCCATTTAATTGCCAGCAATTCTCGGTTTCCCACGTCATAGTTGGTTTCCGCTGATGAGAACTGATGGGAAAAAAAGGCACATGGATGTAAGCGGTGGGTCTGGGGGTCTTTTTGTGACAAGACGGCCCCAGCACCGACGTCAGACGCATCTACCTCAAGAACAAACGGTACCCTAGGATCCGGATGTCTGAGAACCTGAGCAGACACAAAAGCTTTCTTCAGGGTTTTGAATGCATTTATTGCCTGTTGTGACCAAACAGTTGGATCACCTCCTTTGCGGGTCAAGGTGACGATAGGAGCCACGATATCAGCAAAGCCGCCAATAAACCTCCTGTAGTAATTGGCGAATCCCAGGAATCTCTGGACCGCCTTGAGGTTATTCGGTTGTATCCAATCCAGAATTGCTTGGACCTTGGTTGGGTCCATGGAGAAACCTTCTGAGGAGATTAGGTAACCGAGGAAGGATACCTTCTGGACCTCGAACTCGCATTTCTCGAGTTTAGCGTAGAGGTGATGTTCCCGTAATTTCTGTAGGATTTGTCTGACATGACCCTGGTGCACAGACAACGATTTTGAATATATGAGGATGTCATCTAAGTAAACAACAACAAAGTGTCCCAGGAACTCACGTAACACCTCATTAATCAAGTCCTGAAATACGGCAGGAGCATTACTAAGGCCAAACGGCATGACCAGGTATTCGTAATGGCCCGAGAGCGTGTTGAAAGCCGTCTTCCACTCATCACCTGCTCTAATATGTATGAGATTATAGGCCCCACGAAGATCAATTTTTGTGAAGATAGTGGCTCCTCTTAATTGATCAAAAAGAACGGAGATGAGGGGAAGGGGGTAGGTGTTCTTAACCGTAATAAGGTTCAGCCCTCGATAATCGATACAGGGTCTGAGTCCACCGTCCTTCTTGGGTACAAAGAAACACCCCGCTCCTACTGGGGACTTGGATGGCCTGATGAAGCCCTTCTCCAAGTTTTCGTCAATATACTCCTGCATGGATTTGGTCTCTGGACCAGAGAGAGGATACAAGCGTCCCTTGGGTAATTTAGAGCCCGGAATGAGCTCAATGGCACAGTCGAAATTGCGGTGCGGTGGTAGTGTGTCAGCAGCCTTTTTGGAGAAAACATCCCAATAGTCATGATACTGAGAAGGGAGCTGCTCCGGAATAGACTGAATAATACGTAGAGGTAGTGTCAAGCAAGACTGTGTACAATGGGGGCTCCACTGGACAATTTCTCCTTTTGCCCAAAACATGACGGGGTTATGGCAGAATAGCCAAGGGTGGCCCAGAATTAAAGGAACCGAAGGACATTCGATAAGACGTAAGACTATGGATTCCGAATGGAGAGCGCCAATGTTCAACTGTAATGGTGGGGTCTCCCAAGTAATCTTGCCGCCTGGCAACGGACTACCATCTAAGCCACATACCGTAATGGCAGATTGGAGTTTAATCCGCGGAATCCCAGCAGAGCGGGCAAACTCGATGTCAAGGAAGTTGCCAGCAGCTCCACTGTCAATGAAGGCTGATAGTTTCGTAGAACGAGCACTGAACGTGAGCTGTGCAGGGACCAATAGTGCATTTTTCTGGGAGACAATTTGTAGACCTAAGTGAACTCTCCCCTCGTTCCTTAGGCATGCTCGTTTCCCGACTTGTTTGGGCAAGAACGGGAGAAGTGGCCTCTTGCGCCACAATATAAACATAAGCCTTGTGACCGTCTCCTGTCTCTCTCCTCAGAGGAAAGATGGTATGCTCCCAATTGCATTGGTTCCTCACCATCCTGGGAGATAGGAACGAAGGCGGATGGAGGTGATGACGTTTCCTTTTCAGTTTTCCGCTCTTTATATCTCCTGTCAATTTTAATGGAGAGGTGCATCAGATCCTCCAGAGAGCTAGGAGACGGGTATTGCACCAGCGAATCTTTAATCTGTTCAGATAGGCCGACACGGAACTGACTACGTAAGGCAGGGTCGTTCCATCCACTGTCAGGTGACCATCTACGGAATTCCGTGCAGTATTCTTCTGCCGACCGTCTGCCTTGTTTCAAGGACCGTAGGTGAGCTTCCGCGGAGGCCACTCGATCCGGGTCATCATACAGTAAACCCAATGCCTCAAAGAAGGAGTCTACGGACTGCATGGCCGGACTGGTCTGTGGCAAAGAAAACGCCCAGGACTGGGGGTCACCCTGTAGAAGGGAAATAATAATCCCAACTCGTTGCTGCTCTGAACCGGAGGAGCGGGGTCTCATCCGAAAATAGAGCTTGCAGCTCTCCCTGAAGTTCCAAAACAAGGTTCTATTTCCGGAGAACCGATCCGGTAAATTCATTTTGGGCTCACAGATGGGATCTGGAGGAGATTGTGAAGCTTTTGTGGCTTCTTCTTGAACAGACATACGCTCAGCCAATCCCTGCATCATCTGATACAAAGACTCAACATGGCCTGCTAGGGTTTGTGCCGGAGACGGTGTGGATCCACTTGCATCCATCCTAATCTTGTCTCCGTGAGTGGGCCGGTTATAATGTTAGGAACCCCTCCAGCCGGCACAACACAACCCGGAGTCTACTCTGCCAGTCAGGTGTTCACTGGAGCCCCTGATGGTGGGGACAGACTGGGCTGCAGACTGACAGAGGGTCGTGAAGTGTGTGCCGGCTGGGGAGAACCCAGGCAAGAAGAGTCAGGTCCACGCAGAGGTCAAAGGCCGGCAGCAGGTAACAGTAATGATGAACAAGCTGAGGTCAGAGGTCACAGGCAAAGTAGCAGAACGGGTAAACAAGCCAAGGATCAGGGTCACAGGAAACACAAGCGAAGTCCAATACGAAGCCAAGGGTCATACACGGGAAGTCAAACGTAGATACAGGATACAGGAACTGGAACAAGCAGGTCAGCAGACTGGAGCACAGAAGCTATAACCGGCAATGAGGCAGCAGACCTCATTGCCTTAAATACCCAGCTGAACCAATCACAGGTAAAACACACTCCTGCAGGTTAATAGAGCAGTCACTAATAGAGCCAATCAGGGCTTGCCCCTGGCCTGCACAGTTGCAGGCTAATGCCTGTAATTGCCTCCTATAATCTGCCCATATTAATTAGCCCACAGGCTGTAGAACGCTGCGCCCGGCTTCCTCCTATTGCCGGGACGCAGCTCTGAAGCGTCTGCTGGTTGCCCCGGCAACGGCCAGGTTATGGCCGGAAATGACGTCCCGGTCGCCATGGCGACGGCCGGGACGCGGGTGAGTGAGTCGCGGCGGCTGGGCACCGCTGCGGCTCGTAACAATTCCACCAATAGACACTATTTACAAAATAGATATGTTCTAGGCAATTTGAGCGCATTTATTTGTTATACATTGCTTGGTACACAGGAAGGGATTCCTGAATTTTTGCTGCACTTGCCGTTTGGAGTTGAGCGCAGTTCCTCTTTTTGATTTGAATAGCGGGCACCATGAACCTGAGGCTGAGAAAAGGTATCACAGACTACAACAGAACACATGTAAATCCAGCTGAGAAGCTTGAAGCAGGATACCAGGTAGTATAACAGTCTGCATGAACAGGAGCTGGATTAGAAATGCAATGGACTGCAGACACAGAAACTGGCTTGCTAGAGGTGGAATAGACTGCAGACCAGGACAACAGGAGGGTCAAACAAGTCATGGGTCAAAAGTAGGGAAATCAATTAGGATCCATATACAGGAAACCAGCAGCAGTTAGGACAGTCTTATAAAGGCCTGCTGTGGGTGCAAGGGATCCAAGGGTAATAAGATAAACCCCTGTAGGAAGGAGAACAGTTTAGCTATAGCAACAGCCCCTTTGGTGGAAGAGCGGTACTGCTGGCTGGATACATATAATGACATAATCCTTTCAGGCAAGATCAGGGAAAGGCACAGCAGTGAGGAGATGCAGGATTGTATCCAAAGGCGATTGCGACAGTAAGACCATAATCAATAAAAGCAAAAATCTAAATATGATACTGTAAAAAAAAAACATTAATTTATAATGGTAGATTGGATAATGAAAAATACATAGATATTATTGAACAATAGTCAATCCTAAATTGTATAATTTGAGACAGATAAAAGAGACTAGATACAGTAAAAATAATGTCATTATCAAATGTTTTTGCTGAATTGAAGATGAATAAATAAAAACATATATTTATATATTAATCTACAATAAAGTGTTCCCCCTTGATCTATTACTGGGTCTGTCATTGTTTTCGAACTAATCAACATCTAGGACAATATAGCTAAGAACTTGTCAAACTACCCAACGTTTTCAAAATATTAGCGCATTTATAAGTGCATATATTTTATGATTCCATAATTTTATGCTGCCTGCATTTGATTTATAGTCGTTTAATTTGACGCTTCTTCCAGGGTCAATTTCTCATCTTTAATTCTGCTATATATTGAATTGTGTGCAATTGGCTATTGTTTCTTTGGGATTGGGAAGCTATATTATTGGATTTAAGGGAATTATTTATTGGACTATACTGGACTTATATTGTACTTCTAACCCTTGTGGATAGTGCTGACTTTATGACACCTTTGGTTAATTTTTATTAAAACAAACATTTTTAACCGAGGGGGGATTTATTTATTACATCATTATTATTTTATTTCATGAGTCTAAAAGTAACCATACATGCAGTATTTACAACAGACAGATAGTCTAAACATAAATTGGCCATTAACCACTGTATGTTTATGAATCCAAAATCACTGTGTATCCCAATTAACATCTAATTGGGATCTCTCCAAAGAAAAGGCATTCACATGATGACCATGCTATGACTCTGTGTGACTTTATCATTCGACTATACAAACAGTTCCGCATAAGATCCAAATGGCTGTTCTGTCCAAGTGGCGAATGGCTGGATCTTTTGAGTAATGTATATGTTGATAGATTTGGCCACTCAGCAGTTAGATCCAGCAGACAGATCTCACTTTGCACTTACCTTAATTTCTCTCTTTCTCAGTTGGTGCAATCGGTTATTTACCCCTCTATACCAGTTAAACTCAAAGTAAAAATATATTGAAACACATATGTTATTCCATAATGTAAAGTTCTTTATAGATTTTTCGTTTATTTACAAAAAGTTTAACTGAACTATTCTTCGCGCCCATTAATCATCCATAAAAATATGTTGAACTTACCTATTCACAGATGCTATGTTTTGTGATACAACTCAGGTGTCAAAAATGCAATTTATAATTTTGAAGAAGTTTGTGAAAAATTCACCTCAAGTGTATTAAACAGTAGGGTTGTTATGTAACTGTTAAATACAATCAAATTACCTGTCAATGAGAAAGACAAACATTCTGGAGATGATCGACTGGTGTTGACTCCCAATTATACAGCAACCTCAATAATGAGATCAGTCAAATAGAATTTGAAGGTTATACCCAGTAAACATTTTTTCAGATTACCACAGTGGTCCAAACCTTAAAATCCGTTCCTATCCGTTCCTGTCTGATGTACTCTATGTTTTGTAATATACATTGTGCAAGTAATTATCTGCAGTAGCTGGTAATAATGGTGAGTCACTGTTTTGCAGTATTGCATTTAATTTTCTATTTTTTGTGTGTGCTGCGATGGACCTAAATCATTTAATATTAATTCATCAGATGTTATAGTATATATTTGATTTTGTCTATTTTAGTTTATGCTTGGGTACTTAACTTTTTTAATTTATTGCTTTCTCTGGTGGGATAATTGTTAATGGGTGGTGTGGTGTGTTTATATGGTAGCTATATATATTACTACTTCTTCCTTCCTTTCCTCATCTCTTCATTTATCATATACTACCTACTTTACACTTTCTGTTTATTACTCAAAATGATAAACTACATTAACAAAGCTCCATTTTTCAGTTGGAGAAACTACATTAACATGTGCTAATGAAATACGGTTTATTAACATAATCTTTGTTCAAACTTCCTGCTACATTGAGAGTACTGTAAGCTACTAAAGTGAATCATTCCAAAACTCTTGCAAAGATGTCGCACATTTCTTCTTTTCAGATGACATGTGTGAGTGAACCGGGAACTGCACAGGACACATTGAAATGTGCCATAATACTAGTGCCATCTACTCCACTGTATTTCAATGGAAGGGTACAGCATTTAGGAGTGAACAATGTGCCAATTGCCAAGCACTCCATCTCACCTTTGTATGCTGAATTTGTACATTAGTATGCAAGCTTTGGTGAATTCCAAAAAGTAGATATTATTTATTCCTATTTATGATTTTTACGTAATTGCCACTGTTTTTATTATGCACACAAAATAATAGATTGCAGGATTAGCAAATTGTTTATCAATATGATGAGGGCTGAGCTGAGCATTCCAGACAGTATGTTATATAGGCAAAATAACAGGATTGCATTTTAATGCACAAATTATTGTAATGCACTTCAGGTGGGGGAGTTGTGAATATTTGGAGGCTTTCTTAATTTAGCTGAAGTAATCAGTAGTTGGAAACTGGTTTAAATGCATGCTATTCTGTGTAGTTTGTGTGAATTTTAAACAGAAAACACATTAATACGTACACATAAACCAATGTTCATGAAAAATCTAAATGTAAACACTTGAAAAAAAAGTCCAGAGCATTGCAGTACAGAATATTATAATGAGTTTCAAGTTTTGGACATTGTCTATATCTTAAGCAATTTCCACTTCCACAAGAGCTTGCAGAAGTTTTTAGCAAGGCACAATTTACAGATATTTACCAACCACAGTGGTCGCAGTAATCAGGACTTGGTATTTACTTTCAATAGCACACATTTATTGCACAACCTAGACATATATATTGTTATAGAGAAAGTGCATTAGCATAATTCAGATTGGGAAATGTAATAAAAAACTAAAATATAATATTGACACTTGGGATTTAGACAACACCAAAGTCTCCTTATTTGAATGATTTATATAATACAGAAATTAGGGTCTAACAACTAGAATGTTGATAGAAAAAAAAGAAACTTTTTTAATTAGTAAATTAAAATAAATGAATACAGACAAAAATAAGCATCATTAAGTCCATGAAAAAAAAGTTATTTAAGAGTTTTCTTTTATGTGAATAATAATGCATATTTCTTTATTACGAAAACCAAAATAACAGTCCAGAAGTGTTTTGGCATTGTGGGAGTTTAAAACATTTGTTTTATCTTTACAATAAGTTGGTTTGTTTAGTAAGGTTTTTATTTGTTTTAAAATAGGGCCCTTGTTAATCACATTCACAGTCTGTGTGGGTTTTATTACCACTAGCAATTTAGATCCAACTTTGATCTCTCTTGCTTATTTGTAATTATCATGTGAATTATGAGTAGCACAGTTCCATAAAGAAATTTTTACTTATGTCAGTTGGCACAATGAGAGCAAAATAGCACTACAGAACACTTTCTGTAACAGGCTATTTGTTATTCCATATAGAGATAGAAATAAACACACACACACACACAAAGCGGTTTGATTAGGCTTTTATTTACTTTGCTGTGAAGATCATATTTATTTCTTTTCAGATAAACATGACTTGTGAAAGCACAAAACAGCTGACCAAGCTGGAGTGCATCTAGCGCCTCACATACTGTTCCATTAAGCCACTATTGATTGGAAACAGTGGGCAACAACTAGAAACATTTATAAATATTGAATGGGAAACAATGGCTTTCCTTTGCTTTATGATAATTACATTGATTTTGGCAATTTGAAGCATGAATTTTGGATGGGACAGCCATTAGGAGACACATTTAACTAGCTGAGAAAATCCTAAGAAGTCAAGTTGAACACTTGGGAGACAGTAAAGGAAAGTAATTAGTTCTGCATTGGCATGTACAGAAATTCACTGGTTCAAATAGCATTATCAAACACTGAATATGTGTCAATTTCTGTATAGTTTTGGAAGGGGGATTAGTAGTTAAATTAAATAAATATTTGATATTTATTTTATAAATATTTTTCTATATAAAAACAAGGAGGACCTGTAGTATGTGGTAGCAAGCCTAAATGTTTAAGCTTTATTTGTTTAATATATCTATATGGTTTTAAATATGTATTTGCAAATTTCACACTATATATAGAAGGCCTCATTCGTTAAGGCATGCAAAACAAACATTTTGTGCATTTTCAGGCATATGCTTGTCCATTTTCAACAAAGAGCGAATGTAAATGTTGAATACAGGTGTATGTGCTCTCTATGCTAGCAGACAATACACGGCAGGATATCACGGCAGGATACGCACAATACATATATAGAATAAAAACTTACAAAAGAATGCACAGAAAAGAAAAAAAAGTGTTCAATGACTGTCATCTGTTACTAATATAGTCATTAATGGCAAAACATTAAAAAGGGTTTTTTTTTCCATTTTTTTCTCACATGGCACAACTTTATGAGGATGTTATAAATGTCTACTGTACATAAAATGCATTTTTACAATGGCTCCTGATTGCAAACACGTGTTCTAGTATGCATAGGGAATTGTCAGTACAAGTAATCGCCACCTACACCCGACTTGTAGCTGGTGCAAGTGATATGACAGAAAAACACGAATCTCACAGGCAATAAATAGCCGTGTAGTCAATGGTGAAAATGCAGATACAGGTGTTAAGGTAACCAGGTTAGCTGGGAAGCTGAAGCAGGAAAGACTGATGTCCAGGTATAACAGATGATGCAGGACATACTGGATTACTAGGTGAAAAAATGGATAAGTTCAGATTCAGGTCACCAGGGTTAGTCAGTTGACATGGGGCACAGGTTAGCCAGAAGGCACAAGGCACTGGATGATATACAGGAGAATCAGGCAAAAGGAGGATTTGGGTCCACAATATACCAGTGAATAAGCAGGAGCAAACTCAAACATAGCTGGGTCTGGGTCACAAGAAATGGTGCAGGACAATGGAAGAAAGCAGGAATCAAATGCCAGGGAGAAGTCAGGAACAAAACTGGAGTTTCACAGAGATACCAATAGCAGCAAAGACAAGCTAACTGGCACCAGTTTGTAGGAAAAAGCAGACTAATAAAGGCCAAACAGGGATGACCACAATCCAGCTCAGATGATGGAATAACAGTTTGCAAACAAGTAGAAACTGTCCAGATATAACAGCAGCACATCTGGCAGCACAGAGGTACTGCAGGCCTAAATCAGAATTAAGAGTCCTAACAGAGTTTCTCTTTAAGAAATGGATTCCATACTCTCCACAGACTCAATTTTAGCTGTTGAGGGAATGTATTTCTGACAAATGGCATTGACAAAATCCATGGTATTATGGATAACGGGGTCATCAAAAATAATAAGGGCGAATGCCCAAGTCTGTGGCTCCTCTCTAAAAATCTATAATCATTAAACCTACTTAGTTAAACAGGTCTGAAAAAAAATTGGAGAGTCTTCAAACTGTTTCAAACATAGTTGAAGGACTACAGAAAATTTTTTGAGGTTTCCATCAAAGAAAACTAGAGGATAGTCTAAAGTTCAGAAGAAGAGGCCTCTGAGTAAACTGGCTGTTGAGCAGTCTCTGGATACTGTGGCTTGGCAACAGTCTCTGGACACTCTGGCTGTGCAACAGTCACTGAGCAGCCACCACTGGGATGGCAGGACAGGAATCCCCCCTGGGACAGCAGGACAGAAGGTCCAGACTGGACACACTTGACAGAAGGCTTGGGTTGAGCACACTTGGCAGCAACCCGGACTGGGCACACAACTCGACAGGAGGCCTGAACTTGGCATACGACTCACAATGGACTGCACTTTATGTGACCTCTGACTGAACAGCACTTTGAGGCACTTTTGACCAAACAGCACTTTGAGGCACCTCTGGCCACATTCAGCCATGAGGCATCTCTGGCTGAACAGTTCTCTGACTGGAAAGCATTTTGAGGCATCTATGGCTGAATAATACTTTGAGGCATCTCTGGCTGAATAATATTGAGGGACAGGACCCTCTTTGGAACAGGCTGTAGGGACAGGATCATCTCTGTAGCAGGCTGGAGGGATGTTATTGAAGCAGTTTTAGAAGACAGTCCCAACTTTAATTTGTTTGTTGAGTCCAGAGAACCCTTGGGGTAACCTGTAGTTGATTTGGATCTACGTAGCGGGCACTGGACCAAGAAATGCTCTGAGCTGGCACAGTAGATGCATAAACAGTTGACTCTTGTGTGCTCGCGTTCCTCCTCTGAGAAGGAGGGACGTAGATGTCCTGCTGATTTGGAATCCTCAGTATCAGGGGCACAGACATTTGAACAGGTGTAGCACAATTATTATCTTTATAACAAAGTAAAGACTCTGGAGAATGTACTGCGGTCTGAACATTCTCCCCGAAAAAATAATTAATTGCTCCAGAACTGCTATTCATGCGAGAACCACTTGGAAAGGAATCAGAAAGCTGTTTAAGCACCTCTAGTAACAATGTAGACACTTGTATTATCTGAGAGTGGAGTTGTAAAATGTCCAACTGGAGCATCTAGAAGAGAGGAATCTCAGAACATACCAAACATTGAGTTCATAATCCAACACACTAGGAACCTTAGTTGAAGATCAGGGAGCATGCGACTTGCAAGTTCTAATAGTCCGGGCCAGTTTGTATGTTAAGGTTCCAAGTATGAATACCACAGAGAGTAGTTGTGCTTGAAAACAGAGTGTCTTTATTATATGCAAGAATCATACAGGTGATAAAAAGGTGCAGTCAATGGTGAAAATGCAGATACAGGTGTCAGGGGAATCTGAAGCTGGAAACTCTGATGTCCAGGTATAACAGATGAAACAGTAGACTCTAAATTACCAGGTACAAATGGATCTGATTCAGGTTACAGGGTCTATCTGGGAGGCACACGGCACATGTTAGCCAAGAGACATGAGGCACTGGATAACCCATGAGAGAATCAGTCAAAAGGAGGGTCAAGAAAGCCAGGGGTCAGAATCCATTATATACCAGGAAATAAGCAGGAACAAGGTCAAGTGTAGCCGGGATCTGGGTCAAAAATTGTTCAGAATAATAAAACAAAGCAGGAGTCAAATGCCAGGGAGAAGTTAGGATGAAATTAAGAATTTCACAAAGATATCAGCAGCAGTAAAGCCAAATAAATTGGCACAAGTCTGTAGGAAAAGGCAGTCTAAAAAAGGACAGTCACAGATGACTTCAATCCCGCTCAGATGATGAGGGCTTAAGCCCTTGCAGGCAATGAGAAACTGCAACAGCACAGAGGTACTGTAGGTCTAATTCGGAATGAAGGCACATTCCTAACAGATGCCCAAAGTGTGTTTCGGACATTGCTGCATGCAGTCGAGCTTGGCACACCCTTACTGTACATTGATTACGTGCATGCGGCCATTCCCCTCCCCTATCCTCCCATGAAATCGGAGACTGCAGTAAGGATACTTTGCACTCAAAGATGATTTGGGCTTTGCTGCATTCACTGGTGTATGACCCGGTTCAGGGCATGCACGGAGCCTTTTATGCAAAAGGTGGTACGTATCGGCATTTAGGTTCATTAATGATTCAGGCACAGGGACTCTATTTAAAAATGCCTGGTAAAATGAAATATTTTGTATTGCCTCTAATTGCAGTTACAGAAAATCTTATTTCATCCAATTTAACAATAAGATTAATAATAAAATTGCTGATCATACCACTTCACCAAGCCAATATGGGAGCATATGCACATTCATGAACTAGGTTAGGTAGTGGAACTTGGCTTACAGTTTCACTTTCAATGAAAAACAGAAATAGATATTTATTTTAAATATTACAATTTAAGTGAAATATAGAACAAATATTTAAAATGTGAAAGTAAAACCTTTGTTCACCTACTAAAGCATTTTTTCCTGCATGGCATCTGCTATCAACATCCTGAGACACATAAAGGAAGAAGGGGAAGAAGAAGAATCTAGTACTCTTCATCTTCCTCAGGACAATCCATGATGGTATAGTCTTCAAGCAGGCTAATTGATCAGCCTGCAGCAGTCCTGGATAGACATCTTGGGCCTGATTCATTAAGGATCTTAAATGAAGAGGATTCGTATTTCAGTCTCCTGGACAAAAGCATGTTACATTGCAAGGGGTGCAAATGAGTGTTCTGTTTTGCACATAAGTTAAATACTGACTGTTTTTTCATGTAACACACAAATATCAACTTTAAATTTCAGTGTACTAATAAGCTATCAAGTATTTGTGTGCTACATGAAAAAACAGTCAGTATTTAACTTATGTGCAAAACAGAACACTCATTTGCACCCTTTGCAATGTAACATGGTTTTTTGTCCAGGAGACTGAAATAAGAATCCTCTTCATTTAAGATCCTTAATGAATCAGGCCCCCTCTTACTTTTCAAAATGAGACCATAAAGCCATAAAGCATCCTTAAAACAATTCATAAGGCTCCAGACCTACTGGATTGCCCCATAAGTGTGGGTCTGAGGAAATAATCATCAATAATAATAAAATAATGAATGGTATGAAAGGCAAGTCCTTGGCACACTGTTTTTTTAAATTAATGTTCTAGGGCATCCATCAGTGCCTGTGCATAGGGGCAGTCCCAAAAATATGCTGAGATTTTTCCCTTTTGACAATGCAGAAGGGGCAGTTAATATATCTGCACAGGATTTGGGAGTGCATAAATGTCCTGAAAGGTAAACCTCCCTGGATAGATAGTCATGTCAAATCTTTGTATCTGTTAGTCAGCCTCTTAGAGGCCACATTCTCCTAAACATGTTTTGCAGTTGCTGCAGGGAATCCTGGAACAGACTCCATCATATCCTTGGTTCTGATAAGATAAGCTTGTAATTTGTCTGGGGCTTCCATAAGTCTGGTTTAACTCCCTGCAGATGGTGTTTCCTGACAAATTGCTCATCATTCAGGTAGAAATGAGGAATAGTCCAGTTGTAAGCGAAGGAGCTATCCCACTTGTCCCAGCCAAAGCCCCACCAAAAGGGTAGGAGGACAAAGTAAGAAATGGAGATCCTACCAGAGCTGATATGTTCTCAAATAGAGTTCTACAGATGCAGTTAGAAATAAAGAAGGCTCACAGCATTGTGGGGAATAAAGGCATGCCTTTCCTGCCTTTGAGTGTCACCTTGTACACAACTGACCACTTCAATATGTCCATCTAGGATCCCCAAATAAATTGGAACACTCTCCTTGTGAGAGGTCTTGAAGATGGCAGCAAATGATGGCCATGCTTGGCCCGTGTACTGCAGAACAGGAAGGAACACTTTGCACAGCACCAGTGCTTTCCCTTCATTGGTGAGGTTCCACAAACTAATTTTCTGTTGAAGTGTTGAGCATTCCTGCAGCATATAAACATCACTTTTCTGACTATCAAGAAAGGTAAAAACAGACTGTCAGAAAAACCGATCCTTAATATTCCTCACATTAATGGTGAAAAGGGAAAAAAGCGCCATTAGACTGGAGGAAAAAAAATTTAGTACATCTGTCACCAGTCCTGTTGGGTGGATCTTCGTCTGGCCTACCTGTGTCTCGAGGTTCAGATGGATGCAGACCTCTCTCTTCTAGCTGGTTGAAAAGGCTTTTGTTTGGCAGCTCCAGGAACTCATCCACTTCTAGCCCCTCCTCTGTGTCTGAATCCTGGCCTTCTCTTCACCTTCTCTTTCAGAGCACCTTTCTGTGGCAGGGGGTCCTTGATGAGCTCAACCACTAGCGTTTTCTCTGCAGCTAGGCTTCCTTGCTACCTCCTCTTTCTTCTCAACTCATTGCTTTTCCCTGAAGCAACTACAAGAGGTGTAAAATCTTCCAGGAAGGGGAGGGGTACTGTAGAAGTCGGGTTGGTGGTTAGTGCTGCTGCAGGAGAGAGGGGTAGGTTAGGAAGGGGCAGGAGAGACGAGAATGGGAGTAGGAGCAAGGGGTAAAGGACAGGGGTTGAGACTGCAGAATAATAGGGGGTGCTGTCACATTGGAAGATGGGAAGCTCGGAGTGGGAAGAGAGGTTGGATGGGGGCTGAAGGTTCCTTACCTTTCTGTTGCTGCAGTTGAGGATTCTGCTACCTTTGTGCTGGTTTGGGCTACAAGATAGGGGGGCAATCCTTGTAGGTGTAGTTTTCCAGACCACAGAGGTTGCAGACTGGTTTTTGGGGACATTCCTTGGACATGTGTCCTGTCACTCTGCAATTCCTGCAGGCTGAAACCTTAGAGCTTCTCTACATTTGGTCTGCCCCACTGCAGTTCCTGTAGTTTCTTGACTGATTGGCATAATGAAGAAGTCCTGCAGAGCCATCCAGGGAAAAGCTCTGTGGTAGAGGCTGGGGACCGTCAGCAGCATTGCCTTTATACCTTAGCCTGACAATGAAGGATCACTTGCTAGTCCAAAAGTGATTGCCATCCTCATGGAAACCGTCACTCTTTTCCCTCCTTTCTCTGGATGGGACAGTTACCCACAAAGCAAGTAAATGGGGATTAAGGTCTTGCTATTTTCACCACTTCCAGTATCTCTTGCAGATCGCTATGGGGCAAAGGGGATGTAAAATATACGTTTTTAGGTTTTATCCTTAAAAAAGCTCTGTTCTAGGACAATCTTATTCCTAAAGGTCTCTGCCATCGTGTGTGGGATTCTTCCATCCACTTCCCCCAGCTTCAGGACAACCAGGTTCCAGGTTGGGAGATCCTGGATGAGTTTCCCTTGTCATAAAGCTGGTGGAGCAATGGAGGTAGAGGGTATAGCTTCAGGGAGAGCCTTGGGTGCTGTAGACTTTCCTCACTTCTTCTAGGGCCAGAACCAGGTGTTCAAGCAGGAGCTTTAAGCAGCTGAAACCTTCTTATTGGCTCTTTTCCTGGAGCAGGTTCTTTTGCAGAGAAGAGGGTTTTTTATGCTGTGTTAATCCCACACTTTTTTTCCCATCAGTTGCATTCACAGAGCTTCATCCCTCTTCTGCTTCCCCTCTCTGCCTTGCCTTACACTGGCTCCCTTCCCCTACAGAATCCTTTTTAAACCTCTTACCCTCGCCTACAAGGCTCTATCCCACTCACTGCACCTTATAGCTCCAATCTCCTCTCCATCCACACTCCCACCCGGTCCCTGTGATCGGCCAATGGCCGTCGCCTCTCCTCCACTCTGATCACCTCATCCCACTCCAGAATTCAAGACTTCTCTCAAGCTACCACCCTGCACCGGAATGACCTCCCATGCTCCATCCGTTTGTCTCCTAACTTGTGCTCCTTCAAACGGGCACTCAAAACTCATCTCTTCCTCAAAGCCTACCAGCTTTCCACTTAACCCTCTCTCCATGGTCACTCTCATCACCTCGCTCCTCCTAAGAAGAGGGGAGCGCTTGCATCAGGTCTCTTGATAAAGTTCCCTATGGGAACGAAACGCGTTGAGCAGTACTATGAACATCGTGACTATTACCTCAGTGTAAGTACTGATGCACTTTGTATGGTACAATAAAGTTTTTTATACTGATTGATTATTCTGGTCTTCCTTGGGTGGTGTATACGAATCGGAAAGGCACTTTCGGCGGTTGCAGTTATATCCCTGAGGAAGCCCACTGGCGATTGCCCCGGGCGAAACGCGTTGGTTATTGTCCTCAATCATCACATTAGTGCTTTGTTGGCACTATCTAGCATGCTAGGATCCTTTTACTGCTTTTTACAGACACCAATAACGGAGCACAGCCCGCAGCGTGTATACGCATCTCTGCAGCGGGATCGCCCCCCCCCTCTTCCTGTTCAGCCTCAAACTCTCAGTGAGAAGGAGAGAGGCTTTCTCCGGGAATCAGGAGGATTCAAGTCGGATTCATCCATTTACATTTATCGGCGACATACAGACTCCTGCACTATATATATTATTACGGAGATTAGCCCACAGCGTACACACGTATACTCATAGCGGGATCATCTCAGTTTCTGCTCAGCCTCAACTTTTAACAAGAAGGAGAGAGGCTTCTCCGGGAATCAGGAGGATTATAACTGGACCCACTCACCGACATTCTGTCGGGTGCTGTTTTATCATCGGAGCCAAGTGTACAGCTCGTATCTATCAATTGACATCACTACCATACACCGCGGGACTGCCACTGAGTGCCTGTCTGTATAACAGACACCTAGACGTCCCTGCATTATAAAGTGAGTAACTGTTTAGACTTCTATGTATGAGTATACCTTATTGATTATAACAGTATCACTTATTTTTATTCACCACACTGGACATTATCAGAAGGATAAATACGGGACCACCGTTGCCCAATCCTAGACCACTTATATTTCCGCAGTTTGTGATCTCCAATGTGGTTTTAGGTTTATTTCCATGACCACATTTCTATATTCAGCGGACTTTGTTATATCAACATTGTTGGACATTTTTGCATATCACGCTGATATACTCATTGTTACACTGTATACTCCTGTGGCTCGACAATCATTTGGAGTTGGATTTAAGATATAATATTCAATATTTGTTCTATCATTGTAACTGCATTACATGTATTCAATTTTATTGTATTTACTATAACAGTTTATGCTGTGTTGTTTTGTTCCGGCCGGAACACATTGTTCACATAGTTCTGTCATTATTAAACATATTTACCTTTTCCAAGCGCCCAGAACCTGTTTATCTTTATATTAATGCAGTTATATCAGTGTTCAACGCCGGAGGATTCATCACTACACCTAGGATACGGACTACATTACCCAGCACCACTTGGTTGTGGTCCTCTGGTTGGACATCGAGACCACTAACAGCGCTTATCATCGGGCGGTCAGGTTATCCTTCAGGAATACAGATTTGCAAAACAGATCATATACATTCTACAGCCCTTGGAGGACTGTTATTATCGTATGGAGTAACGCTATCTTCCAGATTTGAGCCTACAACGGTACTTTTGTTATATAGGACTGTTATTATCCTATGGAGTAACGCTATTATCTAGTTTATAGCCTACAACGCTACCTTTCATCATCATCATCAACATTTATTTATATAGCGCCAGCAAATTCCGTAGCGCTTTACAATTGGGAACAGACATTAATAAGACAATACTGGGTAATACATACAGACAGAGAGGTAAGAGAACCCTGCTCGAAAGCTTACAATCTATAGGACAATGGGAGTTAGAAACACAAGGGCATGTGCTACATCATATTGCACAATGGACCAGCCAGACTGCAAAGGTAAAAGTACTGAGTGGGCTGTGTGTGTTGCAATGTTGGTCAGAAGGTTGTTGTCTTGCGTTAGCAGTGTAGAGGATGGCAATAGGGTAATCTAGGGAAATTAAGATGATGGTTGAGGAATATCATAACCTTGTCTGAAGAGGTGGGTTTTCAGTGAATGCTTGAAGGTTTGAAGACTAGAGGAAAGTCTTACTGTGCGAGGGAGGGAATTCCACAAAGTAGGTGCAGCCCGGAATAAATCCTGTAACCGAGAATGGGAGGATGTGATGAGAGTGGAGGAGAGACGTAGATCTTGTGCAGAACGGAGGTGTCGAGTGGGGAGATATTTCGAGACAAGTGAGGAAATGTATGTCGGTGCAATTTTGTTGATGGCCTTGTATGTTAGTAGAAGAATTTTATATTGGATTCGTTGAAATACCGGCAGCCAATGTAGAGACTGACAGAGTGGCTCAGCAGAGGAATAACGGTTTGTAAGGAAAATCAGTCTAGCCGCTGCGTGCAAAATAGATTGTAGGGGTTCAAGTCTGACTTTGGGAAGACCAGTAAGGAGGGAATTGCAATAGTCGATGCGGGAGATGATGAGTGCATGAATTAATGTTTTTGCGGTGTCTTGTGTCAGATATGTGCGTATTCTGGAAATGTTCTTTAGGTGTATGTAACATGATTTAGATATAGAGTTGATGTGGGGAATAAACGACAGTTGTGAATCAAGGATTACACCTAGGCAACGAGCTTGCGGGGTGGGATTTATGGTCATGTTATCGACAGAAATAGAAATGTCAGGCAGGAAGCTTCTGTTTTTGGGTGGGAATATTATTAATTCAGTTATTAAAAGATTGAGTTTGAGTTGGCGAGAAGACATCCAAGATGAAATGGCAGAAAGACAGTCAGTAACGCGAGACAACACAGATGGTGAAAGATCAGGAGAGGATAGATAAATTTGTGTATCATCCGCATAGAGATGATACTGAAATCCAAAGGAGCTTATTAGTTTTCCAAGAGAAGTGGTGTAGATAGAGAATAGCAGAGGACCTAGGACTGAGCCTTGTGGAACTCCAACTGATAAAGGAAGCGGAGCAGAGGTGGATCCAGAGAAATTAACACTGAAAGAGCAATTAGATAGGGAGGATGAGAACCAGGATAGGACAGTGCCTTCAAGACCTAGTGATTGCAGCGTTTGTATGAGGAGAGAGTGGTCAACAGTGTCAAATGCAGCAGAGAGATCCAGGAGAATTAGAAGAGAGTATTAGTTATTATTTTTTGCTGTGATGAAATCATTGACAACTTTGATCAGCGCAGTCTCTGTGGAGTGTTGAGAGCAAAAGCCTGACTGAAGAGGATCCAATAAGTTGTTTGCTGTAAGAAAGTGCGTGAGGCGTGTGTAGGCAATTCTCTCGAGAAGCTTGGAGGGGCATGGGAGCTGGCAGATGGGGCGGTAATTTATGAGAGAGTTAGGGTCAGAATTCTGTTTTTTTAAAATGGGAGTAATCACTGCATGCTTGAATATAGATGGAAAAATACCAGTAGAAAAGAGAGATTACAGATTTTAGTTAGAGGGGGAATGAGCACAGGAGGCAGGGACATACCCATTTGTGAGGGAATGGGATCAAGAGGACAGGAGGTAGAGTAGGAAGATGAGAAGAGAGTAGAAACTTCCTCTTCATTTGTGGGATCAAATGAAGAGAGAGTGTCAGAGGGTGATACAAAGGAATTGAGCAGATTGCTTGTCAAGGGAGATACCATTTCAAGCCTGATCTTATCTATTTTGTCCTTGAAATAGGAAGCAAGATCCTGTGCACTGATGTTAGTTGGAGGTTTTGGGGCGGGAGGATTCAGAAGAGAGTTAAATGTGTTAAAGAGGCGTTTGGGGTTAGAAGCCTGAGCATAGATGAGAGATTGGTAGTATGCTTGTTTAGCAGTGTCCAGAGCATTTCTGTAGGAGTGGTAGATATCAGTATATGTGATGAAATCATTAGAGGCACAAGATTTACGCCAGTGACGTTCTGCTTTACGAGAACGTTTTTGTAGAGTTCGTGTTACTGAAGTGTGCCATGGTTGGCAACGAAATCTACGCAAAGTATGTAGTGTCGCTGGAGCCACTTGATCCAGGGCAGTTGCTAGGGTTTGATGAAAATGGGGTACTGCCCGATCAGGGGAGGAGAATGTAGAAATTGGGGAGAGAAGGTGTTGGAGAGAGGTGGAAAACTGTTGAAAATCAATAGTGTTGATATTCCTGCGGGTACGAGGAGGCTTGGAAGAGTTTGACACTAGGGAGGGTAAAGAACTGGGGGTGAGCGCGTAGCTAATAAGGTGATGATCCGAGAGGGGGAAAGGAGTGTTAAGGAAATTAGAAACTGAGCATAGTCTAGAGAAAACAAGATCAAGACAGGGGCCATCCTGATGAGTAGCAGATTCAATCCACTGGGAGAGGTCAAGTGAGGAGGTTAGAGAGAGTAGTTTGGAAGCAGCATTGGAACGTGGATTAGAAATAGGGATGTTGAAATCACCCATGATGATGGTGGGGATGTCAGTAGATAAGAAGTGAGGTGTACCTTTCCATATATATATATATATATATATATATATATATATATTCATATTGGTCACCCCAAAGGGTTTTTTTTGCATGTTGAAAAGTGCATGGGTGTAACCAAGGTCTACACAGTGCACGGTTCATCGATGTGGGAAACCACATGTCTTCACACGCTATATGTTATTTGGCATTGAGTTTGTGTATATGTGTGGTTATATGTTCTGGCACTGAGCGCTATAGGATTGGAATACAGGATTGATATTGGGCCCTTGGGAGAGAGTCTCTCTATGTGCTGCTCGTGACAGGGTGTGTTTTTTATATTACTGAATTTGAGCGCTTGTTCCCATTTTATATATATATAAGAATCCAGTACCAGGTTGTGAAAGCTGCAACAACAGGTAGGTGAGAGTAACACCATTTTAATACATAATGGGGGAATTTAATTAGCTGTAAAGTATCTACAGAATATCCGCAAGACACTTTGCGGCGGAGATTTGACAGAAATCTATGAGGTGCAAGGGAAAATGAGCGTAGATTTCTACCGTAATTGCCGGCAATATGCGCTGCGTGATGTCTGCGTGTCACATCGCCAGCAATTGAATTTCCACCAATATGTAATGTCTAAAGAAGTGCAGCCATACCCATGTTGACCACGTCCCTAATATTATGTGCCCACGCCCCTTTGGAGGCACCGCCGCGCAGCATAGCTAAATAACATACCGTATATACTCGTGTATAAGCCGAGTTTTTCAGCACATTTTTTTATGCTGAAAAAGCCCCCCTCGGCTTATACACGGGTGAACTTACCTGGTCTCCGTTTCCTCAGCTCTTCAGTTCCGCAGTGGAACGCATGTGCGTTCCACCGACAGGAAGTTCGGCATAAATGGAGAACTTCCTGTCATTGGAACGCACATGCGTTCCACTGCGGAACTGAAGAGCTGAGGAAACGGAGACTAGGTAAGTTCGTTCTCTCTCCCTCACTCGCTCCCTCCCTCCCTCTCTCCCCCTCCAATATTAACATAACGTGATTTCCCTATTCTTTGGGGGTGAATTTGGGGGTGAATTTCAGATATGGCATTTGCTGGGTCTCATAATACATTATTATTCAGGATACCGTACATTGATGGTTCTAATTTATGCGATTCATTTATAAAACAGTTTTTTCAAATTAAATCAATAAAGTAGAGTAACAAATCAGGGGGTGTGGAAATATTAATGCACACATATATAAAGATATTTATTGACAGTGTCCCCCTGCACCCCATTTTGAAATGTGTCAGGGCTTCACTAAAATGGCAAGCTTATATCAGGACCATAAAGCCATATTTATGGAGCAGTTGTGAAAAAATGGCAAACAAACTGTGTATTTTTTTTTTAAATTGATGCTGGGTGTCACACCTACAAGACCACGTTCAAAATCAGTCCTGCTTTTTCTAGATATGCTCCCGAAGCTGGTTGTTTTAATGCCTGCTTTCTGCAAGATAGGAGACAGACAGCATGCCAAAAAGATTTAGCTTAGTATCAACTCTGTGTTTCAGGAATAATAGTTCAATAATTTCTTCTGTGTACCAAGAAATATTCTCTGATTCATTTTTAAAGAAAGAAAGGTGCATATGTCCAAAGAACCAGTCAGATTAAAAATACATGAATCATTCAGTAGCTAATCAATCAAAAACACACATGATATAAAAATGTGTAAAATAAAAATGCATATACAGATGTAAATAAAAAACATAATAATGAATAAATCTACAAAAATTACCAGTAGCTGCTGCATTTCCCACCCTAGGCTTATACTCGAGTCAATAAGTTTTCCCAGTTTTTTTAGGTAAAATTAGGTGCCTCGGCTTATATTCGGGTCGACTTATACTCGAGTATATACGGTAGTTAATTTTCGATTTAAATATATTTGCCATATATTAACATGTAAGCTAAAATTCAGTGGGAATCCTTATTTACACATTGGTACATGGATTATAAAATACACACACTCATGCTCACTGAAATCAATAAGTAAAAGATTAAGGGGTATATTTGCTAATCTGCGGGTTTTAAAAAGTGAATATGTTGCCTATAGCAGATTCTAGTAATCATTTATTTTCTACAATCTACAAAATGACAGCTAGAATCTAATGGGTTGCTATAGGCAACATATCCACTTTTTCAAACCGGCTGTTTAATAAATATAACCCTCAGGATCATTTTTATAAAGTTTTAAAAATATTTTTCTAGACAAAACTATATTTCTGATGATTTTGCCGATACTTTACATGCAATGTTACAACAATATTTATTACATTGGAGAAGGATTTTAGACTTTTAAAAAAAAAACAGGTCGCCAAATATTATCCTATTTTTATGCCAGATTTCACTGTTTTAAATTTAAGAACTGACAAAGCCAAATGAAAAAAATCACACTGATTATTTCAAAGCTTTGTAAAGAAGCTAAATTGGCAATTGCTCAAAAATACTCCCTAAAGACATATAAGTGAAACATATCCCATAAAATAATAAAGTCCATCCCAAAATAATAAAGTCATAGGTAATACTTTAACATAAACAATTATATCTAAAGTGTTTTGGGTTTTTTTGTGGGCATTTTGCATGTTTTACACTAAGCAAATTGACATAATTCCGACTCAGCAGGATACTCATTGCAACATTTAGTAGGTGTGCACTAAGCTTGAATGCACAAAATGAGGCAAATATTTTTGCACTGTGTCCACCTATTGGGCATTTCCCCTAATATATTTAAAGTCACTATAGATGGGATAGCATGTAGTAATTGAAAACGTTAGATGGACAAATATAATAATTTTTTTCTAAAAAGACATTGCTTACCATAAATCACTAGTGATGAGCAAACTGGACAGGGTGCCCTACCTCTCTGTCCCTTTTTGTCATACCAATCAAGTCAATTGATTATATAATACACTGATACTTACATAATTCATCTTCAGATAGGTTGGAGGAGGGAGTATCTTTTTATGCCAATGACAACATTTTATATTAGTACCATTCATATAACTCATGAACCATTGCAGCTTGTCGAAGTCAAATAATTTGATGAAGTAAGCCAAAATGATTAATATTGTTTTGCCGTGCGATTGCGATTAATACTCCACGTGACCAGCAGGGAACTGGAATATCATTAACCCTGGACCAATGAAGACATAACTTAGTGTTATCTGTATACATATTGACATCATCAGTGTTTTCTTCTATACTGAAGTTACATATAAGCATGCTGGGCCATTGTTCGGTCTCTCTGATCCTGACTACATGTGACCATGACTGTATCCCTAGACCTGGGTGAAAAACTATAAGGAAAATGTAATGTATTCGGTGTTTTTATACTTCCCTGCTTTATTGTAACAACTTTATTGAGTAATAATGGCTTGCTGTAAATCATGCTATATTTTGCAATTAAATATCTTTGTGGAACCACAACAATCGCATTGGACAATGTTTTATTTGTAAGCTATAAAATGACATGACTTTAATAAGCTTCTGGATTGTTTTGGTCTCCTTATTGGTGTAAGGGTCAACTGAACCAAGATCTGACCATTTAGTTTTACTGCTAATGCTAAAAATGTTTTTATTTATTCATTTATTGCCATTACAGTGGGTAGTGAGTAGTTTAAATGTTCTGAAGGGGTGGCATGCATATGTCTAAAGTTGATGAATTAAACAGTAACTCCCTTTCCCCTTATGGTTAACATTAATGTTATATGACTTTGGTTGTGTTGTGGGGTAGTACATTTATTATTATTATTATTATTATCCTTTATTAAGAAAAAGTGCCAATCTAATATTGTCACGAACGCTCAGCCTGTCCCAGATACAGCAATCTGAACAGCTGGCCGTGACTAGCGTCACCTAAGTCACTTAGCAATGGAATACACCTTTTCTGCCACCACAAAGGATTTATTATGGTGTCCTTACGTTCACCAAAACGACTTTTTAATGTTTCACACTTAAATCACATACACATGTAGCATGAGCCTCCCTGGGCTTTGTAAGTTCACAAAGAATCACAGAGAACACGCTAGATTAAATTTATTGGTTTATAGGCATTTTCATTAGATTGTACACACAGTTAAAAATTGGCTGTTCTTTCATGTAGCACATAAATACTTGATAGCTTATTTTTACACTGAACTTTACAGTTGATCTAGGAAATAACAGCCAGTATTTTTTTATGTACAAAATAATAAACTAATACACATCCCATGAATTGTAACATGCTTTTGTCCACGAGAAAACTTAAATTAAAAAAATGTGTACTTTCCTTAATGAATCAGGCCCATATTATTTAGAAGTCTTTATGAAACAAATAGAAAAGGCTATTTGTGGCATTCATAGCTTGCTATAACAGGAGCATTTCTCAGCACTACAAGTGTCTAAAGAGAGCTCACTGTATTATCCACCAGGTCTCCTAGTATTTGCTCTCTAGATTGCAACTTTAATTTAAAAACAGATGTTTATTTACGAGACTACTCCTGTTATGGGATCCTGTCCTTTCAGCAGATTGAAATGCCATTTATGGAAATGTTCCTGTTATTTGAAAGTTCAAGCTAGATCAAGGCATGCAAAACAAATATAGATTGTGTTTTTTTTTAAACTGTGCGTAAATCAGCCAGACGTACATCCGTATTCAACTAGGAGCGGATCTAAAGATACGTCTGTTGTTGAATACGGGTCTATGTACGTTCTGCTCCAAAAGATAATACACTGCATTATACGTCCAATACATGTGTTGAATATAAAGTCTCAATAGAATGCACATAAACAAAAAAATATTCTATTAATGTCAACTAATAATAATATAGTCATTAAAAGCAAAACATTTTTTTTAAAAAAAAATAGTTTTATTGTTATTTTATTTTCTTCACCTCAGATACATTTATTAGAATGTTAATAATGTCTACTGTACATTCAATGAAAACACATTTTCTAGGTGGCATACACGATAGTAATCAGCACTTAAACCTGACCTGTAGCTGATGCAAGTGATACGACAGAAAAACACGTGCATCTGTGATGCCCAAAGCTTGAATCGGATGTTGCAACATGCGCTCGAGCTTGGCATGCCATTACTATACATTGACTATGTGTGTATGCTAATTGCCCTCCCTATTCTACCCATTAAATAGTAGACTGTAGTAAGAGTCCTTTGCACTCAAAGATAAATTGGATGTCCTTATGTTCTCTGGTGTATCATCCAGTTGAGGGCCTGTGCAGAGTGATTTTACATAAAATTCAGCATGTATTGGCATTTACGTTCCTTAATGAATCAGGCCCAAGATGAAAAACAATCCTTGACACGTGCTCTTCTTCTGATAAAAATGCACAAGAGCACTGAAACACCTCAAGGACTGATATTCATCCTTTCATCTTACCTTTATCCACCTTATATGCTCTGTCTTCATTCGGCAATATACATGCTAAATGGTGATTACATCTGGCACTATCTCAAAATAAAACACTTTCTGATCTCAGGAGAAACTCTAAAGGAGATACGTAGAGACCTAACAATGTTTGAATTGAAGTGCTCATCTCCAACCTGCCCCTCTCCTTTACTCTCTGGCATATGCAAGTTGCTTACAGAAAACTTACTTAACGCCTTGCCAAAATTCACAAGGCATTGGGAAAGGGACTTGGGTGGCCTAGTTAGAGAAATAACTGGCCTAACATCTTCCAGCAGACCCAAGCAGTTGGTATAGCAGTTATAGAGACCTAATATAAAGTCCTTTCCAGATGTTATCAGTGCCCTAATCATCTGACTTAATATACAGGTAAGTCCCTAACACCTGGTGGAGATGTAATGAGGCTTTAGGGACACCCCTCCTCATTTGGTAGGTTTGTCTCCATACCCATCCCTTTTGGAATCATGCAAATTTCCATTTCAAAAGACATTCTGAGATGTGAGGTCCCAGAAAGGTCATGTTTCTGGCTCCTTAATGTGACAAATGCACCAATAGCACATTGCATAACAAAAATCTCTTAATTCTGCACCTAAAGCTTTGCTTCCACTCCAATGGAGATCTCCCTCCTCTCCTCTGTTAAGAGAATGGTTTATGAAGTTGGAATTTTATACAAACATGGATGAAATTATTTTATCCTCCTCAGATAAATTTGAGGACTATTACACTACCTAGGGTATACATGGCACATGATTAAAAGCTTCATCTCCAGTGTTTGTTCTATTGTCAAATGACTGTGGTATTTACTTAGCGCACCATTCTTTATTGACTTCCAATTTGCTCTATGATTTTTTTGGCATTTGTTCTTGGGATTTTTATGTGTTTTATAAAACCCAATTTAGAAATATTATAGGAAAAAAGAACTAAAAAAAGAAAGAAAACATTTTTGGCAAATGTGATATGTGCAATGTGTTTTCCATTGGGGTCTGTGCAATATGCTTGCCAATGGATCTAGCAATGGGGACTGTATGGAGTCTGTTAAATGTGTCCAACAATGATATCTGTGCAATGGTGCAATCAATGGTGGAACTAGCTAGCTGTGGGCCCTGATTCAGGGAAGTTGGGAGAAGGGCACCGGGGGCCCACAGCCCACTAGTTTCCAATGCAGTGGGCCCCATTTTCACCATGGGTCCCAGTGCGCATCTGCTGCACCAATGGTAATTCTGCCACTGGGTACAATGTTCTAGGCAATGGAGTCTGTTTGCGGCTAGTTAAAAGCTTCTGCCAATGGTATCTTTGCAAGCAATCTGACAATAGAATTAGAAGAACAACTAGTGAAAAATAACATTTGTTTTTTTTCTCATGTATCTTCCCTTTTTCACAGTATATATGTGGTTTGAAAAAACACATTAGTCTAAAAGGAATCTAAGGAAACATATTGCTGCTTGTGCTGTTGAAACTCCTTAATTCATAACTCCAGGAATAAATCAAAACATATTACAAAACATAAAACTCTTGACAAGAGCAGTGGAAGCGTTTCTCTATTGTATTCAACATTATATATTTATTTCGCTTTGCAATTAAACTACATTTCACTAGCGTTTCATTCTTTGTATTATCACTTGTAACAAAGAATTTATCTGTGGCATCATGAATTCTTTTATTAAGGAAGTTAGTCATATGGGTTTATCATACAGTGCTCAAGAATAAATTGTGACATTTTTCATTCTTTTCAGAAGTGGAGAGCAGTAGCATATTTAAAAGGGCTTTTAATTAGGCAATTGGCTAAAGACTTTTAAAAGGTTTAAATTAGGCATGATAACAACCATACAATTACAGCTCAAATGTTAATGGATTGTTTAATCATTTTTTTTATATTTCTGCACACCATTTTGAATAAGTATATTTAAATATTGTTATTGCTTCTTTTGTCACATGAAATGCTTGATACAGACGTCTATTAATTTAAGGCTAAGATTTGCTGTCTAAAAATATCAGTATTTCTGGATTTTAACAAGATTTCGGTACTCAATCTTGCCTCTCACCATTCACACAATTTAAAGATTCAGCTGTAACACACCCCACAGCAGGTCTCTCCCATCCATAGAATAGGACTTCACACAACCTTACCCGCTGGCGCACCAGTGGTGATGGTAATTGCGATAGTTATTATACTGACACTGACTTAACAGACAAAGAAAATCAAAAGGCTCTGACAGCAACATAAGAAAATGTACACATGCAGTAAAACACACATAGGACTTTACCGATAACCAGTGCTGTAACTAGAAATTTTGGTGCCCTGGGCGAGACAGGACACCGGCACCCCCCAGTGGGAGTGGCATTTGACAAGTGGGTGTGGTCAACCTAATGTGGGTGTGGCTGGAACTTTACTAAAAGATTTATTTTACATATATATATATATATATATATATATATGGGGATTAGGATGTAAATGGTGGGCAGAGGGCTGTGTGGGATTAGGCTGTAAATGGTGGGCAAGGAGCTGTATGGGATTAGGCTGTACATAGTGGGCAGGGGGCTGTGTGGGATTTAGGCTGTACGTGGTGGGCAGATGGCTGTGTGGGATTAGCAGGGCCCGATTAAGGATTCCAGCCGCCCTAGGCTACTACCGCCGCAGCGTCCCCCCCCAATACAAGTGTATAGGAATACTCCTGAATATGTATATTCAGGAGAATTCGCCAGCATTCAAAATTAGACAGATTGTGCATTCTCTCTTACCTGTTCTTGCTCTTCTCTCTTCCCTGTTCTTGCAGCTTTGTTGTCTTCTAGTTGGCTTCTGGAGAGTCGGGGTCCTGTTTTGAAAATATGCAGCAATTGTATTATAATGCTAAATGTTAGCAAAGCCTGAATGATTAGGCTCCAAAACACAACAGTCCATTATGGATATATAAAACTACCCCATAGCACAGGCATATGTAGGCAATAAAATATATGAAAATTGTTGTCAAAGAGCTATAATCAAATATAAACCTCTATCAGCCCCATCTGACTAAAATTTTGCATTCTAATGACCCTAGAACCACAGAGACCATCCTCATAACCGTCACACAATACAAAGATTATGCCCCCCCAAAGCTGCTCTATTTTTTTGAATAGTCCCCTCAACTATTTCATCAGCCCCATTCAGCCTCTTCAACTGACCCCATTATCATTGTCAACTGCCCCCTTTAGCCTCTTCACCTGCCCCTTTAGAATTATCTGCCCCCATTAGCATTGTTACCTGCCCCCATTAGCCTCTTTAGCCATTAGCATTACTATCTGCCCCTATTATCATTGTTACTTGCCCCATTAGCTTCTTCACCTGCCCCTTTAGAATTATCTGCCCCATTAGCATTGTTACCTGCCCCCATTAGCCTCTTCTCCTGCCCCCATTAGCATTGTTATCTGCCCCCATTAGCATTGTTATCTGCTCCCATTAGCATTGTTACCTGCTCCCCATTAGCCTCTTCTCCTGCCCCCTTTAGCCTCTTTAGCCATTAGCATTGCTATCTGCCCCTATTATCATTGTTACTTGCCCCATTTGCTTCTTCACCTGCCCCTTTAGAATTATCTGCCCCATTAGCATTGTTAGCTGCCCCATTAGCCTCTTTTCCTGCCCCCATTAGCATTGTTATCTGCCCCATTAGCATTGTTACCTGCCCCCATTAGCCTCTTCACCTGCCCCTTTAGCATTATCTGCCCCCATTAGCAATGTCACCTGCCACCATTAGCCTCTTTACTTGCCCCTTTAGCTTTGTTACCAGCCCCTCCGCCCCTAGACATTAGGACTTACCTGTTGTTCCTGGGCAGCAGTCTTCTCTCCAGCGCTATACATGACAGGCAGTCTGGCAGCGATCGCTGCTAGCTGCCTGTCAGCGCGGCCGCGGGCGCTTCTTACTGTGGTTACGTGAGATGTGGAAGTCCTGATCTCATGTGACCACAGTAAGAAGCTCCAGCGGCCGCGCTGGCAGGCAGCAAGCAGCGATCGCTGCCAGACTGCCTGTCATCTAGTAGTCGGGCCGCCCCCTTTAGACAAGGGGCGGTCCCGATGATTCAGGACCAGCGCTGCCTAAATAAAAAATAAAAAAATGAAAGGGAAAAAAAATTAACCTCGGGGACGCTACGCCCCCCAGACTCCAGCGCTCCAGGCTGCAGCCTGATCAGCCTATTGGTTGATCAGGCCCTGGGGATTAGGCTGTACTTGGTAGGCAGACAAAGGCTGTATATGATGGACATGAGTCTATTCTTCTGAGTGCAAGGCTGGATTAATTTTTTGCTACGCCTGGAGCAAGCAATGTGGTTTTTCAATTGCTGTACTGTGCATGATATTTTATACAGATATGTGTCCCTCCTTCCCTAAATCTATCACAGCATTTTTGTAAGTGGTAGATAAACCTGAATGGCAAAGAAGGAAAATGTTGCCCTTACTTTCAGACTTTATGTAAATGGCTAGGTGACTAAGAAATATGAGTTAGCCATCCTTCATATGTATGTGTACTCTCCCACTTTGACTACTGCTACATAGATGGCTAAATATATATATGCTATAGGTGCTACTGGGTAATAGCACATGCTGTTTGTAAGTGCATTTCATTAGTAAGGAGGACAAAATTGATTTGCTGTTGAATATATAGACCCTCGAACACTTACCACCTTATTACATTACTCCAATTAGGAGACAAAGCATAAGACATCGGTGAGAATCCGGAAAGCCACTTTAGCAGAGCAGTCAGTGAGAGCCCCGGCGATCATTACATCACCCTCACAGCCCATTAGCCGGGAGCATCTCCAGTGTGTGAGCCAGTGACAGGGTGTGTTGGGGGAATGCTCTGCTCGCAGCAAGGACTTCTGCAGAGATCACAACTGTTTGTGGCCAGCAGCTGGTAGCAAGGAGACGACATATGAGCTTCTGTGACATTTGTAAAACTAACGGGACACAGGATCTAATTGGATCTGCCTATGGGCTTAATAAGCGGATCTCTACGTCTGTTCTGTACACTGTGCTGATTCATGCTGTGGGTTGTTTCATTCAGTGGGTTGTTTCCATTCAGTGACATGATGTTTCCACTGCAGAATAGGGGAGAATGTCCTTGAGACCCTCCTGACAGAAAACTTTAGAGTTTTTTTTCCTTTCCCCAACCTCCCCCCTCTCTGAGCCCTTCTGCATTGAGCAGCGATTTTCCCATATATGTGCGTCACTGAGAGACGGCATTTGGAACGCAAACTTGCGTTCCAAACTCCGAACTTCCTGTCAGTGGAACGCACATGTTTTCCACTTCGGGACTTAAGGGTTGAAGCTTGAAACTCTTGTTAGTAAATGTCTCTCTCTCTCTCTCTCTTCTCTCTGAAGGTATGGAGCCAGGTAGCCGGCAGCTGCTGCACCCCCTTGGCCTTGCGCCCTGGGCGACGGCACTGCCCGCACCACCCTCATTACGGCACTGCCGATAACAGTGTCATGTAGACAGCTGTAAATTCTGAACTTCCTGCAGGCTGGCAGCTAAGTTTCAAGTCAGATAAGGAAGTGACAGTCAGATGTCTGTATTTAAAAGGGCAATTGGAGGATGTTTGGTGTTGAAATATTGTGAATCAAGGTCAGTGAGATTGGTTAGGATAGTGGCAATATGTTGGAAAGTGTGATGAATATGTGTTAGGGATATGATGATGTTACAGGTGGTAGTTTTCAGGTCTTTATTAGAGTGGTACGTTTTATTGTAAAAATCTTGTATGTGGGCAGGCTGCCCACTGCCCCCTGCTTCCTCTTCCATCTGAGTCTCTTCCACATCACAGGTCACCCCTGCCAGATCTTCATCTTCATCTGCATGTTGAGCTAACATGGTGGAAGGAAAAAAACACATAAAGATCAATGTTTGACTCAATAGCATTCATGTTTTTTGCATAATATTAGTAGATTTCATAACATTTTTTTTAATGAAAGGTGCTGTGTGTAAAGGAAAGGTCAAGTCCAACACGGAATCCAGTTCACAGTTTAAAAACAGCAGTTTATTAAATTTTTCAGTTCGATAACAAAAGACACTTTGGTCTTTGGTTTTATGGAAAGTTAGACAATGAATTTATTAAAGACAAAAAAGGCTTAGCATTAATTAAAATGTTAGGGATTAAGGTGTTAAGTGCATGTGCCCAGTGGCTGGCTGGGCCGGTGGGCAGGGGGGCATCTGGGCCACCTGCATTATTTTTTCTTTAAAATATTCCCTGATGGGCTGCTGGGCAGGGTCTCGTCCCCCCGGGCTACAATTTGCCAGCCAGTCCCTGTATGTGCCACACTTTTTTATATGCATTCTTCTTATTGCAGTGTGAAGGCAGCCTAGAATGCAAGTACATTACAAAAAAATTAAATCTGTTATGGGAGCTTTTACTCCTTGAACAGGTTATTCTTTGGTTAAGAAAGAACTGAAACATTTCATGTAGGCTACCACTTTGGCTAAAAGCTAAGTGTCAGTATGAAAAATAATATACTACGTCATAATAAAATCACCATGCATTAAAAATGAAGTTACTGTGTCAAATTCACTCGCTTACTGGCAGTAATATCATTGCAAAAATTAACTTAACATGGAATATTTTAAGAATATTACAAGCAATGACTATATTATATATAATATTTTAATGTTATTCTTATAAGCTTCATTCTGTTTATGAGACACAGAAGTAAACGGAAAGGAGAACATACAGAAATAAAAGTGTTAGAATAAATGGGTCAGTGTGAAAAGCAGTTCATTGAGAATTAGATCAAAGAGTTAATAGGTCAGTCAGCTCATCACGCTAGTAATGAAGTCATTAATAAGTCATTTAGCTTATCTTTCTGTTGACTAAATGATTAATGGGCCAGCCCCTTGCTGACTTTAGGAATAAAACACTAAATGGGGCAGCCCAATTCTACCTCTAGCAATAAAATGGTAATGGGCCAGATCATATCCTTCATAATGTACGGATTAATGGACCAGCCAACATTTAGCTATATTGAAATAGTTAACTCAGACAGTCCAAAATAAAATTATTCTTTATACATCAAACTGTTCATTATATCAAGTATTACAGTCCAGTCAAACTCGAAACAGAGGTAAAAAGCCATTGAAAAGGTTATGACATCACTTGTGTAGCCACCTACTCTCCCCTATTACGCAGTCACGGGGCTGGAAAGTACAATATAGTATGAATTAACAAATATGTCATTGTAAGCATTATTCATATTTACTTGGAATGACGAAATAAGAAACACTATAAATTTGCCCATTTTGGACAGGAAATCAATATAATACTTTCCTTTCTGTCTATAGATTTAAAATGCACATTTCTGACCTATTGCAGCAGAGGGCCATTGCACAAATTGGAAAACTGCTGAACACTGACTTTCATGCAATATACAGACACAATTTGTTCCCCAATAGTGTAAGTTTTGTTCATACAGATAAATTTAAAATGGCACGTTAGACAGAATTGAGAGTTGTACAGCTCCCCACTCCTGTGCTTTATATGCTGACCATTGTCAATTATGTAGCCTCCTCTTGCCATTGAGGTGAAACGATAAGGGATGAAAACTCTGTTCCCTGATGAGTATGCAGGTGGGGAAGCTCATTGCACAAGCTTGTGAGGAATTATGACTGAGCTAGCCTGAGGACGGGTAGAGAGATAGCTAAGGGCAGCAAATTTCCCCTCAGAGAAAACAACATTTGAAAGAAGAAATTGGAGCCTTCAACAGAGAGTCTGTCATGGGAAGCAGTGATTCCATCTGTATCTCATTATCACACGGTGGATAAAAGAGCCATGTAGTTATGCTTTATCAAACATCACACAGTGTTTTATGAAATAATTACCTCAGCAAGAGAAAAAGTTTGATGAGAAGAGATTTAGACATACTTGCCTACTCTCCTAGAATTTCCAGGAGGTTTCTTAATTTTGGGGAGTCCTCCCAGAAGTGAAGGCATTCTCTCAGGTCTTGAGGGAGGCGGGTCTTATTGTCACGATTCAAATCATGAACTCTTACCCCCTCTATACAATCCAGTGAATTTCGGTATTTCATAGCAGAGGGTGGGGCCATTGTGACACAATGGCGTCATCCCACACCCCCTCCTGCAATTGTCACCTGACCTGAGGTTTTAAAAGTCGGCAAGTATGGGATTATAACAGCACCTTGTGACAAACTGTTAGATTGGGCTTTCCAGGGTCAGATTAACCCAAGTGCCCTGAGAGACATTTGAGTAGCGAAGTATTTTTTAAATACTCCATTTTTGTTATTAGTACACCAAGACAGAGATTTACCTTTATAGTGTCTAATATGAACACTTTAATTCAACTATTTATCTCTACATAAAGATTAGAGATGTTTCTAATAATGTGCTAAAGACTCCATTATTAGAATTCCATATACAAATTATATTTCATTAAAATTAAGTAATTCAGGTCACCACCCAAATGAAAGGTGCACCAATGTAAACAACATTTATATGTGTAGTACTGCTTAGGATAGGACATTCATCTATATTTAATTATCACTAGGATTAACAAAATGTGCCTAAGATTACATGACTGATATGTACAACTGTATTTAGTTGTATAGCTATTTAACTGTATTTAAACTATGTCTACCATTGTGATGTTGCTCCCTACTAGTCATTGATCGCAAATATTTAAATATGTACATTTACTTGTAATTACTGCTGCTTCTACTGTTTATCATATTTTCCGTTTAATAAATGCGCTGTGGTGGTTTCTGCAATTTACTTGTGTGTTCTCAAAATCTTGTTCATAAGTCTGTGTTGTTATAAAGGGTCTCCTATATAAAATGTATTCTATTATAACAGGGGGAATATAAATATATTTTCTTTTATTATGGGGCAATATAAATGTATTATTTGATATTTAAAGGGGACAATAAGGATTTTTTATGATGGGAGACACATCATAAATTTCAACACACTTATTATTTCAAGATGGGGGCACTATTAATAATTACATTTGTAGAGCTACAAGTGCCAGCATGCACATGGGAAGATTATTATTACTATAGTTTACATATATAATGGCAACAATTAAGCAGTATTGTATAGAAAATATTTGTCATTCACGTAAGTCCTCGCCCCATCGGAGCTTATAGTGTAAATTCCTTAACACATAGCTACAGACACACACACACACACACACACACTAGGGTTAATTTTGCCAAACTAAGCAGTATATTTTTAGAGTGTGGGAGGAAACCCATGCAAACATGGGAAGAACATTCAAATTCCCCAAAGCTAACACTCTGGTATGGAATCAAACTCATTATCCCAGTACTGTGAGCCAGAAATTCTAACCACTGTGCCACTGTGCTGCCAAAACTCTTTTCAATGTCACCATCTCCTGCCATGATTACTGCATCCTCCTATCTTGCTTTCCCCTCACCCATCTATCCATGCTTCAATCAACTTTAAATGTCACGGCAAAGATGATCTGCCAGTCTTGCCACTCCACATCCACTGCACTACTCTGCAAATCCCAACAATGGCTCTCCATGTCCCCCAGAATCCAATTAAAATTGTTCACCCTCATCTGCAAAGTCCTCAATAATACAACCCTTCACATATTATCTTAAAATGCTCTCTCTCACAACATTGTATATCTACAGTAGATTTTATTCCCACCTACAATACTTCTCCCAAGCCACTACCTACTAATGTATTTACCTACCCCACCCAAGCAGTCTCTCCAAGAGTCTTCACATTTCTTTTTTAGATCTTACTGTGTTCCCACCTACACTTCTTACACTGGTGCATCGTCACAACTGTCCCAATCTCCTCTCTGATGCAGATTAACTCCTCTGTCTCTGTGTTGCCCTTTTCCCATTATATTGTAAACTCTCTTTTGAGCAGGGCCCTCCCTACCGTTTGTTTTCATTTCTACATTTATTTTGTCTACTTTGTATGTCCTTGTTTTGTGATGTGGTTTTCCCCACTGTTAAGTGTTGCAGAGCGCTGTGAATAATAATAATAATAATAATAATAATAATAAAAAAATCTTCCCACAACATAAAATGCAATTTTTATATTTGGGAACATTAGTTTATAAGGTATTATCTAACTTTCAGCAATGAATGGCCCACTCCACCCAGCTCCATCAGAAGAATTATCCATAGTAAAAAGTAGAGATTAGTGGAATTTTCAAAACTGTCCTGCTAAATATTTGCCTCATTTATCTCTTGGCCACAAAACTTTGCATATTTCACTGGTGAAGCAGCAGACTGAAGTAACTGTAGTCACCTATATTCACATACTATTGATAGTGAAATGTACTGTTATGCAAGTTTTGTCACTTTCCAATAACGATTGTCGAATCTTGATTTGTGTTTCCAAAGCACAAAGTAATTTATTTTCCAAAAGTAGCAGAATAATTCAAGCAAAATAATAATAAGTACAGCCGTTACTTATCGCAGGCGCCCTGGATCAAGTGAACAGTCATTCAGGTCTGAAGTCTGTGGTCAAAGAAGACTGGTCACTAAGCCCAGAGGCCCTGCTAAAATGCAGTCAGAAATACAGTAAAACAATGCAGATGATGTGGCTTGCTTCTATTGGTCCAGGCTTCAGGAAGGTCCAGTGCACTGCAGGTCATAGGCCAATTCTAACCAAAATATACAAAGGTGGGGGTCATCTCTCCAGGGGATGTGCTCTGACTTTCCCACCAAGAATCCAGTTTCAACTAGTCTATTAGCATTTTACAGTTGGAATCACATTTATTACCTAACATCACTAACTATTGCAATGTGCGAACTCTTCGGCGAATTAACTGAACAACTGCTGATGAATAGGGGATTAAAATGATACCAAACATGACACATTTCCTGCAACCTGAACCTTATGGTTTTTTTTACTAACATGCATATAACTTATAATACTGAACATAAATACTGCTATATTATGATATAAATAACTATGTGTTGCAACTACAATTACAATGTGTACTAATTACTAATTACGTGTGAATGTGTATAAAAGTGTAAAAGCTGTTATTGCCTTGTGTTGCGGCTTGATACGCCCTTGTACGCCGTAGCGTGCTCTACGCATATTTTCAGACAAAGACAACCAAGCTTGCTCGATATTAATTGAAATGACTTTATCAAATTTGCTGACTTCGACAGCACACTCAGAAATACAGTGCAAGCTGACAAAACATTTATTGGACAATTATGAAAAATTGTACTTTAAAAAAAAATGACACCAGCTAGTTTTTGTTAACAATATCTGACACAAAATTTAAAAAATACTCCTTAGAGCCGATGGTGCATTCAGCAGGAGCATTGTGGGTGCATGAAGTAACATTGCACTTACCTGTCAGACATATTATACAGTGTGGTTCTGCAATGACAATACATTAGATGAGTAAGAAAGGAGGGGAAGGTTCATTAGCTTTTACATGCTGAACATGTTGCTGGTACAGAAACCTTTTCGTCCTCTGTAAGGGTTTGATAACAGCTCTGAACTGCAGGTGTTTTCTGATATTATAGGACTCATTGTCCACAAGGAAACAACATGATTTATTACCAATGCATGTGATAAGGTTTATTTGAATATCTTGCCACAAAAAAATAATTGCATGCCCTTGTATCTAAAGGCTTCCAATAAAAATGAACTACTTGAGAGAACAAACATATATCATAAACCATTTCTACATCCAAAGGCCTTTTGTATACTCTGTATGGATCCTCCTATTGTATAACATTGAAATTTATATTTGCCTTATATTAATCATCACACTGACTTAATTATTGAACCAGTACAAAATGTACACAGCACATAAACAATACCTTCATTGGAATATCTAAGAAGAAAATAAAAATAATTGCATTCTTGTAGATGTATTCATTATAGACGTTGACCATGCTGTTTTATTTACTTTTATGCTGTGTTGAATAGATTTATAAAAATGCAGTTCAGTTTTGTGACATCCTAAATCAAACGCATTGAATTACTAGGGTGAAGCACTGGCTTAAAAAAAAAGGTAACACTAAAAACCTTCCCAAAAAGGAAAGTTCCTCCGGCGCTAATACACAAACTAGATAAAAATTATATACAATAAAAATAAATTGATAACTCATACAATTGTTACCTCCAACTGCAGCTGTTTAAAGGGGGACTATTGCTTTCTCTCTTGTTAGACCATACAAATATAAACACAAAACAAACAGCGCTATGTGGAGGGGACAGAAATTATATAAGAAGAAAATTTCCGCTTAGTCCAATTGTATGTATATATATATATATATATATATATATATATATATATATATATATATAATGTCAAACATATAAAAAAGATTAGCCAAGTTTATCTCAAAAGGAATTGATGTTTATATACATCCAATACATATAAAATTGTATTTAAGATACATTAAAATCATATCCATTACAAAACAAACAATAATGATAATAACAATAATAATAATAATAATAATAATACAATCATACTTGTAATACATTCCATTACATGCCACTCTGAATAAGTACAGTTGGAGAATAACTTATTCATTTATAGAGTTAAGTAATGGGAATTATCATATAATCAGATTTGACATATTGATTAGTGAGCCCACCATTACACTTGAATCCACAGAAACAGACCATACATTCTCAGTTATATCTGATGAACTATTGGCACATATCTATTATTATTTAATAGTCACCACACCTCCTGATAATCATACAATTTATAATTCATTTGAAGGGTTTTATTGCTACAGATTTGTCTCGCCATAATTATATTTAAGTCTAATACGAGAACAGTTATCTAGTATTTTTTCTGTATTAATTATCACAAGGAGGGGTACCTGTGTTACCTGCTGCTGCGTTAAACTGTGTGGCTTGAGAGTTGGACCGCAGTGTACCTCCATTAGTTAAATATACCACAAACTCTTCAATCACAAAACGTGGCATCCAAATACTACAACTTCATAAACCACAAAGTAGAAATACTGCCTATACGGTATTTGTTCCTAACCCTATATCATCATCATCATTTATTTATACAGCGCCAACATATTCTGTAGTGCTTATATATATTAACTGTTTAAAAAAAAGAAAGAAAGAAAATCACTATGGTGCAAACTAATACCCTAAGATTTAAATGAAACAAAATGTATCAAAAATATGGAATATCAAAATACTTTATAAAATATTCTTTCTAGTTGAAAAGCTGTAGATATGGTCAGAAACTATATTCAAATCACAAAATTCTTAAAACAGATGTATTAATAAACACACCCCTAAACTCACAATTCAATTTACAATCATGTAAATAGACTGCTTATACACATATGTCTCAGTTTCTTGATTAGTGTAAACGTACTAATGAGTAAAATCTTAACGTCCGTTAATGCATGTTAATCCTAGAGGTGAGTGGTTCACATTCGGAGAAATTCGACAGATCTGAATTTTGCTGTGTTGAGTCGAACCAAGCCATGACATGAATCTCAGGACAAATTTGTTTCATCTGAAAATGTGAAAATGAGGCAAGATGTAATTTCTGGGAAAATGTGTTGATAAAGTGGGTTAGAGAGAGTTGGAGGTGGTGAAAATGGCAATCAATGTGTACTGAACTAGCTGTGATTTTACTGCAGAAATCTTTAAAGTTTATTACAGATCACAGTCTGCTGGAATTGCGGGTTACAGTGGGTGTGAGAGAGTGAGAGAAGACAACCAGAGACTGGTAGTAATAATAGTATACTTGTAAACTAATTAGGAGTCAACAAAATATCAAAGGATTTCTAGATTTTACAATATAAGTCTTTGATGAATGTCAAGTCTATTGTGTCAAGGACAGTACCACATCTGTATTAGTAAGCAGTCAAAAAACAGGGTGCTGTTTAATTTGAATGATATTGTGGAGCAGTGTCTACATTGCAAGGAAACAGTTTCTCGTTTCCCTGTCTTATTAGGTGTTCACCTGGTGTGGTGTCAGCTCCAAGTAGCTCCAACTTCAATTAGCTTTACTCCTGTTCTTACTCATGGATCAGTCTATAGAGCAAGAACATCTCAGTACTAGTATGGTCAGTAGTAGCACTTTTTGAACCTCTATTAGTAAAAAAGTGTTTATTTGGGAAGAAAGTGTAAGAAAGGGTGCCCAAATCAAAACAATGATTTTAAATCTCAAAGAAAACATCCACACTTGATGTAAGTAGTAAGGATAAAGTTACTTATGAATGTGTCAATTTGCCAAAAAAAGGAAAAATAACTAACATTCTCTACACCACCCATAGTGGCAAGTAAAGGCTCAGACCATGCCCATTTTTTTCTAGTAGTGGTCCTGTTACTGCTGTTACATGCACAAGAATACAAGAAGGATATATACTGCACCAGGTGGATCCTAATCCTAGATGATTGGTTAAAACCTATATACAAAATTATATATCTTCAATATCTTAACAATTAACATAGGTGTGGTGCACCCACACAAGTTCATCAGTAACCATAAACAAAAGGGCAAAGAATGTGTAAACGGGGCACTCTGGAAACCAATTAAAATAAAATATATATCAAATATATTGGATCTCCAAAGAAAAGGCAGCACGATGACTAAGTGGTTAGCACTTCTGCTCACAGAGCTGGGGTCATGAGTTCAATCTATGGCCTTGTCTGTGTGGAGTTTGTATGTTCTCCTCGTGTTTGCGTGTGTTTCCTCCGGGTGCTCCAGTTTCTTCCAAAAACATACTAGTGGGTTAATTGGCTGCTATCAAAATTGACTCTAGTCTGTGTGTGTGTGTGTGTGTGTGTGTGTGTGTGTGTCTGTGTCTGTGTCTGTGTGTTTGTATGTTACGGAATTTAGACTATAAGCTCCAATGGGGCAGGGACTGATGTGAATGAGTTCTCTCTGTACAGCACTGCGGAATCAGTGGCACTATATAAATAGATGATGATGATGATGATGAAAGGCTAGGTCAGGTTGCCTTGACAAAGCCATTTATTAGCGAAATGCGCGTCGGCTTGACGACGCAGTATCAAGGGGGTTAAATAGTATCCCGTGGAAATAATAAAGTGTGAGGTTTCCGTGTAAAGACCCTATATAGAATTTCTCACAATATAAGTAAAGGGAAACTGGTCTAATATATAAGAAATTACTCCATGAAATGTACGTAGGGATAATTAACCTAATTACATATACTCTGGACATACAGTTCCTATTTTCAACAGAGTGCTTTCATCTATACTGTTATGGATACATCTATTTGAGAGACTATAAAAGAGTATGCCTATAAGAGTTTTACAAAAGGGATAACAATGTTTATATAAATAAGCTGGTCAATTTATCTTACTTGATCTAAGAAACTGGAACAGAGCTCTCTATCTAAAGACTAGAAACAATATACTACTCACATTATTGAGGCGATAGAGATACTTGTTATACGAGTGTTATGGGCTTAATTACACATATGGAAAATTATATACCATAGGGTTGTGAGGCGCAATCTATCAGTGGTCTTCTGCTAGATTTATCAGTTTAATTCTTTGGTGTACATTTTCATTTTCATATATGAATATTTCACTAATTTTGCCCAGAAATGACACAGATAAACATTATTTTAATGCATACTAATAAAATTTGATATATGTTTTATTTTAATTGGTTTCCAGAGTGGCCTGTTTACACATTTTTTTTCCCTTTTGTCTATGGTTATCTTCTGTAACTTCCCATGCACCACCTTCTAAATCAGAGTGAAGGTCTGTCACCTCCAAAAAAGCCACATCAGTACATGAAAAGAACACTGAATCTGCAGAACAAATTGGGTATTCACAGAATCCTGAGTAGAGTCTAAGGATGTCCATGAGTGCTATGTATGCATTTTCAATCTGAAATGTCAGACTAATTTTTCACAACCCAGACAACATTTATCAAGGCATCTCTAGCCTTTGTGACATCACAATAAGGAGAGGTAGAGATGTTGTCCAACTTGGCTCCTTCTCCCTATTATATCATTTGCAGTGAGTTCATTCAAGTGTTTTATCAAAAGCAGGAAAATCATGTATAGTAACATGCAGTACAGCCCCAGCTATCAGCAGAATGGATAGATACTTCATGCAATCTTCATCATCATCATTAACACCTTCATCAACCTCCGCATTACTAGTCCAGCATCCAATTTGCAAATGAAAAATGGCTCCCTTAATGCAATTCCCAAGAACAATCCTTACGTGCTAGGGCTTCTGCTGTTGGGGATGAAACTTCTATACAGAAGGGGACCAAGAAAACTAAGCATAGTATTAAACAATAATTGTCTTTGAAACAATTGTTTGCAAGAGGAACCACGTATAACAGCCAGCATTCTGTTGCACAGCAGATCATTAAAACCATGACAGCTATGTTAGCATTGTATGTGAACTCAACTTTCAATGCATCAAGTGATTAGTTTAAGTCATTTTTCCACACAACCAAATTCCATTTCTCCAAAACAGCAATTTGTCAACTGTACCAGGAGGTTAAGGAAATATAATTCAGTCAATAGAAAATGCCAGTGTACCAACTACACTACGAATATGTGGAAAAACGGTACTGGTCAAACAAAAGACTACATGACCATGACATCCCATTGGGTAGATGTATTGCCTTCAGCAGTAGCAGCGTTTGTAGCATCATCCTCTTCATCCAATTCAGCATAGTAGTGCTAGCACATAATACCAGGTCATTTACAGGCAAGCTACTCTGTGTATCACTGGTTTCACAAAGAAACATACCAGTGTCAATCTATTGGAAACACTCAGAAATGTCATAGTAAAATGGCTCACCCAGCTAAGACTCTTCTCAGGATTCCTCATATCTGGAAATAGAACAACATTGTATACCATGCTTTGTGTACACACACACACACACACACACACACACAATAAACTTGGTGGTCCAGATTTTCTTGAAAATGAGAGGTCAGTGTAGGAGATGCTGACTATTGCTATTAACATTTCTGGGCATATTTGGAATTCAGTGATCGCATGTAGAACACTGCAGTAGTTGCAAAACAATATGATCTTATATGGCACCAACTGAAGGAAATAGTGCTCAAATTCCACATTTTATATGCTTCAGAGAATGAAGGAAAAGCAAAAAGACCTTAAACCTGCATATCAAGCCATGAGATAGGGAAAGGGGGGCAAGTTACCTTACTCCAGCACACTGGAGAATCCTTTCAGTGTTCTGCAAGCTACTCAAACCATATTAAATTGTAACAAATTAAGTGAGTTCAGATATTACTAGAGATGGTCACTGACCCCCGTGTTTTGGTTTTGGATTCAGTTTTGGATCTGGATTACCGTCGTGTTTTGGTTTTGGTTTTGCAAAACCGCCCTTGCGTGTTTTGGTTTTGGTTTTGTTTGGTTTTGTTTTGCAATTTGTTAAAAAAATGACATTTATTGGTGCTAAAATAACATAATTTAGGTATTATTTTGTAGCTACATTATTATTAACCTCAGTAACACTAATTTCCAGACATTTTTTATTCAATTTTGAACGCCTCCTATGTCACAATATGATTTTCATACACTTGAAAAGAAAAATTGCTGCAGTTCTTGTCAGTGATAACAAAAAGGCCATTGTCATGCCTGGGCATAAGACCTAAAATCCACCTCTTAAGTGTGGAATTATTTTTACACAAATCCTGGCAAGAGTTGTCTATCCATTTATAGCGTTTTTAAAGCAACACTCAGTAGAGGTAGGGACCTTAACCATCTGGGATCCTCATCCATGTTTCATCATTTTTCAGCGAGTTCTTGGAAAACTGTTGGGAAAATCAGAAACTTTGGTTAAAAAAAATAACAACAAGCAGTTCAGCATAATCTACCTCCCTTCTCTCATCTACCTCCCAGCACCTGCAATCTTCCCCCCCAACACCTTCATAATCAATATCCCCTGAACCAAAAATTGGCAGTTAAACAATCCTCTGCAAGAGGAAGCAAGAATGAAACCTGTCACCCAGTCGCAAAGCGGATCACAGACGCCCTGGGTACTATGCTAGTGTTAGATCTGCATCCAATGTCCACTATTAATACAGGTGGTTTAAGACATTTAATTGAGGTGTTCTGTCCCTGTTAGCAAATGTCATCACTATACCATTTTACTAGAAAAGCTAATTCTCTCCTGTACCAGAAAGTTCCTAAAAATTTAATTATTGGGCGACAAAATGGCATTCTACCCACTGTACACTTAACCACAGATATGTGTACAAGCGGAACTGGGCAAACTAAAGATTATATGACTGTGAAAGCCCACTGGGTTGGTCATTCGCCTTCCCCAGCATGGACAGCAGCAGCATGTACCCAGTTACGTCACATTTTTGAGAAGTAGGCTGCTCTGTGTATCAGCGGCTTCAGTAAGAGGCATACAGCTGACAAACTGTTCCAAAAACTAAGGGATGTCATTGAAAGATGGCTAATCCTGCTTGGACTCTCCTGAGGATATGTCATTTCTGATTACGACCCCAATATTGGTCAAGCATTACAGCAGGGTTGAATTCCATCACATTTCCTGTTTTGCACATACTATCAACTTGGTGTTACAGAAATTTTTAAAAATGACATGCAGGAGATGCTGTTTGTGTCCAGAAACATTTAGGGTCAATTTCTTGTTTCTGCAACAGCATGTAGGAGAATTTAGTCCAGCGAAGTAGTTACCTGTGAAGAAAGTGCAAACACGGTTAGCTTGAGTCAAGTGATTGCCTTAATAATACATTTTGAAAAGGTGCTACAGAAAATTATAGTGTGCAATAAAACAAAGTAAACGTGCTAACTATATTTTAATTGTAGATTAAATACTTAATTTTCTTTGCAAGGATCCCAGACTTATCAACATCTTGTTGGGACATCTTCTCCTTCAGTTTCTCTGGCAACTGCTTGTTGTAAAAGAAATTGCTTTCCCAAGACACCCAGTGGTGATGCAGATGAGTCCGCTCAACATTTTGATATTTGCTGTGCTGTAAAAGAATTTCCCAAATATCGTGACAGCTCTGCCCAAAAATCGACTAGTCATTCCCTTTGGAAGGCCATTATCGGCAATTACATCATACTACACAGACTTCTATGATGGTGGGAAGAATTAGTATTGTTTGAAGAAGATTATCACTAAACCCTGCCACCTCTCCTGTTTCGCAGTGAGCTATGGTACAATAAAATGTAACTGCACATTTAGAACAAGACTGTCAGCCCTATTATTTCTATTTCAGCAATTACAATTAGCAATGGAGCTCTTTTCTTTGGGTGTTACCTATATAACGCAGCACAATTTGCCTGCAAATTCTACAGACAAGCCTGCTTGTCTTCCTCTTCATCAATGACTCTTAGCAATTGAGCACTCGTCTTTGGGTGTATATTACACCCAAACATTATTAGTGAAAATTAGGAAAAATACAGTTTAATCCCTGATAGGCCCTCCACCATCCTTTGCATGTTAGTAGTAGGATTGGTTGGAGTTATGGTCAAGGTCACACATTTTTTTGAAAAATCCTTCAAACCAGCCCAGATGTCAAACTGTTGTGGTCTGCCACCCGCGTCATCCCTGCTTGTGTTTGGAAAGTGCATATTGGTGCCAGTACCTCACATGCCAGAACTGCTCCCACTGGTGCCACACTGCTGCAGGACTTACACAATCAACCGCATCCTCATCGTCAGATACCCAAATCTCCCCCACATCCTCTTCTAAAGACAAAGTGTCATCCTCACTTTGTGTGTCACCGGCTACACTTGGGCTGTTCAGGCACACATCAGCAGAACTGCTGAAAGGGCCCTTGTTTATGGGTACACTAACAGAATGCTCACGATTAGACATCCCACTGTTGGATGAACTCTCCACAGGGATTGGTGTCATTTCTGATTCAGAGCAAACATTATCCTCTAATGCCTTACTGTTATCTTGCAGCGCAGCTTTCACACGTAACAGTAGTTGTGCACCACTTGCAGGCTCGGTAACATTTTTGGATCTGCCACTAATAGCCAAAGGTGAAGGCCTCATTCTCTCTTTGCCAGTGCGTGTGTAGAATGGCATGTTGGCAATTTTTTTTTTATCGGCACTTAACTTTTGGTCAGTAACACTTCTTTTTCGCTTCAACACAGTAAAAAAAAAATTATTTTGCTTTTTGGATAGATTTCGAAACACTCTGTAGTTTGACATCGCCTTGCCCAGATGACGTACTGGGAAAACTAACATCAGGACTGGTGACAGAACCTGGTTGCTCATTCTGATCATATGTGGACTGCTTTGAATCCATTCTGAGCGCGAAGCACTTGGGAGTGCTAAAAATTATTTGGTAGATACTGCTGACAGATATGACTTTTGACAGCCAGAAATATTTATGCACAATTATGGGGGACACCCCAAAAGCACTGGGGAGTGTTAAAAATTAGTTGGTAGATACTGCTGACAGATAGTAATTTTGACAGCCAGAAATATTTATGCACAATTAGGGGGGACACCCCAAAAGCACTGGGGAGTGCTAAAAATTAGTTGGTAGTTACTGCTGACAGATAGTAATTTTGACAGCCAGAAATATTTATGCTCAATTATGGGGGACACCCCAAAAGCACTGCCGAGTGCCAAATATTACAAAAATAAAATAAACCTCTATCCTCCTCTCTTCTCTAGCGATTTTTGTTACAGCAATTGCAATAAGAATATTGTATTCTCTGTCCCTGCTCTAATCAGCCTGGGACTACACCCTGCTCTCTCTCTCTGTCAAATGGCGATGGATTGCTGTGGAGGCGTGTATTTATAATCTTGAAGTATCGCGAGAACCGAGCCACGAGATCCGACGACGTCACAATGACGTTCGGCCTCGATTTGGATTCGGAGCGGGCGGGAGATTACCGAGCTACTCAGCTCGGTACTCGGATACCCAAAGTTCGGGTGGGTTCGGTTCTCGGGGAACCGGACCCGCCCATCTCTAGATATTATCAACCATAGTCAAGTCATATCCCTATGCATACGAGCATATACACATTCGTATCCAATAATGAGCAGGTGTAAAGATGCATCTGTTGATGAATAAGGGTCTAGGTATGTTCTACTCTGACAGATAATGCACTGCAGGATACGTCCAATACATATGTGGTATATAGTCACAAAAGAAAACACATAAAAACACTATTCAATGATTGTCACCTGTTAATAATAAACCATTATTTTTATATTTTCCCCCAAAAAAATACATTAATTAGGTTGTTATGCATGTCTATTGCACTCAAAATGCGTTTTTACAGATGCTCCTGATTGGAAACACATGTTCTAGCTTGAATACGGGGCCATCATCACCAGTAATCGGCACTTACACCAGTCTAGTAGCTGGTGCAAGTAATACAACAGAAAAACACATTCCTTTCAGATGGCCAAAGCTTGAATCGGGTACTGCTGCATGCGCTCGAACTTGGCACAAACTTACTTTATGTTGACAACGTGTACACGCATATTCCCCTCCCCGTCCTTCCCATGAAATCATAGGGTTTAGTAAGGGTTTGTGCTCGAAGATGAATCAGACATTGCTGTGTTCAGTGGCATATGGACTGGCTAAGAACATTCTCAATGCGATTTTATGCAAAATACGGCACGTATCGGGATATACATTCTTTAATGATTCAAACGCTGTATGAGAAATACCAATGTTGCCGCCAATTATAAACAGAATCTCTACTGTTGGATTCAAGTGGGGATGAACTAAGAGGACCACTGTTAGCCTGAAGACCATTAGTACATTGTTAAAATCCTTATCTATTCTACAGTTCAACAAGCAAAAATAGAAATGTTTTCTTTTGTTGGTAAACACAAAAATTGAGCACTTTATCCTGCACTAATTTACATTATAGGCTTTGTCCACCGTGGTGTATCATCTAGTTGAAAACTACCTTTTATTACTGCCACTGCTTTCCCTCTACAATGTTTCCCATATACTGTATAACACTGAGAATAAATACAACAATTTTATCAAATCATTTCATTTCTGAGTGGGCCCACCTTGGGATATTTTGTATTAGTTGTTTCAAATGCTGTTATGCTATAATGGTGCACTTTTGATGTATTTTCTGTATGGAGTGCTGGTGTTTAGGTTTTACTTGTATTAACACATATGCAATAAGACCTGGCACCCTTCATCATTGTTACAAAGGTGTTGTGCGGTTCTTCAGTGAATCATTATCATAATCAACATTGATTTATATAGCACCAGCAGATTCCATAGAGCTTTACAATTGGGAACAAACAGTAGTAAAACAATACTGGGTAATACATACAGAGAGGTAAGAGGGCCTAGATCTCAAGCTTGCAATCTATGGGACAATGGTTTGAGACACAAGGGTAAGTGCTACAGCATATTGCATATTTGTCCAGCTAGAATGCAAAGATTAAAAAGTATTTAATGGGCTGTATATTTAATGGGCTGTATGTTCACTCACACAACTATGTTGGTCAGAGGGCTGTTGTCTTGTGTTAGCTGTGTAGAGGGTGATAATAGGGTAACCTCAGGAGATTAAAAGGGTGGTTGAGGAATATTATAAGCTTGTCTGAAGAGGTGGGTTTTCAGAGAACGCTTGAAGGTTTGAAGACTAGAGGGAAGTCTTATTTTGTGAGGGAGTGAATTCCACAGTCCTGTAACCAAGATTGGGAGTATGTGATGAGAGTGGAAGAGAGATGCAGATCTTGTGCAGAACAGAAGTGTTGAGTTTTAAGATATTTTGAGACAAGTTAGAAGATGTATGTTGGTGCAATTTTGTTGATGGCCTTCTATGTTAGTGTTAGGATCTGCCTCAGGATGCTGCTTCATCTCAGGAGCTCCTGCCTCTGGGACTATATTGGACTTTGCTATTGTACTTACCATGCAGTGCCTGTGAAACACCAGAGGTGCTGCTATTCTGCCTCCCCCATCCCACTACCAGGGGTTAACTAGATGAAGCTAGATAATCAATTGCACCTATATATATGTCTGCCTCTCCCAGTTTTCCTTGCTAGTCATTAAATTTTCTGTGCCTGTTTATGTTTGGTTACCTTGGACTACTGCCTTGCTTTTCTCTGTTCCTGTGGAAATCCTTGCTTAGCCAGTTGCTGCTTCTCTGTAAAGAATTTACCACTCACCTGTATCTTCTCATGGAGGTAAACCTGATATCTGCATTATACCTGCTATTCTGCAATACCTGGAAGTCCGTTTATTCACTGACCTGGGGGCAAATGTATGATACCCCGGTTTTTGCAACTCACGGGAGATCGGCGTCTTCGCAGCTTAAATTTAAAGCGGCGCTGCCTTGTAAAGGAAAACTTCCCTTTACAAGGCAGCGGCGCTTTAAATTTTAGCTGTCATCTCGCTGATTTCTGGCGAGATGAAAAAATCGCATCATAATACACTTAACCCCTGGTCTGTGTTCACATTGCTTCTCCTGGACTGTGTTTTCACTACAATAAACAGTTTAAACAGTTTTCAACATATGTCTGGCTCTATGGCTGTAATTACAAGGACCTAGTTTGTGAAACAGATTTGTAACAGAATAACCAGCTCAAAAAATAGCTTTGGAGCTGTGTGAAAGACCCTGCTTCAGATTTGTTCCTGGGACTTTCACTGCTATTGTTTCAATTTGTTCTCTCCTGCAAACATGCCTGCCTTGCAAATTACTGAACTACCTCTGCTACAGACTCTACAAACAGACATAATTTTGTTACGCTCTCAGCTGGCTCAGTTTTCTGCTTTACTTTCGGACCCACTCAGGAAATTGTCAGATTGGGTTTCTCACAATTCAAATGCTGTTGATTTTCCTCAACCAACTTTCTCTGCCGCTGAATCCATGGAAACAGAACCTCTTTATAATGCTACAACCAAGAACTACTGTGTAACAAACTTTAGGTTCGTAGGTGGTCATTGGCCCCATCTGACTGAAAAGGAGCGATGGCGCAGAAGAACTAACAAATTGTGTCTCTAATGTGCTAGTAATGTACATTTTGTAAAAGACTGCCCACTCCGCAGACCATGACTGCCTACAGAATCATCTTCTGTTTACTCCACTCCCTATTCAGGATTTGCACTTCACGTTTTTACATTTCAATCTGTTCTGCTCCCTGGCATGGGGCCCAATTAGCCAGCTCTAGTTGCCTGTCTCAAGGTGCCAGCTGCAGTTGCCTGTCTCGAGGCGTCAGTTTCAACCTGTCTCGAGGCAACAGCCTCGGTCGTCTGCTCTGAGGTGCTGCCCATGCAGTCCGCTACAGAGGTGGCCATGTACCTACAGTCTTTTACAGACAGGGCCCTGTCCTTCCAGACTGCTCCAGAGATGGTGTTGTCCGTTCGATCTGCTCCAGAAACATTACTGACGGTTCAGCCCAAGTTGCCACACAGTTTGGTTCAGCCTGAGTTGCCACACAGCTCGGTATAGCCCAAGTTGCCACACAGTTTGGTTCAGCCCGAGTTGCCACACTGTTCGGTTCAGCCCGAGTTGCCATACAGTGCGGTTCAGCCTGAGTTGCTATATGTTCTCTGTTGTTACTGTTCCTGTAGAAATACTTGCTTAGCCAGTTCCCGCTTCTCTGGGAATCATTTACCAGTCACCTGTATCTTCTCCTGGAGGTAAACCTGATATCTGCATTATACCTGCTATTTTGCAATACCTGGAAGTCTGTTTATTCACTGACCTGGTCTGTGTTCACATTGCTTCTCCTGGACTGTGTTTTCACTAGAGATGTTCACTGACCCCCGTGTTCTGGTTTTGGTTTTGGTTTTGGATTTGGATTATCTTTGTGTTTAGGTTTTGGTTTTGATTTTGGCAATATCGCCCTTGCGTGTTTTGGATCCCAATTTTTTTTTTTTATAAAATCCCTATTCTTTTTTCTAAAATCACTTAATTTTGTTTTTTCCCCCTACAGTATTATTAACTTCAATAACACTAATTTCAAGTCATTTGCACTCAATTTTGAAAACCTCATAGGTCATAATATTATTTTCATACACTTTCAAACAAAGACTGCAGCAGTTCTTGCCAGTGATACGAAGAAGGCCATTGTCATGCCTGGGCATAAGACCAAAAAATCCACCTCTTATGTGTGGAATTATTTTTACACAAATCCTGACAACAGTAGTATAGCCATTTGTAGCATTGTAAAGCCACAGTCAGTACAGGTAGGGACCTAAACCATCTAGGAACCTCATCCATATTACGACATTTGAGGGAAGTTCATGGCAAGCTTTTGTGAAAATCAGAAACTTATTCTAAAAAATAACAAGCAGACCAGCATCAGCTACCTCTCTTCTCTCAGCTAGATCCCAGCATCTGCAATCTACACCCCCAACACCTTCATCATCAATAGTCTTACAAGTGATCGGAGTTAGACCTGTATTCAAGTTTCTAAGGGGAGATGACTCCTCCCCTAGCCAGAACTCCTCAGAAGAATCCTTGAGCGTTAGGCCCACTGCTGCTGCTCCTGCTGCTGGGAGTGGATCTTCAACCCAGAAGCAGACCAAGATGAAGACTACTAGTAGTTTAAAACAATTGAATGTTAAACAATCCTTTGCAAGAGGAAGCAAGTATGAAAGCTGTCACCCAGTCGCAAAGAGGATCACAGACGCCATGGCGACTATGCTAGTATTAGATCTGCATTCAATATCCACTATTAATGCAGCTGGTTTTAGACAGTTACTTGAAGTCTTCTATCCCCGTTACCAAATTCCATCACAACACCATTTTGCTAGAAATGCTATTCCTCAAATCTACCAGAAGGTTCGTAAAAATGTAATTATTGGGCTGCAAAATGCCATTCTACCCACTGTACACTTAACCACAGATATGTGTACAAACGGAACTGGGCAAATTAAAGATTATATGATTGTGACAGCCCACTGGACGTGCACCTATTACATGGTGCACGTCCCATGTGATGTCCAGTTCTTGTGGGATAGGCCGCTCACAGGGGGGAGGGACAGGAGATCCGCGGCCACTTGAAGGTCTTGTTGAAAATAAAAAAAATAAAAAATTCAACGGAAAAGAAAACCAGACAGGTGGGCTCATTAGGTCATCGGCCTACCAGGAAAGTTCCCGGTAAGGCCTATGACCAATCCACCCCTGATGTATACACTGATGAGGGTGAATATGATGACAGTGTAGATTGCAGGTGCTGAGATCCAGCTGAGAAAAGGGAGCTAGCTGATGCTGGCATGCTTGGTAATATTTTGTGTAGAATGTCATGTTGACAATTTTATGTTTTTCTACAGTAAACTTTCACCTTTATTAGAGAGGTGTTTTTTTCTTTAAAAAGGTACAAGCTTTTTATTTATATTTTCCCAGCACTGAACCCTGCCACCTCTCATGTTTCTGAGTGAGGTATGGTACAGTAAAATGTAACTGCAGATTTAGACCAATACTGCTAGTTCTATTATTTCTATTTCAGCAATAACAATTAGCAATGGAGCTCTCCTGTTTGCATGTTAGCTACATAACACTGTACAATTTAACTGCAGATTTAGACCAAGAGTGCCAGCCCTATTATTTGCATTTCAGCAATGACAATTAGCAATGGACCTCTCCTCTTTGTGTGTTACCTATATAACACAGTACAATGTGACTGCAGATTTAGAAGACCAAGCCTGCCAGACCTATTATTTCTATTTCAGCAACGACAATTATCAATGGAGCAATAGAGCTCTCCTGAATCTCACTGGAGACTTTGAAGAACACTGCTACACCTCCTCTTTCTTTTCTACCTATGACGTTACCCAACTGCAATAGAGACTGCCAAGATCTGTGCTACCCCTTTTGTGTCCCTCTGTGAAATGGCGCTGGATTGCTGTGGAGTGCAGTACTTATAAAATCCAAAACTCGTGAGATGCAACGGCGTAACGATGACTTTTGCCTCATTTTCAATTCCGAAGGCGCACGGATCTGCTACGTTTGGGTGTGTTCGGTTCTCGGTCAACCGAGCCTGAGCATCTCTAGTTTTTACTGCAATAAACAGGATATCGTTTTTAACATATGTCTGGCTCCATGGTTGTAATTACAAGGATCTAGTTTGTTGAACAGATTTGTAACAGTTGCTAGAATAATTTTGTATTGAATTTGTTGAAAAACAGGCAACCAATGTAGGTACTGATAGAGTGGCTAAGCAGAGGAAGAACAATTTGCAAGGAAAATCAATCAAGCCACTGCATGCAAAATAGATTGTAGGGTTTTGAGTCTGATTTTGGGAAGACCAGTAAGGAGGAAATTGCAATAGTTGATGTGGGAAATGATAAGTGCATGAAGTAAAGTTTTTGCAGTGTCTTGTGTGAGTTATGTACATATTCTGGAAATGTTTTTTACGTGTATTGTTGAAGAACCTTCTCCTATGATATGATTCTCAAGCGATTTCATGCATTGTTCAAAGTATCTTCCATCCTCCCAGCCACATGGCAACATTAGCTATTTTGCATGTGTTTGTACACTTGGAGGGTCACTTGCTTTTTACTGTTGGACACATACATAGTGGGGAGAACCGACAGGGGTGATGACATCATCACCCCTGGACACAAGAAGCTCCATGTGTGTGTGGTGAATCACCACACACGTTGTTACTTGGGAGGCTGGGAGTTTCCAAGTCTAGACTATAAAAGTCCAGACCCGGGACCCCCCCTCTCTCTCTTGCTGCTCTTGAACAACACATTACACTACAGAAAATACACTAGGAACACTCACTAATAGGGACACACTACATTACAGAAAAGATATATATTACATTATACTATTACACTACAGAAAAGATACATTACTTTACAGAAAATATATATACATTATACTACAGAAAACCTACACTAAGCTACAAGAAAGGATTCTATGCTACAGGAATGTTCCCTACACTGCAGATAAAGAATCGGACCGAGGATACAAGGACTTGATAAGTATCATTAATATATATATCCATAGAGCTATATGTGTATTTGTAATGTGGATTTAACTATTTATATACCTATTACTGTGTAGCTATTGTCTGATATCTGTAATAGTTAAATCAATATTATAAATACTGATTCTTATTAAGGATACATATGTAAAGCTAGGATAGTGTAAGGAATAACGGTGGTGAACCTAGGGTTAATGTTATATTGATATACTATGTTATGTTGAACAACGTTATGATATATGTGTGAACTGTAAATACAAGCTTTTCTGTGTTAACAGTAAAATACTTTGATTTAAATACATACATATGTTGTGAGTATTGGTTATTTATAATGAATATATACTGTGAAGTACTACTGAGATACAGTGGTTATTGGATAAATAGTTCTGTAAAACTTGTGTTATTTAGTGTGGTGAAAAGACTGAGTAAGGCAACACTGTGTAAGGAAAAGTACATGAAAGTGCGAGTTTTATAGTGAGTGTATCTAAGAACAGAATAAGAGGATAGCGTGCGCATGTAAGGCGCTACCACAGGTGCTTTAACATGTATGTAACATGATTTAGATATAAAGGATAGTTGTGAGTCAAGGAACACACCTAGGCAGCGAGGTTGCAGGGTAGGATTTATGGTCATGTAGTCAACAGAAATAGAAATGTCAGCTAGGTAACTTCTGTTGGTTGGTGGAAATATTATTAATTCTGCTTCTGAGAGATAGAGTTTGAGTTGGCGAGAGGATATCCAAGATGAAATGGTAGAAAGACAGCAGGCAACACGGGACAACAAGGATGACAAGAGATCAGGAGAGGATAGATAAATTTGGGTATCATCTGTATTAGAGATGATACTGAGATCCAAAGGAGCTTATACCTCAATACCTCAATGGTGGGAGGTGAGATAAAGCAGCAGGAGATGTAAATCAGAAGTGATGATAAATGTGTTGACAGGGTCAGTAGCAGCATTGGATGACTGGCAGCGGCGACCAATGCAGCAGGAAGGAGTTGAAGTGTGGCAGATGGGTCCTAACGTGTTTCATCACACGAAGTGACTTCTTCAGAGGATAGTTTAATAGTCTATTATAGATAACTATTGAATTACACGTTATATGTGTACACATATTCATTACATCGCTGAGAAAGATCTGCAATTAATCAAATGACGTATGGGAGATCTATTTTCATTTCTCCATATATCAAAGAAGAAGAAGTGGCATGTGTTACTAAGTGGATATTATCCACCACCGCTAACAACAGCGGTGTGTTAGTGGATTAAGTAAAAGCCGACAAAAGGGTTGGATTAAAACATCTTCCGTGAGACACTTTTTATTGAGGCTTATGAATTGAGAACGGTAACTCGTTTATACATACACATTGTTTATTCACAGTATTGGATGTCTTTTGCTTCTCACTTAGACACCTTACAATTATATCATTTGTGTCTATTTGCTCATCAATATTAGAAATCAAGACTGTTTTTTGAAAGGAGCTGACTGTTTTATGAACTTATTAGATCAGTGCACTGATCAATAGATTAAATGATTAAATAATGTTTATTATTGTTGTACAATATATACTGTGCTATATTGCTTATTAAATATTTTATATATCTGCAACTCTGTATTTTTCACAGATTATATTTGTAGAGTAAATGCCACTCCCACCGCTGTGTGTGTTTCTTTCTACATGTGCATAGTGTGCTGCCACAAGATGAATGCCCCAGCACCACCCCCCAACCCCGTTAAAAAATGCCAAACTTGCTTGTTTGAAGTATATTAAAAAAAATTAGTAGATTAAAAAAATGCTGGACCTCGATGTCTATTGTTTTAGTGACCAAGCCGAATGGGAGTTTTCGTTTTGGCAATGATTTTAGAAAATTAAACAAGGTTTCCCGTTTTGACACTTACCCAATGCCCAGAGTTGATGAGCTGGTGGAAACTTTGGCCAATAATCGACACCTGACCACGTTAGATCTAACCAAAGGCTACTGGTATATTCCCCTAACACCATCTGCCAAGGCTAAGACAGCTTTTTCAACCCCAGATGGGTTATTCCAGTAAAAAACACTGCCTTTTGGGCTCCCGCCACCTTACAAGGAGCCATGAATCGGCTCTTAAAACCGTACCAGGAGTATTCAGCTGCATACTTAGATGACATACTTATGTCACGCACACTGCATCCTACATATACAACACATGGCAGGTCATGATAGTACAGTTTGGGCTTTCTGCCGCTGACCACGGTCTGCAAACGCCAAAGGGGATATTGCATGCTCACGAAGCTTGGCACATGACTTGAGGCATGGGGTAGTGACAGGTTTAGGTAGGCACTTCCAACCCTGAGGATGATTATCAGGGAGGGGGTTTCTGAATATGGCTGGCAGCCCTTTTATATGTTGCAGCAGATTACATAGAAACCAGTCGCACAACTAGCTAGAATGTGGTTTGTTATCTTCACATTAGAAGTAACATTCCATAAATGAGGAAGCATTAGCATGGTGTCCGTATGACGATGAATTTTTTATAGTCAAGCTCAGTGGCCAACCTGACTAATGCTGGGTTTTATGGATATGGAACTCAGGTTGACCATGCGTTAACCGACCAATGTAACCGTGTTTCCCAGCTTGGGGATGATGTTTCCCACACAAGAGTTGCTTGGTACGCCTCTCCAGTCAAAATGTGTTTTTTACTATTAATGCCTTTAAACTCATCTGAACTCATCTAAACTCTAAACTCATCTAAACTCTAAACTTGTCTTTGGAGAACATTTTGGAATACTCACCATCATATCTCATTTCACTGTTTATTAATTGTATATTTCACTGTATATTAATTAGGATATTTTCTTGTACATACAGTGTTGCACTATTATTTGTGTATTTTATTTTTATATGTTCTGGACCGCAATGTTGGAATTTGTGGAAACCATAAAATCATCTTATATTATCTGTATATTATTTTTATTTAAGTTTATGTGAATTGGATAGCGCTTGAATATTTCCTGATAATAATTCCATTTGATGTTGTAGGCATCTGTGTTTTCATTATTTCATTTATGGACGATTAATGCGCAATTTTTTATACATATTTCATGATTGACACCTACATTATATGACTATATCCAGATGAGCTTGGTAGGAGCATTAATGTCATTATTTGCATAAGGGGAACAATTGGTAATAGTTAATACAAGAGGCCGATATCCCTATAACCTGCGCAAGATTAACAAGTTCCTGCCGATTGGATGATACAAGTCGAGATCTACTCTTGCATCACTGGGGAATCTTCATTCCCGTGTCAGATAGCTCAATTTTGAACTTTTTTCCATATCTGTCATTGACTGTGGATAACTTCACAGAATTACACTGCTTTTATTTAGTATTGGTATGCAGCACAGCTGAGAGGGATTGTCAGTTTAATATGGCTACCCACCGCTCCAGGGCTGGCTAAGTACAGGAAATAAGTTATCTGTGGCTCAGAATATTTTCTTTGTCTTATTATTAGCAGATTCTCAATTATAAATCAATGTATACGCCAGTAGACATAAATTATAGCTCCCTTGTTTGGTGCCATGCAATTCGTGGTATGCAGTTGGGTCAGCCTGATTTGATTCAAATTGGTCAATTTTTTCCACTTGTGTAAAGCAATATTGAAACTTACAGCTATTTAACACTTTCTTAAATGCAGAGTTTAAATGGATCTTTAATCAGTGATTGCTGAGGAGCTTATCTCTGTTATTTAACTTACACTGATTTAGGTTCAAGCTTATCTCAGTTTTCTTTTACCCCTCACTGATTTCCATTTTGAAGGTATACGTTAACATACTGGACAAATATTATAGCAGTGGGACCATTTCCGAAGTCCAATTTTGACACACTGCACTTTACAGGCCTGAGCCATTGAGGAGAGCAAAGTATAAAAAGGAGTAATCTTGCACCTGGACAAAATCATGCTTCCTTGAAGGGGGATGTGAATTTAATATGTGGAGACAGATTTATAGTTGGAATAGGGCATGTCCTAGATCAACTTTAAATTTCAGTGTACAAGTAAAGATATCAAGTAATTGTGTGCTAGATGAAAAAACAGCCAGAATTTAACTTATGTCCAAAATAATAAACTGATTTGCCCCCCTTGCTTTGTAACATGGTTTGTCCCGGAGAACATTTACTCTTGTTTTTGCCTTACTTTCGTTAATGACTCAGGCCCTACACATTTTAATGGCTTTGCCAGACCGTCATATTCAGCGGGTTGCTATAGTCTCATGCGGGGCCGGACTGGGACAAAAATTCAGCCCTGGCATTTATAGTCCACAGGCCCACCTTAGTTTCAGCAGGAAAGAAACCGAGGTGGGCCTGCGCGGCAGCACCGAAAAAGGCGTGACCACATTGTGTTGTGGGTGTGGCCACATGGGGCATTGATGCATACATTAAAATAAAACATTACATTTATCACGCCATCCCCCGAGGCACATTATGACAACCCCAGCCCACTGTACTTATCTATGCTTCTGGTGCTGCTGACATACATCAGGGTGGGAACTTCCTGTAGAGTGAGCAGGGAAGCTCTTAGTCTCACCAGATTACCAAATCTTGTGAGACCTTGAACTCCTCGGCTTGCTCTGCAGGCTGTATCCTATCCATAGACTTGGAGTAGCTATCCGCTCCCTCCTGCTAACCAGAGCTGGATTAACACTTGGGGGGCCAGGGGTGTTTAAGACAGGGAGCCCTTATTATGTAACATGGCTATCGTTTTAGACAAATGTTAGACAAATACACAGGCAATACTGTGTGCAATATTGTTAGTTGCACACAGCTCTGCCTTCACAAGCAGTACAGTGTGAAACGGGACATACCTCCCAACTGTCCTTGTAGTCGGATCAAATCTCACTTAACGAGACAGTCACCAAAATTCGGGACTTCCCCACTAGATTCAGGACAGTTGGCAGACTGTCCTGCTCTCTCCTACTTGTCTTGTTACTTTCACCACCTATGGCTCCTGGTGTCTTTACTTCAGTTGCTGCTTGTCTGGATACTGGAATGTTGGAGGCCCTATTTGGAAACAAAATGGGTACATGTAATTTAGAAAACTCCAACCAGCCCTGGTGTTTAATCAATACAACCCATGTTTTTTAATTAGGCCTCCATCCAGTCCCAACATTAAAATACTAGTATTTACATTTAATATAAATAGCTGCTGCTGCTGATAAATAAACCTATTTCCCTCCCTCCAAACAATTCCAGCCATAAATGAAATAGGTATATTTATTAAACGTAAAGGCTATTTCATTTATGGCTGGGATTATTTGCAGGGAGGGAAATAGGTTTATTTATTAAACGTAAATGCTATTTCCCGCAACCAACACTGCCATTAAATTCATATTTTTTTCCCAAACAGCCCGACTTTAATTTAATGCTGGGTTGGTTTGGGGACTATTAATTGAATGGTCCAATCACCCTATCTTAAATTGCTAGCCCCTAATATAAAATTAACCCACATCACCCCACAAATAAATTAGCACAAATTAAATAATTAGCCCCACGCCTAAACTCCACCATTAAATGAATAACCTACCTCCCACATTATATTAACATTCTCCTCCTTCCCTCATGCCTGAGTACATGCCCCCAATTGATATTTTGCCACACAGTAGTGCCCCAAAATCATATTTTACCACACAGTAGTGCCCCAAAATCATATTTTACCACACAGTAGTGCCCCAAAATCATATTTTACCACACATTAGTGACCCAAAATCATATTTTACCACAGTAGTGCCCCAAAATCATATTTTACCACACAGTAGTGCCCCCAGTTGATATTATGTACCAATAGTGCCCCCAGTTGATATTATGCCCCACTAGTGCCCCCAGTTGATATTATGCCACAAAAGTGCCCCCAGTTGATATTATGCCACAAAAGTGCCCACAGTTGATATTATGCCCCAATAGTGCCCCCAGTTGATATTATGCCCCAATAGTGCCCCCAGTTGATATTATGCCTCAATAGTGCCCCCAGTTGATATTATGCCACAGAAGTGCCCCCAGTTATTATTATGCCCCAATAGTGCCCCCAGTTGATATTATGCCCCAATAGTGCCCCCAGTTGATATTATGCCCCAATAGTGCCCTCAGTTGATATTATGTTACAAATGTGCCCCAGTTGATATTATGCCACAAAAGTGCCCCCAATTGATATTATGCCCCAACAGTGCCCCAGTTGATATTATGCCCCAACGGTGCCCCCAGTTTATATTATGCCCCAATAGTGCCCCCAGTTGATATTATGCCCTAATAGTGCCCCCAGTGATATTTTGCCCCAATAGTGCCCCCAGTTGATAATATGCCCCAACAGTGCCCCCAGTTGATATTATGCCCCAACAGTGCCCCCAGTTGATATTATGCCCCAACAATGCCCCCAGTTGATATTATGCCCCAATAGTGCCCCCAATTGATATTATGCCCCAACAGTGCCCCAAGTTGATATTATGCCCCAACAGTGCCCCCAGTTGATATTTTGCCCCAATAGTGCCCCCAGTTGATAATATGCCCCAACAGTGCCCCCAGTTGATATTATGCCCCAACAGTGCCCCCAGTTGATATTATGCCCCAACAATGCCCCCAGTTGATATTATGCCCCAATAGTGTCCCCAATTGATATTATGCCCCAACAGTGCCCCCAGTTGATATTATGCCCCAACAGTGCCCCCAGTTGATATTATGCCCCAATAGTGCCCCCAGTTGATATTATGCTACTGTCACGGGCACTAGGAGTCTTTATCCAGGGATCACCAGGTGATGGACTTACCAGAGCAGTATAGATGGTAATATGGTACTCTGGTAGCGGGGTGATCACGGAACAGGAGACAGCAGATGGTAGAGAATGCTCAGGAAAAGTCTATGACTAGCAGCACTGGTAATATATAGGTAGTAGTTCACGAGGAACTGAATGGACAAGGAAATGTGAGGGTAGTCAGTGGTCTGCGGTAGCAAGTTGTACCACTGCTATAGTGAAGAGGAATGTCCAGAAACAACGAGGAGGTGATGAGAGTCAGCGGTCTGCGTTTAGCAAGTTGTACAGCTGTCTAGGTGAAGGAATGGAATCCAGGTGGAGGTATCCGGGAAGTCAGTGGTCTGCGTTAGCAAGTTGTACCACTGCTATAGTGTAGGGATACTGGAACAGGTGACTCAGGAAACAGGGATCAGTGGTCTGCCTCTAGCAAGTTGTACCACTGAATATATATGTGAGGAGGAGCACGGGGAGAGAATGCAATACAGAGTATACACGGGCACACTGAACTTGATCCCACGATGATATGCACAATATAGTAATGACTGAACAGCACTGCACAATAATACAAAGTCACAGGAACTATCCGGGCAAAAGGTAACACAGTCAATGATGGCAATAGTCTCAGCGGATAGTAAACTCCAGAGGAGAACAACTCAGTCCAGCAAGATATGCAATACACCAGCACAGTCAATGAGAAGTATGCATACCGTGGTTCAGGAGCAGGCTGTCAGACAGGAGTACAGAGATACCTGAACGGCTGGAGACCGGCAGGATGCAAAGTCCCAGGAGGGTGGAAGCGGTAATCAAGTAGGTGCAGCGCACAAGTAAGTAGACCAGCAGGGATAGAAACAAATACTCAGGAAGCAGTAGTATGTAGAACTGGACTCCTGGAGAACCCTGAAGAGTAGAGATGGTCTAGACGAGATGAAAGCAGCGAGGCGTAGATCCGATGCAGACTGGCGAGTTGACACCGGCAGGAACACTGTAGAAGCATGGAGAGTGGATCAGCTGCTGCAGACACGAGTAGAACTGAAGGGTAGCAGCAAGCAGGACACTGCAGGTACACGGAGGTAGCGGATAGGAATCAGCAGGTGCAGTCACGATGAAACACGGGAGAGTTGAGCTGAGCTGGAACTGTTGAGCACGGAGGGCAGCAGATAGGAATCAGCTGGTGCAGTCTCGATGAAACACGGGAGAGTTGAAGTGAGCTGATAACTGTAGTGCACGGAGGCAGCGGATAGGAATCAGCTAATACAGTCACGATGAAACACAGGAGAGTTGAAGTGAGTTGATAACTGTAGTGCACGGAGGCAGCGGATAGGAATCAGCTAATACAGTCACGATGAAACACAGGAGAGTTGAAGTGAGCTGAAGACTGTAGTGCACGGAGGCAGCGGATAGGAATCAGCTAATACAGTCACGATGAAACACGGGAGAGTTGAAGTGAGCTGAAGGCTGTAGTGCACGGAGGCAGCGGATAGGAATCAGCTAATACAGTCACGATGAAACACAGGAGAGTTGAAGTGAGTTGATAACTGTAGTGCACGGAGGCAGCGGATAGGAATCAGCTAATACAGTCACGATGAAACACAGGAGAGTTGAAGTGAGCTGAAGACTGTAGTGCACGGAGGCAGCGGATAGGAATCAGCTAATACAGTCACGATGAAACACAGGAGAGTTGAAGTGAGCTGAAGGCTGTAGTGCATGGAGGCAGCGGATAGGAATCAGCTAATACAGTCACGATGAAACACAGGAGAGTTGAAGTGGTCTGGAAGCCACAGGAGAGTTGAAGTGGTCTGGAAACCACAGGAATCAGCTGAGCTGAATACACGAGGAAACACAGGAACACCTTCAGAGGCTCATGGGGAATGAGACTCCAAGATCAGGCAACGAGGTATGGAACTCAGGTGCTTTAAATAGGGAGTGTTGCCTGATCAGCCAATTAACTAAAAGGAACAGGTACTGAAGGTTAGAAAGGGCTGCGCATGCGCAGACCCTCAGGATGGTGGACGGCCACGGTTCCTAAACACACGGGAAGAAGCACTCACAGTCTGGTGAGTGACAGCTACACAGTAGAGGGCAATATTATTTCCCCCCCATTTCCTGTGAGGCAATCTTTCTTTTCTCCCCCGTTTTCTGTCTGTCACACCCCCCCCATTTTCTGTACTTACCCGCTCAGCGCTGCGAGCGGCACATGTGACCAGGAAGTGTCAGTGTACGGTGTGTACACTGACAGATCAGACCTGCCCATCTGACCATCGGCCCTTAAGTGGCAGATGGCCAGTCCGGCCCTGGTCTCATGTTACTGGAGATTACTGCATTGTAAATTTACATGACAGTATTCAAGCTCCTTAGCATTTTATGCACCATATGGTAACACTTGCATACAAATCCAACCATATGTTCAGTTGCCTTAGATGAGTGGTATGTGGCTTTAGTCCACAAAGGAGATGTCACATATTTTGGTACATGTCACAAACACGCTCCCAGCTGCCATGACTTTGGGGTGTTCGCTGTATGAGGTCACACAGCGATTTCAGCCCGTAGTCTCTCACTACCTATCACACAGAATCGCCCACAAACACAGCGCTCTCACACCCACAGACACTTCAGGTTCTGCCACCACCTATTGAGTACGGGCAATAGGACCCCAATATACTGTCCCACACTGGCACACAGGCTTCTAGTTATCTACCAACTAGCAAAACCCACACCAGCACACACAGGGTTAACTCTTCACACCTCCAGACTGTTACAGAAATGTAAATGCAAGCACACACAGCTTGTTAATCAAATGCATCAACAAGTCACACACTGGCATTCCAAGGGTTAACTTGGTCGAGCTATTAGTTGTGAAGGGTGGCTATTCCTTTATGTGATTGGTCTACAGATCGCACTATGTGCTGCTTCTTTTTGTTTTCTTTCTATTTTTATGCCGCTATATGTACTACGGGCGAACTGACTTTCATCATTGTAGAAGAACTTAAACATCCTCCACACCCAGGACACCTATCTGAAGACTTCCAGAAAGACTTTTTGTGTTATTCGATAGGATTTATTTTTGGGTGAATTATTGTAAAGTCAACTCCCTCTCTCTGATTTCTGGTGTTGGCGCATGTCAGCAAGTTCTATGTTATCTGTTTGTTCACAGGTGCAGTGTTTAATGCTAATAGGGGTCAGGGATGTCCCCTGTGTGTCACTATACTTTGCTCACAAATATTCTCAAAGTCTTGACCTGTGGGTAATTCTTCACAGATATTTCCTAGAGAAATAACTCCGCCTTCAATAAACCGGTCATAATCTCCCGCACATTTAAATACCAAACATGATGGAATTATGACAATGGGACATACCTTTTTTCAAAGATATGTGATTTTAGCTGTTCACGGATACCACCCATACCTGTCATTCACAACCCTGGTGTGATTTCTGCTCATCAGTATGGTGAGACACCCAGATTTCCCGAAATATGAACTATGACAACATTTTCCTTTGAAGGTTATATTTCTATATACCTGTATAAGCTTTCACAAGTTGCCTGCAAGGGTCTCCAGCTGGGAAGGGCACACAGTGGGGCTCTTCCCAGCTGGAAACTCCCAAACTCCCTCCCAAGCCAGGCTGTCTCACAGTAGGAGCCATTTGAAGATGTCCCAGGTGACCCACTTATCTTTTCACACTGGAATGTGCAAAGCCAACAAACACACTTACATCAGACTCTCTGGGCCTGAGTCATTAAGGCAAAAAAAAGAGTAAATGTTCTCTGGGACAAACCATGTTATGATGCAAGGGGTGAAAATCAGTTTATTATTTTGCACATAAGTTAAATACTGGCAGTTTTTTCATCCAGCACACAAATACTTTATAGCTTTATTTGTACACTGAAACTTAAAGTTGATCTAGGACATGCCCTACTCCAACTATAAATCTGTCCCCACATTTTACATTTACCTCCCCCTCCAATGCAACATGGTTTTGCCCAAATACAAAGTTACTCCTTTTTTTATGTTTTATTCTCCTTAATGACTCAGGCCCTCTTTACATTTTACACATTAACTTTTCAATGGATTCATTTGATACAACCTTTTTACACTGCAGTTATGAATTATCCCTTATAAATAACTGCAAGCTCTCTATGTTCACAACAGTACACATGGAATTTTCTTCTCTGACTTTAATTTACTTTAAGTGGACCATTTAATATATTGTCTTTGAACTCTGGCACCCTTTTCATCTGGTTTGGGGCAGCCACTGCTGCAGTTTTCGAAGAGTCTTCCATTGAAGTGAAAAAGCATTTAGGAAGATGGAAGACTGATAGCTACAGGACATTGTAGTGTGGCTACACATGCTGCACAGTATGGGTAGTTCGCTACACAAATGCTGATCACAGATTATTCCACATTCATAGGTACAGGAACAACCAATCTGGCATTTTTCGTAGCTGATTCGACCATATGTCTGGTTGTCTGTATACGAAAAGAGATATGTAGCTGTCGTTGCTACTCTAGGATTCTTCCCCCAAACCAAATGTTAATGTGATGCAAATTTTAGGGAGTCCATGAACTTTAGGGGCTTGGTCCTTTACCACAGTAGCACCCAGTCGTTTAGGATGACGGAAACCCGACACATCCCACACATAGATCAGGTATACTGACTTTGTACACCCAATTTGCTGGGATTAGACCCTATGGGGGTGAACTTTGGCTGGTTTCAGGCCGATGGGTCCCCTCCACACTAAATTTCAGTTTAATCTGCTATCCATCCAATCCTTGGAGTGGGGCTAGACCCAACCCTCTATGGCACCCATTTCTTCCGGATTGGGGCGGCTACCACTGCAGCTGAAGAGGGCTCTTCCATCACTGCAATTAAGTCTTTAGGATAATGGAAGTCAGATGCCTATAATCCCTACATAAGGCCAGAAGCTTGGGGCTCCAGATGACCCGGCTATCTGCCCAGTCGCACTGTGTCCTCAATTTGGTTCGACCCCACGGGGGGTGAAACATGGTTGGTTCAGGTAAATTACACACTCCTTTGAGTTCGTAGGCCTAGATCCAGTCCTCTCCAACACCCATTCCTTTCGAGTTGGAGCAGCTACTGCTGTGGCTGAAGGAGGTTCTTCCATCACTGCCATTCAATCCATGGAGCGATGGAAGCTGGATGCCTTCATGAAATACATTAGGCACAGGTCTTAGGACACCGCCCGGATCTCTCCCTTTTCCTCCTTTGGTAACCCAGGGCTTTGCTGCTTTTCATATGGGTTACTGCCCCCCCCCATCCTCCCCCACTACTCTGGCAGGGACGGATTGTCCAATGTGCGGCCCACTGTTCTGGCAGGGGCCTGCTTTTTGTGTGTGTAGCCCACTCCTCTGGCAGAGATCTGCTTTTTGTGTGATCAGCCCAGGGGCCCTCTTATGGTATGTGCGACTCACTGCTTTCTGGTTTGTCCAGCATTACATTTTCTCCTTTTTTTCCCTTGCTCTCCTCAATGAGTCAGGCACCTAATGTTTATGGCTATGGCACATGCTTGAGTGGACATTATTTCCTTTGTCCCAGGTACCTCCGAATGAAGGATTCGGATTTGGGAAATGGGTCATTCATATGTGTACTGGGCATCCAGAAACCTTTTAGCCCACGATTGGTCCTCTCTTTCCTGGCCTATGGATGTCAGGCGGGTGGGGAGGAGGGGGTTAGGATGGACGTCCCTAATCCCCTACTTGTTTTCTGAGATGGCTTTGACAGGTCCCCCGATATACTGGTCTTACACCGCAGGGGTAGCAACTTTGGTAGGGGCAAGTATCTGGACTTACTGATCTCCATCAGAGAGGATCTGCTTGCCATTCAGGCATCACTTTCAAGGCAAGTTTAGCCTTGAAAGTGACTGCAAAGTTACCGAATATTGGCAACTTGCAGAATTCGCTACTTAATACATTTACCCCCAGATCTTATTTGGAATAATTGTCAGCTAGATGAGATAAAATAATGTTCAAAAAAGACTGTATATTCTCTAGGTTAGTGAAGGCCTACCTGTTGCTCTAGAGCCAAATGTGGCTCTTTTTTGAACCGTGGCTCCTGGCCAGGAGCATCAACAAAGTAAAGTTGTCCAGGCACTGGCAGAGATAGATTGTAAAATATTCATCTGCTAGACTGACCAAGAGCAGCTACGTCTTGTGACCTCCTCTGAAAAATTCAGAGAGACCACAGTGTCACAGACAATCCAATCATGGAAGTAAGAGGACAGAGTTCTGCACAGTGTGCTCTTCCTCGTTCCTCTGTGCACGCATGTAAGGGCATGTGGGATCTGATGGCATGTGAAGTGGCTGAGGGACATGTAAGGAGAAGTGATGGCATTTGAGGCGATATAATGGAATGTGTGTAAGTGTGTAGGCATGTGGGGGGGGGGTTGATTGGCACGTATGGAATATTTGGGAAGTTCTGGGAAATTTGGGTATATCTGATGGCATGTGGGGAAGTTAAGGGGCATGTGGGTATGTCTGATAACATGTATGGAGAATTTGGGTAGATCTGATGGCAAGTGGGGAGGTCTGACGGCATTTAAGTGGCATTTGGTTAGATCTAGTGGTACGTGGGGAGGAGTTTATGATTTTTCTGAACATTTTGGTATTGTGTTGGACATTTTGTTTTTTACTTAACTTATTGCAAATTATGTTATTTTCAATATATGTGTTTATGGTATGTATGTGCATGTTTATATTGTACACACATAAAAGGTAAAGTTGGCTCTTTGCAGTACCTATAGATATTTTTTTGGCTCTTGGTCTCTGATTGGCTGGCCACCCCTGCCCTAGGTGGACTCTAGTTAGGGCTCAAGTCAAAGCTCAATTGCTGCCATTAAATATCCACTAATTTTGTTGCTTATTGGGAGATTAGACAGGTGGCCGTCACACCTATAATCCCCAGTGCATGTTAAAACAATCATTCCGTCTCCTGCTGTTATGCCGATAGTCAAGCAATCCTTGCTTTACAATCACAAGGAATACTGTTTGTAGGCTGACTGAAATCCAGTTAAGTGAATTATGATGTAAACTTAAGCAACTGTTATGTCTCCCTTAATGGTTTAGTGTCACAAAACACCAGCCTTAAGTGTATAGATGTAATAACACAAATAGCTGACTGTAAGTAGAATTTTAATAAAACTGCATAATCATAGACAAGACACTGACACGCTGCACAAATATAACCTTGTCCTTTCGTTACCTTGACAGGTAGAGATAGATATCACCCAATACTGGAACATGTTGCTTTTTTAGGGAATCCATTTCTCCATGTGGCAATATAAACAGTCAGATTAACTTGTATTCCCAAATGCTCGTACTGCTGGAGGGTCATTTCCTCACAATGAAGCAGAATAACTGTGATAGCATGTCCTCCAAGTATTATACAGAAGGCAAACACAGTGGCAATCTTGTCCCTGGGAGACAGTTCTGATCCTGGGTTCAAACAGTTATCAGTCTTATGTAAATAAATAGCTATCTGACTGGTTTCATCACTGAACAGTGACTTTCTCAAAGAAATAGAAGTAAATGAAGTATGAATAGTGACCTTCTAAATTTTTTGAGAAAGTCACTATTCAGTGTTGATTCCGGTCAAATAACTATTTATTAACATAAGACTGATAACTGGTTGACCCCAGGATTAGAACTGTCTCCCAGGGACAACATTGCCACTCTGTTTGCCTCCTGGATAATATTTGGAGGACACCCTCAAAAACCTCAAATTATCACTAACTGTGGATTTTATTTGTCATCTGATTACATTTAAAGCTTGCTGTCCAGCCTACCATACTATTAGCACTCATGCTTGAGATGGAGGCAGCTGCCGTAATAAATTACCCAAATGTGTCTGGACAAATCGGAATAAAATAACATCTATGTGACACTGAAGAGGTTAATAGAAAATTGACAACATATTATGGCAGAGTGACTTGCTAAATTAAGTTAATGTAGACCTTGCATGCATATGTATCATCCATCAAAGGTGGCATATTTTCCACTCCTCTATTTTAGCATACCAGGTTTTAAGAAGGAAATTAAGATTTTTAATCTGAGCTTTGTACACAATATAAAGCATTAACCCTATTCATATAAAAATGTACTTTTACTTATTTTCATATTTATTCATCTACATGTTCATTTCTTCTAGTTATACCATTTAAAGGGATTTATTTAACAGCTGAATGTAATCCGCACTAAGACGGTTGCTAAGCATCCCATAGTTACGCCTGCTACAAGATGTTTCAAATTTAGAAAAGTGGTCTTCCTTTAATATAATAAAGAGACTGCAAATTTCATTTAGCCCTAGCATTTTTATAATCTGCTTATTCCATAATGTATTTACTATTCTGAAGTGATTATAGTTCAAAAGAAGCTAATGTTAGTGTTTGCTGTGTAAGCGGCTGCTATGTACTGTACATTTCAAGCTGCATTATTTCCCCGTGTATTATGAGAATAATTTTGTAAAGTTCTGTGTCCACCACTATATGTTTCTTCCACAGGTTTGAAAATCAGCTGTGTCAAGCAGATAGCTACAATAAACCCATATACCTTAACCCTGATCAGCACACAAGTATATTAGAATTTAGCTTTGAGACCTTATGTGAGACTTGGTCAAAATTGGAAAATGCCTTAGGGGTCAACTCTAAAGTTAGTCAGTGATCCAGGGACATTTGAAGTGTAGTATTGCCAGGATGAGAATAAAGTTGGGTCAGTTTGGCTGGTTTGTTGCCCTACAAAGAGATTGTATAATCAGTACCTGTCAATAACCATTTATTGGAGCCAGGTCTTGTGCCCTTCAAAAAAACAAACAAACAGTGAACAGCACAGCAGCTTAGCAAGCTGAGATTTAAAAAACAAAAATTCACACTACAATGAATTTATATTTCTCTATATATAGCATCCCAAAAAAAACAAAAGTGTTACAGGTCATGATCTCATAAAGCAAAGCTCTGTATAGAGACACAGGACATCACAGTATGTAAAAATGATAAAAATGGCACATTTCCACAAGACAAGGAGCAGTATATAAAACAGCAACACAGTATACAGTAGAGAAGCATACTATATGAAAAAACATTGCTGGGTATCATGGTATCACAGTCACACCATTGTAGCATAAACAGTTTTATTATCTGTGTGTGGTAGTTTTATATATGATGTTGGTGTAGAGTAGAGATGCTCAGGCTTGGTTCCTCGGAAACCGAGCACACCCGAACCTAGGGGATCCGAGTACCGAGCCGAGTCGGCTCAGTACTTTCGCGCTTTTTCGGATTCCAAAACGAGGCAAAACATCATTGTGAAATTGTTGGATCTCGGATCTCAGATCTCACGACTTTTGGAATCTATAAATACCGCTCTCCACGGTGATCTAGAGCCATTTGAGAGAGGGATACAGAAGGTGTAGCATACAGTGTAGAGCAGTTGGGCAGGCAAAGTTAGAGAATTGAAGAGGAGGGTGGTAGCAGTGTTAAAGAAAGTAATCAGTGACATTCAGGAGAGCTCCATAGCTCCAGTGTGAAATCTCATTGCAGAAAAAAAAAATACTATTGCTTCTGGCAGGGTTGGTGCAATTCTGCAGTCCAATTCTACTGTGTTATACACAGATAGGAGGCTCCTGTGTTAAATCTAATTGCAGAAAAATTCAAATAATAGTGCTTACAGGGTTGATGCGATTCTGCAGTCCAATTCTACTGTGTTATATAGGTAACACACAAAAAGGAGAACTGCGTTGATAATTCTCATTGCATAAAAATAAAAAAAACTAGTGCTGTCAGGGTTGGTGTAATTCTGCAGTAAAATTCTACAGTGTATATAGGTAACACAAATAGGATAGCTGCATTGCTAATTGACATTGATGATATACAAATACTAGTCCTTGCAGGCTTTTATTCTGAATTTGCACCAAAAAGTGTAGGGTGTTATATACACCCAAAGATAAGAGCTCCATTGCTCCATTGCTAATTGTCATTGCTGAAATACAAATACTAGTAATGCAGGCTTTTCTTCTGAATTTGCACCAAAAAGTGTAGGGTGTTATATACACCCAAAGATAAGAGCTCCATTGCTCCATTGCTAATTGTCATTGCTGAAATACAAATACTAGTCCTTGCAGGCTTTTCTTCTGAATTTGCACCACAAAGTGTAGGGTGTTATCCAAATGGATTCACAGCAGTACACAGAAGAGCAGGAGCAGCAAGCAGCTGCTGCCACCAGTCCTGATGATAGTAATCCCTTATCTGGTAAAGCCTATGCAAAAATACATAGTCTTTTTAAGGCAGGGAAAAAAACATTAAAAAAACACCATGCTCTATGAGTGCAAGATATAAAATTGTTACTGAGGCATCTTCTTGTAAGGTCACTCGTGACCAAGCAAGACCAAGTAATTCGGATTCCAAAAGTGGTGCACCAATACTTTTACGTGTAAAAGCCAAGCTGAAAGAAAACAGTAAGGCATTAGAGGAAAATGTATGCTCAGATTCAGAAATGACACCAATCCCTGAGGAGAGTCCATCCACTAGTGCTATGTGTAATCATGACCATTCTGATAGTGTACCCATAAAGAAGGCCCCTTTCAGCATTTCTGCAGATGTGTGCCTGAACAGCCCGAGTGTAGCCGGTGATACACCAATTGAGGATGCCACTTTGAAATTGGAACAGGATGAGTGGATATTTGTGTAGCTGACAAGGGAGCTAATGAGGATGTTGATGAGGATGATGTTGTTTGTGTAAGTCCTGCACCAGTGGAAGCAGTTCTGGCATGTGATAAGAAGAAGGCCATTGTCATGCCTGGACATAAGACCAAAAAAATCCACTTCTTATGTGTTGAATTATTTTTACCCAAATCCTGCCAACAGTTGTCTAGCCATTTCTAGTGTATGTAAAGCTACAGTCAGTTGAGGGAGGGACCTTAACCATCTAGGAACCTCATCCCTGTTATGCCATTTGACACGAGTTCATGGCAAGGTGTTGGGAAAATCAGATAGTTATGGTAAAAAAATAAAACTAAGTAGTCCATCATCAACTAGGACCCTTTTCTCACCTACATCCCGACGCCTGTAATCTACACTCACAACACCATCCTCATCAATATCCTCAGTAGCGATAGGAGTTAGTCCTGCATAGGCACCTCCAATATCCTGGATTCCTCAGAAGAATTCTTGAGCATTAGTCCCACTGCTGCTGCATCCCAGAAGCAGGTCAAGAAGAAGACTATTAGTAGTTTACATCAATTGACTGTTAAACAATCCTTTGCAAGAGGAAGCAAGTATAAAAGCTGTCACCCAGTCACAAAGTGGGTCATAGACGCCATGGCGACTATGCTCGTATTAGGTCTGCATCCAATATCCACTATTAAGCTGGTTTTAAACAGTTACTTGAAGTCTTCTGTCCCTGTTACCAAATTCCATCATGACACCATTTCAGTAGAAAAACTATTCCTCACCTCTACCAGAAGGTTCATAAAATTTTTATTATTGGGCTGCAAAATGCTATTCTAACCACTGTACACTTAACCACAGATATGTGGACAAACGGAACTGGGCAAACTAAAGATTATATGACTGTGACAGCTCACTGGGTTGGTGATTCGCCTTCACTAGCAGGAACAGCAGCAGCATGTACCCAAGTACGTCACATTTGTCAGAGGCAGGCTACTCTGTGTATCACCGGCTTCACTAAGAGGCATACAGCTGACAATCTGTTACAAAAACTAAGGGATGTCATTGAAACATGGCTTATCCCACTTGGACTCTCCTCAGGATATGTCATTTCTGATTACACCACCAATATTGTGAAAGCATTACAGCTGGGTGAATTCCATCACATTCCCTGCTTTGCTTACACAATAAACTTGGTGGTGCAGAGCTTTTTAAAAAATGACACGCAGGATTTGCTGTCTGTGGCCTGTAAAATATCTGGATATTTCCGGCATTCGGCAAAAGTGTGTAGGAGATTGCAGCAGCTGCAAGAGCAATTTAATTTGCAGTGCCCCCAACTGAAACAAGAGGTGGTGACAAGGTGAAATTCCACCCTGTATATTCTTCTGCTTTCGGAGGAACAGCTAAAAGCCATCCACGCTTACTCCACAAGCCATGACATTGGGAAAGGAGGGAGTATGTATTTTAGTCAAGCGCAGTGGAGAATACTTTCCATGTTGTGCAAGGTGCTAAAACCATTTGAAGTAGTCACCTGTGAAGTGAGTTCAGACACTGCTAGCTTGAGTCAAGTTATTTCCTTAATTAGACTTTTGGAAACGCAGCTTGAGAAACTGAAGGAGGAGATTAAACAAACTCAACTGCTGCTAGGAAAATACTTAGCTTTCCCAAGAGACCCAGGGATAATGCACCAAAGTTTGACATCTGGTCTGGTCTAAAAAAAACATGAAACCTCTGCCGTAACTCCACCTGATCCTACTATCAACATCCAAAGGATGGTGGAGGATTATTTTCACGACAGCATAGAAATAGACACATCAGAGAGTCCCTTTACATACTGGGAGGAAAAAAAGGAATTTGTAGACCCATGTACCAACTCGCTTTGCACTGCCTAAGCTGCCCACCCTCCAGTGTGTACTCAGAAAGAGTTTATAGCACAGCCGGGAACCTTGTCAGCGATTGGCGTAGGAGGCTACTTCCTCAAAATGTGGAAAAGATGATGTTCATAAAAATGAACTTCAATTTCCACGAGGAAGGCCTCTTCCGCCTATTTCATCAAAATACTGAGACTTCTGTAACGGTGGATTCCATCGGTAATGAATTTATAATGTGTGAGAATGATGTACACACTGATGAGGGTGAGGATGAGCTGAGGATGATGACAACATCATCTTGCCACAGTAGAGTTCATTAACACCACTGTTACCTTAGGTGGCTTAAAGACATTGTTACCTTGCTTTTTTTTGGGGTCCAAACAAACCAAGCACTTCAGCCACAAGGAGTGGCACTTTTGTGGCTGAAATGCTTGGTTTGTTAAAGTGTGCATGTCCTTTTTAAGATGCAACATAAGGGTGGGTGGGAGATCCCAAGGACAATTCCATCTTGCACCATTTTTCCTTTCAGCTACCGCTGTGTGCCAATGTTACCTACATGTGCTATATATTGTGCTTAGCAAAAATCTTAGACACCCATTGATGATGCAGATGACTCAGCACAACAGTTTGACATCTGGTCTTGTCTACTGTAAAAGTATTGACCAGAATTAGTGACACCTGTGCTATAACTCCTCCTGATCCTACTATCAACTATCAACATCCAAAGAATGATGGATAATTATTTAATTTTTTTTTGAACAGTATAAAGACAACTGTTTTATTAACAAAGAACAATGTTGCTTGCAGAAGTAATGTAAGCATGGAAGTCTAAATAGACGTGTATATGTATTACCTTCCATTTTGCTGCTGTTTCATCAAGTATTTGTAATCTGCACTTTACAACAACGGTACCTAACTAGATTATAATTTTGTGGGAATTGGGGCTGATTCGAAGCTCACTGATGAACTGGCTTTTTGCTGGGGATTACAATGGCTCTTTTTAGTGTATTGTCTGGCACCCTGGATTGGTGTGTGTCTGATAAAAGGATGGGGGGGGGGATGGGGGGGGGGGGTCAGCGCTCTTTGCCATGTATCAGCTGTAGAATTACCTCACTTATCCAAGAAACAGGTGGAGCGATCAAATGAACCATAACTGGTTTAATGATCCAATGACAATTCCATCTTGCCCTAATTTTCCTTTCTGCCACTGCGTGTGCCAATGTGTCCTAGATGTGGTAGGAACTGCCATGTGTTTGAGTCATTGCTCTGTCGCTTACCATCTAGCCAGATCGCTGCAGTATGTGTATGAAAATAATATTGTGACCTGTGAGGTGGTCAAATTGACTGCCAATGACTTGAAATTAGTGTTATTGAGGTTAATCATAATGTAGGATCAAAAAAAGAGCAAAATTATGTGATTTTAGCATAGATTAGCAATTTTTTAAAAAAATACATATGCAAAACCAAAACCAAAACACACTAGGGTGGTTTTGCCAAAACCAAAACACAAAGCTAATTCAGATCCAAAACCACATCACGGGGGTCAGTGAGCATCTCTAGTGTAGAGGAATGCTACCCTCAGTGCAATGTATATGTTTCCTGTGTATTAAGTCAAAGTGTTAAACCAACCAGTGCGATTTTGGAATTGTTCAAATAAAACAGAGACACTCAGGATCCATAGCTCTATCACACTCTGTGTCCCCTTCTTCGCCATCTCTCTCTGTCCCCCTTTAGCACCTCTCTCTGTCCCCCTTCAGCGTCTCTCTCTGTGTCCCCCTTCAGCATGTCGATCTCAGACCCTTCAGCGTGTCTCTCTGTCCCCCTTCAGTATGTCCCTCTGCCCCATTCAGCATTTCTCTCTGTCCCCCTTTATCGTGTCTCTCTGTCCCCCTTCAGCGTATCTCTCTGTCCCCTTCAGCGTCTCTCTCTGTCCCCCTTCAGCGTCTCTCTCTGTCCCCTTCAGCGTATCTCTCTGTGTCCCCCTTTAGCATGTCTCTCCCTGAGTCCCCCTTCAGCTTGTCTCTCTGTGTCCCCCTTCAGTGTGTCTCTCTGTGTCCCCCTTCAGCGTGTCTCTCTGCCCCCTTCAGCGTGTCTCTCTGTCCCTGTTCAGCATGTTTCTCTGTCCCCTGTCAGCGTGTCTCTCTGTCCCCCTTCAGCGTGTCTCTGCCCCCTTCAGTTTGTCTCTCTGTTCCCTTCAGCGTGTCTCTCTGTGCCCCCCTTCACTCTCCTTTACTTACCTTCTTTCCTGACGTCCTCTCTGCTGCAGCTCCTCACTGAGGCTGACCGACATGATGACGTCACGCCCGGCAGTCAGTGAGGAGGAGGATCCGGTGCTGGATGATTGGTAAGTTTTTTTTTGTTTTGTTTTTTTTCTCTTCTTTTTATTGCTAGGGCGATCGCGGCACCCCTGTGACAGCGCCGCGGCGCACACACTTTGGGGAAACGCTGTTCTAATCACATTTTTGTAAACTTTTCTGTACCTAAATAGCTAAGACAAAATTTTGTTCTATGTGAGGGTACTTTAAATAACTTGCAAAGTGTGTAGACAGGGTAAACTTGTTTCCTAATTTTATATGTTTTGCAGAGGTTTTGAACCACTATTTTTTTTATTTATAATATTTTTTTTTCTAATGTATGTGTCTTTATTTGCATTCTTCTCTGGAGTACTACAGATCCCAGTTGACCTTGGATGCTAGGGCATGATGACGCTTATGGTTCCTTAAGTGCCAGCATGCTGGCCTGGGAATGTTGGGACCTTAAATGCACCATGGACAAAATGCTGATTTAACTCTTATATACTTACAAGTTAACCCGTGCATGATACTCATGGATTCTAGTCAAATCAAGCTACTTAAGGTGTTAAAAAGGTTCTTGTCATGCATTGATTGCCCCGATCGCACCCCCTGGATCCGCCACTGTACACATGTGTGTTCATGAGGTAAAATTACCTCACGAAAATGAGTTTGACCCCTCAACTCGTCAATAATGTCAGTATACCAAATTTCAGCCATTTTTGAGGCTTTTTTTCCACACACATTAAGAATTTAGTAGGTCAGTTAACCCGTGCATGATACTCATGCATTCTAGTCAAATCAAGCTACTTAAGGTGTTAAAAACTCCCCACTGTCACCCCCGGCAACCACCAACCACTCCCAACTGTCACTTCTCCTTCAAGAAATATATAGGTCAGGGTATAACTCTGCCCAGCAGGTGGCGCTGCAGCTTGGTTTTTTATTTTCCACACACGCCACTAGACATTTATATAGTAGATATATATACATACAAGTTAACCCGTGCATGATACTCATGCATTCTAGTCAAATCAAGCTACTTAAGGTGTTAAAAAGATTCTTGTCATGCATTTGGGCCATAGCCCAGGCCTCAACCACCAACCACTCCTCACTGTCACCCTCGGCAACCACCAACCACTCCCAACTGTCACTTCTCCTTCAAGAAATATATATATATATTTTTTAAATCTTTATAAACACTTTTAACAATTAACAAATTAAATGAACAAATTAAAAACATCTTAGTATACCAAATTTCAGCCCTTTCTGAATTTTTTTTTCCACACACACTAAGAATTTAGTAGGTCAGTGTATAACTCCGCCCAGCAGGTGGCGCTGCAGCTTGGTTTTATTTTTTCCACACACAGACAGACTAACACACGCCACTAGACATTTATATTATAGATTACCCCACTGCACCAGGGCTGTGGAAAGAGCATGGGTCTGGTTTGTCCAAAGGGGAAGTCCACATTTTTTCCGCACCAAATTCCTTAGCGAATTCAGCCCCGTGTGGACAGGCCTAGGGCTGGTTAGTTTTCTGGCAGTGGGACCGTATACTGCATGTTTCCCTGCTATAGTGAAGTCAGCCCAGGATGGCATAGTCTAGTGCTGGTTTTGGCCATTGCTTTTTGTTGACTTTGCCTCTACTAGTCTAGACTGACAGCACTAGAGCTGATTTGACTCTTTTCGGGGGAGTGGTGGGGATGTAATCACTTTTTTAAAAAAATATTTATTTATTGGGCTTAGGATCCTTAGTGTAAGATATGCTTTTTATGTGCTATGCAGAATCACACATATATTAAATTACATATTTTTAAACAGACTTAAATTACTCCAACGTTTTTGGAGCAAATTACGACCGACTCTACATAAGGCCCTATATTGGCTGAAATTAGCAACAGGCCTCTCTTTCAACTAATGAGAGGGAAGATTCCAAGGAGCAGATTCAATTCTAGAAAAAATCGCCACATAGTGTCCCGGAACGGCCGCAAGACTCTACACTATGATTTTTTTTTAGTGAAAGTACCTCTCACTAAAGCTCGCACCCCATAGAGGTGTGAGCAAAAGTAAGCGTTACTTATTACAGAATAAATGGTAATAAAGTTTGGTCACGATGTTCACAGGAACATCTCGGCCAATTGAATCTGCCTCAAATGTAAAAATAGGAAGGGACACTACATGTTTACTTTTGAAACCCAGCAACGCGCAAAACTCAATGAGTGTGTAAAATATCCAAAAGAAATGGACAAATGTATTGCTTGTAGGACTACAAAGAGTTGTGATTACAGTAAAAAGACAGGAATTGCACAAAACAACACATGTCATACTGTTTTGTGTCACAAATTATCTGCTTTGTGTTCATGGTAATTTAAAAAAATCAAAAACACTTATTTTATTTTGATTAAAATTGTATGTTTTATTTTTTGAGCCTCATGAACTTTTGTATGTTGTGACACCTATTGTATTTTATCAGACAATTAAAGGATCATTCCATTTTTACATTGAACTTTTGAAAAGTAACTCATATCATGTGGTCATTCTTAGCTGAATAATGTGGTTCCCTCATCTGAGATTCACTCCTCTGCAATATTGGTGTCCATGATTATATTGTGTCCATATAATGGAGAGCTTGGTTTGAAATTGGGACAACATCAAGCCCCTGTACCTGCCCTGCCTCCAGTTCTTATCATATCTCTGCTTTAGGCTGGTAACAGAGTGATTGCTATTGGCGATGTGACCTCAAACACCAGCTACCTGAAGCAGCAGGAGGAGAGTCAAAATAAAGCTCAACTTGCGGCCCACTTGAGAACTAAGTCCTCCATTATGGGGGCCCAATATAATCATAGAGCCAAATAGCATAGAGTAGGGTAAGGAGAAGCAAGTAAGTTGGGATTACTTTTGCAAATTTTAAATTTTTAATATAAAGTTGGAATGAACTTATAAGTACAGAGTGATATTTAAGTTTGTCATATTTGCTTTGTATCATCCTAACAATCCTTGTTTGAAACCCTCCATAAGTATATATCTATATTTGTGATATGACTTAAAACAGCTAGGAAGTCGTATGATCTAGAGAGACTTGTTTCAAGCATTGCTGTAATTATAGTAGCAATGCAAAAAAAAGTCTAACACACATAGATGAATTATTTTTAACAACAATGTACAAGAATCGAACACTATTTAAAATGCAGAGTTGCTCTATTTTTATTTTCTATCATAAAAAAAAATCAAATAGCAATACAGTTTATATCTTAAGCGCATTAAAATATTTACACATGAATTATTACAACTATATATTCAGCTAGCTTTCACCTGAGACAGCGTATACAAGGCTTTGAACTTTCTATAGAGGAAAAAATTAAACCATACTGTCATCAAAAATATCTCATTCTAATGAAAATTGTTCTTCTCCGGGTATCTAGTCTTTTGCAGTCGCCTGTGCATAAGGTATGCAATGCCTCCCATGAGCGTACACAGTAAAGCCAAAAAGCCAACTGTTATTCCCAGGCCAATAGCAGTGCTTACAATTTCATGAGAATCCACACTGGAAGCACCTGAAAAGTTTAAATACAAAAAACAGTATTACTAATATCAGGTACTTTTTAACATGTCACTAGAAAATAATTTCTCAATGAAATAAAAGCTAAAATGATTTTAAATATATTTCCAGTAACACAAATATGGTTTCAATATGAAGAAGATATGGTGTCAACTGATTCCATAGCAACACATATAGTTGAGCAAAATAAAACAGAACTATTTGAAGAAAGATAACAATCTCAGTATTAAGGAGTAAAAAGTTCAAGTAGCTTACTGCTTAAGGTCACTAAAGATCATTTACAGGTGGGAGTGCAGAGCTTGTTTTCCATTGTGCCCAATATTTGTCTGCCTCGCACATACGTAGATGCAAGACCACATTCCGTTTTGGAAACTGACAGTGGAAAATCAATCTGTGCCTGCTGTGGGGGAATTGCAAATACAAACTGTGGATGTATATGGTAGATAAAGGGGAAATATCAATTCAAAGTCAATCCTACTAACACATTGTAGAACAAACCGTTAATTTCAAAGTTTCTGTTTTCCTACTACACATTTGCTTGGCTTGGCTTCTATTATGTGGCAAATTAATGATGCGTGAGGGAGAGGACATCAGGACTATATTTATTATATTTATTTATTACATGTATTAATTATTAAACTGCAACCCATTAAAAATATAGTCCCAGGCCTGATATCCAACATCTTGCAAAATAATACCTTTTGTGGATGCTAAAAGGTTATGAGACCCCCTTCCCCTGCTTAGTACGGAATGCTTTCTTGTCCTCTTAAGTTGTGTACAGATAATCTTATTGCTTGTGGGTGCATAACTAGATGCCACAATCCACCCAACTTTACTATTTATGTAGTTTGCCATTACTGACTATGGGGCCTATTTATTAAACCGTAAATCATTCGGAAACTGTTTTTTCTGCATGATTTCAGCAGGTTTATGTAACATGTTTATTTATCAAAAGCCTAACACAAGAGATATCATAGTTCTGCCCTATTGGGAGAGCATCGCAGGAGAGGAATCTTCATATCCCTCCCCGACAGCCTTCCTCCTCTCTCCTCCATTAACTAAGGAATGTGTGACCTAATGGTCACACATGCTTTTTAAAGATTCTGGGTCAGATGTCAGAGTTATTGCAAAAATAAAGTCATCGTCAAGACAGTGTCTTATTAGATGCGGTGTCCTGGGATGACTTTTTTTTAATTAATGGCCGCTCTGTATAATCCTTTTCATTGTAATAATGGATGACAATTAATAGGATTGGAAATACAGCCATTAATAAATAGACCTCTATTTCTTGATGATGTCAGCTTCCCTGTAAACCGTGGTTAGAGTGAAAGCTCAAATGAAAACATGCCAAAAATTGTGTACACCGCATCATATGAAACTCTGTACAAAACAGTGCTATACAAAATAAGTAATAATAAATTGTAATTCATTATAAACTGTTAGAAAAGATACAATTTGCCTGGCAACAATCCAGAGAGTAGTATAACAATTGATTAATTATGAAATGTCAAGGCCACAAAAGCTAAGAGGTTGGAACAAGTCATGTTACCATAGGCATGTAGTTGAACTCAAACATCTGGAATCTCCTACCAAATATGATCTCGCATGTATATAACTGTAAGTTGATGTCACAACTAACATTTCCCTTTTAGATACTCACATTCTTGACTATTTAATGATTCTTGACTATTTAATGGGTTTTAACCACAAGAAAGAAATGCAGCTTCAACGCACAATAGTAGGATTTTTTAAGTAGCCAACCTGCAGCTCACCAAACTCTCAAATGCAACGAACATGAAACAACATTTCCATTTCTGTACATAGATATTGCATAGATGTGCATGTATTTATGTGTCAAAATGTCAGCCATTACAAAATATGTAAATGTGATGGACAGATGGGGCGAGGATTCCTTGACTAGGCACAATATGAAGTGCTGGGACAAGTTATTTAAATTAGCTGGATGGGGTAGAGTTTTTGCATTTTTATTTGTGTTTGTTATATTTATTATATTTTTGATTGGGCACATAAATGCATAGCAATGTGGCACTTTGGGCTCTAAATATTTAGAGGTGATGTCATGGTGGGAGGAGCTTCCAAACATTAGAAATTAATATGTACCTCTGTAATCATCGGCTTACTAAATCTCCCAACTTTACTAGGACAGGAAATGCATCACTTAAACTTTATTGTAAACTTTGATATGTTGATATGGTGCAAAAACATTACTGATTAATTGACGCACAATATTGTTTCCTTCAAATTCTTTACTGTGGATCTGGTTTTAGTCAAAGTTTTATGCAGAATTTCTTTAGTGCAAAGTGCCATCATTTCAGTTGCATTTAACATGTGGGTTTATCTTTGGGGGAAAGGAGGTAGGAGGTTGCTACTCCTCCTCTTCTCGGTATCTTTAGGATTTTTCATGGTTTACTTGTCACTGACATTTACAGGAGACTGTGATTCATCAGAGAGGCCCATTACTGTTTGGGTTCAAATGGCATTAAATGCAATCCATTTAGCTTTATTCTGGTAAATGATTAAATTCAGTGCATTGGCAGTGAAGCCCTATTTGGGCTTTCAGTTCCCAGTTTACTGCACATGCCCCAGTGCTGGTCAGGAGGGCAGAAGAGGAACCTCAGGGGCTTTAGTACCAAATTGAGACTTCTTCGCCGGGCTCAATAGCAAAAAGTGTTATGCCTCTGTGTAATGTTATAATATGTGAACAGTCTATATAAGTTCAATGAAAGAGCTGGAGTGCAGTGTAGTCTATAGGCAAACAAGTTTTAGTTTGTTTTTTCAAATAATTTGTTATTGAGATAACATAGTCTTTAACATTTTTCTGCATTGAACATAGAAAGAGATTTGCATATGTTCATGCCCATAACATGTTCATGCTCATTATTATGTAATTTAATATTCCAATTAATTTTACTGCAGTGCAAAAAATGTGTTTTGGGGCATGGGGAGAAGTTTATTTTTTAAATGATTTATTTAAATTATTTTTAAAAAAAATATTATTATTATTTAGGTGCAAATCAAGAAATGTGGAATTTCAAAAGAATCACAAGTAAAGAGCCTTAGCGTATATAACATACATGATTCATTTATAGTAAAGTATTGTATGTGTTTTACAATAGATTAGAGCATATTTGGTAAATATAAGGGAAATAAATACTTACTGGAACTCAAACTGGCTGGACTACCTATAAAGAAAATAGTAAACATTCAATTATGGTCAACTATTGTAAAGATTTCAGAGCCATTCATCCTATTACTGTAATTTAATATTTAATATTCTTATCAATAGCTTATTCTCTATCTCTATAGATTAAGAAGATATAGTTATGTTGTTTTAAAGTGTAAATACTATGAAATAAAAAGATATTAACAATAATTCTGTATTAATAATGCCCCAACATCAAAAGCCAACTCATTGTTCACTCTATGAACATAAGAAATATGGGGTAATTACCAGGTGGTAGACCTCTGTAACTGAAGTGGGGAGGAGTCCCATTGAATAAATCCTATATTAGGTTAGAACTCCTCTACATTTATTAGGTTTAAAGACATCTAAAACCAATAAGGTGCTTAAGATTTATTACTTTCTCTCTATCTCCAACCAGAAAGACCTAGTATGAACAGGTGGGAAGCTGAGAGGTAATATCCCTTAATACCTATATTGTAAGTATTTTGGGAAATGCTGTTTTCATCTGCATGTATATTTCATAGTTATTATGATTTATAACTTGTGTTGTTATTATGTGTAGATGAAAAATACTGTAAAGCTGGGTACACATTACAGAAAATGTTTTGCAGATGCGAAGTTTTACCAACAACTGAAATTCCTAATAAGCATACAAATTTATGTGTACACACCTACATGATTTACCTTCAGATCTGTGCCTTCATCTGTCATAACCATCTACTGACAAGATCGTGACTCTGCACACTATATAGAGATCTGCGCACACTGCTGGTCGTGAGTGTATACACTCTTCCACATTTGCCCAACATCGTTCCATCGTTGATCATGAATTTTAAGAAGTTTAAAAACCCAAACCAAACAATATAATGTGCTTTGATACATTATAACATGATCGTGGGAGCGCATACACTAACGCAATATCGGACCTAACAGTCATTTATAATGTGATTGACGTGATAATTGCCTGTAGTGTGTACTCAGCTTCACTTTAAGACTCTATATAAATGTATATTAGTAATTGACTATCTGTTATAACCACAAATCCTCGAAACCAAGAATTCCTATGTAAATATTTGTTAGAAAAATATGTATTTATATATGTGCATCAGATTTATGAATGTGTCCAAAATATGTTTATTTATAAAACTGTTAAATACAATATTGCAATGAGCCCTGAATGGAGAATACCAAAGGAGATAAAAGCGCTCTGGAATCGGTTTTACCCTTAAGGATGAATAAAGTCAATTCCAGATAAGAGCCTTTTGACATGTGCATAATAACACATATTTTATAAATATACCCACTGTAAAACATTTGCATATGTTATGGCAGGTAAACATTCTCATGTTAGGTTTCATGTGTCCTGTGAATGCAATATAATAAAAATGAGGGCATTTTAAAACATTTCTTTTCTAGGATTTGGGTACTTACCATTCTGGATTTAAAAAAATTGCTTATAGCTTTCAATATACACATCAATTCATCCACTCATACATCGTGTGTATTTATATAATACTGATTTTAGCTAAATCTGTGTTTTGAGCATGTGTAAGTCCTTGTAATCAAGTTTTTCTTCTTGTCCATAATTAGACAATTAAAATAAGTACTTTTCATGCATACTATGACCAATCTGTGTAGTGCCAGAGACTATAGATCACCAAATTTGTCTTATGTCTATATGATTATGCACCAATATACAATTTGTATCATTTAACCTCAAGTATGAAATGCCTATTTTCAAATAGATTGCAAACTTGCAAGCAGATACCTCTTATTTCACTGTCTGCTTAATTATTGTGTTTGTTCCTAATTGTAAAGGGCTGATGAGTTTGCTGGTGCTATATAAGTAAATGTTAAGAAATGAAATCAATAAATACAATGATTACAAAAATCTGTCAGATGGAAACACTACTAAGGGCACATTCAGATACTGTAATCTACAAAAATATTTTAAAAAAAAAAGGATATACTGAAAACTCTAGTAATATTTAGTAAATTGAAAACTTCTACCAACCACTCAACAAAATCAATGAAACTCATAACACCTCAAACAAAACCAAAGTAAGACCCAATAAACCTGTGCAAGGCTAAGCTGTTTTTATTTGTATTTTGCATAGCAAGATAAAAGTCTATTTTTTGCCTTGTGATGTTACACTCCAATGAAAACTTTGTGGGAATGCTCATAAAGAATATTTTTATTTTTTTTAAAAAAAATGCGTAATTACCTGCTTAATATTAGTTTTGCTCCTTAATTAATTACACCTTTTCAATGTTTCCAGTGGTCAAAGGGTGCCGGTACAAGGTGATATCCAATACTGTCACTTATCATTCTGTTTCATTGTAAAACTATCAAATTCCATTTACTTACATTTTCCATACTGCCACTTCTAAATTTCCACTTTGACCACTGGTTTTAACTTAAAACTGCTCATTGAAGCATAAGTTTACTTTATACAAGTCATGAAAGCAAGGAGACATGTGGATTCTATTTATTTTTTGTTTTACATTTGTACTTTTAATACTTTTATTAGTATTATTAAGTATTCAAATTTGAAAACTATACCACAATGTATTCAACTCATTACACTTTTGGGTGCAGCGTCAAATGTTTTGATCAAAATATGAACTAATACCTCATGTTTTTATTTTGCTAGACACACACATATATGCAATGTTAAGGATAAGAGCTGACAATTGTCTTTTTGTTTTGTATACATATATGGGCATTTATATTGCCATGCAGCTGGTACCACTTACAATATGGGATATACCAAGTGCGGGCTTATTGCCAAGCAGCTGGTACCAAATATAATGTAGGATATACCGAGCGCTGGTTTATTTTTTCTCTGGTTTTGTTTCAAAATATTGCCTTATTGTCATAGCAGCTGTCCATTAAGTCTATTTAAGGCACATATGGGTCTGGCTCACAAGCCAGCCCTTGCTAGATGTAAACCCCTATACCTGGGAGATGAGTGCATCTGATTTTAACTGCATTTTAATGGTGTTTAAAGCATATAGGTCAGTGTAGGACCTGCACATAATAAGGTGTCCTTGACACTGGGATGCAGGCTTAAATGTTTTGATCAAAATATGAACTAATACCTCATGTTTTCATTTTGCTAGACACACACAGATATGCATTTTTAAGGATAAGCGCTGAAAACTGTCTTTCAGATTTAAAATGGCAACACGTAAAAAAAACCTCACTAAATGTAAAAAAAAAACATATGAAGACATTGGATCTAGATGAGAAACAAAGAGGGTGAATTGGGGTAGTGAACGGGGGTTTTTATTTCAATTAAACTAATTTTTTGCATCTTTGTTTTAATTACATTTTTACATGATGCACTACAGGTTCCTCAAATGCCAGTCATGGGTAAACTGGTGCGTGTATTACTGCAAGTGCCAGCATACCCAAACACTTAACGGCAGCCTGGGCATGCTGGTGCTGTAGTGCAACAGGGACAAAATGCATTTTTACTATCAAATCATTATTATTAGCCCACACCCACTGCCCAGTGGTGTGGAAAGAGCCCTAGTGCTATGAGCACGGGGCTGGGTAAACCTCAGGGGAGGGGGTCCGCATTCATTTTTTCGAACCCGATTTCCCTAGGGAACCCAGCCCCGTGCTGACCAACCTGAGGCAGGTTTGGCATTATGGCAGGGGGACCCCTCCCTGCTATAGTGCCATGAACCTAGGAAGGCAAAGCCTAATGCTGGTAATAGTAAATTCGGGAGGATCCCATCCCTTTTGTCCCCCAGATTTTGCTAGTACCAGCCTAGGCTGGCAGCACTAGGGTTGGTTAATCTGTTGGGGGGGGGGGGGGGGCTTTTTTTGTGTTATAAGACCAGCCATTTTTCAATCACAGAAAGTGGAATAATAATAATTTATAATAGTAATCATAATAATAATAATAATAATAATAATAATACTTACCAGTGTCAATACTGGTAGTGATTCCTGGGGAAGTAATAGTTGCTGGGTCAGATATTGAAGCAGATCCTGAAGCAGCTCTCCTCTTTCTGTTACCGCAAGGCTGTGAAAACATGTGTAAAACTTTAGGAAGAAATTTTGCATACATTTGAAAAAAAATAATAGAAAACACTTATACACGATCTTAAGTATTTTCTGATACATAGAGAGATTACAACACATTTATATCTGCTGGAGTAGTGAATAAAGCAAATAACTGTATCCATTCTGTTAAGTATTTGAGTAACTTATAAAGTTTATTAATTAGGCATTTTATATTGCATATATTGAAGTTTCATGTAACCAACAGTTTACAGAGAAATGCCCTACATTTTTTGAATAAATATTGTATATTATATACAATTTGCAGTTTGAAATTTGTATCCATATCTCTTTTGGCTTCTGTGTGTCCAAAACCTCCATGCATTTACTTATTTCCTTGTAGTCTTTTTGTATAGCTCTTTATGGATACAATTTATAACATATTCTCAAATCTGTAATATACATATGCATAATTGTAATTTTTATTATACATTTTAGTATTTTGTGGTATACATGAGTGCCTAAAAAGTTGTATTTTATTTTAATTTATCTGGAGGTATGCTGAAATGTATATACATCTCTATGAGAAGTATGAAAAGACCTGTCTATACCGTCTTAAACCATCTACAATGGTTCATCAGTATTGACAAAGAAAACACTGCACACAGAGAGGGGTCCCACTGGTGGGGAAAATGATGCGGAGCTTCAAACAGTCAGCATTATTATTGGTTGACAGAGCTTTTTTTTTATCCTACAATAAATTACATTAGCCAATAGGAATGCAGTCCCAAAAAGGATATATTATTATTACTATTTATTTATGCAAAGGTATCCCAATTAAATTATAATTGGCCACTCTTTCTTCACCATCTCTAAGGATGTGCAAAAATCAGGTTGTTTTGCAAGCTGAAACAAAGCACTACAGCCAAATGTTCCCCTGAATGTTCTATCTGTACTCATTGAAAATCTCAATATCTCTAAATCTCAGTTATGTATGTGGGTGTAGAGTACACACATTTAACAAGAAACACCCAAATCTACAAAGTTCTTCCTAACATAAGAGCATATCTTGACTCTCTAAGGCATGTCCTAACCCAGGGGTAGGCAACCTGCGGCTCTCCATGCAATCCCAGCATGCCTTGCCACCTATCTGCTGGTTATCTACTGGCAAAGCATGCTGGGACTTGTAGTTTCACAACACCCGGAGAGCCGTAGGTTGCCTATCACTGTCCTAACCCATTTAAATTAATTAGTTTCTGACAAAATGCACAAATTTACATTTGTTCTACATGGCTGCATTGTTGCAGCTTCTACATGAGCTTGTCTACAGAAAGCAGACAAGCTCATGTTCTATGTTCCCATACTTACTTTAAAAGCATTGCATGCAGATATCTCACAGAGTCGGGTAACACAATGTAAGTAAAAAGTTGACACAGGCAGTTGATATTGTTCTAAAAATCGGAAGGCTGAAAAGTAAAATCGTGCAATTTGATTGTCTCCATTTGTTTGTATGAATGTATATTGATCCTTTTGACATCTAGGAAATCAATGAAAGGAATTATGATACTTTCTCCATATTGTTAAACAGTCTGACACATTATTAGATATACAATTAATATAAGTCATAAAATGAATGCTACATTGATTGATAAAACTGAACAAATTGGATTTTTTATTTAGCTTGTATATTAAAATACAAGAAGTCATATACAGGCACATTATCTATAGAAATGTATTACCCAGAAAGTTCATAAATACGAAATGGCAAAAAATTAATTAGTGCTGCATTTTTGTTATTTGCTGCATGCACAAATACAACATCAGAAAGTGTTTCTTCTTACCTAAAAGGTGCTGTGATAAACAATTTATAAAGTACAGACATTGGGAGAATGACACTAACTAGGGAGCCCAAAGTGTTCACAATTAGATCTGAGGTTTAATTTACAAAGCAGTACGTTTTTGGGCAGTTTTGAAGCCTCCACACATCACCATACATGGCTGGGGATTTCCACCCCTAAGCTACAGGATTGACTATCCAGAAGTTTGGAGGGTGAAAACTTTAACCACCAGCGATGTGTGACAGTTTGAAAAGTCACAAACCCCATGTGATTTTGTCAAAACCACCAGAATAAAAGGATTTTTTTCAGAATGGGATGCATTGTCACTGAGTACAAAAGAGTACAATTTCACAAATTAAATATGGGGGCAATTAATTATTTATTAAGCATCTTATGGGGAAAAAATTATTGTATGATTATATCAATAGGGCAATATTAGTTTCACATTATAGTAAGGGACAATATTATTTTGCAATTATATTATGGTGGTAAAACTATTTTATTGCTAACAGGGGTAATAATAATTTACTTATGATGGGGACAACACGTATTATTTTATGATGGGGCACTATTTATAGTGTACACGTGTGGCACTACAAGTGGCAGCAAGAATATGGGTACAAGTGGGGGAACAAAACAGTTAGTTTATTGCCGAACGGGTGGTTAGATTGCTATTGGTGAATAACAAGATGACAGAAGATTTAATTGTTAAGCTGCTTTCAGACAGAAATGATACTGTAAGGCAAAGCAAGTATGCAATACAAGTTCCTTAAAAAGTGCTTCATTACTTTCACAAACTCAACACAGACTGAAGGTCCTCAAAGCGCAAAATTACTTTCCACAGTGCAAAAGCAGCTTTGGGCTAACTGTGTGTCATGAATGCAATTAGATTTCTGCCTAGGTCTGCGGAGTAAGATTTAAAAAGGAGCAGCATTTTGCACGGGCTGAGGGGATGAGTTGGGTGTAGTGCAGACTTCCTACTGAAGTATGGAGTACATCGCCTAATTTTGTGGAGCACTGTATAAATGAGATTTAATTTTGTGGAGCAATGCTTTTGTAATCAGGTAAAGGGTTGGATAAGGCAAGGCTTGAGCAGCAGTGTCTGCCATATGCCTCAGACCTGGGGGTAAATATATCAATCTCCGGTTTTGTCAACCTGCGGGAGTTCGGCGAGATGACAGCTTAAATTTAAAGCGGCGCTGCCTTGTAAAGGGAAACTTCTCTTTACAAGGCAGCGCCGCTTTAAATTTAAGCTGTCATCTCGCCGAAATCCCGCGAGTTGACAAAACCGGAGATTGATACATTTACCCCCTGGTGTTGTTTGATCCTATACTTAATAAGACCTTTAATTTGCGTTTTCCACCTTGCACTTTGTCAGAGAAACACATTTCCCGGTGGTAGAAGGTTGGACTTTGAAGTGACATTTACAGATACAATTTTACTAGGTTGCGGAGCCAACTCACAAAAGCAGAGGGTAGGCATGTATATTGACGTGCATTGAGATGACTATCCCACTGCAGCAGTGCATAATCATGGTGTCATCATAAATGACTCCACTGTTAGCCTTTAATAAAATTGCTGTTTTAAATATGGACAGAAAAAATTCACCAAAAATCTGCGATTTGACAAGACCGCAGTTTCATACATTTACCCCCTGATGTAATACATTTTTATTTGGCTTCTGCAATCACTTCATCATGTTCGTATGTTTGTGGACACTGTAGCATAGCTAGCATGCTGGCTACACCAAGGGTGATCACAGAGAGACTCAAACAAATCTTAATACTTTTGCTCCAAAGTTGTGAAGGCAATCACCCATTTTTGCGGGAATGTTGAAGTGTGATCATGTTCCAGAAATTATCTACCTCTTTTTTTACTTTCTTCTATTTTTTTTTAACAACTCTTTTGTAAGTGTGATGTATTAGTAGTATACTACAGTGTTAAATGACTTCTCCCTAAGGAAAAATATTTACTGGGTACCTGATTCTCTGCTTGTGGGAGGAAAGGAGCATTAATTTATGGCCATCTCTTCAGTTTACTACTAGAGTAGGTATGTAGGTAGGTAATGAAATTTGACAGTTTTTATTGAGCAGGGGCAGTGAGCTGTCCTGGCCAATAGCAAAGAGGAAAAATGGTATGAACTGTGATGTAGAATCTGCTAATAGTATATGTTGAATGGTCTACATGTATAACAAATTGTACTTTACATGATGCTCTATATTTTGTAGATGGTATAAAATAATGGAACCTCTACAGAATCTTTTGGGGAAAAAAAATGTTTATATCATCAAGAGGGAAGGCAAGGTGCATAATTAATAGGGAATGGGTACAGCGCAACTAGTAGTGAATAACTAGGTGAGACACTGTACTTGTCTATAAGATAGTAGGATAAATCGCTATTGAAGTATAGATCTTTGAGTGGAATACACTGTGATAGAATGTGCAATATAAATAAAGGTTCACAAGGATTCCACAGAGGACTCTTGAAGTTGATACAATTCAATCAGAGAAATGTCCGTTCTTATACTGCCTTAATGTAGAATGTTGCTTAAACATACAGCCAATTCCTGAAGGTCAAGAGGTTTTTTTTAAGAAGACTGTCTTTATACTCCGTGTGTAATGTCACATGAAAAGAGATGGAGAAAAACGTTCTTCAATTAGGTACTGTTGGGCTCCCTTAATGATATCTCAAAATATTGCACTTATCTTTAGATGGTCTTTATAGCGCTTTGTGGTATTGTGCTGGTGCTGCTCAGGCTGTTTAGTAGAATAACCTCTGCAATGTGATTTGTGCCCTAAGGGCCTGATTCATTAAGGAATGCAAAGTGAACGTAATTTGCGTTTTTTTGAAAGGGGGCGGAAAATGTAAGCAGGTACGCCCATATTCAACAAGAAGAAGATCTCAAGCAATATTTCCAGTTGAACACAGGTGTAAGTACTCTCTTCCTTTATGAATGAATTACCCCAGACAAGGCAAAGTTCAATGAAAGCAATCACATTTTCTAAAGTACAAAACTAAAGATACCATTAATATTATGCTGTTGAATTAAATAAATGCAACCCTTAACAGAGAGAGATCCAGGGGTAAATGTATCATACTCCGGTTTCTTCAAGTCGCCGGAAATCGGCGAGTTGACAGCTAAAATTTAAAGCATCACTGCCTTGTAAAGGCAAGTTTCCCTTTACAAGGCAGCGCTTGAAAAACGGGAAAGCATGGTGTGTATAGGGGAAAAATAATATTCACTTTCACATCTGTATGCTAAATATCATAAGATGAATAACATGATAAATAAATGTGAATAGCAGCCAAAAATGTATCTTACCCAACAAACAAGTCATAGTAGGTTGAATTAGTTGGGTATGGGGAAGTGGAAGCATAGCATCGATCCAATAACACATTGAACCTGTGTAAAAGAGGTTTTGATAAAATATCATTTGCAATACATATTTCCATACATAAGCATTTTTCTAACATATGTAAATGGCTACATTTCTGATACATATATTTGTTATACAAAATCTTACTTGCTTGTATTTGCCATGAATAATTATGGTGTAAACTTGACTTATTACTCAGTGAAGTTGGAATTTGTGATCCCTCTAAAATGCTTGAATCACTTGTACAGTTTTTGAAATTGCCTCTCTAATTTTGGAAGAATATGAAGAGGTACTGTAATTTTTTTTTAGGAAATCAGGCTGTGATATGAAGTTACGACTATGAATTAAGAAGAATATGAACTATGATCTCACTATGAAGAATTAAATGAAAACTACACAAAATAAGTTCTTATTTGAAATTTAGAAGAAGTGTTTCCTGGAAGATAAATCTATTGTATGGGGTAGATAACAGGTCTGTCTCTGCCCTTCATAGGGTCATGTTGATGTCTAAATCCTGTTAGTGTTTCCCATTAAATAGTTAACTATGTTTTGATGCTTGGTGAAGTTATGAGACTGTTGCAATTTTCTCCCTTGATAAATTATCATTTGCTTCGCCCTGAAGGGTTGAAATAACTGACAGAAAGAGTAAGACCAGCCTAATAATATACATAGCTAATACAGAGTTTTATTTTCCCTAAATGTTATGAACATGTTGGAATACAAATAGAAATTAATTATTAATACCTGAGATTTTGTGTGCCATATCTAAAATTCACACTGTTTCAGTTCGCTGAATATTTATTGGGTGTTTGAGTTGCCAAATTCTGTATAATAGTGTAGATGCTTATACAAATATTAGACCTATTTGATACATGGACCCACTGTATACTTAAGGATAATATATTTTACATAGAAAGCACATTGTATTTCTTTACATTTACTTTATTACTACTGACCATTATGCTTTCCACTCACTCCTCTTCAGCTTGCTGCCTAATTACCAATTATTCCTTCCATTCACTACCCTTCTGCTTCCTACATCACATGGTCAGACACGGTGCCTCAGTGCCAGGAGAAGCCGTGGATAGGTAAGTCCCTAGGTAAACATGCTGGACGCTGACAGGCTGGTCTGCAGGTCTGGTATGTGAGACCTGGACTCAGGACTGTGTCTCTATAATTGTGAAGGATAGGTTCTCACAGTTCTTCTCCATGCCTGTATCTGTACCAGAAACTTCGTTTCTGGAACCATCATCTCAGCAGCCTCTTGGATCACTCCTCGGTCAGCTTCATCAAGAACTCCTCACTGACCTGCTTGCTTCGAACCTTCAGGATCCATCCGCCGAAGTAAGTTAACAGAATTATTTTTCTTACTGTTACCGAGATGCCTAGGCAGACACTTTGGTGATTCTGGCAATTACATTCGACTGCTTCTGGACACGCGGAACTGTGAGGGAGGGTGTTGTTCTAATATAGGCCGCGTACAGTAACGGTGTGTACATGCAAATGCAGCTCATGCAGAAGCATGCATATCTGCCTGTTACAAGTCATATTTTTTTGCACCTGCTACAGTGCAGGTGCAAATACACACTGATGATGATGATGATGACTTGTCATAATCCAGGTTCATATGCTGCAGATGCATCTTGAGATGTTCATGGCAATGTTTGTGGTTGGAAATATGCAATTTTTAATTTTAGAGTAATTTACACCATGTCAACAACTTCACATCAGCCACTTGCATCTTCCACTAGAATTGTGCCACCTGAAAATATGTTCTCTCCAGTAATTGCCTTGCACATATCATTTAAACCAAGAGATTAGATTTTAAAGATTGAAGTCTCTACAGAGGTGTGTGTATATTTGTCAATGACCAATTTACATTGTACATAACTTCGTTTTTTATGTCCTGTTACCAGCCATTTACAACAACTTGACTGGCATTAATCATGAGAAAGACTTGGTACATCATAAAACATTCCCGTTGTTTTCTTTTTTTCTGATAATTTCACTACATTTTTGAATATACAGATTGAGCCAGAAAGATTCTAAAGTCATATTTCAGGCTATCCCATATACTTAACTTTGAAATCACTTGCTAAGCTACATTTCCAGCCAAAAGAAAGGTACATCAATTCAAGATAAAATAAATAATGTTGAGTGATATACATTATATCTGTAATTAATGTGCCACTGTAGGAAATAATTTACTTTTGGGATAACATTAGGCTTTATCTGTTTAGTTATTAATTTTATTAGCCCGTATTTTGTTTTGCAACAGGAATTTAAGGTTTAAAGTTGCTGCCATTGCCTTACTAGTTCTGAAATGGAGGACTATCTAGACATTTTGTCAGTATAGTCCTTTTCTGCCTTCCAATATTATCAGTCTTTTCAAATCTTGTTAAGGTATTTTTTAACTCTCTCCACCTACAACCAGTTTACAATTATTTGAAATATAACCTTGATGTTAACCCTTTAATTGCCATCACATAAACCATTTTATTGCAGTATTGTTTCGATTGCATTCCAAAGGTTTTTCATTCTGCAAACAAATGCAATTTCACTTCAGCTTGAGAGCGCTTATGAGCCACGGAAGCAGTGAGCCAAGAAGGCAATGTCTGAGAGTGAGGATAGAGCAGAATGTAGGCCATTAATGCTTTCAGTGCTTATATGTTATTCTTTATAATCATTGTATTTTCTTACTTTTCTGTCAAGTTGGTTGCTCTAACTTCAACATAGACTGTGGTGTTTAATTTGATTCCAGTTGATGGGATAAGGAGAGGTCTAATGAAAAGTGCATCCTGTAATGAAAAGTACATACAGAGAGACTTTATCTTAAATTATATGAAAATAGCCGTCATTAAAACTAAGCAGGTCTTTTACTTCTAACATAATTATTTGGTAACTAACACATCTCATTAACTATGCATGCACAAAATGTGATGCACCATTTTTTATATCTGGGTAACTATTTAACATCAGCAAAGAAGAAGCAAGTTTCGATGTAACCACTGAATCAGATACAATGGAGGTAGTAAACATGATGTTGCAGTTTATTAAACTAGTATATTTGGTCTAATAATCCATGCTGTTCATCCCCATCTTCCCTAACATAATTGTATTCTAATGTATGTTTTGGAAGAGGAGCTTATTCTATTATTTATTAAGATGACTACATATTTGGGGAAAGGAAAATAAAAATAATTAGAACATATAACATTATAACACTTACTCCTAGGTAACATGGTTATACACTAAACAAGAAAAAAAAATCAAAGAAATGAAGTCGCTTACGGAATACAGCTGAAGAGAGAGTGTGCTGATGAAGCTGCCGTTATTTGTATTGATGGCTATATTATTCCCAGCCCTGTAATCAGAAAAAAATGCCATTCATTTTTCAATTTTTTTTAGTTTACTGGTAAACAACCTAAACAACAGTGTAAATAGATTTAAAGGTCCTTGTCTTTTTCACTTACACATCCAGTCTAGTGTTGTTCATGAGATATTCTAGAGGATAGGTACAGGAATATAAATACTTCAGCTCTGGGTTCCGAGTGATGACACCCACACTTGGATCTTTTGATTTGATTATTCCGCTGATGTTAACATTTTGGATATTGGAGAAGCTCTGGAAAATTCCTTCACCTATTCCACTAGTAATCTATAAATTTAAAAACACCAAAATAAATAATTGCTAAAATATACAGTATTCTGGTTTTCTTTGGAATATAATAATAATTATTATTCTTTTCTCTCCAAATACAGCTCACAGTGCTTTACATTTTGTAAGCAGTGAGGTAGACATCTTGGAACTACTCAGTTGTTGTCCTATGTAATCCTTCACATCATTCTCAGCCCCATTGGAGCTTACAGTCTAAATGCCATACAACACATACTAGGGTTCATCTTTGTCAAAAGCCAATAAACCTACAAGCATGTTTTTGGACTATGTGGGAGGAACCAGGAGTTCACAAGCACTGTCAATCAGCAATGGTCACCACTGTGCTGCCCATGAAACTATATTGTATTATATTATGTTAAATTGATATTGAGAAGGAAACCCATAAGTATTTGTTTATAGACATTAAATACTTAACCGATAGACTTTAAAAAGACAATGTTTGTGATTCATTAACTGTTTGGTAGAGACACTTCTGTGACCAAGATTCAAATAGATCTCCTGAGCAGCTCTATGACCTTTGCCATGAAAGGATAGATTGTTTTGTTTTAATATTATTAAGTTAGATTTGATACCAACAAACAAAGAACTATGCTCAAGTCTCAGAAATCATACTTCTGAAAAACACTTTAAAATGTAGCTTCTATGGATATAAAATTAAAAATCAACTGCTAGAGGTATCACATTAATAAAAAACATTTTAATACCATGAATAGCACAATAAACACAATATAAAGTATTTTCAACTATACACAGCAGAATCCACTGTATTTCTTAGTCCAGTCAGCTTAACAATTGGTTGTGTATGTCCTGAACGACTCTGTCACACTTGCCAAGGGAAAAGATGGATGGAGACTGTTTACCAGTGGTTGGTCCTACTAAACAAAGAGGCACGGAGTCTAACACACCCCCGATGTTCACCAGAGACCCCCACAGGAGGTTTGGACTTCGCTGTGTGGGACATGCAGGTTATGGCTTTCTAAGTCAGTCACTGAAGAAACATACAGATGAGGCAGGAGCGAAGTACAAAATCAGAATGTGGAAGAATGGTCAAGCAGCCAAAAATCAGGTTCTGGTTTCATGTGCAGACAAAATCAAGATCTAGAAGGATAGGTCAAAAAATAGCCGAAGGTCACCACAACATGGAGCGGTCAAGAAGGAATCAGGAGTCAGGGAACAGGGACAAGTTAGTGTGCTGGAGACAGGTAGGATCTAATACTCTGGCCTCTGGCACCCTAGTGCCTGATGGTCCTAACTATTGGGCCTGGCAGTCAGTAATGGCTGCTTGTATGGAAGTGGGGCAAAGAGGTTCCAGCATGTCATACTGGCACATAAAGCCCAACTTAGAGCACTTTATAGATATATATACATATATAGATATATATATATATATATATATATATATATATATATATATATATATACATACATATATATATATATATATATTTTGGCTCACCAAAACTGATCAGTTAAAGATTGAAAATATTTCACCTGGTATGTCAAATCTCGATTTCTGCTGTGACATGCAGATGGTAGGGGTCAGAATTTGGCATAAACAACATGAATAATGGATCCACCTTGCATGGTGTCAACAGTGCTCTTGGTATTGGTGGTGTAAATTTGTGTGGAATGTTTTCTTACCACACATTAGGCCCCTTATTACCAACTGAGCATTGCTGTGCACAACCTGAGTATTGATGCAGACCATGTGCATCCCTTTATGGCCACAGTCTATCTATCATCTAATGGATAATGCACCATGTCACAAAGCACACATCATCTCAAACTGGTTCCACAAACATGACAATGAGTTCAGTGTAATCAAATAGCCCCCACAGTCACCAGGTCTCAATCCAGTAGAGCACTTTTGGGATGTAGTAGAACAGGAGATTTGCAGGCTGAGGGCCTCATGCATCAAGAAACGCAATGATTTTTTTTTTTTAAAAAAAACAACACGTACATCGGGTAGACGCATTCATATTCTACAAGGAGTGGATCTGAAGATAGGTCTGTCGATGAATACAGGTCTAAGTCCGCTCTACTCTAACAGACAAGAGACTGTAGGATATGTCCAATGCATAGGTTTAATATAAAGCCCCAAATGAACGCTAAGAAAAGACAAAAAACTATACAATTAACACCACTTGTTAATAATAGTCATTAATGGTAAAACATTAAAAAATACACCTAGTCCTTTCCCCATCCTCCCATGAAATTGTAGGCTGTGGTAAGGGTCCTTTGCGCTCGAACATTAAATGCACATTGCTGCGTTCTCTGGTGCACATTGGCATTTATGTTCCTTGATGATTCAGCACCTGAATGTGCAGCCGGCAAATATGCAGCAAGTATGTGATGCTATCATGTCAACATGGACCAGAATCTCTAAGGATAAAAAGCATGCCACAGATAGTTCAGATTGTTCTAGGTTCTATTGTGTTGCTCCTGCTCAGCATAGTGGGGATGACAAAGCATAAACACTTTGATTCAAACAGGTGTGGTAAAGTAAAGTCTCTTAGCACTAGGTTGGAGGCTGAACATTTTTTATATCTTACTAGCTGAAGTACCCACCGTTGCTGGCTTATTAAGTTGTTAAATTATCATTGAGTTGGATGTACCTGTCAACATTTTAAAAATAATTAGCAGCTTAGCAGCTTTTCCACCAAACCCATGAGGTAGCTGCCCTGTGTCATTTTTATTTTTATATTAAATATCATCCAAATCCATCCAGTGGAAGGCCCAGAACAGGCTCCCTAGGTCAAAGTTCTGCCCAGTGTACACCAACAGGAGGTCCGACTGGGACCCTAACCATCCTTAAAGCTGGCCAGGATCCAACTGGACCATCTAGTGTTGCTTTTACCCCAATTGGTGGAGGGGTGTTGAAGATATCCATCAACAAAGAAAACTTTTTCTATGCATGTAGATTTGTTTGTATTATATCACATTGTCCAGGTTGAGTCACAGGAGAGCTTACTACAAGATAGTGCCACTCATTGCAAGTTTTAAACTTGTTCCTGAAATGTGTCCATTGCTTGGCCACCACTGTTTAGTAAACCACCTCTATATCAATCGTCATTGAACTGCAATTCCAGTTGTTACTGCTTCTTAGTAAGAAGCACAATTTAGTTGGATTGATAGAGCATAGAACAAGTATAGTACCTTGGGTTATGATATAATCAAGTGACAAAACTGGATGACAGTGTTGTCAGATCTTTAATTCAAATAGTGACATAATATAACTTACATACATATTTCATTTTAATAGAAAAACAGGATGTCACTTTTCACTAAAGTAACTATGACTGTAAAAAAAATTGCAATTGTCCCTCTCTTTAACATGGATATGTGGCAGAACATAGCAGTACACTGGGGTATATTAGAACATTCCACCATGTAGTATCATATAGTATAATGTAAGTATGATCAAGTAAGTAGGAGCACACCACAAACAATAGATGGCATACTAAAGAGAGCACAGTATAAGATGCATAAGATGTAATTTAGCTACAGATATTCCCCCCTACCGGCTGCCCTTCCCAGGCCTGTTCTGCTATTGGCAGTTACCTCCCTGCCCTGAACTTTGCTTTGACCATAAAAATTAAGCAACTTGATGTGGGTGGGGATTCTAGTATGGCCCCGTCTTAGCATTGCTCCATTTCCGGCTCTTTAATCCTTCACCATCTATTACCCTTTGGTGGAGTCACGGTTCAGGAAATGGATCCTTCGGTTTGCCCAGATTTTCACTACTCCAGTAAGGCGCAAAGTCTAGCGGGGAGACAATATTTGCCAGGTTTGGCCTTTGCTGCATCTATCCCGCAGGTCGCTGCCTCTACTAGGAGTACCAGGTGAAATTCCTTAGGAGAACATGCAAAGATGGTCAGCAATGGCAGACAACACAAGGAGAACAATAGTGGGGATCGGCAGGTACCACTGGAGAGATGGTAGCAAGTACACTATGAAGTGCTAGTTCTGCAGTAAACAAGTTACCACTGGAAAGGCGGTGAAGTACACAGTAAAGTGTCAGCTCTGCGCACAAGAGGTTACCACTGGGATAGTGGCAAGTACACTGTGGAGTGTCTGTTTTGCAATCAGCAAGTTACCACTAAAATGATGGTTAAGAACTCAGTAGAGTGTCAGCTCTGCGGACAACAGATACCACCGGATAGGCAGCGAGTGCACTATGGAGTGTCAGCTCTGTAGTCAGCAGGTGAAGAGGAGCCACATCTAGCACCTAAGAGGTAACTAAAAGAACAGACACCAAACATCAGTAGGAAGTGCCTTTTAAACTTTGGGGCCAAAACCCTTAGCCAATGGGAATGGATTGTTGTTGTGATGCGTAAGCAGCACATTGAACGATATTCAGGACTTTTGCTCATATTTGCCATGTGCTCGTGACTTTGTCCACTCCACCAGTAAACAGAACCTACACTGTGTGCACCAACGCCTTGTCACTATACCCCAAGGCGACATAACATATACCAAGTTTGAGGGGTGGCTGTAAATTGGCTGCTGCCCCACTAGGTCACCCACACCTGGTCCTAGGATTCCTTCTATTTGAACAGAGTTTAGATCTGAGTCTGCGACTCACATCATTCGTTTTGCCCTTTCAGGCTCCCCGACGGGGGATTTATTTGGCACTGCTGATCCCAATCCTAGCTAGAACAGATAGACAGTGACTATGTAAATAGAAGTGTGCAAAATTCCTACCAATGCCCAGATCTCCAAGCCCTTATATTTCACCACTGCACCCTCAGCCTAGTACAGCAGAATGCTAATCCTCTCCACAAGTTACTTAATTGAAGCAGTTATATAGAATATTTAGTGGTGCTGCTGCAAAACTGAAACCAAATGAGAGGGCACCAAGGAGCTGGCTGTGTTCCAGATGTCTTCCTGGCTATGTGGAATTTAATATTTCTGACTAAAGAAAAAGATGAAGAGCCATAATCTAGGCTGGTGGCTACCTACAGACCTATTAAACTTCTCAATATTGATTGTAAAATTCTAGCAAAATATAAGGCTACAAGACTTCCTGACCTGCAGATGGGACACCAGCTGGTTTTTGTGGGGGGTCAACATTTGATAAAAAGTATAAGGACAGTAGTAGCGTCTACTATCATAGCCACTCAAACTGCAAATTCAAATGAGATGTTGCTTAGCCTTGACGCCAATAAGGCATTCAATGCAGTCTTATGTACGAATTAATAGAAAAATTTGACATGCAGGTCATGCCATGTGTTCATGAATGTCGTCACCACCCAACCACCCAACCTCAAGAGAACTCTAACATCCTGGTTGTAGTGAATCACTTTTCCAAGCAAATCCACTTCACAAACTTGAAGAAACTGCATTGACACTCCAACACTCCTAATCTTCACCAAGGAGGTCTACCAGCTGCCCATACTTCCTCTGTATAAAGTGCCCAACAGACGGGTTCCATTTGTGGTTTTGGAGGGCCTTCTCCAAGGGGCTGGGAATTTCACTCCACTTCTCATCTGGTACCAACCCCAGTCAAAAGGTAAGACAAGTAGTGTACAGGCTACAGCTACCACCTTCCTTTGTGATCCATCTGTTGTTCCAAATTTCCCGTCTGAAATCAATAGTGAGGGATTCATTTCATAGATGAGTGATGGTTCCTCCTCTTGCAGTGGAAGTAATGGTCCACCAAGAATGTCTTATTCAGTCGATCCTTGACTCTTGCAGATCTGGGAGAGGGGTAGATGTTACACTGGAAGGGTTTCAGTCTTGAAGACCACTCTTGGATTGAGTCAACCAATTTTCACGCACCTGCTCTGCTTGCCACATAATTCAGGCTGAATCCTGGCAAGCCTAAAGGGTTGCATCCGGAGTCTACTCCTAAAAGGGACGGGTCTCTGTGAGGGTTCAACACTAACTCCAAATGACAGCTGTCAGAAAACAGTTCAAAATGACAGCTACAAACAGTTTCTCTCAATTTCTGTAATTAGCAATCTGCTAAGAACAGTAATCAAGCTAGTCTCTTCAGCTGGATTATTACACAGCTTTCCTTACTCTACAATTAGCCCTTGAGTAAAAATATCAAGCCAATAAGAACATTTATCTAATCTGTTTGTAGCCTTTATAAAGTCCCTCAATTCTACCAAACCTTTACAGGAGCAAAGTTTTCTTTTGGATTAATCTGTTTGTGCTTTGACGAAGACTTGTTTTGTTGCACTGTACATCATGATTCTACCTTCTCCCATCCTTTGACCTTGGGTTCTCCCCCCACTATTCTACTTTCTCCAATGTCTTGACTTTGGCTTCTTCCATCACTTTTCTACCTTCTACAATCTTTTGACTTCAGCTTGTACCTAACTACCAGTCTTAATTGGACTAAACAGCTTTTCTGGACGTGGTGTGTCTCTGATTGCCACCCCAGCTAAGTGGTTCTATCCTGGGAGCTGCCAGTATCGTGATGGCTTACCATCATTTATTTTTGTAAGTGTAAGCATAAATGAGGAGAACTATTATTATATTGTTATTTATTTTTCCAGTTGATGTGTTATAAATTCTGCAGTTTTTTAGTTATTTATCACATAGTTAATTAATAGTTTGTGTATGGTATTTGATTAATAATGTATTATTTAATTTGAATTTACTTAATGTATCACCATTTTTATTGGGATCTACTATGTTTAGAATCTCATCAGACTTAGTAAAATGAGTTATTAGTCCCCATATTTCCAACCAAGTATATTTGATTTCTAAACTAATTTTGGTTTTAACACTGTTATATTTTTTGCTTGTTATATTTTTATTTATATCACTTATAAAAAGCTAATTATTGGATGAAAATCTATTAATATTACTAGGAAGTAACGTACTACTTGATCTGTTGATGCTAATTGTAATGCTTTACACATTCAAGGATGCAGCTAGTTTTTCTTTCTTTACAATTATTAGCTGTAAGGCCATATAATCTTGTACTTACTAAAACTTTGTTGCTTATCTTTTCCAGATTTTCACTTTTACATCTTGCACTAGTTAAAAAATACTTTCCAAAATGAACACACCACCTCACACTAAAAAATTAGATTCACTCAGTTATGAATCAATATATAAAACTACCTATATAGGGTACAGCACTTTTTTTGAAAAAGGTTAAGTGCTGCTCTGCTCTCTGCTACTACTGCCACCAGATAGGAAGTTCACGGCGTAGGACCATTAACAACTCTGCTGCGGTCTTTTGTAAAAAGCCTTAGTAGTAGAGAGCAGAGCAGATAAAGTTCATTGAAGCCTTTGAGGCTGCCCTCAGTGTCAGAGGAACGCCACACTTTAGCTAAGTTCAACTCTCTTTATTACCATATCATGGTTAACTTCCCCAAAACTATATTTTAAAAATTTGTTAAAATGTCTAGAAATCTATAGAATCTGTTTAAATAGTCCATTCTGCAACATATTGATATATTTCCAGAGCATTTCAGTATTAGAAATTAAGAATACTTTATCATCTTACTTCCTGAAAATGGAAAGTACTTAATGACCTGATCTTCTGAAAATACTTGCTTATGCAAACCCTGTTCCTGTCTATTTCTCTGTACATGCACCACTGTTCATAGATATCAACAACAGCACAGTACAATCTGTTGACCACATCCTCAAGTACAATGATGGAGTATGGAGAAGACAGAGAAGATAGGCTAGGCAGTATTAAACAAAAACTTTTGGATACTTTTTTGTTTCTGACTCTGACATAGTTGACCCATATTTTATTCATCAAGAACATTCATACAGAACATCAAACTTATGTGACTTTAAAAATATGTAAGGCCAAGTATCCACTGGTGTTTCATTTGTGTTTAAAATGCATGTTCAAACACAAGTGAAACCACATAGTAAACGCAAACACATTTGGCAAGCAATTGATAACTAGTGCTTTTACTTGCATTTAGAAGGTCATTGGAGGTCTCAATAAGTTTAATTTGCATTAAACACATTGAGCAGGGCAACACATACTTGTAAAATCACAGCACAATGCACCTGTATACAAGTAAAAATTTTAGTGGGTATGCTGTCATTGGAAACAACAGGTTTTATTGTCAGACCCATTTACAAGTCTTGAGCTAGCATTAAAAATATTAGTAAACACGTATAATTTAATGCCAGTGGGCATGAGATCTGTTTGACGTATGAAACTAACAATGTTTCTAAAAAAAGAAGTACCTAAACAGCTGAAAGATTACTGAGCATATGAAATTATAAACAGAGTACACTATGAAATCCATTGTAAGTAAAATTGAGACTTACCACGAATGAACTTCCACAAGTTGAACTGTCATTGATTGAAAAAACAAATGTCAGGAATGGGACAGGGCCCGTTAAATCAATGTGTCCTTGGCAACCAGGATTAGAAAAAATATCATTCATAAAAAGCTCAGATTCATTATAACCAGCAAAGTACACTGGGCACAGGTAAACGTAGAGTTGAATATCCTGTGGCCCACATTCCACTAATATGTCATTATATTCTGCAAGAAAAAAATAAGCATTCATAAATGTTAGTAATACATTTTCAATAATACACATTGGAATAAGCCACAAAGCATAGCAAACGTTTTGTATATATTCTGAATATATTAAATTTTTTACAACATTAATTGAACAGTAGCTTTAACACCCTCCATATTGTGAAAATGAGGGAATAAATGATTAGCTTTACAAATTAATCACTGTTGACCACAGCATACATATGCAGCAAGGACAGTTCTACAAAACATTTTGTGTAGCAATAATGACAGCCAGTGCTAAAATCTGTTGCAACCTATAGCAGCCAAATATTGTGCTTTAATTTTTTAAACTGGGCAAGACAAATCACAGAATCCAACTGTTCATTATGATACATTTCTAACAAAAAAGTATGTTATTTTGTTTTTAAAGAAAAAAACAATTTACTGCACACTGGGCAATATTTGGCATATCTATATCTTGTAATTTAATCTGCATACACCTTTATTTAATAAACCTAAATCAGTGTTTACTCATCAAATATATGAATGCAAACTTGTTTCATTCATTGTGAAAATGGTTGAAGTTATTATTATTATTATTATTATTATTATTATTATTATTATTATTAATTTTTATTTATAGGGCGCCACTAGGTATCCGTAGCGCCGTACAGGGACAAACAAAGTTACAATACAAAGGTGAGACAGCACGATACAGTAAACAAAATGCACAGTAACTCCGAGATCTCAAAGCACAGCTAGAGGGGCGGGGGAGGGGAGAGGGGAAGGTCCCGCATACGGCGGAGCCCAAGAGGACACGGAGGGCAGGGAAACCCCCAGAGTGGAGAGGAGGGAGCAAGAGGGAACGGGGAGGAGGAGGGCAAGATAGCTGGAGAGCAGAGTTAAAAGTGGTAGACAGGAGGAGAAATGACCCTGCTCAAAGGAGCGTACAATCTAAGGGGTGGGGTATACAGACAGAGAGATACAAGGGAGGGAGAGAAGGAGGATAAGGGAAGGGGAGTGAAGGGGAAGAGGCAGAAGATCAGGTAGGGAGTTAAGTGGGAGACTGGAAGGCTTTAAGAAAAAGGTGGGTTTTTAGAGCCCGTTTGAAACTGGACAGATTAGGGCAGGTTCTGATAGAGGGAGGGAGCTTGTTTCAGTGGAGGGGGGCAGCGCGGGCGAAGTCTTGGATACGCGCATGGGAGGAGGTGATCAGGGGAGAAGAGAGGCGACGGTCATTGGCTGAACGGAGAGGGCGGGAAGGAGCATGGATAGAGAGGAGGGTGGAGATGTAGGGTGCAGTGGAGTTGGCGAGGGCCTTGTATGTAAGAGTGAGAAGCTTGAAGAGAATTCTGTAGGGGAAGGGGAGCCAGTGAAGAGATAGGTAGAGGAGGGAGACAGACGCGGAGCGGCGAGAAAGGAAGATAAGCCTAACGGCTGCGTTAAGAACAGATCGAAGGGGAGCGAGATGAGATTGGGGCAGGCCAGTAAGGAGGAGGTTGCAGTAGTCCAAGCGGGAGATGATCAGAGACTGAATAAGACACTTGGTGGCATCTTGGGAGAGGAAGGGCCGGATGCGAGCGATGTTACGCAGCTGGAAGCGGCAGGATTTCGCAAGAGAGAGAATGTGGGGGCCGAAGGAGAGAGAGGAGTCGAGGATGACACCGAGGCAGTGAAGTTGGGGACAGGGGAGATAGAGGTGTTGTCGACAGTGATAGCGAGGTCAGCAGGGGGCGAGGCATGAGAGGGAGGAAAGACTATGAGTTCTGTTTTGGCGAGGTTGAGTTTGAGGAATCGAGAGGACATCCAGGAGGAGAGGCAGGCAGACACCCTAGAGAGGAGGGAGGGAGAGAGATCAGGAGAGGAGAGGTAAAGTTGAGTGTCGTCAGCGTAGAGGTGGTAGTTGAGGCCATAGGAGCTGATGAGTTCACCCAGGGAAGAGGTGTATAGAGAGAAGAGTAAGGGTCCCAGGACGGAGCCCTGAGGGACCCCGACTGGAAGGGAGGACGGGGGGGAGAGAGAACCAGATGTGGTGACGGAGAAGGATCGGTCAGCAAGGTACGAGGTGAACCAGGACAAGACAGGGCCAGAGAGGCCAAAGGACTGAAGGGTGTGGAGGAGGAGGGGGTGGTCGACGGTGTCGAAGGCTGCAGACAGATCAAGGAGGATGAGAAGGGAGAAGTGGCCCCTGGCTTTAGCAGAGAGGAGATCGTTGGTGACTTTAGCTAGGGCCGTTTCAGTGGAGTGAAGGGGGCGGAAACCAGACTGGAGGGGATCAAGGAGGGAGTGTTCAGAAAGGTAGGAGGAAAGATGGCTGCAGACGAGCCTCTCGAGGATTTTGGAGGCAAAGGGGAGAAGTGAAATGGGGCGATAGAGGGAGAAGTAGGGTCAAGATTAGGTTTCTTAAGGATGGGGGATACGAGAGCATGTTTGAAGGAGGAGGGGAAGATGCCGGTGGAGAGGGAAAGATTGAAGAGGTGAGCGAGGTGGGAGCAGGTGGTGGGGGAAAGGGAGCGAAGAAGGTGGGAGGGGATGGGATCCAGGGGACAGGTAGATGAGGGGGAGGATGAAATAAGAGAGTGGACTTCCTCGCCGGTGGTGGGGCGGAAGGAGTGGAAGGGAAGGTGGCTAGGGGGGGAAGTACGGAAAAGAGGGGGGATGGATGAGAGAGTGGAGGAGGAGATATCAAGTCGGATGGCCTCAATTTTGGAGGAGAAAAAGGAGGCGAAGTCGGAGGCAGTCAGGGAGGAGGGGGTGGGAGGAGGGGGTGGGGCCAGAAGAGTGCTGAATGTGGCGAAGAGGCGGCGGGGGTTAGAGGATTGGGAAGAGATGAGGGATTTAAAGAAAGATTGTTTAGCAAGAGAGAGGGCAGAGCTGTATGATGAAAGGATGAATTTAAAGTGGAGGAAGTCCGCTACGGAGCGGGATTTTCTCCAGTGGCGTTCAGCGGTACGGGAGCATTTTTGGAGGAAGCGGGTAAATTTGGAGTGCCAGGGTTGGGGTTTGGAACAGCGAGGGTGGACGAAGAGGGCAGGGGCGACTGCATCCAGAGGAGAGGTGAGGGTGAGATTGTAGAGGGAGACCACCTGGTTGGGGCAGGCCAGGGAGGAAAGGGGAGAAAGGAGGGTATCGAGAGAGGAGGACAGAGAGGCCGGGTTAAGAGCGTCAAGGTTGCGTATGGTTAAAATAATTGTCTTAAGTTTTCAAGGACTTAAAATATTTATATTTAATTGATAGGATAGATAAAAAGTGCTTTCCATCCCAAGTGAATAAAAAAAATTACATTAGTGTGACGTGTGAAACCGGAGGTGTTCATTAGCTATATCTTAGAAAATACTATTTTATAATATTTTGCTATTATAATATAAGGTCAGTAAACATGGATGCATGACCCAAAAGTTGTAACAGCAGACTGTTTTATTGTGTCATTGTTTTATATGACTCAATAACTTATTGCGTCATATCAAGTCAAAACAATGCATGAAAACATAAATACTCATATGTGATTTAAATAGACTATGGCACAAAACACTTGTGCCATAGCACCTTTAATAAAAATTATAAGCAAGATTTTTATGAAAAAAATGATAATCACATGATCTAATGTTATATATTTTAATCAAAGTATGTGGATTATACCCATTACATACACTTTACATGCAATAACAATTAAAATCTATTAATCTATATAGCTCATCCTCAGAAAAGAAGAAAAAGAAAAAGAAAAAGAAGAATAATAATTGTAGCAAAATAAAGCAAAGAAAAAACATCCTAATTTTATTTATTTTTTTAAAAAAATAGTTTTTTCATTTAAAAGTAGATGAAATTCCAGAAACCCAGTCTTTTTGGCTCCTTAATAGGAATTCTATGCCAATATTCCAATACAAAAAATCTCTTCAATTGTGCTGCAAAAAAAGTAATCTGGTTCATTGGGGTCTCTTACTCCTCCAACATTAAAAGAGTGGTTTGCCAGGAGAGAGTTTTTCCGGAGAGTGGATGACATTATCTTCTCTGATTTGAAGTCTATTGTGCCATAAGTCTATGGGGCAGTTGGTTAGATTTTACTGACTCTATGCAATATAATTCCATATAATCCACTCCATCCTTGTGGGCAGCACAGTGGCTATGGGGTTAGCACTTCTGCCTTACAGCACTGGGGTCATGAGTTCAATTCCTGACCATGGTCTTATCTGTGAGGAATTTGCATGTTCTCCCCCTGTTTGCGTGATTTTCCTCCGGGTGCTTCGGTTTTCTCCCACACTCCAAAAACAAGCGGGTAGGTTAACTGACTGCTAACAAATTGACCCTAGTAGTCTGTCTGTCTCTGTGTGTGTCTGTATGTCTCTGTGTGTGTGTGTATTAAGGAATTTAGACTGTAAGTTTCAATGGGGCAGGGACTGATGTGAGTGAGTTCTTTGTACAGCGTTGCAGAATTAGTGGTGCTACATATATAAAAATGGTAATAATAATAATAATCCTCAAGTTGGTTGAACATAGTCGATATCCCTGACTACCTACACTATGTCTCTTGGTTGACCTCAACAGACCCTAGGTTAACATTCATGGCATTTTCCTATGCTTCCTTTACTCTACTCAACTTACCCACCATTTTTATCTATTTATTTTTTTTATTTCCTCCCCCATTTGTTTTTATATTTGTGTTATACTGTTCTTCGCTCTCAAGTGGAAGATACTCTGTGATTCCAATGTACATTTTTTTCTTTCTTAATTGTTAAAGATGCTGCCAGCAACTCAAGTTAAATTTGTATAAATCACTGAACACTTGATTAGATTTTGTTATGTCCTACTTCAAAATGTTACAAGTGTGAAGTCTTACCAATACATCCTGTAGCTTTGTCCTGCTTTTATTCATTTACCGCTTTGGCAATTTTGTGTCAATTGCGCTTGTACAGTATCGGTTTACTTTCTTCAATAAAAAGTTATTTTACAAAAAAAAAGTAGACAATGCCCATTGCTTTGTAGCAAAAATGTTGTAAAAAACAAAAATTTGGAATGGACACATTAAATAAATACAAATCGTTATCCTCATTTAAACCTTTTGGGCTAAGTGTCAATAATGTATGAATTCAATACCCTTTTCTTTTCTTTTTTCATAATTTTCTGCAATCAACATCTAGTGTTAATGTGGGGATGTTTTCAATAATTTTAAAGTGTATTTGAGAAATACAATTGTTGCCTGTATTAAATCATAGGGAATGTGTAGCATTTATTTTTCACAATTTATGGTAGATTTATGTTTTAGAGATTTTGTCCTTCATTGGTTGTATGGATATTAAAATTCAAAAACAGATATTTTGTGAAGTAATCTGCAAATAAAGTAAAATTACATTTCACTGTTTGCCTATTCTAGGATAATATTCTGTATATGGGGACCTTTTAAGACTTTGTACATTGTGCACAGGTTAAGCATGGAAATGTACCTTTTAACCACTATGAAAAAAGGAACAGTGGTTCCAATCTCTCAACCACTAGATCTACTAAATAGATGAATTCATGAGATTTATTTGTTGTTTCTAATAAAACACCATGGGTAGTTTGAATTCAGACACAGGGGGGCTGATTCATTAATGAAGTAAGGCAAAAAAATTAGTTTTCTCCTGGACAAATCATGTTACAAAGCAAGGGGTGCATATAAGTTTTTTAAATTACACAAGTTTCATGTAGCACACAAATATTTAATAGCTTTATTTTTACACTGAAATTTAAAGGTGATGTAGGACATGTCTTGCCCGAACTATAAATCTGTCACCACATTTTAAATTTATCTCCCCCTCCAATGCAACATGGTTTAGCCAAGTTGAAAAATTACAATTTATTTTTGCTTTACTTTCTTTAATGAATTAGGCCCAGGCTGTTTATGGCAATTCTGAAACCTCTGTAATAAAGAATGGTAGGCATGGATAAAAGGAATCATATCTGCGGATTTATGCATATGTGTTCTACCCGAACTCTGCTGGAACACAGTTTGTTTTCCATGCTCTCATAACTTTCAAGGATAACTCCAAATAAATGTATCCATCATAAAGGCTACTATATCTGTATTAAATTCCCATCTTCTTTAAATAAAAAATTAAGATCTAGGGAGGCTTTTTTTTAAATGGTGTATGACTGTACCTAAAGTAGAACAATTTATTCAAGTCTAGTTTATTCAAGATTAAGTAAACAGATCAATCAGAATAATATCTCCAGTTCAAACATTTCTTGAGTGTCCAGAGAATAGTATAGCATTCATGCCAGCTTTATGTACTATAATTTACAAGTTACCATATTCATATAGGAATGGAATTCATTGAGTGTTCATTTGTTGCCTCTATAATTGATATACTGATATACTAATGCCATACTAGGTAGTTTGTTTAGAACAAACAATGGGAATAAATTGATTTCTCTTATAAATATGCTACATAGCATTTATGTATTTAGAGGCAAGATTAAAACCCATCACAGTCCCTTTGAGCTGAACTTAAAATGTTTCTTGGATTAATAATTATTAATTATTCTACAGAATAAAAATCAAGGAGAAATAATTATTGTGCAAAAGAAAATGTAGTATCCCATATGCAGAAAATGCATAAGATATAAAAAAAAATCCATAACTTGTTTATTTATGAAACACTAAATACTGCTTTAGATTTGAAAACATAAAACAAACACATTGTGATAGTGTTTAACGTACAAAATATATTTTGCCTTTAAGTTAATTTACTTTCCAAAGTACAATGTTGCTCATTATGCCATTTAAGTCAAATATATGTTTTGTTGTGCATTCTTTTATTTACACTAAACATATTACTTATAGCTACCTCTACAATTAGAGTATTTATTTTGTCTCAGGACTTTTAAAGTGCAAAATTTTAGCCTTCTGCTTTTGAATTTCAAGGTCATAACAATGCTTTTTTTTGCTTGATAGCAGATATGAGTCACGATACATACTATACACTTTGAAATATTGTGTTGCATAAAACAGGTAAATACAAATTTCATGTACTACGGTTGGTGCTCACATTACTAACAATTGTATTTTATTCACTCCTACAATGCAATTTATGCCATTTTACTAGAGAAAACTTACATGTGTAACATTTTTTTCCCATAAAATTGATTGCAAATGTCTATTACAAAAAAAGAGAACAATGTTGTCAACTATTCCCATGCCTAACTTTTTATTGGTTGTGGGGCATTCAACTCTGACAATGCCTATTTTTATGTTATAGGGATGTGAGAAACAGTATCCATTTTTGTCTACCCAATCAGATATTACATTGGATTTTTCATGACAAACAGGGATTTGATTTGGTAGCATGTTGAAAAAAATACATTCTTTGTCTATGGGTTTTGTCAAGGGAAAATTTGCAATAATAAGAAAAAAATACACTTTTCCATGATTCTCCATTTAGATAATTAGTGCATTCCTAGACATTTTTACCAATATTTAATTGTACTGTAGTTTGTACAAGGTGCAACACAGTCATAATACCCAGGAAAAAAGATGTACGTTTTAGTTTTATTATTTTTTTCTCTTGAAGCTATTTTGCAGCTAGACACACACGCAAAACATCTGTGTATTCAAATCCTTAGGGGTATATTTACTAAACTGTGGGTTTAAAAAAGGAGATGTTGCCTATAGCAACCAATCAAATTAAAGCTGTCATTTTGTAGCATGTACTAAATAAATGATAGCTAGAATCTGATTGGTTGTTATAGGCAACATCTCCTCTTTTTCAAACCCACAGTTTAGTAAATATACCCTTTAGTCTAGGAGTAAGTGTGGATAGGGATGGGAATTGGCAAACAAAAATTAGGGTGACAGTGCTTTTTATTTGCAGCTTTGCAGCCATATGTATACTGAGCAACATACATGTATTTTTGCATGATGATGTGAAGCTCTGACATAGCTGTATCAGGCTGGAGTAAGTCCTAATTATGTCAGAATGATGACACACGGTTTTCATTGCAACCCCCCTGTGTAAAAACATTTTCTGTATTGGATACATAATGTTTGTATTGCATATCGCTATATATACAATGATTAGGTGATTGAGAATTGAATAAACTTGTTACCAGGAACATCATTATAAATAGAGATTATCATTGACATCCTGGCTCCTGCAACAGTGTACCAACTGAGGTCTGCATCAAACAAAGAGCCTCCATCCTACCATGGTAAACATAGGGATAGGCACACATTTAGATGGTCAAATTAATTGATATAACATGAAAGCCCATATTCTATCTAGATTAGCACTTCAAAAACATTATATATTATATAACCAGTTAGCATTAGGTAAAAATAATGTTATCTGGAAAGAGGACACCATAATGCACTCTGGGAAGAGGACAACAGAGCTAGATGGACAACATTAAATAAAAAATAGCTGAAACTCAACAAAATGTAATTAAATAAGTTCCTGCAACAGTTAGTTCAGCTTAGAGCAGTGTTGGCTAACATGTGACACTCCAGGTGTTGGGAAACTACAAGCCCCAGCATGCTTTGCCAATATATAGCAGCTTATTGCTGGAAGGGTATGCTGGGACTTGTAGTTTCACAACACCTGGAGTGTCACAGGTTAGCCAACACTGGCTTGGAGCTTCGTCATGTGTTCTGTAAAATATTATTTTATTGTTGAATAATTTAGAAGTGGTTGCTTGGTGACAAATGCAGTATGCAGTTGTTGTTGGCAAAAAACATTACCCGTACTTAAAGCAAAAATTATAGTCTGGACGGCCGCTTGAGAAAAAATATATATAATGAAAAAAATTGCCTGTTTTCCTCATCCATGTGATCAATTTCTTAATTTCTGCTCTTTTTTTGTAGAAGATATAGTTAATGTTATGAGCGGTTAGTGTTTCTAACTTAAAGGGTTTCTTCACCCTCCTAAATTGTAGTCATCTGCTTGCAACTTAATAGTTGATTGCAGTGCCTATTATTATGTTGGTCAGTCCAGAATTTCCAGTAGTAATCAATATGACTAGTAAGCTAGTCACACTCAAGATGATTATGCTATTCAGCCTTAATGCCAAGAAACACAATCATTCAAATTTGGTCCACATGTGGTTAATCAATATATCACTGGTATAAATATTTAGCAGCAAAAAAAAAAATCACTGTAATGTGATAGATCACAATTTCATTTACCCAATTTTAATGATGCAATCACAACCCTACTATGGTACTGCTCTACATTTTGTCTAATTAGCTGTTTTTAAGAGAGAATATTAGAAGTCTAGAACTACGAATATCAAATGTGATTTTCATACCAACCAACTAATTTACATAGTACAGTACTGTTCTAATACATAAATTACTTACAATAAAGAAAGTTTAATTTATATTACCATACCTGGTGCTCTAAAAGTATTATTGCAGTCATTTAAGTTAAGGCATTGATGTCCATGAATAAGATAAAAGACCACAGTATAAACAAAGGTCTGTCGTAATCCTTTTTTAGATGAGAAGGCCTGGAAAGAAATCATGAATAATAATTGTTGTTTAGCATTATCAAATGTACAAAAGATTTATTTGAATGCTACTTTACAAATTTATATTTTTTTAAAAACAAATCTCTGCCATACATTCAACAAATGCAAACATTCATTAGGAAATTATCTCCAGATTGTTAAATAGGTGGACACAGCTCTGTGTAGACAGAAATCAATTGACTTCATCACTCAACTATGTCTGTTTCATGTTTTTTATTTTTTTCTCTTTTGTTACATAAAAGTTCTAAACCACTGATGTAAAACCGGCAGCCCACAGACTGCAAGAACCTGGCAAACCATTTTTTGTACCCCATGGGAAAACAGACAGATACACAGGGACACAGGACATTGGGGCAGAAATACTACTGTAGTATTTCTGTCTCTTCATCTTGGGTATGCCTGTATCTGTCCTGTGGCTTTGGGGGTTCACAAATGCAGCCACAATTGACCAATCCATATCTCAGTGAGGTCAGTGTGGCAGCGAATCAGAATGAATGAACTGCACTCTAATACTTTGCCAAACTGACACAGTGCTGCTCAGAGTTTAGCTTTGCGAGTGAATGTGTTACTACAAGAGAATGAGGCAAATGTGTTAGAGATGAGTGGGGGTGTTACTACAGAGGCAGAGACGGATTTAGACCTCATGGGGCCCTAGGCAAGGAACTGGTTTGGGGCCCCCTCCCTCAAAAAATCCATAGCACTATAGTTTTTAGCATAACATATACCCCTATTCAGGGGCCTATTCAGACTTTAGCCCAGGGGGGCAAGCAAATAGCACTGGCCCATAAGTAGCGGCCCATTTTTAAAGGTTGGTCTCACCTCCGGCCCTGGGAGGGCCCTAGGCAATTGCCTAGGTTGCCTAGTGATAAATCCGGCCCTGTACAGAGGTGTGGGAATGTATTACTACAGAGATAAGACAACATTTTATAATGATTGGGGGTGTTCACATAACCCTCCCTCTCCCCTCATATGACTGAAAAAGCTAATTTATATACATTATTAGTGGCTGAAACAGCACAAACATTGTGCTCAAGCACCCAGAGAGCTAGCTCCTATGATGAAGGGTAATGTATTACAGGGGAGGGGAACTACAGAGATGAAAATATGATATTGAAGGGTGGGTGGGGAGAATGTTTTACAGGATAGGGACAGGTATGAAACATGTAATTACATAGGTTTGGGGATAGGAGACATGTGTTACTACAGTGTTGGGGGAGTTGTGTTACAGGAGAGGGATGGGTGGAAAAATATGTTATTACAGAGGGGTGAGAGGAATGTGTTACTACAGAGGTGAGAGTGGAATGTGCTTCTATAGAGGTGAGAGGGAATGTGTTACTATTAAGGTGAGGTAAAAATGTGTTACAGAGAAGGGGTGGGGGTAAAAAATGTGTTACAGAGGTGAGAAAGGCCAACTGAGTTACAGGGAAGGGGCATGGCTTGTTCCCTATTTTCAGTTTGGTTCATTTTCAGTCATACTACAGTATAGCCCTTATTCCATATTTCTGAGTTGGCTGAAACTATTTAACATGTCTTCTGCTCCAAATGTTAGATTTTACATGACCATCTCCCAGGGTATATTTATATGTATTTATTTTCATCTTTCTGTAATAGTAAAAAAGCCAATTTAAGTTGGTGTCTTCTGCAAAGTCCTGGGAATGGAGTGGTGTGTCCTTCCAGTGGCGGAACTACCATTGTTGCGGCAGGTGCCGTGTTCCGGGGCCCATGGAGATAATGGGGACAACAGCATGGCAGATGGTTGGGGCCCCACTTCCCTTTTCCCCACCTCCCTGCATCGGGGCCCACAGCTCACTAGTTCCGCCTCTGTGTCCTTGGATTATTATATCACACAGCTTTGGCTATAATTGTCATATGCTCTGAGTCCTGCTCACTTTCTATTTAGCGGTGTACAAGGTCATCCCTCTTTAACTGATATAATGAAACAGTACAAGCATTGGTTTGGAGTGGTGTGTACAAATTAATTTATGAGCAGGGGTGTCTGAGGTGGAGGGTTTCCAAAGTTGCCTAGAACTATCAGAGCTAACCCTGATATTTCTGAGATTTGAGTGGATAGGGAGGATTATAAAATAGCACTTTTTGTAGATAACCTTCTTGCTGTGGTCACTTATATGCTTATCTCAGTCCCAAATTTGGTTAAGGAATTTCAGAGATTTGGACTCCAACAAGTATTTGCTTTTCCCTCCCATATCAAGTACCTGGGACTGCTTCTTTCTAACGATCTGGCTCAATTGTTTGAGCTTAACTTTAGTCTGCTTATTACCAAGCTTCAGACTGACTTGATGGAGTGTTAAAACAAAAACTTCTCCCAGTTGGGGAGGATCAACATAATAAAAATGAACATCCTACTGAGAAATTTACACTTACTGCAGACTCTCCTAAATCAAATCACCAATATTTAACAACCTCTCATTCCCTCTGGGCTTTTAAGGTGTGGGTTCAGGCAGGGGTCACATGTGTTGGCCAGCTTGTCAGCTCTTAAGGTGTGTCTCCCTTTGGGTGTGTCAAAGCTAAATGTGAGCTGCCAAACTCATAAATGTGAGATACCTCCAAATTAAGCATTTTCTGGTTTCAGGACTACATCGCAACAACATTACAGGTGGTCTAACGGTATTTGAACTGAAGTGTTCTGCTACAAGCTGTCCTCCTTACTTACTCTATAATATCTTAAAGCTCCTTATAGAAAACATGTTTGGTTCCCTGCCTATGTTTACCACAGCCTGGGAATGAGACTTGGGAGAATTGGTTTGAGAATCTAATTGGTCAGACATCTTAACTACTACTCATTCCTGTTCCTCTAGCGCATATGTTGTAGAAACCCACTATATAGTTCTCACCAGATTGTGCAAGTGTCCAGCCCATGCGGAAAAATTCTATCGGTGGGGCCCTGACACCTGTTGGAGATGTCGCACTACTCTTGGCACCCCTTAACCTACCAGGTGGGATTGAAAGATACTCCATCCTTATTGAAACAAGACTATTACCATCTCTACCGAGATATTGGGTGACGTAGTACCTGAAACCCTGAATTTTGACGCCTCAACAAGACAATAGTTCCATTTACTCGTTTCAAAAAATCCATCTTGAAATACTTAATTTTAGCAGCCAAAACAGTGATACTGGTCCATTGGAGATCCTCCACCCACCTCCAATTGGGAACAGTTCTGGAGACTTCAATTTTATAGGGCAATGGATGAGTTGATGCTATCCAATGCCGATAAGTTTGATGAATCTTGCACCATATGGTGCACCTGGCTTGAATTCCAGGACTTGGAAAGGTTCACTTCATTGACTCCTTCCCACCTGTAGCAGCTCTCTGACTTCACTTTCTCTTTACTCATCCTAGTCCTAGACTGTGGTCTGCTTTGTTCATTCCGTTGACACCTGGTTATTCTAGGGAACACACCCTTCCCAGGTCCCATCTTTCCCCCCTTTTCCCTACCCTCGGATACCCTGGTGGTATCCTCTTTTTTTCTCCCATTTCTTTCTCTCTTCTTTCTTTGGTGTTGGTGGAATTTACTGTCTTGGCTATTTTTTTAGGCTGTGTAGCACTTGACCGGGGATGTACCACCTACACTGTCTATGTCTTTTGTTCCTTTGTTTTTGACGTGTCTTAAAAACTCAATAAAGAAATATTACATATAATTAAACAAGTATTTGGCATCCCCACAGTGCAGTGCTCAGACAGGAAGTTTAATCACTTCCTGTCTGAGAGAGGAAGTATAATCAGCTCCTGTCTGAGGAGCAAAAACACACAGCTAGGCTGAAGGACGGCACCAGTGGTTAGAAATAAAGTTAAGTGAAACAAGCTATATGAATTAGGCTACAATGAGACCTATGGGGGGAGGCTACAATGAGACCTATTGGGGGAAGGAGACGCTACAATGAGACCTATGGTGGGCAGGAGGAGAGGCTACAATGAGACCTATGTGGGGGCTGCAATGAGACCTATGGAGGGAGGCTACAATAAGACATATGATGGGGGCTACAATAAAACCTATAGGGGGGCTGCAATGAGACCTATAAGGGGGGGTCTGCAATGAGACCTGTAATGGGGGGCTGCATTGAGACCTGGAGAGGGGAGACCTACAATTAGACCTATAAAGGGGGGCTGCAATTAAACTTATGGGTGGAGTGCAATGAGACCTACAAGGGGGGGGCTGCAATGAGACCTATAGGGTGTGGGGCTGCAATGAGACCCTATTGTAGGTAGATCTGCAATGAAACCTATATGGGGGCTGCAATGAGAGCATTAGAAACACAATACTGCTTCAAACAGAAATTTGCACTGCATACTTCAACTGTATAGAGATACAGCTTATATAAAGCCCTTTATGTATATATACATTTTTTCTCTTTAGGGCATATTTAAAAAAATATATTTATCTAACACAAGATTGTCAAAAAACCCTCTGATCTATCCCAATATCTAATGCTATTGATAAATTATAGTTGCTGGCATTTCTGACTGTATCATGGGAATGGGGTAGGTCTGAGCTCTAGTAGACAGAGAGGGAGTAAAATATGTGTTGTATAAATAGTATAACTGCCCTACACAATAAATGTGCAATCTAATATATAAATGCTTAGTGGCGTCTGTCTGTCTGTGTGTGTGTGGAAAAAAAAAACAATTTGCAGCGCCACCTGCTGGGCAGAGTTATACACTGACCTACTAAATTCTTAGTGTGTGTGGGAAAAAAATTTCAAAAAGGGCTGAAATTTGGTAGGGCTCAAACTCATTTTCGTGAGGTAATTTTACCTCATGAACACACATGTGTAGAGGCATGCGTTAGTGTGTGTGTGTGGAAAAAACTATTTTCTCAGAAAGGGCTCATCCAATTGACCTGAAATTTGGTATACTGACATTATTTGACAAAAAAATTAGAATAGTCAAGTCAGTTAACTTCCATCATCTCCCCCTCCCCCCGTGGGAGGGGTAGTAAAGGCTAAATTTACGAGTTGAGGGGTCAAACTCATTTTCGTGAGGTAATTTTACCTCATGAACACACATTAAAAAGGCCGCTTGCGTCGGGAACTAACGCTCTTCCCCTGAGGAGGCCTGGGCTAGGTCCAAATGCATTACAAGAACCTTTTTAAGACCTTAAGTAGCTTGATTTGACTAGAATGCATGAGTATCATGCACGGGTTAACTTGTATATTTATATTGTGCTAACACACCTGTAGAATATAAAATGGAAATATATATGAGAACCTTTTTGGTATGTACAGCTGTTAGAGTAATTGTGTGTCATGTCACCCTTTGATTTGTAGTAAAGAATCCAGCTTCATGATTTTTACCTTAGTATGCTCCTCTTTCTGTTATCAGAACAATGTTTTAAAATAAAGGGCTGGCTGGGCTGGTTCATAGTGGTAGATATTTTTTTGTAGTGACCATGGGACTCTAACCAATGTAATAGGGTGCTCATGTTTTCATTCTCTGCATAGCTAGATGGGCCTTAGGGGCATATTCAATTAGGGTTTCGGTTCACGGTAACGCATGTTACCGCGGAAAGTGTGCGTTATTGCCGGTATTACGGTACCGCAATAACGCGGATTTTCGTACGCAACCCTATGGGCTGCGAATGAAAATCTACATTATTGCGGTAACATGGATTAAGTTCACGGCCCATTCCGGCGCGATCCCGCGGACCAGAATTGTAATTGAATATGCCCCTTTGAGTCTGTTACAAATAATTCAGCTTTGTGAAACCCTATAAAACAGTAGGTGGCAACATGACATTTTTCATTGTCCTAACAAGTGGCCATTGGTCCTAAAATCAGGACTTAATTTACCTTTACCTTTATGAAAGGTATCAGTTTACATTGAGACCAGAGCACCCACATAAAGTGAACAGATCATTAGACAGTAGGTTAATCTATGAGTGACTAATCAAGCTTGTGAGAAGACCAGAAGACCAGTGTCTGATCCTGGATTATCCTGTGACAACAAAATCACTAGAAAGAGGTGCAGAGATCAGAGATTATCGTTGTCCTATTTGAGATCCACTTGTTGCTCACCCTGCTTTAGAAACACACATTTATTCTATCAATATATTTAAATACATGGCCACAAGATCTTGCTCTGCACAATGGTCCTAATTTAGAGTTAAGATCAAATCCACCTAAAGGGTGAGTATTTGCACCAGCTATAGGGATGGGACTGCAATGAGAGAGACATGGAGGGAACAATGAGAGAGATGGACTAGAATGACAGAGACATGGATGGGGAAGCATTGGGCAAGACATGGAGGGGGAAATAAGAGAGAGGTGGAGGGTGTAGCAATGAGAGAGGCACAGAGGAGGCTGGAATGATAGAAATACAGAGGAGGCTTCAATGAGAGAGACATGGAGGGAGCAGCAATGAGCGAGGCATGGAAGAGGCAGTAATAAGAGAGGCACGGAGAGGGCTGCAATGAGAGTGGCACAGAGAGGGCTTCAATAAAAGAGGCACAGAGTGGGCTGCATTGAGAGTGACATGGAAGAGGCTGCAATAGGAGATGCATGGAGGGGGCAAAGAGAGAGACATGGAGGGGGCAGCAATGAGAGAGACATGGAGGGGGCAGCAATGAGAGAAGTATGGAAATGCAGCGATGAGAGAGACACAGAGGGGGCAGCAATGAGAGAAGCATGAAGGTGCAGCAATGAGTGAGGCACGGAGGGGGCTTCAATGAAAGAGACAATGAAGGGGAATGAGAGACATGGAGGGTAGAATGAGATATATATGAGTGTAACAATAACAGATTGTTTTATCTCTTGTGAATGATGACACTATGTCCTTACTTTTAGAACTACGTGCCCTGGTTCCCCAAAGCCTTAATACAACTATGCTCGAAACAGGAAACAGGAATTATCCCACTAAAGGACATGTGGGCTGCCTTAGCCTCAGCTGCTACATTTGAATTCCTTTCCATTATAGCTACATGCTACAATGTTATATTTTATCTGTGAGACACTTTTTTATTGCAAACAACAGAAAACAAAAAGCAATGAACCCATCTAGTCTAACCAAGTACATAAATGCTTACTTTAAGAACTAAGTTATTGTTTGTTTTTTGAATTGATTGCTTAAAGACATATTTGGGGCTAAAAATACAGAATAATTAAATTGTGGGCATGTTTAGTACAATATGACATGCCATAGGTTTTATTGGGCAATGAGGACATATACAATACCATTGAACTTGTAAATTGTACATTATTTCTATTGAATCAGCTTGCCTTTTGCCATATGTTCAGTGACCCTGAAACTCAAATTACTGTTTTAGTTATTTTTCTGCTGGTGATTGATCCATGGATCAACCAGACTATCAAGAAAGGAATACTTCTAACAATTCTCTTCTTTTAGAATCAGTACATGTCCACTTACTTTATCAATTCTACGTTTCTAATACATATATTTTCCAATTTTCATTTACTCTTTGCTTTTTCCATTAGTATTACCTGTTAAATTGTTGACTACTTAACATCAAGCAATGTCTAATTTTTTAGAGGGAGGTCATTACAGTGCCCCCCTTCACTGGAGTGACCTCCCTTGTTCCATCCGCCTCTCTCCTACTCTGTGCTCCTTCAAAGGTGCACTGAAAACCCACCTCTTCCTTAAAGCCTACCAACCATCCGCAAAACACCTTCATCTCCTACACTCGCTCTCTCCCTTGCCTCATCTGGCTCCCCTTGTGCCTGTTCTGTTTTCCCTCCCTTAGGATGTAAGCTCGTATGAGCATGGCCCTCTTTCCTCCTGTCTCCATACCTGTTCTTCTGCTCCGTGTTTATTGCTTTAACCTGCCTGGAGTTCCTGAAGTACTGGTATCTCTGTTTATTGTTTTGTACTGTTTCACCCTGTATAGTGTACTGTTTGTATGGTGTACGGCGCTGCGGAAATCTTGTGGCGCCTAACAAATAAAGGATAATAATAATAATAATAAAAGGGAGCCATGTAAATGTAATATGCTGCAATTTAGCACACATTTCAGGAGAAAATAAGTGAATCTTTAAGTCGGTAATACCATCACATTATGTACTAATCCTTCCCAGAAACAAGAAAGTAAAGAAAATGCTATGCCCTGCCATGTATCTCCAAGTGAATAAACAATTATATTTAATATTTTCTCCATGTGTACACTGTTATGAGTCAAAGCTCTGCAAACATGATTATATAATTTTGTTGTTATTCTTTTTTTTTCTAAATTATTAGAAATGTTGCTCTCTTCAATTCTTTTGGGAGCTAAAGAAATGTAATAAAGATATTGCTATAGATTAGTGCAATAAGATAGCAACCCTGTTGTAGCTATTGTTTAAATAATATAGGATAGTGTAAAATAAGCAGAAATATCACAATTAAGCCTTATCCATACGTTTTTAGAACTACAGGTGAAAAAGATGTTTTTCTACAAAATGCAAAATCCCATTATGTGATTCTCAAAAGCACAATACACTACCATATTCTGTTGCTAATGACATTAAATGAATCATCATGGCATAGATACTTTGCAAAGACATCTGGCATAATGTGCCATTGATCTTGCAATCAGACTTTAAAGAATTGATCCACAGATAGAGTAATTATAGTTTACAAAGCCAGTTTTACACATTTTCTTGTCAGCTGATTTTGGTTTATAACAGTACTGCAATTCCATACCACTTTTTATTCACCTAATAAAGAGTATTCCTTGTTACTGCTTGAATCTGAAGATGTCCTGATTATGGTTATTTATCTAAATTATTTTTTATAAATGACACCATATGGTATAATTAAATTGCATCTGTACAGTGCACAAAACAGAACATGCAATCATATGTATGCAAAGAAAGATATTGTGTATTTATTAAAGGTACTTTAAGGGCAAAAATGGGTAGAATTTACAACTAAACAATACATCATGTTTATAAAACGCTGCCAATTGTAAAATGTTGCAGAAATTGAAATGTTGCAGACTGTCATGTATGACCCTAAGTTTTCATGCTTAATTATATTTTTGCAATAACAGACTCCCTATTAAAGATATAACACTTTTTTGTGCTACTAAGATATCCTTAAACCATCAATTGATTACTAGGGACACAATGAGAAGCTTTGCAGTACCACTTATCATATTCTGTCAACTAACTGCAAATTTTACTACCTGATATTATTATCACATTCTTATTATAGCTTATTGTATATAATAAAGTGTTGATTGCAGTGCCATAAATCTGTCACATATTAGCTGTGAATCACTTTAACCTGTCCAGCAGTGATGTGCCCTTTTGTTGAAGTGATAAAGATATAAAAGATATATATATATATATCATCACCATCTATATATATAAAAATATACATAAAAACTACATAAAAAAACAAATGTTAGAAAGCACCACCCTTTTAGTATATGCAAAACTATGAAAAACTATAAATCATCATGAATAGCAAAAGTGTATAATAAGCAATGTAGTATTAAATTAAAATCTTTTTTAATTTTCACAAAGTGGTGTTAACTTACCATATCTGTAGAAAAAAAGAGAACTCTTCTCATCTTATCGACAGCCAATAGTGAGTTTAATTTTGCTGGTGCTGTATGCTTATACTGTCTACATATATATATATGCACTGGGTGTTTGCGGACATGCCTATGTGTACCTCATACTTGACAACTAATACTTATTGTACTGTTCAGTGCCATTGTTATCTGCAAGTAATTTATTTGGGAAATAGATATGTAAGACTCAAACGATTGTATAGTTTTACAATAAAAGTGACAAAGCACACAGTGGTATGAATTGTTGTAATAATTGCAAAGTGTACATATGCTTCCTGACCCTGTAACCTGAAACAGAGGGAGCTTTTAAACAGAAGGATTCCCCGCAATAAGACATAAAACAGACAGGATGTGAAAGATATCATTACATTTTGTTAGGGCAAAGTAAGGCGTTTCAGAAAATAATTTTACAAAAATAAAGTGCGTCAATCAGAATAAGTTTATTGTTTACTTTTAAAGATAATGTTTCATGAACATGTTTAGCTTTCTGTCTAGTGTTAATTAATATTGCATATTATGCATCACTGGTACTGGAAATTGGGGAAAAAAATGTAAAAGTTTTGCATAGTTTACTCACACCATCGAAATTGACCCATTATTATTGCAATAGCAGTTAAATTGTAGTGAATATAAAACACATTACAAATTAAATATAGTGTCATTTTCCGAGAAGAGTAACCTTTGAAAAGTAATTGATTTGTATTTGTCATACACACACTCACACGCGTACATGCACACACGCAAATAATATATATATATATATATATATATATATATATATATATATATATATATATCCTCTGGACCATTTGTTCACCTAAAATACTGCTTGTTGGAGCCAGGCTGTCCAAACCACTATATGCCAACCCTCGACTCAATAGAGGACTGTGAAAAAGATAAAATAATCAAAATGCACCTCCTTGTTTTCAACTCTCCACTTGACTTTCATGCACAATGTTTGACCTGATTATTGATCACTTCCTCCTGACAGTGTAAGAGTAGTGCAATAGTGAGAGCAAGGAGAGTGGAACATTTTTATCAAAACTGACTGCATACATGTATTTTAAGTTTTGCTAAGGTTTTTTTTGCTTCCTGATTTCAGTGCACTTTTCATGCCTTAGTTAACTCAGGAACAGAACATTAAAAAAGAGATAGTTGACTGCATTATTGTAGTACACTATTGCCTAAAATCCTAACTGTTAAAGATTTAAGAAAGCAGCATGTCCTATTTTTCATGAATTAACATATATTTAAATTTTAATGGAAAGTATTGGTAATGCGTAGAAAACATAATCAAAAATAATATAAGCTTATTTTTCTGATTTGTAAGCATTGGCTGCTAAGGGGACTGAGATTTGCCCTCTACGGGCAGCCAAAACTGCAACGGGCAAAAGTTTAATTTTGATTTATAAAAATATGTAAATATTAATTGGTAAAATATATTGTGAGTGAAATTGTTTTTATATACGCCTGTCCATCATACTTGCCTACTCAGGAGATCCCAGAGAGGAGTTCTAAGGGGTAAGTGCAGGAGGTGTGATGACGCGATTGACATCATCACACTCAGCACCCAGCTGCGCAATCTTAGGTGTTCCAATTTAAAATTTCATTGTTTGCATACATAAGGGGTTGTAACTGAAAAACGATCAACTGCTGCATATGTGCGGCCAATAAATATTTTCTTCCTATTGTATAGGTTTTACTATTAAAGTATTTGTACTAAATATTCTGATCTAGATTCTTTCTTTCTTTGTTCACCTTTAGAGAACTATAAGTTTCCTTTTAGAGGGTTATGATTTCTCCAGCACCATTTAAGAACTACATATATTTTTCTGTTGAAAAAAGTGTAAAATAAAATGAATGAATGTACACATATTGATGTGCTAAACACATAAATTAATGATTGGCTTTGTATGAATAGGACAATTAAATAGTTATATCTGAAACTCATGTAGGACTAACTTGTTCTTGAAGTGGATCCCTAAGAATAGAATCACTTAAATCACTGCTGGAATTTGGCAGCTCTGTACAATGTCAAGTCATGTGATGGTGGGGCATGCATTTTTTATTTCTAGCTTCTATCAGCACTTTTATGTACATTTTTATATCACCAGCCACAATAGCTTACATGTTGCCCTCTGGTTACAATTGTATACAATAACGCCGATTCCCACTGTTATAAGGAAAACCAACTTCTTGGTTGGTCAGTGCAACACTGGTTCCTCTAACACAAATCGAGGAAGACAAGCAAAACATATACCCCTGTACTCTAGAGGTCACCGGTTGCAGCTCCTCCAGGTTCCTGGACTATGGAAGTCTGGGTAATGACTGAATGTAATCCACTGAGTGACAAATTTGCTAAACTAGAGTTTAGTATATAATGGACAAAAGGACATCAGTAATGGAATTTAATTGTACAAAATAAAAAGACTCTCCACCCCTTGTTTAACAAATTTTATTAAAAACAAAACAAAAAATATTTCTTGATTCACGCTCAGCCTGTGCTTTCAAACACACTGAAGTCTTCCTTCCCAATCTGATATAGTCCAACAGAATTTTGCCAACAGCAAAACAAAAAAACAATAAAACGACTCTCCAGCCACTAGCACCTTCAGGTACTGAACGAATGTGCAGAGTGTTATCTTATGTATTGGGGGGGAGGTGGCCAGCCAATGAGAGATATTGGGAAATTCTTCCATACCACTTATTGGTTGATTCCTCAATCAATAGGCAAGGTAACTACAAATTTTAAAAAAAAGCTTGGACTACCTTGATTCAAGAACAAAAGATTTTTTTCTTATGGATTTTTTCCTAGTACAAATTTGCCAAATTAGGTAGTAGGGAGACTTCAGTATTGTTTACATTTCATTTTACCTAAATCACAATCGAGTGAAATGGAATTGTGGTAAACAAATTAAATACTTCGGCTGTATTATCTTTTAATCAAGTTTAAAAATTGCATTTTGTTTAACTGTTCATTTGACAGTATTTTATTGTAGAATTGTATTATTCATGCTGTAACAGAAATTCCTTTCCCTACATTTTCCATTTGCACCCAACACCTCTGTACATTTTAAAAGTTAATGGTAATTACATTTATAGGTTAGGATACAATATTTAAGTTTAACTAAGGTGTCAATTATCCTGTGTAGAAGAAGATAACATTTCCACTAGTATTTATTCTTTAAGAAAGCAAGCTTGCAAATAAGATATACAGCAAATGCAGCTCATTGTTTATGCAGCAAGTTGAAATAGACTTCACACTGGAGCAACAGCAGACCTAAAAGTTTTCAGAAACCAGCAATGAGAAACTCTTTCTTTTGAGAATTGTTAGCCAGAAATACTGGAACTTTTAAACCCTTTTTGTAATCCTGGGGATTTTTTTTCTTTACTTTTAGTTGGTATGCAAAAGTTTTAGGCAGGTGTGGAAAAAATGCTGCAAATAAAGAATGTTTTCAAAAATAGAAGTGTTAATAATTTATTTTTTTCTCAAACTTTTAACCGAATGTCCTTACCAAGTGTATCTTACCTAACAAAATAAGGGCTCTTGACAAGAATGGTCACAAAATGTTATCGAAAATAAATTAAAGTGGTGGCATATAAAATGCATGACCAATCAGCTTTCAGCCAATCCAACAGCAAAATTGTAGAAACCAAAACATACTCAGACACTTCTAGGCAGCAAAGCCCCACTCTCCCCTGTTTGGCTCAGCAGCTGAGACCTGCCTGGGAAGGCAGTGTTCCATAACTCCCCAAGGGGGTGTATACTAACGATAAACCTCCCTTTTAAGGGACAGTGCTCTGCTGCCTAAATGTGTCATTTATTGCAGCAATTGTCATGCTTTTCACCACCAAGACCCTTCTGGAAGAAAAAGTGATTACACAACAGGGCAACAAGAACATCAAGCCTCCTACATAGCTGTTTATGTTTCAGTTAATGACTATGTTTCAACCTACAAATGAAAATGTTGATCATTATCACCTGTTTGGTATGATTGGTTAATCATACACCTGACAATAATCCTACAAAATCCCTGACTTTGTGCAAGTGTACCTAGAAGAATTGATGCTGTTTTGAAGGCAAAGGGTAGTCACACCAAATATTGATTTGATTTAGATTTTATTTCTGTTCATTCTCTTTGCATTTTGTTAATTTAAAGCACTCTTACTTTGCAGCATTTATTTCACACCTGCCTAAAAACCTTTGCATAATACTGTATATATATATTTACATATATATATATATATATATATATATATATATATATATAGAGAGAGAGAGAGAGAGAGAGAGAGAGAGAGAGAGAGAGAGAAAGAGAGGAGAGAGGAGGGAGAGATGATAGAAATTGTGATAAAATTTCACACTAACAGAATTTGTTGGTAAAACCGGCCAAGTGCCACAGGTACTTGTTACGGTGATACAATTGTCGAGCTACACATTTGCTTCATTGTTCTGTGCATTGCCATTCCACACTGTATTTGTAATTTCACATTTGGCTGAATCTATAGTCTGTGGAGAGAGGTGGGATGACAGTCCATTCATTGTGCTGTGTGGTGTGATTGGGATAGGCCTGGGAACACTGAGACCACATTCCGCTAACTGTAGGTGGGAAATGCTATGTCCAGAATTGGAATGGCATGAATATTCTACAGAACAGGTTTGAAAATGTCCCAATTTTACCTATGGCTAAAGCAAGAATGGTGATTAATTCCTTCTGCTGTGTGGTGTACTTTGGATATAACTGTGATAATGGCTAAATTATGCAGTCAAATCATCCAAAGGCAGAATAAGGCACATATTCCACAGAACAGTTTTGAAACTTTCACTTCTACCTACATATGAGTTTGGAAAGAGATACGTGACCGGCTACATTACTTCAAATTCTTGATGATAGTAAAGCTGAAGGATAAAGGTACATTCATAGAGTTTCCACTGCAGGTTAAACTTAATCTTGCAAAGAGATGAACCCAACATCTTATCCTTCTAAACTTAAATCACGTTTTATGATATTGGAGGTATTACTGACTCAAGCAACTTTTTCTTATCAATGCTTATCAAAAATGAATACTTTGTGTGGATATTACCTACCTTGGTTCTGTAACTACACAATTTTGGATTTCTGCCAGCTCCTTCTCCAAAATACAATATGAAAGAGGATAGATCATAGAGGAACAGACTCATATGTAACCCACATGCAGGTAAAGCGCTTTATATCTTCAATACTACTTTTCTGTGTCTAACTCAAGATATAATGTACCTAGCAACACTAGGAAGACGGTGGTTAATTCAATGTATTAGGATAGGTGATATATCCAGACCTATTATGCCAAGCAAAAAACACACTACACAATCATAAATTAAAAAGGTGAAGATTTACTTCAAAGTTCCTAAGAAATTAAAAATGAAAATAAAATGAGGTTTTACTCTACAATATGACATTCAATATGTACTTAATATTGAGATGAAATGCAGAGCTTGATATTTGATGACATGCTTAAAAAATGTAGTTAAGTTCTCTGCATTCTATATGGTGTCTAAAATAATATCTAAAAGCTTACACACATTAATAAATAGCAGTAATATGTTCACAGCTTTTTTAACAGTAACAATAAAATAAACAAATTTGTTTAGTACATGTGTCTCAATGTTTTTTTTGTTTTATTAAGCTGTATGCAGGGGATAATAGTTGTTAGTGTCTTTTGTTACAGTCAATATTTCCTAACATGTTTTTACTATTTTATTATCTAGTCTATTAATACGTTTCACTTATATTCATGAACATTTCTGTCCTTTGAAAGACCAGTGACATTTTATTTTTTTAAAAAATATTAATGTTGTTTTGGTAATTGCAATAATACAATGGTGACTACACTTGATACATATTTATTTAAATAGGGGATATATTCACTTGACTGGTTTGAGCACTATGTACTAATGGCTCAAACGCATATTGCTTAGCAAAGCTATTAACCTCTGTAGCAGGCCACAGAAGTGCTTTATTTACAAGTATCAAAGCCTTCCTGGTTTGAATGGCTGTGTATTATAAAAGCATGCATTTAAACAGAGTTACTTTTTGTACTTTCAGAAGTAAGTTTCCTGAAACCTAAATCTCTTGAAATCTATAATGTAAATGAGTGATATAGTTTTAATTGATCGATTAATACTGTATTTAGCAAACAGATATCTGATCATAGAAGGTCCAGAACTACATACTAAGGCATATCTAATAGATCAAAGTAACATGTTGCTCTCAATTAGAGCATTGCTTAATTTAGCAACTAAAATGACTGGGTTATCGCATTGCAAATAGATAAAACAGAAGAAAATGTTGAGCATGGTAATTCACATCTATTAATTAATCGCTACATTTACATCTCATTCCTTGTTTTCAGCAATGTAATACAGTGCATATGCTAAAATATGATAATATGTGAACTTCAAAAAAGCATTAGGATGGCATGATAACATGTTAATGACATATCCACACAATGTACATTTACTGTACGTACTGAGGTTAAAATGATCATTAAATAAGAGTGCAAATTGTTTCTTTCTTTCAGTTGAAAGCCGGGCTTTGTACGCCGCATAAAACCAAGCTGTTTTTCTTCTTCCTGTTCAAGAGCGCAAGGGAGATTATGAAAAAGCAAAAGCTGGTGACACCAAGGATTACTACTCCTGAGATAAGTGCACTGGTTACTGAGTTCATCTGAAACTGCGGACTGTGTGGCTGAGCTGCAAAAAAAAAAGAAACAAGAAAAATAGATACAGTAAATTAATTTTATATTGTAATTGGTTTATGTGCTAAGCCATAGTAAAACCATTTGTGGTGCAGTCTAATCCAACAACCGAATTCAAAATTTCATATAGCCTTTCTGTTCAAAGTAATAAATATATTAAAGAAATTGATATTACAAATAATAGAGCAGATTAGTTTATTAGTTAAGGCTTACCTCCAACACATAAAAACAAGCTAAAAAGCACAGGGTAGAACATAGGTAGGACCTCTGCAAATGTACAAGCAAAGGATATAGCAGTATGCCTCATAGCGTAAAACATCACAAGCTAAACTTTTAGGGTGGTAGGAAATGCTGAACCATTTAACGACAAAACACATATTAATTGATTGACAGCAACTACAACACTTTCAAATTCCAGGTCATAGAAGTTAAATCAGTGCAACAGCCAACATGCCTCTAATTCTTTTGTTGTGAGGACAACAAGATGAGTTTGGCATCCTTTTATTGTGCACCCCCTTATATTACCAACTTATTCAAGTTTATTTTACTTTAGCTCTGTCTACATTTGATTTTTTCAATGTAAAAAAAATAAATAATGGTTTTCAATCTAAAATGACTACTAATAGCTACATGTCAGGTAAACAAAACCCACCAAAAAGATATTTAGTCTGGTCAGTCGTGTTCAAATGAAACCTATAGTAATTACAAATGAATGCTTCAAGCATGCCTGAGCCCATGTCAAGCTTAGCATTGTCACAAAATATAAATAGTGACATTATGATTTTATTATTCAGTATTAGGAATACATAGCAATGCAGGTGCACAACTACCCCCCTGCTGAGCCCCCACTGGAGCTCTGGATGCTTCCAGGTGGCTGGCACCACCACACGACATGACATGCATGGTGCCCAATGTTTGCAGCCAGCATGAGAGACAGACAGAAGAATTTGGCTCTCCAACACTGCACCAGATAGAAGGTGACTGTGCACGGGGGGGGGGGGGGGGTGCTCTTAATGTAAGGTGGGTGGTATTGTATTTAATACAATAGTGTAGTATTTCTTTGCTTTTAATTGCTTTGATGTTTAATATACAAATATTAATAAACATATATGTTTTTATTGGAATTATCTGTGCCATTTTTGTCAGTTTCTTTATACATTTTTTTCATGTTTAATTTATTAAGAATAATATGGTGCTGATTTTTCCCCTTCACCTTTGTTTTGTTTCTAGTATTTATTTAAGAGTTGCATAGTTTCTTTCTAGAAGCAAACAAGTATTCTTTTTAGGAATTCTTAGTAATTTTTAGTGCCTGTAAGGTTTATGTTTTTATTTTATTGTGGTATCATGTTAGTGCCTATTAATTAAGATGGAGGTGAATGGATTGTAAATTAAATGTTTGGGTGATTTGAAGAGCCGTACCTTAGAATTTTAGCGCCTGGGCCGAGAAAGACAAATGCTGGCCACCAAGCCCTCAATTTTAACCAAATGAACCTAAAACATTCCTAAATTGCGCCCCCTTTCAGCATTGCACCATGGGCGGTCGCCCCTATCGCACACTTCTAGTTATGGCCCTGGTGATTTGGGAGCTAATAGTTGAATGTTTGGCCAAGTCTGGGGAAAAGAAGGGAGTTAGATTTATTTATTAAATTAGAATACTGCTAATTTAATGTCTGAGACTATTAGTTTTATGTTGGGGGAAGAAGTTAAATTTATTAGACTGGAATATTATTAATTTTTTGTTGTGTCGGCTTGTGGGAAAATAGAAATACCCTTAATTTAATACAAGGGCTGTTTGCCAGGCTAGAAGACAAATTTTTAAACATCAGTGCTATTGATTTAATTTTGGTGCTGGTTGGGGTCAGAGATGCCTTGAGTATCACTCATTGCTAATTTTCCAGGTTTCATGTACCTATCTTTCTTCCAAACAGGGACCCAACATTCCAGGATTGAATTAGACAAGTAGCAACTGAATTTAAGACACAAACAGCAAAAGGTAGTGAAAGCTAGAAGAACAGGTAGGAGAAAGCAAGACAGTCTGCCAATTATCCTGATTCCAGTGGGGCAGTCTTGATTTTGGGAAACTGTCTTGCTCAGTCCGGACTTTGTCCCAACTGCAAGGACAGTTGGGAGGTGACTCACTTCACATTTTAACACTCATCCACAGCTCCTGAAGGGGAACTTACGTGCACCTAACATTGGTGCACACAGCATTGCCCGTGTATTTGAAGGCTAGGGAAAGGGCTGGAGAACGTCCTTGCACTGTCTAAAATAATAGCCATGCTCCTTGCATGCTTGTCATAACCACTGGTTGTTTGCCCCTGCAATGCATACTTTATGAGGGAGTTGTACCTTCTTGCTGTTTAAATGGAGAACACAGCAGCCAAGTCAAAAATGCAATTATTATATAATTATATTAGTAATACAAAATACAAAATTCTGCAGCTCTCTGTATTCTACATTCACCGAGATCCATAGATTCAGCCTGTTTGAGTGTGCGTCCACTCATCTATCTGTCAATAGATGTATTATGAGTGAAGTAATGGATCAGAAGTTACTCCACAGTTTTGTGGCTTCTACCAAACTACAGAAATCTTACCATAAGAATTACTTATTAATGGTTTTTCTTAATCCTGGAAACAATTTTGAATGTGATGACAACCTTGTAATGCTGGAAACACTGTATTAGTGTATGTGTAGGCTTTTTGTTTGCTTGTTTTAATAAAATGATTATAATGAAATAAAATCAACTTACCCAGCTGGGAGTTGTTTGTTGGTGTCTCATCTGCAATAAAATAGAAAAGGTAGATTAACCTATATTAAAGACTATTAATAATAATAAAATCATATGGGGAGATTGAATTGTTGGCCATGTTGCGCACATTTCCGCTAATTAGGGTAAAAATCTCTGCTCATTTTCCATCGCACCTTTATGGGGTGCGAGGAAAGATAAGCAGAGATTTTTGTCTGATCTCACAGACGTTCGGGAGGCACTTCGTGGCTAATTGAATTTCCCCCTATGAATAATGAAATCATTATTTTTGTATCAAAATGAATTGAGGATTTCTATTGATATATGCTGTAAATGCAAAATGCATGCTAATTAATGTAAAAATTGCTAAAAATAATGTTTTATTTTAAGGTGTATCTGTCATCTTTCATCATTTTCAGATTAAATACTTATACACTTAATATCTGTTACAGAATGGAATATTTCAGTTTGTTTTCGTTTTTAATGTTAATCTCTACACCACAGGTAGACAGAATCAGCAGCACCACTTAAGTGTGTTAAGCATTGTACTTTAATTAAATTATTATTATTATTATTATTATTATTATTATTATTATTATTATTATTAATAATAATAATAAATAATGCAATGCAAATGTGCAGTAAACAATGACAACTAATCAGTAGCTGCATTTGATCATTCTAGGGTAAGTTATACAATGCTGGAAACTGGTGCACTACAGGTCCCAGCATACCCCTAACCCATGGCTGTCAGGGCATGCTGGCACTTGTGGTTTTCAAGTGCCAGCATGCCCTGGCAGCCTTGGGTATGCTGGTGCATTTAGTACTAGTGTGCCAGAATGCCCAAACAGTTAATGGTGACCTGCACATGCTGGGACCTGCAGTGATCACTGATAAAATGATTACTTTAGTCTATATTTTGCATATTAACTCACACCCACCACCCATTGGTCTGGGACTAGCCCTAGTGCTAGTCAGCACAGGTCGTTCACATTCCCTAAGAGAATCCAGCACCCTGCTGACTGACCTAGAGCCGGTGGTCACTATGGCTGTGGGGACCTCACGCTCTTACCTGCCCTGAATGGCAAAGCCTAGCGCTGGTACTGGTAATTTTTGGGGGACCCTAAACTTTTTGTGCAGCTGTTGTACATGATATGCTTAAACTGGGTAAGTGGGCCAGTCTAGCTCTGATTACCTGAACATTGTTAGGGTGAAAGGCACAAAAAGCACTATATTTTACACGTTTCAAGGACTTCTAGCTAAGATAACATTATAATTGTTTTTTTGAAAAGTTTATTTTCTATAACTTGCAAACTTCATTTATTAACACACTAGAGGTTACACATATCAGTATACACACGGCAACACAATAGATATCACTAAGGATCTTGAGTCAAGCTCAGTGGTAAAGTACTTTGGAAAAGGCATATATTTATTTAATACATATGTATTTCCTTTACATGATTATATTGAGAGTGTACTTTAAGTTGATTTGTAATGTACTTTGGAAAAGGCATATATTTATTTAATACATATGTATTTCCTTTACATGATTATATTGAGAGTGTACTGTAAGTTGATTTGTAATGTATTTTACTGTAGAGATTGGGATTTACCAGGGGACATCAAAATAGAATCTCAAGAATCCAGACATACTGGCATTTGACCTTATTTCAGGTATATTTAACTGGTGGAAGTCTCCACAAGCACAGCATACACTCATTTGCAACACCATTTCAATACATTTATCTCTCACTGGCATTCCAAAATATTTTCATATCTGATTTTCTATTATTGCTGTCTGTATTATCCCTGATTAAAGATTACTTAGTGATTTAAATTCCCTGTAATTTAACAGTACAGTTTCAGGGGTGTTAGCTTTAGGGATAAGCGGGCTCGGATTCTCTTAATCCGAACACCCCCGAACAGTGCCGATCCGAGCCTAATCCGAGCACTGTTCGGGTATTCCCGCCGATCGCAAAAATGAAAACAAGGTTTAACGTCATAATCCCAGCGTCGGATCTCGCGAGATCCGGATTAATATTAGTCCCCGCTGCCCGCCGCCATCTTCACTCGGGCATTGGAGCTTGGCTTGAAAAAAGCTTTCAGACTTTTGCTTGAAAAAGCCAAGAAGCGTTAGCGTTTTGTTTCACCTATCCTCATTGCCTCTTATTTCAACCAAGAATCGCTCCCCAGTTTTTACTAGGTAGGGTATTTCACATAACCCCAGCGATTCTTGTTACTCAGTTTCCTCCAATAAGTCCATTGGTACTGCTATATAACAAAGTTCACTGATCCTGCAGTATAAGTCCAGTGGTACTGCTCTATAACAAAGTTCACTGATCCTGCAGTATAAGTCCAGTGGTACTGCTATATAACAAAGTTCACTGATCCTGCAGTATAAGTCCATTGTACTGCTATATAACAAAGTTCACTGATCCTGCAGTATAAGTCCATTGGTACTGCTATATAACAAAGTTCACTGATCCTGCAGTATAAATCCAGTGGTACTGTTAGTCTGCTATATAACAAAGTTCACTGATCCTGCAGTGTAAGTCCAGTGGTACTGCTCTATAACAAAGTTCACTGATCCTGCAGTATAAGTCCAGTGGTACTGCTATATAACAAAGTTCACTGATCCTGCAGTATAAGTCCATTGGTACTGCTATATAACAAAGTTCACTGATCCTGCAGTATAAGTCCATTGGTACTGCTATATAACAAAGTTCACTGATCCTGCAGTATAAATCCAGTGGTACTGTTAGTCTGCTATATAACAAAGTTCACTGATCCTGCAGTATAAGTCCAGTGGTACTGCTATATAACAAAGTTCACTGATCCTGCAGTATAAGTCCATTGGTACTGCTATATAACAAAGTTCACTGATCCTGCAGTATAAGTCCATTGGTACTGCTATATAACAAAGTTCACTGATCCTGCAGTATAAATCCAGTGGTACTGTTAGTCTGCTATATAACAAAGTTCACTGATCCTGCAGTGTAAGTCCATTGGTACTGCTATATAACAAAGTTCACTGATCCTGCAGTATAAGTCCATTGGTACTGCTATATAACAAAGTTCACTGATCCTGCAGTATAAATCCAGTGGTACTGTTAGTCTGCTATATAACAAAGTTCACTGATCCTGCAGTGTAAGTCCATTGGTACTGCTATATAACAAAGTTCACTGATCCTGCAGTATAAGTCCATTGGTACTGCTATATAACAAAGTTCACTGATCCTGCAGTATAAGTCCATTGGTACTGCTATATAACAAAGTTCACTGATCCTGCAGTATAAGTCCATTGGTACTGCTATATAACAAAGTTCACTGATCCTGCAGTATAAGTCCATTGGTACTGCTATATAACAAAGTTCACTGATCCTGCAGTATAAGTCCATTGGTACTGCTATATAACAAAGTTCACTGATCCTGCAGTATAAATCCAGTGGTACTGTTAGTCTGCTAAATAACAAAGTTCACTGATCCTGCAGTGTAAGTCCATTGGTACTGCTATATAACAAAGTTCACTGATCCTGCAGTATAAGTCCATTGGTACTGCTATATAACAAAGTTCACTGATCCTGCAGTATAAGTCCATTGGTACTGCTATATAACAAAGTTCACTGATCCTGCAGTATAAGTCCACTGGTACTGCTATATAACAAAGTTCACTGATCCTGCAGTATAAGTCCATTTGTACTGCTATATAACAAAGTTCACTGATCCTGCAGTATAAGTCCAGTGGTACTGCTATATAACAAAATTCACTGATCCTGCAGTATAAGTCCATTGGTACTGCTATATAACAAAGTTCACTGATCCTGCAGTATAAGTCCATTGGTACTGCTATATAACAAAGTTCACTGATCCTGCAGTATAAGTCCATTGGTACTGCTATATAACAAAGTTCCCTGATCCTGCAGTATAAGTCCATTGGTACTGCTATATAACAAAGTTCACTGATCCTGCAGTATAAGTCCACTGGTACTGCTATATAACAAAGTTCACTGATCCTGCAGTATAAGTCCATTTGTACTGCTATATAACAAAGTTCACTGATCCTGCAGTATAAGTCCAGTGGTACTGCTATATAACAAAGTTCACTGATCCTGCAGTATAAGTCCATTGGTACTGCTATATAACAAAGTTCACTGATCCTGCAGTATAAGTCGAGTGGTACTGTTAGTCTGCTATATAACAAAGTTCACTGATCCTGCAGTGTAAGTCCACTGGTACTGCTATATAACAAAGTTCACTGATCCTGCAGTGTAAGTCCACTGGTACTGCTATATAACAAAGTTCACTGATCCTGCAGTATAAGTCCAGTGGTACTGCTATATAACAAAATTCACTAATCCTGCAGTATAAGTCCATTGGTACTGCTATATAACAAAGTTCACTGATCCTGCAGTATAAGTCCAGTGGTACTGCTATATAACAAAGTTCACTTATCCTGCAGTATAAGTCCATTGGTACTGCTATATAACAAAGTTCACTGATCCTGCAGTATAAGTCCAGTGGTACTGCTATATAACAAAGTTCACTGATCCTGCAGTATAAGTCCATTGGTACTGCTATATAACAAAGTTCACTGATCCTGCAGTATAAGTCCAGTGGTACTGCTATATAACAAAGTTCACTGATCCTGCAGTATAAGTCCATTGGTACTGCTATATAACAAAGTTCACTGATCCTGCAGTATAAGTCCAGTGGTACTGCTATATAACAAAGTTCACTGATCCTGCAGTATAAGTCCATTGGTACTGCTATATAACAAAGTTCACTGATCCTGCAGTATAAGTCCAGTGGTACTGCTATATAACAAAGTTCACCGATCCTGCAATATAAGTTTATTGGTACTGCTATATAACAAAGTTCACTGATCCTGCAGTATAAGGCCAGTGGTACTGCTATATAACAAAGTTCACTGATCCTGCAGTATAAGTCCAGTGGTACTGCTAGCCTGCTATATAACAAAGTTCACTGATTCTGCAGTATAAGTCCATTGGTACTGCTATATAACAAAGTTCACTGATCCTGCAGTATAAGTCCATTGGTACTGCTATATAACAAAATTCACTGATCCTGCAGTATAAGTCCATTGGTACTGCTATATAACAAAGTTCACTGATCCTGCAGTATAAGTCCATTGGTACTGCTATATAACAAAGTTCCCTGATCCTGCAGTATAAGTCCAGTGGTACTACTATATAACTCCAGTCCAGTGGTACTGTCCTGTGCCGCATTTAATTTTTAAAGCCTTTGCCGGGTGTGTGTGGTTTAGAGGTACACTCTCTTGTGCTGCATATATTAGAGTACAAAAATTTGGAGGATAAAGTAGGGAAAGATCAAGAACCACTTCCTCCTAATGCTGAAGCTGCTGCCACTAGTCATGACATAGACAATGAAATGCCATCAACGTCGTCTGCCAAGGCCGATGCCCAAAGTCATAGTAGAGGGCATGTAAAATCCAAAAAGCCAAAGGTCAATAAAATGATGAAAAAAAAGAAATTAAAATCATCTGAGGAGAAACGTAAACTTGCCAATATGCCATTTACGACACGGAGTGGCAAGGAACGGCATAGGCCCTGGCCCGTGTTCATGACTAGTGGTTCATCTTCACACAACGATCAAAGCCCTCCTCCTCCCCCCCTTAAAAAATTTAAGAGAGTTAAGCTGTCATCAAAAACACAGCAAACAACTCTGCCTTCTAAAGACATGGCATCACAAATCCCCAAGGCGAGTCCAAGGGTGTTGGTGGTTGCGAAGCCTGACCTTCCCATCACTGTACGGGAAGAGGTGGCTCCTTCCACCATTTGCAGCACGCCCTCTGCATATGCTGGAAGGATCACCCACAGTGCAGTTACAGATTTGGATAATGAAGGTGTCAATGTTGTACACCAGGAGGAGGATATTGATGTAGCTGGCGCTGAGGAGGGACTTGACGAGGAGGATGCTGATGTGGTTTTCTTAAATGAGGCACCAGGGGGGGAAACAGTTGTTGTCCATGGGATGAAAAAGCCCATTGTCATGCCTGGCCAGAAGACCAATAAATCCACCTCTTCGGTCTGGAATTATTTCTATCCCAATCCGGACAACAAATGTATTGCCATATGTACCTTATGTAAAGCTGCAATAAGCAGGGGTAAGGATCTTGGCCACCTAGGGACATCTTCTCTTATATGTCACATGAAGAACCTTCATAAATCTGTGTTTAGTTCAGGAACTGTGGCTAGGACCGTCAGCAGTCCAGGGACACCTAAATCCCTTGGTGCTGTTGTATCCACACCAGCAACACCCTCCTCGTCAATTTCCTCCTCGATCTGGATCGGAGATACTCCTGCAGGCCATGTCACCGGCATGACTGAGTCCTCTCCAATCCGGGATTCTTCCGGAGGATCCTGCAGTGGTACGCCTACTACTGCCGCTGCTGCTGTTGCTGTTGGGAGTCGGTCATCTTCCCAGTGGGGAAGTCGTAAGACCGCTACGTCTTTCACTAAGCAATTGACCGTACAACAGTCGTTTGCCATGAGCACGAAGTACGACAGCAGTCATCCTATAGCAAAGCGGATAACTGCAGCCTTGACAGCTATGTTGGTGTTAGACGTGCGTCCGGTGTCCGCCATCAGTGGAGTGGGATTTAGAAGGTTGATGGAAGTATTGTGTACCTGGTACCAAATCCCGTCTAGATTTCACTTCACTAGGCAGGCGATACCCGGGATGTACAGAGAAGTACGAAAAAGTGTCCTCAGTGCTCTGAAAAATGCGGTTGTACCCACTGTCCACTTAACCATGGACATGTGGACAAGTGGTTCAGGGCAAACTAAGGACTATATGACTGTGACAGCCCACTGGGTAGATGCATCGCCTTTCGCAGCAACAGCAGCAGCAGCATCAGTAGCAGCATCTCCGAAACGCCTGCTCGTTCCAAGGCAGGCAACGTTGTGTATCACCGGTTTCAGTAAGAGGCACAACACCGACAACCTCTTAGAGAAACTGAGGGAAATCATCTCGCAGTGGCTTACCCCACTTACACTCTCCTGGGGATTTGTGGTGTCGGACAACGCCAGTAACATTGTGCGGGCATTACATATTGGCAATTTCCAGCACATGGCATGTTTTGCCCACACAATAAATTTGGTGGTGCAGCATTGTCTTAAAAGTGACAGGGGTGTGCAGGATATGCTTGCGGTGGCCCGCAAAATTGCGGGACACTTTTGCCATTCTGCAACTGCCTACCGAAGACTTGAGCACCATCAAAAAAGCCTGAACCTGCCCTGCCTACACCTTAAACAAGAGGTTGTGACGCGCTGGAACTCCACCCTCCATATGCTGCAGAGGATGGAGGAGCAGCAAAAGGCCATTCAAGCCTATACAGCCACCAACGACATAGGCAAAGGAGTGGGGATGCGCCTGAGTCAAGCGCAGTGGAGACTGATTTCCATGTTGTGCAAGGTTCTCCAGCCGTTTGAACTTGCCACACGAGAAGTCAGTTCCGACACTGCCAGCTTGAGTCAGGTGATTCCCCTGATCAGGCTGTTGCAGAAGCAGCTGGAGAAAGTGAGGGAGGAGCTGGTAAAGCATTGCGATTCCACAAAGCATGTAGCTCTTGTGGATGAAGCCCTTTGTACACTTTGCCAGGATCTGAGGGTGGTCACTCTTTTAAAGTCAGAGGAATACATTCTGGCCACCGTGCTCAATCCTCGGTTTAAAGCGTATGTTGTGTCTCTGTTTCCGGTGGACACAAGTATACAGCGGTGCAAAGACCTGCTGATCAAGAGATTGTCATCTGAAGAAGACCGTGACATGCCAACAGCTCCTCCTTCATTATCTTCCACACCTGTGGCTGCGAGGAAACAGCTGAGATTTCCTAAACGACCCGCTGGCGGGGAGGCAGAGAACATCTGGTCCGGACTGAAGGACCTGCCAACGATTGCTGACATGTCTACTGTCGCTGCATTGGATGCTGTCACCATTGAAAAAATGGTGGAGGATTACTTTGCTGACAGCATCCAAGTAGACATGTCAGACAGTCCTTACTTTTACTGGCAGGAAAAAAAGGCAGTTTGGAAGCCCCTGTACAAACTGGCTCTATTTTACCTGAGTTGTCCCCCCTCCAGTGTGTACTCCGAAAGAGTTTTTAGTGCAGCGGGGAACCTAGTCAGTGAGCGGCGAAGGAGGTTGCTTCCGCAAAATGTGGAGAAGATGATGTTCATCAAAAAGAATTATCAATTCTTCAATGAAGACCAGCAAAGGCCTCCAGAGACTTCAGAGGGACCTGTGATTGTGGAGTCCAGCGGGGACGAATTGATAATGTGTGGGGATGAGGAAGTACACACTGAAGGGGGCGAGGAATCAGAGGATGAGAATGAGGACGACATCTTGCCTCAGTAGAGCCAGTTTACTTTGTACAGGGAGAGATGAATAGCTTTTTTTGTGTGGGGGCCCAAACAAACCAATCATTTCAGCCACAGTTGTTTGGTAGGCCCTGTCACTGAAAAGCTTGGTTTGTTAAAGTGCGCATGTCCTATTTCAACAACATCAGGGTGGGTGGGAGGGCCCAAAGACAATTCCATCTTGCACCTCTTTTTTTGGCATTATGTGCTCTTTGGGGCCTAGCTTTTCAAACTGCCATCCTGTCTGCCACTGCAGTGCCACTCCTAGATGGGCCAAGTGTTTGTGCCGCCCACTTGTGTCGCTTAGCTTAGTCATCCAGCTACCTCAGTGCAACCTTTTGGCCTAAAAACAATATTGTGAGGTGTGAGGTGTTCAGAATAGACTGGAAATTAGTGAAAATGAATGTTATTGAGGTTAATAATAGCGTAGGAGTGAAAACAAATAAAAAAACAGGATTTTAGTAGTTCTTGTGCTTTTTAAAAAAAAAATCAGAACCCAAAACCCAAAACCTTGAGGGAGGTGTTTTGGCAAAACCCATTAGAACCCAAAACCTTAAGGTAATCAGAACCCAAAACCCAAAACTCGAAAAGTGGCCGGTGCACATCCCTAGTTAGCTTACATCAACTTATTGGAACATTTCCTGTGTACGCTGTGTATCTAAGTATTGGTACACGAAGAGTCTGACAGAATTCAACAGTACTAAAACAAAATGAACAGGATCACACCTCTTGGACCCACACATTCATCATTCATTCAGCTGAAGAGGATTGTTTGCTATTACTTGGTATATGGTATTCGTATTATTATTATTATTATTATTGTTATTATTATTATTATATTTTATTTTTAAAGCACCATAAGGCTTCCACAGCGCTGTACATAGAAACATACAACAAAATTACATAAGTACGTACAGATAAGAACAATGGGTACAGATAAGCAGAATTATAAATGCATGGATGCAATTAACAGAACAGATTGTATCACATGCAAAAACAATTCATCATAAGTCAAATCAGGAACAGAGAGGGGGTCTGAGAGTGAGCAGACATGAGATTTAGGCTGGGTGCACACAACAGGAAATTTCTCCTGATGCAATATTGTTAATGATTTCACAAAAGACTGAAAGTCCCGATTAGCATGCCGATTCACGTGTACACACTATACACGTTTTTCACAATTTACCTTTAGATCTGTGCTCTTCATCTGTCATAAAACCATTGGCTGAAAAGATCGTGACTCTGTAAACTCACACTGCAGAATTTGACCAATATGGTTCCATCGTTTATTGAGATTTTTAGCCCATGTATAAAATCAAATCAAACGAAATGATGTGTTTTGGAACAATGAAACATGAACATGCACACTAATGCAATATCAGACCCAATGGTCGTTTATCGTGTGGTCGGCATGATAATCAGGTAAAAAACCTGTAGTGTGTACCCAGCCAAGCAGTACTGCCATGAGGGCGGTACATAGGGTAGAGAATTCTTTCCATAAGAACTTACATTCTAAAAGGAGTGGATAATGAGAGACAAAAGGAGCAAATGAGAACAATAGTCATAGTGGGGTTCACTATGGTGCAGAGGTCTACAAGATACTGAGACCATGATGTAGAGAGGTCTAGGTGAGACCATGATGATGCAGGGGCCTAGGTGGTACAGAGTCCTGGAGGGACCAGATGGTGTAGGTGCCCATTTGGGCAAAGTCCAGGATGGTGCAGGGGTCTAGAGGGTGCAGGGGCCATGATGATGTCTGAGCCTAGGTAATGTAGATATCCAGATGGTGGCAAGGGAAGTATGAAAGTGGCAAAGTAGTCAGCAATGCAACACTATGGCAAAGCAATGTTATGTTATGGCAGCACAAAGGCAATGCAGTACAATAACGAGCTAAGAGCAGTAAATACAAAGCCAATGGGAAAATACTGGGAGGGGTAATAAATGACAGGAGTGCAGTGAAGAGACTGCGGTAGGAGTGAAGTGGTGATAAATAGAGGTGAGAGAGTATGTGGAAAGAAGAAGTACCAAGTGAAAGGGCAGGATCCACGAGATAGCAGCAGTTTAGCTGCTGGATTGTCAGGGTTAAGCAGAGAAATAAGATTAAACATATATATAATTACAATGTCAAGGAGTAGCAGGCTGCAGCAGGTGAAGCTTGCTACTGGCAGGTATCATGGGTGTTCCCTGTTTGTTCAACTGTGTTGTTTAACTCTGTATTTCCTTACACTTTGTAAGAAGGAAAATGTAAGACCCAACCCAAACTTGTCACACTATATCATGTCTCCCCTTAGAGTGAAAACTAAGATATAGTTGGGATGAAAACAAATTAGCTACATCTGTGCTAATTGGTCCGCTTAGGGGGAAAAAATATTTGTTTAATGCTGGTTACACACTAATGCAATTATCATGCAGATCACATGATAAATGACCGTTATATATTCAGGAGTGTGTACTTTTCCATGATATGTTTTGTAGTGCGCATCGCATGGTTTGATTTGATTTTCTATTCTTCCAAAAAATCTTGTTCGACAATGGGACGATGTCGGGCAAATGTGGAAATGTGTATGCACTCATGACTGGCAACATAGGCAGATATCGGTATACAGAGTCACAATCTTTTCAGCAGATGATTATAAGAGGTGCAGATCACAGATCTGACGGTAAATCATGTAAGTGTGTGAACACAAGAATCTGCATACTCATCGGGACTTCCAGTCATTGGTAAAATCATTACAGAAATCGCATCTGAAGTACGATTGCATTATGGCGGATCCAGCTTTAGCCAGGCTAGATAAGAGTCAGACCAGAATGGTGCAATGAACTATGCTTCCCTGATCAGCAGCCTAACACAGGTTATAACAATAGAGAGCAAATTCCTATTACATACTTTTATAAAAAGTATGCAAACTCGCCTTGATTACTGTAACCTTTACATTTACATTTCTTCCATTATTATGTATAGCAGCTGAAATAATAGAAAGATCACTACACTGTGACTTTAGGGAACTATGCTTTGTACAAATCACCTGTTCTTTTCACCAATGGAACATTGTAATAATGATTAATCTGCCTTCAAAAGAACTACAAAGAAACTAAGCAGAGGCACTTATGTTCTAATAGAAAAAAAATGGACTCATATTGAGCTGAGAAATGTCTACCCTTTTTAAACTTTTGCTGTGTATTTTTCTGAACGTCTGAACTATTTTTCTGTATTTGTATGAATGAAAAAATATGACCAAATCTAATTATAATGTTCGGGCCAGTATGCTTAACTGTTTAAGTTCAGAATAGAGGTCTGTCAATGTTTCAAAGGTATACAATGGTTGATTGCAGATTCACCAGATGAGACAATTTATATACGTAATGGAACATATATAATAATATCTGAGAGATAATCACACTTTGCACATTGTACCATAATTGAAAGTTAATTAATTGATTGCTGATACAAGGGCTCTATGGAGGCATGGGTCTCTGCATTGCAGAGCAATGAGTACCCCAGATGCTGGATTGTTGGCTCACAGCAGGGATCAGAAAAAGCTCACTGCAGAATTGAAGCATAATAAAAACCATATATTTAGCATTTGAATACAATATGTCATTAGAGGCTTGGCAATGAAACTAAGGGATACTATTTAGGGTCCTTGCAGCAGTTAACAGATTTATAGTGGTTCTGTAAAACTGGATTTATTTTATTTTTTACACAGGTATTAATCAGAAGCCAGGAAAAAAATGACACGAGGTTGATAATATCTATTAGTACTTCTTCACCTAAAGCCATTGCCATATCAATGTACAATAGCGACAGATAAACACAGTGGGCCTGGTTCATTAAGCAGTGTAAATGGTTATACATTGTGTATCTTGCGCACAATTACATTGCACAAGTCCAGAACAGGACCATATACGCCAGTGAATGCAGCAGCTTCCAACTTATCCTTAAGTGCAAAGGACCCTTGCTATAGCCTTATATTTCAGGGGCAGAATGTGGAGGGGAATGGGTGTATACACGTATGCAATGTACAGTAAGGGCGTGCCAAGCTTAAGTGCACACAGCAGCATCTGAATCAAGCTTTGGGCATTCTGGGATTTTCTGTCATATCACTTGCACCAGCTACAGGTCTGGTGTAAGTGCTGATTACTAGTGATGACTGCTGTGTATGATGCTACAACATGTGTTTGCAATCAGGAGCAAGAGCAAAAATGTATTTTATGCACAGTAGCATCCTACTAAATGTATTTTTTAAAATAAATAAATAAACTTTTTTTCTATTTTTTAATGTTTTGTCATTAATGACTATATTATTAACAGGTGACGTTAATTGAACAGTTTTTCTTTCCTGTGCGTTCTTTTGTGACTTTATATTCAGCACAAAAAGCTCTGTGCAGGCTCAGAACCGGATGACACACCAGAGACTGCAAGAACATCCAATTTATCTTTGAGTGCAGAGGACCTTTACTACATTCTACTTTTTCAGGGCCAGAACAGAGAGGCGAATGGGCATATGCATGTAGTCAATGTATAGTAAGGGCTTGCCAAGCTCAATTGCATGTAGCAACATCTGAGTCAAGTTTTGGGCATTACAGAGGTACGTATTGTACTGTCATATCCCTTGCATCAACTACAGGTCAGGTTTGAGTGCTGATTACTGGTGATGACGGTCGTGTACGCAAGCTAGAAAATGTGTTTTCATTTTATGTACATTTTATGCACAGTAGACATTAATAATATTCTAATAAATGTATTTTATGGAAAGAAAAAAAAATGACAATAAAACCATTTTTTAAAAATGTTTTGCTATTAATGACTATATTATTAACAGGTGACATAAATAGAATTTTTTTTTGTTTTGTGCATTCTTTTGGGACTTCATATTCAATATATGTATTGGACGTATCCTGCAGTGTATTGTCTGTTAGAGCAGAGTGGACCTAGACCCATATTCATCAACAAACATATCTACAGATCTGCCACGCAGCTGGTACCACATACAATATGGGATATACCGAGCGCGGGCTTATTGCCAAGCAGCTGGTACCATATATAATGTGGGATATACCGAGCGCGGGCTTATTTTTCTCTGGTTTTGTTTCAAAATATTGCCTTTTTGTCATAGCAGCTGTCCATCAAGCCTATTTAAGGCACATTTAGGTGTGGCTCACAAGCCAGCCTTTGCTAGATGTAAACCCCTATACCTGGGAGGTGAGTGCATCTGATTTTTTTTAACTGCATTTTAATAGTGTTTAAAGCATATAAGTCAGTGTAGGACCTGCATATAATGAGGTACCCTTGACGTTGGGATGCAGGCCTAAGTCTTTTGATCAAAATATGAACTAATACCTCATGTTTTCATTTTGCTAGACACACACAGATATGCAGTTTAAAGGATAAGCGCTGACAAATTTCTTTTTGTTATGTATTGGACGTATCCTGCAGTGTATTGTCTGTTAGAGCAGAGTGGACCTAGACCCATATTCATCAACAAACGTATCTACAGATCCACTCCTTGTTGAATATGGACGTACGCATGCTGATGTATATGCATTTTTTAAAATAAACAAAAAAACCAGCACATTATTTTCGCTTTGCTTTTGGTAATTAATCAGGCCCAGTGTATTTTGTTACATTGTTACTGTAGTTTCCACAAGCACTGGCAAAGCTGGGCTGCAAGCAATGATTAATAAGACTAGACAAGGACAAGGTGAAAGTTTGGGTTATAGGTCATTACATGAAATATTTATAGTAGGTCTATCGAATCTTTCTACCTGTAACTATTAATTGTGTTATAGTGATCAATGGTACATGACATGGCTGCAAAGCTGGCTCTCTATCATTATTGTCACAATTATTAACATTATTTGCTTGTTTATGCAGCACAGTTTATACATAACTATTCCTATATCAAACTGGTTATAACTAGGGCTTTATAAAAATCAAGAAAAGCTATTTGCTGTATTTCAGTTAAAAATTTGTGAATTACTGTGAATGTTGCTGGGATTTGCAAATGAATACAAATTCAAATAAGACCATCTCTCAAAACAGCTCTGGTTGTTTCCAAAGGCCAGCACTGTTTAAAGTAAACTTGGGAATGTCCTCCTCCCCTAATTCTCAATCAGCCCCAGCGTTAGGATAGCCTGTGCTATTTAACACTGCAACAACACAATGCGTTTCCATAGTGAAAACCAGCCCTAGGCTGGTCAGCACAGAATTTGGGGAAGGGCATGGCCATATATGTCTATCCTCTCTGAAGGTCCACTGTACCAGCAATAGAGCTGTAATGGTCTCAGGGACTCCCAAATACAAGTGACCAGCGTTGGAATTGCTCCAGATTGGCTGGCGGCTGTTGGTGAGTCCATGGGATTCCTAGCTGTATTCATTTAGCAAAAATAGTACAAAGAAGATAGAAATGTTTTTATTTAATAAAGCAGTAAACACGGGTTTTGTGAGTTGAATATATTATTCATTTAAAGTTTATTTTAAAAAAATAAATGTGTGTGTATGTTTTATTTTTTTGGTATAATGGACAGGGATCTTATTAAACCTGGTCCATTATGCTGGGACCATGAGTGAGCAAAGTAGCCTCTTCTGGTTTTCCTCTTTGAAACATTAAAGAAATCACAGACATCTAACATAACCCTGAGCATCAACCAAAGTGCTCTGAATATAATACTATATATGAGATATTTACTTTACCTTTTTCATAACATGGGCTACTAATAAGATGTGGGCCCTTCTCCCAAGGCAATAATGACAACATTAGAGTAGGAAATGCTCTAGAAACCTCTGACTCAGGCATGAGCCTTGATTTTTGTTTGTCAAACATCGATACTCTCCATCTATATTCTGCTTTGTATTTTGGATTAATCATTTACATATCCAAAGTTCTTTATTTAAGCAAAAACCAACCTAACATTCAGGCTTGTTAAACTGAAATTGGTAGTGAATGTTTATTTCTCAACTTTGTTATGTTTTGAAGAATGTTATATACCTGTGTATTTTTATATTGTTCATTGCAGACACTGCCCGTTTGGCTATAATTAGTACAATGTAGAGCCTAATGTAGAACTGGAGAGCCTAATACTTGAAGTACTACTTAGCTTATTCTAGTAACGCTACATTGGTACATGACAGATTAATTGTGGCTTTATTTAATTAATGTTCAACACTTGTAATGCTGACAGGTGAAACAGTTTTACTTGTGAAATTTACATTAAAATACACACATTGTTTCTTTTTCCCTGTGCAAAATTCAATTTTCATGCTAATCAGGCCTTTGGCAGTAAATCCGAAGCAGTTACATGGTTCCTATTCCTTCAGTCCAAATGGGCTTATGGTATTTGTGGAATCATTTAGACTCAGAGAAGCTGCATTAATTGCAAAGGATTGTGCATTTCTCTGCCAGTTCTCTGCACACACCAACTGCTGGCATCGTTACTTCAGCTCTTACAGAGTTGAATAAGCCTCAGAAACAAATACCACAGTTAAATAGATGGGCAGACAGCGGGCACAGCTCTCACAAACATTAAAATGCAAGGGCAGTGGACTTTAATTAGAAGTACCTTTTGCGCTATCATTGTAGGTTTTATATAAAATGAATTCCACTTCAGAACAAATATGTGTCAGTAATTCATCTTCTGGAGAAATGGTAAGAGCACTTCATTTCATAAGTACTTCTGTGCTGTATTATTGATTAGTGGCTTCTAGTTGTATCGATTTAAAGATACTGATGGGTCTGAGGGATGCTATCCAAAGTACTCCTGCCTAAGTGTGGGGAGGTGTTATTTTGTTCCTTTCCTATTATTGTTTCAAACACACATACTTTAAATGGGCAATAAAAATTGGAATTGAATTTCAAAATAAATATTTTAGAAAACATAATGTACCAGTGTAATGCTTTAATATTAAAGGGACACTTATCAAAAAAATTGTTTTACTCTTTAAATATACAACCTTTGTCTGCTATCAATGTTGAAACAGTAAATATCCACCTTAACGTTTTTCTGTTACATTAATTTGGAATCAATATGCTGTCTGTCATGTCCACTGCATTTCAACAAGAAACTTGAACCATAACCAGATCTTACATTATGATATATATCTTGCTCCATTCACTTATTCTGCCTCAAACTATCTAAGCTATATGCACCACAGCATAAAACTAAAAGGAAAAAATTAAGTTCCAGAAATAAAACAGTAAACATTACCTATCGCGGCAGAACAGTTGAGCTGTTGTGCTAAGGTTTCCAAAAGCTTCAAAGCAACCCTCCCTCAGGGCACTGCTGACCTTGTCATTTTGGGATCATCATGGAACCTAACTCAGACTCTTTATCACGGGGAACATTGTTCTCCAACATTGATGTGCAGCCAATGGCCTTCAGACTGTGAGTCTCTGTGTGCTGTGTTTTTCTGCCACTTGTTATAAGGATGTTGTTTTGTTCAGTTTTATTCCCACAGTATCCCTGAGAGCCAATACTTTTAGTATACATACCGTATAAGACGCACCTTTTCCCCAAAATTTTGGGCCTAAAACCTGGGTGCGTCTTATAGTCTTATACAGGGATAGCGGGGATGCAGGGGGGGCAGCGTTACAGGGGCAGTGGGGAGGATCGAGGGGGAGCGGGGCAGCGTTACAGTGGCAGCGGGGAGGGGGATCCAGGAGGAGGGGGACAGGCAGAGTGGAAGCGGGGATCCAGGAGGAAGGGGGCAGGCAGAGTGGCAGCGGGGATCCAGGAGGAAGGGAACAGGCAGAGTGGCAGCGGGGATCCAGGAGGAAGGGGACAGGCAGAGTGGCAGCGGGGATCCAGGAGGAAGGGAACAGGCAGAGTGGCAGGGGGGATCCAGGAGGAGGGGGACAGGCACAATAGCAGTGGGCATCCAGGAGGAGGACAGAGGCACAGTGGCAGCGGGGATCCAGGAGGAGAGGGACAGGCAAAGTGGCAGCGGGGGTCGAGGAGGGGGATAGAGGCACAGTGGCAGCGGGGGGAGGGGCGATTGCAGGGAGAGTGTGCTGCCCGGCTGCTCTGATCACAATCAGAGCAGCCGGCCATTACACTCTGCCAAAATTAGGCTGCATCTTATACATGGGAGCGCCATATACATGGAGAAATACGGTACATTTCCCTCACTTCTTGAATAATGGTAAGGTCAAAACTTCCACAAATTACTGAGTATACATTTCTTACAAGAAATTGTATATGTAATTGTATTTAATAGAGTACATTATGGGGGTGATTGATCCAGGGAATGAATGCGAGTTTTGGTGTTATCTTCGCTTTGAGGCTAAATTGGCAACTCAACTGTCTCTGTATCAATACAATTCAAATGTATGAAAGGTTGAACTTGATGAACCTATGTTTTTTATCTCCATTAGCCAGGGGGCCTCCGTTCCCTTAATCCGCCCCTGCACGTAACGGAACTTTAATTCCTTAAATCCTTAATTAATCAGGCCCCCACTGTTTTACATTTTAGGTATTAATTTATAAACAAACTAGTGGCAGAATAGCACTACTCTCCTAAGCAAAACACAAATGTATTTCTTCATTCAGTTTTAAAAAAAGAAAAGCAGATATTAAACCTGATCCTGATATACTTTTAATATGGTAGTCTAGCATGTAATTTTAATTATAGTTGCATGTTGAATTGCTAGAACAAATGTAACATTTTCAGATTCATATATCATTGTATGTATTGTGCAATCCCTGCAATATTAATGCTTATAAACAATAATCATCAATTAAGTATGCCACATTTTCCTTATATGTATTAAATATGTTAATAAATAATAAGGCATGGCATGTAATATATTTTAATTTTACTTTCTTAAGAAGGAAAACATATTGTATTACCCAAATGAAATGCATTACCTTTTAGAACTCATATTTCTTAATCTTTATGACCTCAGGGAAATTTTGTAATATGTTTAGTATATTAAATCAATCACACTTTGGGGCCTGATTCATTAAGGAAAGGAAAGCAAAAAGGAGTAGATTTTCTCCTGGACAAACCAAACAATGCAAGGAGTACAAATTAGCTTATTATTTTGCACATAAGTTAAATACTGGCTAATTTACACCCCAACATGGTTTTGTCCAGAAAACTTAAGTAAGGAAACTTACTCAAATTCTTGCCTAAGTTCCTTAATGAATCAGGTCCTTCATTTTTAATTAAAAAAATCTGTTCATTAACGCAGATTCACAATGACATACACTGACGTCCATACTAATATTTACACACAGAATCACAATGACCCAGAGGCATACTGTAAGACCTTGTAAGTAGTCCTCTCTACCTCCTCCACTTACCTTTCTTGCTACTCTACAACTGCTCATGTTAAGGCTGCAGCAATAATCAACCCCAAGGATGTGGTCTACAGTAGGTTATGATGATGCAACTTACTGGTTGCATTAAAAAGAAAAAGTGAAATTAGAATATTATTACCACTTCTTGTAATAATGGGCCCAGCAGATACAACAGCATTTCCAGAGAGGCTCTGAGGGGCAAATGTAGTCTTTGTATGTACATCTCTTCTTTCTCTGTTGTGGCATGTCTGTAGTGATATACAATATACATGGTTAATGTTATGTTGCCTAGACAGAAAAACAGTGTGCATAGGGCAATTTCTACCCTCACTACTACTGGAAGTTGGTGAGTGTATTGATAGAAAATGTGTACTCGGCATTCAGAATTGTGTTTTGCCTTACCACAAGCAACTGTATCCAAAAAACAAGTAAATGGCTCCCTAGATTATAATTAGACTTGCAGCAAATAACTGGCAGAACTTCTTGGCTAACACTTATGATATCTACATAACATAATATATCAGATGATTGCATATTTATGATTAGGGAAGGACTGATGCTAATATTGCATGAAATATGTTACTCAGTTTCCTTAAGTAGTCCATGAAGATTTATCCAGGTATCTGATTCTTTATATTTGCAGCAGTCACTGTTGGAATTGAATACAGTATTTTGAATGAATAATGTTTGTTCTTTTGTGCATTCATGTACTATTGGATGATGTGTTAGTTAATTTGCAATACTTTGCAGCCACTATATAATAAAATGACTACATTTCACTTTACATCTCATTCAGTTTCTGGAAATATGTAACTGGGTTTGTTGGGACTCATTTTACAAACAAACATCTCCAAAAAAGGTGAAGTCATTTCCATGACAGCCCTTTGTGCCACTCTCCCAACCATTGAGTTTTGGAGCAAGACACAAAGAAACATGTACTGACACAAATCTTCCGCTAGATCTGTTTCAGTCTAGCTGGGTCGTCATCATGGCAGGTTAAGTTCCTCTTGATAGCATATGAATGGCTATTGAATCAGTCTTGGGTGAATTTCACCTATTATCCCTGGAATAAATATGCAAATCATCTTCTTTCCTTCTCAGGATGTATAGTTTGAGATTCTCTGTAAAAAATATTATAATTAATCCATGTGCATAACAGTGCTATTCCTATTTCACAGTGTCTGCTATGATGTAAATACTAACATTACATTTGAACTGCGCTACAGCAACCAATCAGAATCGAGCCTTTATTCATCTACGGCAAGTTAGACACAAAAGCAAATTTTGCACTTTAAATGCTTTGTTAGTAAATGGACCATGCTGAAGCCAAAGGGGAACATGTGTAAATATAAAAGTTATCTCTACTATAGCTTATACTGCAGATGTGGTTTATGTACTCAATCAAATGACAAGAACAAGTCAGGCATTTTCCACAAGAAGGAGGGATATAGTGAACAGCTAGTATTTTTTCTGGAGTAAGCAAAACTATTAACATGATTAAGGAAACACTATATGAGCGTATCACCTTTTTCAATAATATATACAATTTTGTGTTATTCACATTTAGTGTGACTTTTATTGCTCATATGATCCAGAGAACTGGTTAGCATGTGAATATGGTAGTGTCTGAAGAGGGTGCAAGAGCTTGTATCTTCTGATTGTAAGTGTTGGTTGAAACTGGCATTTGGTGCTCCTTGTTGCATGTAAGCGAGATAAACTAATTTTCTTTGTATTGTACATCAATACAGTTTTAGATTTTGTTTTGCAGGATGAGATTTTTAAAAGTGTCTCAAGTGTTGGAGAGAGCAAATTTCTGGGCTGTTCAGGGCCTAGCTGGTGCATACATACTCACTTACCTGAAAATGGAGGAGGTCAGGCATTGGCCAATACTTTTATAGTAACAACATTTGCACTTTTCAGGTGTATTTTAAATGGCAAAGCACATATATAGATGCAATTCTAGGAATGTTATAAAAGCTTAAATGTTAAAATGTGCAATAGTTACACATGTAATAAAGACATTCCCATTGTCCCCTCAACAACGTGACTTATGCAAGACATAAACAAGATTCAGATAAGCAGTATTTTTGAATAAAAATGTAAATGAATGATGGAGGTTTCCCAAAGTCAAAACAGATGTGTATATCTACACGTAGAATGATTTTACAGGCGCAGTTCCAAAAAGCAGAATGGGACATGCATCTATGTGTGCACTAGGCAGACAAATAGGTACATTTACACTTGACCAAAAGAAGTACCAGGTTTGTAAATAATTTTCAATGTTGAACATCCCTTTACATTATATATACATGTATCTTATTACAACATTTATCATTTTCATTTCTACAACTTACAGGTGTTAAGTAAAGGCAATCATCTGATCTGCACAACTTTGTTACACAGTGCAAGAACACCGTGGACATTTTCTGGTTCTTGTGCTTGACGAATCGGAACACTTCAAAGGAAAATCTCCCCATCTGACTTTTGCCATTTTCAAAAATAGTTGTCTGTGGGTCTTTATCACAGCTTGAAATTAAAGATTAAAGACACATTAGTACATTTTGTCAACTATTAAATTAAATGATGTCAATTAAAGCAACAATCCCATGGAAAAATGCCCACAAATTATACAATAGTAGCCAGTCCCAATTTACTAAATTTAACAGCATTTGTACGATGGCAACTCCAGAACAATTGCTATTCAAGTTCAAATTCCAATCCTACCAGATTTGTTTGGCCATGGTGGAAAAAAAAGATGAAGTGATAACCAGCATTTCCCTCGGTTGGGATCATCTATCAACACAGGAGTGTAGGAATTCCCTCTGCCACACTATCCTGTGCCTGAACTATTGGATTATTGCAATTCAGCCATCCATATGTATTGCCAAGTAGCTCAGTTATCCGGTCATTAGTCCAAAAATGTATATTATAAAATAAATGAACAACTCTTAACGGTATAATCATTAAAAAAGTATGGATTTTTTTTAAAACATGTTTTTTCCATTTTAACATTAAATACATAAATATACTTTTAATGCTGTACATATAATTCCTTTTTATAGTCTAGCTTACTTGCATACACATGTTCTAGTGGCATTTATACCTGTAGTTTTTAAAACAAAGACTATGTTGTGACAGTCATCACTATCAGTCAGCACTTACACCTGCCCTATAGCTGGTGCAAATGATATGGTTGAAACTAAGCGTAGGTATGAGAAACCCAGGTCTCGACTTTTATATATATATATTAAAAAATAGGGGTGATTATTAATGGTGGGATTTAATTATATACTATTTGTCACAAGTTAGCTATTCAAATAAGACATTTCACATATAATCATGATTTGCTGAAGAAGAAAATAAATAATTGAATGCTACTGTTTATCATTACAGACTTATACCTGAGGAAGAGATCATATCTGATGTCATCATTTGGATTACCAGAAGGTGTGGTGTAGCAGTAGTCCATTAAAACGTTCCACCTATGTTAATAAGAATCAGTGTGTCAACAGTAGAAAATGAGAAATTATCATTTGTTTGCATCTTTGGTTTATTCTATTTTGTTGATTGCATGTAATATATACTGCACATCAACAATCACAATCTTGCTGTCATGGCTTGAACTAAGTAACATGAAAAACTGTTACTCAAACAAATTAGAGATAGATTAAAGATTATAATGCCCTTTGGTCAGTTTTACACATTTAATCCATAAAAATCCTTTAATTCCGTGCTGTCCAAATATTTAAATGAAGAGGGCCTCATATAAGTTTCAAGTTTTGGCCAAATACTATTTTAAAAAATGATGAGCTACAGCAAAGATTTTGTAGGTTGTTAGGAAAAATAAGGGCCACAAAAAGACTTGGAGGGTCACCTCCGGTCCTGCAGAGTGCTATTTTTTGCTGAAACTGAGATAAAATTGACACTTCGCTCCCACATCATATGATATGAGCCAATAAATACGATTTTTTTTTTACTGAGAGGTGATGCATATTATGCTTGTTTGCTGCAACATGCAAAGCTGATCATTTAATTTAAGGAGGTGGATCATGTGTCCAGTGCAACATTTGCTTTACCACAATGACTATGTGTGACCTATTTTTCTTTAAATCCTCTACGGACCTTTATTAAATAGCATTTGTTCTGTAACAAAAAATGTTCTGGCTCAATTTAGAATGGTTCTTTAAAGTCTTGTCTTCGCTTCATTCGTAAACATTGACATCTATGTACATTCCTCAATTCCTCATCAATGCAGCAATTTAAAAATCTGTTGAATTGTAATAAAAGTCCATTCTAAGGAAAAAAAAATGTAGCTTTGTGAGTAATTCATGTGCAAGGTCAGAAGACAAAAAAGCTGCAACAACAACATTCTGCTTCAAAATACCGTCCATCAAGGTTGGTTGCTCTCACTGCTGCATAGATTTTGGTTTTCAATGGTAGTCCGGTACTTGGAATTAACAACTGTTCTCTGTAGGTTGAATCCTGTAATAACGTGGAGTATTGACAGTAATTACTGTTCAGAACAATGATAATGTTGATTTTGTCAAATAAATTCATGACACTGAAAATGTTGCTTCATAACACAATTTCCCTGCTAATGTATGGTCCAACAATGCATTCTACAAGTTATTTTAAATTCAGCAAATCATTGATTATTACTATTGACTATATACATAATTAAAAGTTACCATTATTTTGACAGCACAAATTTGTATTTCTATGCTATAACGGCATAAACAAAACCACCTTATACATAATTCCAGTGAAACTCAGATCAGTAATTACAGCATAGACAGATGGAAAAAACAATACACATTTTTGACCTCAGAAACTATTGTCATTGTTAATGAGCTTCATCCTTTATTTTTTTTAGATATCCTACACCTAACTAGTTTTACACAAACTATAGTTACTATATATAACTATTGTTTAGCACAAACTACTATTACTACCAAGTTCTGGCTGTAAGCTTCTCTGATGTCAGGTTCCTGAGCATTGGCTGCCCCTCATTCCCCTAGTACCTGTAATGGATTATAATGTGCTACTATGGTAGTGTATTATAGTATAATTCATATTACAATCAGTACAGGCAACAAAAGAATGTAGGGAAGCTAAAAGTCAGAAAATTCTGCCAGTATAACCGTTTACTGCCAAAGCCACAACACAATCGGAGAGACAGCAATATCAGTCAGTGCTTGATAGTGGGTATGTGGAAGTAGAGCATCATTTTATCAGTTTACAAAATAATATTTAGAAGTACATTGTCAGGCGCCGCCTCCGCACCCCCCATGAGCGCCGGAGATGGGCGCCTTCTCCTGCGGTTCACTACCGTCCTGTTAACCGGACGTCCTTCCAGATTGGGCACTGCGCGTGCATACGCAGTGACCCACGTCCTGTTGCTAGGCAATGGGACACCAGCTCCACTTCCTCTTTTTGGCGATCACCTGTACTGATCGTCGGCGCCTCCTCCTCCTTTCATCCTCCACCTGGCATTATTTAAACCTCACTCTGGCACCAGGAGGGTGTCAGAGTATTGGTTTACTCCATTTGTACTCTAGCTATGTATATATATTATTTTGCTATTCTGGTTCCTGACTCAGCTCGCCTGACTACTCTCCTGGTTATTGTCCTGTACCTTATTGCTCATTTTGGTTTGACCCTTTGCCTGTTCCTGACTATTTACCTTCATTGTATTTCTTTACAGCTGGCTGCGACCCGGACCGTCTGACCTTTCTACCTCTTTCTCTGTGCTGGTTACTTGCTGGGAGAACTGCGACCTGTACACCTGGTGAATACCGGGGGTCCAATGGACTCCACTCCTCCCAGTTTAGTAGTGCCAATACCAGCCAGGGATTACCCGTGTCTCTAAGATGTGAAAGCATACTCTGGCCATGAGCAGACCGGACGAACCTTCAGCCCGTGAAATCCTGTTACATCTGGCCCAGAGAGTTGAGTGACAAAAATCCAATCAGGCTCAGCTACTACAATGTATCCAGGGAGTCGTGTCTCGTCTGGATTCACTGCAGGGTTCCCTTCCTGCGCACACGACTGCTCCAACTCCATCAGTCTCTACTTCCACTCCTGCTACCACCTCTAACACAGCATCCTCCAGAAGCCTCAATATCCCTCATCCAGAGAAATATGATGAGACCCCCAGAAGTGTCACGGTTCTCTTAACCAATGTGCCATACAATTTGAATTAGCACCGGAGAATTTAACTTCTGAAAGGGCCAAAGTTTCTTATTTGATTTCTCTCCTCTCCAGACAAGCCTTAGCTTGGGCGTCTCCTTTATGGGAGAGGGATGATCCCATGCTTTTGAATTCGATGACCTTTATCGAGACTTTTCACAAATTGATTGATGAACCTGGACGGGTTTCCTCTGCTGCTTCTGGTCTCGGGCTTCGTCAGGGTTCTCTCATGGCTGGGCAATACGTGGTACAATTCCGGACCCTGGCTGCTGAACTCCGGTGGAACAATGAGACTTTAATTGCAACGTTCTGGCAAGGCCTCAATGAGTGTATCAAGGATGATCTTACCACACGTGACCTTCCTTCCAGTCTAGATGACCTTATCTCCCTTTGTATCAAGGTAGACATTCGGCATAGAGAGCGTGCTTTGGAGCGTGAACGTACCCGCCGACCATTTCCTCATCTTGCACCCAATTTTCTGCCTTCCTCTCTACCCACTGAGGAGCCCATGCAGATTTATTATTCTCGGTTATCCCCCGAGGAATGGGAGAGACGAATGAAGAACTGTTTATGTTTGTATTGTAGTGAACCAGGACATCTCCTAGCTGCTTGCTCTAAGAAGCCGGGAAACGCTCCCTCCTAGGTGATATTAGAGAGGTCAACCTAGGATCCTAGTTCTTCCCTTTCTATTCTCGGAAGGAATCCGAATGTCTGATGTCTGTCACTCTGTTTTCTCCGGAAGGCCCTCATTCCACCTTCGCTTTTGTGGACTCAGAATCCGCAGGGAACTTCATCTCCAGATTGGTGTCTGAACTCCATCTTCCCATGATTCCCTTAGCCCAGCATTTAGTCCTGACTGCCGTCGACGGCAATAGAGTCACCAAAGGTTCCATCTCTCTTTCCACCTCTGTACAGATGGAGGTAGGAGCCCTTCACTCTGAACATATAAGTTTCTTAGCTCTACCCCAGTCGGTTAACCCTATCATTACCTTCGCTCAGAACTCATTCTTCCTAATTTGATTGGCTGCAAGCACGGGTTATCCATTGGAGTCCTTCTTGTACTAAGAGATGCTTAAGACCGGTTATCCCTTCCAAGATCCACATTCCTTGTCTCAACACATCCTCTCTGTTGGTTCTTCCCAAGGCCTATTCCGATTTCTCTGATGTTTTCTGTAAAGCATCTTCAGAGGTCCTTCCTCTCCACCGACCTTGGGACTGTCCCATTGATCTCATTCCTGGAAAGAATATTTGTAGAAGGAGAGTATACCCCCTATCTTTACCCGAGACTCAAGCCATGTCGGTGTATGTCACCAAGAGTCTCAAGAAAGGCTACATCCATAAGCCTTCATCTCCTGCCAGAGCTGGCTTCTTTTTCGTTAAGAAGAAGCACGTCTCTTCATCCAAGAGATTTTACGCCTCAATGGCTGTCCGAGCGAGATCATCTCTGACCGCGGAGTCCAATTCGTCTCCAAGTTTTGGAGGCAATTCTCCAGACTCCTCGGTATCAGCCTCAAATTCTCTTCTGGGTACCACCCGCAGACTAATGGCCAGACAGAGCGGACTAATCAGGATTTAGTCTTACCTAAGGTGCTACTGTTCGGAACAACAATCTTCTTGGAGTGAGCTCATACCCTGGGCGGTGTTTACACATAATAACCACCAACACGAATCTACTGGCAATTCTCCTTATTTTTACCACCTTTGGGAAGCATCCCTTACTGCCTACTTTTTCCAATATTTCCGACTCTTATGTACCTGCCATACAGAATATGGCTCGCAACTTCTCCCAGATTTGGGCAGAGGCATGAGCAAGACTTCAGCAGTCCTCGAATCGTTACAAGCGAATTGCAGATCGCCATTGTAGAATCTCCCTGTGTTTTGGGTTGGTGATCGAGTGTGGCTCGTTACACGCAATCTCAGACTCAAGGTTCCCACCTTGAAGCTTGCTCCATGTTATATTGGCCCTTTTCCCATTTCTCAGGTTATCAAATCTGTTACCTATAAACTCCAACTACCAGTCTCTCTTCGGATACACAACACGTTCCATATTTCTCTATTGAAACCACTTATTCTCAATGAGTTTTCAAATAAAACTCTACCTCCGCCTCCGGTTCTCACTGTCCAAGGTGAGGAATTTGTGGGGAAACATGTCTTAAAGTCCTGTACCTTTCGGGGTAAACGTCAATTCTTGATTCACTGGAAAGGCTATGCACCTAAGGAGAGTTTGTGGGTCAACAAGGAGGACATCCATGCCCCATGACTGTTGGCTACATTTCTGAAGGACTTTGGTGTTGCCCCCAAGAATGGGGGGAAGAAACTGTCTAGCGCTGCCTCCGCACCCCCCATGAGGGCCGGAGATGGGCGCCTTCTCCTGCTGCTCACTCCCGTCCCGTTGCCTAGAAATGGGATGTCCTTCCGGATTGGGCACTGCATGCACATGTGCAGTGCCACGCATCCCGAAGCTAGGCAATGAGATGCTAGCTCCACTTCCTCTTTTCGGCGATCAGCTGTTCTGATCATCAGCGCCTCCTCCTATTAGTCTCTGCCAGGCATTATTTAAATCTCACTCTGACACCAGGAGTGTGCCAGAGTATTGGTTTACTTAATTTGTGCTCTAGCTGTATATATATATATATATATATATATATATATATTTATATATATATATATATTATTCTGGTATTCTGGTTCCTGACTCAGCTCGCCTGACTACGCTCCTGGTTATTGTCCTGAACCTTACTGCTCGTTCTGGTTTGACTCTTTGCCTGTTCCTGCCTTTTCTACTGGTCACCTTCTAGTACTTCGCTACCGCTGGCTGCGACCCGGACCGTCTGACCCTTCTACCTCTTTCTCTGCTCTGGTTACTTGCTGGGAGAAACGCGACCTGTGCACCTCACACAGTGGAGTCCATACCTCCTTTCAGGGGTCCCTGGTGAATACCGGGGGTGCATTAGACTCCGCACCTCCCAATTTAGTAGTGCCAATACCAGCCAGGGATTACCCGTGTCTCTATGACTTGACATACATCAACCAAGTATTTGCAGCTGCTCATTGCTAGTTCCACACCCAGATATTTCTAAGCTCCACCTGCTTCAGTGACTGTGAGGAGCCCTACTAACCTCTTTAATCAGTGGGGAGGGTATAAATAGTACAGTGAGGGGAAAAAGAATGATAATCTTTAAATGTAATTTAGAATATTTTAAACATGAGACTTTAATTTACAGTAGAAAACCCTTATCCTGAAAATGCCCCAAGTGTTCCGCATATTGGATCTTAATCCTGTACAACAGTTTACATTAGTCATTGGATCACTGAACTTTAATTGATCAAACAGAAAACAGCACTTGTATATATGCAGAAAGTAAAAGTTATCATAACTATCAATGTTTGACATTACATGCGCTAAAGGCAAGATATAGTTATCTGTCTTCGGACAGTTTAACCAGAAAAACTTGTTTGTAGCAGCCTTCAGCATGCTAAAAACAGGAGGCCGGTATACTGTACATAGAATAAATAATCTTTCCCTTTTCCTACAAGATTAAGGTAAATATTTTCCATTCTGATAAGCCACTGTGACATTCACGTATATATTTGTAAATGTTACTAGTGACTATTAAGTTACAAGGATTAAATAAAAAGTGATAAGCAAAATATGAAAATATATTTATATAGTACAACAGTTGTACTTATACAAAATAAAAGACATGACAATTGCTAAGATTATTTTGTTTCCCCCTAGATGCTTTTATTCATTTATTTATTTTGGCTAAAGATTTAGCTTCAATCCTTTTCTCCTCTGTAGTTCTACAATTTAAATGTCATACAAGATTATTTTGTACTGGAACATTGCAGGTAATGATTACAACATTCAATAGATAACACAAGCAAACATATTTTGTACTTACATTATAGAGGAGTAAATTCAGTGTGCTGATAAATGTACCATTGCCTTCTCGTACAGAAATTGCAGCTGAAGATCTACATTGATAAATTAACAATGATATTTTGTCTTGAGTCTGTTTTATTTAAAGATTAAAATATTAATGCAATATAAGGCTTTTACAGTGACCACATGATAAAAGCAAGTGCTGTATGCTATTACATAAATAAAGCCTAACTCCTTTTTTATTTATTACTATGTAACAAGATAAAATAAATATAATATTGCAAAAACTGGTCTGGACCCGAATTAGGATTTGCAGTTTGAGGTCACATTCACTTTCTGTTCCTACTATGAGAAAAGGCAAAACCTTTCTTAAGGCAGAATAGGCAATATTAACACATGTATGACTTGCATGTACCCTAGTTAGATGAAAATCTAGAGGCTTATTATATTTAAGTCCAAGTAGCACAGCAAATACAAATCAATATGCCTCTATTACACCACCTATAGGTGAATCTGGAAAAACGTAAATTAAGTTGATTCCTTAAAACATCAAATAATATGATTTACATGCAAAATTATTAGATTGGAAAAAACATCATTCCCACACAAAATCTATCCCAATCCTGGAGATATGGGAAACTTTACATGAATACTTTACAAGCTAGTATCTATAAAATGAATGAACTGTGAATTTCATTTGTTACACATAAGAGCCAAGGGGAAATGCCCTCGAAGAAAGCAAGTGTTAAATGTGAATTTAGTTTTCTCTGTTGCAGGAATAATCTATATTCATGTGGAAACAAAGGGCCTGAGTCATTAAGGAAAGTATCTCTGTTTTTTGTGCGTTTTATGTGCCCGTACTCGTTGCAATGTGGGCGTGCCAAACTCAAGCGACTGCAGCCACATCGGAAGAAAGCTCTACGTGTCTTTCTGCCTTATCTCTTGCACTAGCTAAAGGGCTAGTCTAAGTTCTGAGTCAGTATCGTACGCATGCTATAACATGTGTCTGCAATCAGGAGCAACTGTAAAAATGTATTTTATGTACATTAGACATTAAGGACAGCCTAACCCTAATGCTTTTTAAAGGAAAAAAATATATCTATATATTTTTTTTTATATAATTTCCATTTCTAATCATAAATGACTATATTATTGATAGGTAACATTGATTGATTAATATTTTTTTTTTCTCTGCGTTCTTTTGAGATTTCATACTTCACATACGTATTGTAGGCATCCTGCAGTGTCTGGTCTAGTACAGCAGAGTGAACCTACAGCCATAGTCAACACCACACGTATCTTGCGATCTGTTCCTTGCTGACTTCAGGAGTATGCAGAGCCGATTTACGTGTCATTGAGAACAACTGCACGATGCACTCAGTATGCTGCCTTAATGACTCAGGCCCAAAGTTTTACCTTTTGTTTTCTATTGAATATAGAGTGTGTTTACAAAACGAAAAGCTCAGGAAAATATATCAGAAGCCATTATTTTACTTGATTATTGAACAACAGTTAGCAATTAATGACAAATATAACACTAATAGCTTAACAACTGCTTGGGGAAACACTACTGAAGTTTGGCATTATAGATGAACCTTGAAAGGTTTTTCTACAAAATGTTATCAGTCAGTTTTGGCCTTTTATGCATTGTGAAGCTGTAGAAAGTCCACTAGAGGATAGCCAAAAGAATTTACACGCTTAGTTGGCTGCAACATGATTGTAGAACTCTCAAAACCAATATGATTTGACTACATCAGAAGTAGGTGAATGCATATAAGAGGCAACAAGGGGCAGCCTTGTTTGGTTCTGTTGGTTATCTTGTAGTAGGATGATTGTAACCTATTAATATATACTCTCACTGAAGGGCCCTTGTATAGAGGATCACCTGTAAAAACCATTTCACAAACCTGAATTTGTTCAATACTTTTGTCATTAAGCCACAGTGAAGTCTATCATTCAGATAACAGAATCAGGGGTTTGCTCTTTTTTTTTATGGGAAGCTAATATGTTAAAAACTCTTCTCGTATTTTCAGGGGCTTTCCTACCCAAAACAAATCCTACCTACTCTGGGTTGACCAAACTAGGTATGATTAGATTCAACTTATTAGCTATTAATTTTGCAAAGAATTAAATGTTGGAATTTAATCAAGCTTTAGTTTGGGCTCAAGTATGGTTCTTTACAAGGTTTAGGGATGGTAATAATGTGTGCTTACAGTATCTCTCTAGGTGGGTAATTTTCTTCACTGCCTAGTCTAGTTTGTAAAGGGTTTTAAATCTTCTTGAACAGTGATACATAAATTGTTTGTATGCCCATCTGGTCCTAGGGCTTCATCTTTGGAAAATGTTTTTATAGGTAGTTTAACTTCTTCTGTCCAAGGTGTGCAGAGAGACCCAATTCAGTTGTTTTAGAGAGTAATTTTAAGTAGTCTAGAAAATTTTTTATGAAAGCCAATCTAGGTTGAGTTATGGGATAAGGTAAAAAATAAAAACATTTATTAATATTGAAGTAAGGGATTTTATTTACCTTGCTTAACTGATGAATGGTTTTCATAAAGACATTGTAAGAAACCCCTTTAGATTGTAAGCTTTCATGGACAGGTCCTCTATACCAGTATCCTGTACACCTACGCACTCCTGTCTGTCACCTGCCTGGTCTCTATGTTTTCTCCTACTGCATCTCACGCTCTGTATTCGCCTTTGCTTGGCTGTTCTCACACTGATTTGCTTCCAGCTTGTCTCCACCCCACTGCGCTATACTATGCTATTTGCTCTTGTTTTCTTCTGCTCCCCATTGCACAGCACTGAAGACCTATTTGACACCTTATAAAAAAAATTATAATTATAACCAAATTTAATTAATATTATTTATTTAGAAAAGGGGATGGAAAGTATGTATGTATGAGTGGTTGAAAGGTTTTACAACTGAGAACTGCACAATCCAAATAAAACATCCAAATAAAATGTTATTATTTCACCAAAATGTATGTTACATACAACACAAGCTGAAAAAGTGATGCACTGTTAGTAAATGAAGAATATGAAATGACTGCATATAATTTGTTATTTAGTTATTGGAACCATTGGAATCAGCACTGTGCAATTATTAACATTTGCAATAAATACAAAAAACAATGTCTGAGCTTTCTTGCTAAGTTGCAAGGTGGTCTTAAAACAGTCACATATGTAAGACTTCAACATTTCACTAATTCAGATTAATAATTTATAGGGAAGAAAAGAAAGAAAACAAATTAATCTTTCACTACATGCTGCCTGCATTTATTTGGTTGTTTACATAACCACATACTCCCAATGTAATGTCCTTTCACTGTAGGTATTTGATAATATTACAATGTATGCTGAAAAATCTGAATGGGCTTTGCTTCATTCACCTCATGCTCTATTTCTACTGATACTTACCTTTTCATTCTGTTTTTGAAATATATAAGTAATTTATACTTACGAAGCAAGCTGAGTGTTGTTTACCAAATACTCCAATGGATAACTGCAGCTAAACTTATACAGAAGTCCAGGCAGATAGCTAATAATTGTTGGAGGGTCTGGTGTATCTATATATCCAGAAACATTTCCTATTTGTACCATTGATGCATTCCCATAGACATTGACTCCTGGTACAGTTGACACCTGTTGGGTAGTTACCAGAGGATAAATGAAAGGTATTTTGAAGCATTTTGCAAATTTCTAGTAAATGCAGAATTTGCTTGTCTAAGCTATCCATTCACATGTTAGTTTTAGAATAGACATATGTTTATTATAGGTATGCATGAAATCTTTGCTATTTTATCTTAATAAGTATATAATGAGCTATAACCAAATGTATATATTTTTTAAAAGCCTAATGAGTGAGTACTAATGTATATTTTACTCTAATTCTTTTTTCTGATTGAACCATTCCACCATTTCATTGATGTGAATGCAGATTTTCAATTATCTCGAATAATCTTTTCCTGTAACTACTGACCTCCCACTGTCATTCTACATCATTGCAGTCCATATATTTCTGCGCATACCACTTTAATACAACCTGGGCTGTCGGCGACAGACCAAGGATCCTCTCAGCTAAGGTGAGCCCTGTATTCAAAATCCACCTTGAACTTCTGCATTCTTTCATGGAGTTTGGGCTTAGCTGCAGAGGGTACGCAGGTCGCGGTTCTCCAAGACAGTCACCGGTGTAGAGACAGTAGTAGACAGGCAAAGACAGGCATAGACAGGCGTAGTCAGGCAGTCCAGGTCAAAGCCAAACAAGCGGTGTGGTAAACAAGGAGGATTCAGTGAGAAGTCAGGTCAAGCCAAATTGTCAAACCAGCTGGGCAGCGAAGTACAAAATGCAACACAGGATACTGGTAACAGGAAGCCGAGTCAGAACCAAAGAACACAGGATCAGAAGTTCAGAATATGCTGGAGTAGGAGTGAACCAATAGTCTGGCACTTCACAGGTGTCAGAGGGAGCTATATAAGCCGTGAGGTGCACCCTGATTGAGTGATGGAGATTTGGCCTCAGACAAGCTGACAGTTTTGCAGAGAAAGCATCCCACTGCCTAGCAACGGGACGTGACTGAAGAGAGCATGGGCACATACAGCATGCAGGAGAACAAGGAAGCTTCCCGTTGCTAGGCAACGGGATTCGGCTGCCGAGAGGGTGCAGGCGTCCGTCTCCAGCACCAAGTGTCAGTGCGGAGACGGCAACTGACAGTACCCCCATCCCCTGAAAGAAGAAGAGTTGGAGGTCTGATTCTTCAAAAACTTAAACAGCAGGTGAGGAGCATGTAAATCCAGGAGGATAGGTGATCAGTGCAGTAACAATGGAGGAACATATCCAAGTCCTGGTTGACCCGCTCAGTCTGACCATTAGTCTGGGGATGGTATCCCGAGAAGAAATTTAACTTGCATCCTAAATTGTTGCAAAAGGATCTCCAATATGAAATTAATTGAATTTCTCTATCAACGGGGCAACCGTGAATCCGTAAAAAACATTTTTAATGAAGAGAGTGGCTAGATCAGCAGCAAATGGCAATTTCTTAAGAGGAATAAAATGTGCCCATTTGGAAAAACAATTGACCATCACCCAAATAGTATTGAAGCCATGACTATTGGGGTGGTCATTAATAAAGTCTATGCGAATGCTTGCCCAAGGGGAGTTTGGAACAGAGAGCAGAAGAAGAAGCCCAGCAGGAGCATGCCTGGGTGTTTTGTGACAAGTACATTCTCTGCAAGCTGCAACATACTTGTGAATGTCAGCATTCAAGGACGGCCACCAATAGCTGCGGGACAAAAGGGCAATAGTTTTCTTAACCCCAGCAAATCTGGAATCGTGAGCCCTAGCCAACAGTGAGGAACGGAGATGGGTCTCCACAAAAGAGTGTCCAACAGGAGGTGTCTTAACTGAGGATTTAGTCAAGGCCAGAATTTTCAGTGGTTTGATGTTAGGTCTGACGTCTGAATGGCAGGAATCTGAATGATCAAAAGACCTAGATAGTGCACCAGCCCTGGAATTTTTTGACCCGCACAATAAGCCAGGATCACTGGAATCTAGAAAAAAAAAGTGACCAGTGGGCCTGACGAGGGTTAAGGCACTGAGCAGATTCCAGATAGGAGAGGCTATTAAGATCTGTGAACACCGTAATAGGATGTTGAGCGCTTTCAAGCAGGTACCCGCCCTTCTTCCAAGGCTATCTTGATGGCCAGGAGCTCCTTGTCCCCGATGCTATAGTTGGCCTCACTGGATAGAAATTTACTTGAGAGAAAGTCACATGGAGAGAAAGAGCTAACAGAATTCTTCTGAGAGAGAACTGCTCCCACACCTACCAAGGAATCATTAACCTCTAAAAAGAACAGTTGTAGTTGGTCAGGCTATCTCAAGACAGGAGCAGTGGCAAAGGCTTCCCTAGGAATTTTGAAGGTCGAAACTACCTCCTGAGGCCAGTCCTTGGCTAGTTCACTTTTACGGGTAAGTGACGTGATGGGCGAGATTAACAACGAGAAGTTTTTAATGAATTGTCGGTAATAGTTTCAGATCCAATAAAACGCTGAGTAGTCTTAAGGCCAGAGGGTTGAGGCCAATTCAGGATAGATTCTACCTTTTTAGGATCCATTTGAAGACACATACTGGAGATTATAAACACGAGGAAGATCCAGAGAGAAGTCAATTCAAGCCAAATAGTGAAACCAGCTGGGCAGCGAGGTACAAAATGTAACACAGGAGAATTTTAACAGGAAGCAGAGTCAGAACTGAAGAAGACAGGATCAGAAGTTCAGGAAGTGCTGGAGTAGGAGTGAACCAATACTCTAGCACCTGACAGGTGTCAGAGGGAGCTATATAAGGCGTGAAGAGCACCATGATTGGATGATGGAGATTTAACGGTCAGACACGCTGACCACCGACAGGTGTGCAGAGAAAGTGTCCCGTTGCCTAGAAATGGGAAGCGACTGAAGACAGCATGCAGGAGAACAAGTAAGCCTCCCATTGCTAGGCAATGGGACGTGGCTGCCGAGAGGGTGCAGGTGTCCACCTCCTGCACCAAGTGGCAGTGACAAAGTGGCAGTATGGCATACCACCATATAAACCCCCACTTCAACCATTGCTCACACCACACAATACAAGGTTATACACACACTCATACTACAATAGCTGACACACACACACAAACACACACACACACACACACACACACACACACAATAACTTACATATTTATAAACTGGCAATGAATCTAATGTATTGTATTAACATCTATGCTTTACCATCTATGCTAATAGAGTAAATAAAACTTATATAATACTATTATACTAATATACTTATAAAATACCGTGTTTTATATTATGTATATAATTGTTACATTTAGAATGATCATTAGAATAAAAAACATTTTATCTGAATCTACATCTTGTGTGCAATCTTTCTTGAAAATATAACTATAAGCTTATAATATAAAAATTGGTCCTGTGGATTTAAAGCAGAAAGGAAGTATATTCCTTGGGTTAAATCTGAACTACCTTTGTGAAGAGTTTGTCAATGGTAATAGTCATAAATACATTATTTAATGGTCATCAACAAATTTTCCAGACTATTAGGTCCTCTCACCCTTTAGCAGTAACTTACATGTATGTTTTTGAACTAACAAATATTTTAGTCATTTGCACACATTAGTAGCATGTAGACATCCAAAAATATGTGAATGTAGCACAGAATAAAGCTCATCCCAAAATTTCTAAAATATTGCCAGTCCCTCGACATTTGTCTACCCATCTCCATAAGGATTTAAACACACTGTTTCATTGTACCCATATGCAGCAGTGACAGCATTGCATGAAGGTAAAAAAACATAAAAATAAAATGCAAAACAGTTATTCTGTGTGACATTACTTCTCCCAATCTGCCTCTCTAAAAGCAGAGAGGTGCAAGGGGGAAATACAACTCAGTCTGAGAACAAACTAAGAAATGAGGTTTTCTACTAAACGTGCAGTTGTAAAAAATTAATTTTTGGGTTTAAAGTCTACATGACTCCCTTAGTGTCTATTATAATAATATAGCCTAATCTTCATCCCACTTTAACCAGAACTCATAAAGGTTCTAACAAATCCTATGTCTATGCCCCTTGGTACACTGACAACTGACAATACTAAAATTAATTTCACTACTCCCCAGATCACTCCTTCCTTACCTTATCATATTTGTAAATTATTATTTTTCATTGAGCTTGGATGTTCCACCACTATCTATAACTGAACTGATCACACTGACCCTTTCTCATGCATCTTGAGTTTCCTGAATTTTCCATTGCTCATTTCATCTTCAACTTTCAACAAACTAATGTTTTTAGCGAAGATTACAGTGCTCTTAGTTATTATCCTCCTTAAAGGTACCCAGGTTTCAACTTGTTCACTGTAGCTTACTCCCATTTCCCCTTTCAAGGTAAGCTCTCCATTTTTTGTATTGTTTATTTTTATTTGTAATGTTTGTGTAGCTTTTATAAATTGTAAAGTGCTACATAAATGGTATGTACTTTATAAATGCTGAATAATAATAATTAAAATAAATTAAAGGAGAGCAAAAGCAATAGCATAACTTAAATGCTCAATGTAGGGAGGGATTAAGTATCATCTTATTAATTTTTAATTCATAAATTAATATTTTACATGTGGAAATCCTTACATACAGTATATATTTGTAAACATTACAGATGGATCACTTTTTTTTAGCTATATGTTTTTATAGTATCAGACAAAGAAGGGTCAGGGTACCCAAGTTAATAAACTGTAATCAATAATTACTTACCCTTTCCCTTCTTTTCAGTCCTCAGCCTCTTTTTATTAAAAAAGAGCCACGAAAAATAAAAAGAAATCCTAAAAAATAAAACAAATATTTTTAAATCCACATGTTTTTTTTTCTTGATCACAACACATATTTTCTGTATCCCACATCTTCTTCTGTCTTTCCTTTATGGCCTAATGTAACAAAGATAATAAAAGTTTCAAAGGCCTGGAAAACATACTCTCTAAGGATATTGTCAATTACGGACCTATTTATTATTAAGCAGCAATGGGACTAGTTTTCTATTTTTGCTAAATGCAGCAATAGAAAAATTCCTATCGCTGTCAGTGATACTAGCCAGCAGTGGTAAGATTTATTTTATAGCTTCGCCAGGCCAGTATGATGGGATCTTCTCATGTTTGACCTGGTGCCGGTTATATACATGTGCTCTCATGTTTGACCTGGTGCCGGTTCATACATGTGCATTGGAACTGGAAGCCCATGCTTGGGTTTGGGCTTCATTTTCAATTTAAAAAATATATAAAAAAATATGTAAAAAAATGGAAGAAAAAAGTAATAATTTTAATATATTTAACTTAGGACAAATGCTTCATTTAAAAAATAAATAATGATTCCTTGCTATCGCCATGCTAAGATATTTATAGTGATAAGAGGGCAACAGTGGTACCTGTACTGCCACTGTCCTTGTTAAATGGGCTTTGGGGAAGCTTTCTCCAGACAGACTCAGCGGAAGCGTTCTCCGGCGAAATCTATCACCTGCAGGAAGGACTTGATAGATAGCGAAAAGCCCTATCTCTGGCAGAAATACCCAGCTTTCATAGATAGGGTTTTCTTTTAATTATTAAACAGTCCTCTAAGAGATTTTTATTAACATCAAAGGGTTAGCTACTCTTCAATTGATGACAAACTCTATGGTGATGGAGAGTAGAGATATAATATTCCTTATAATTCTTTACTCCTTATAAGGCATGTTCTTAATGAATACTCAATTAATACAGATGATATCTATAACTAATGGCCTAAATGCTTTTACTGTAATAAAAATATCACAGTATAATGTTACTCATAGATTATGAAGATTTTTTTGCAGGCACTTAAAACACATTTCACAGCAAATTATAAATCGGTTGTAAAACTTAACATGAACATTTGCCGTTTACAAAAATTATTAAAATTTTTGTTTTTACTTTTACAATCCTGATTCTATTAATGAAAAAAAAAGCATTCTAGTGGTTATTATTAATCATTCTTTATGTCTAGCTGCAATAAAGGTTTTATTTATTTTTTTCAACTAAGAGAAAGAAAAGAAGATGTTGGGATCAAGAAGAACAATCATATGGACTTACAAATATTTGTCTTTTTCATCTTTCTTTACAGTTTTTATTTTATTTTTATTTTTCTGTTTTTTTTAAAAATGGTGAAATGATTCGTACAGCTGTAAGAACACAAAAAGCAAGGAAGGAACATGCAAATAAAAAAAGAACATTAAAAGCATTTTTCCTGTTAGTCTGTAAATAATCAGTAATTTAATTTATAAGTGAAAAAGGATGAAGTTAAAAAAGATAATACAATATGAACTTGTGGATCTTTATACCAGGTATGTCTTCAAATATTAATCTTAGTATATGACTGTATACTGTCTTCATTGCATGCCTATAAATGTAATTATGTCCCTACTTATAATGATCAGGCTGATAGTAAAAAATGCTAATTCCTAAATGATCAAATTACACAATATATTCTGCATAATCTACACTTCTCACATATAATCCCATAATAAATTATTTCTTTTTTCCACTGGGGATCCCAATAATAGAATCCCTTTAGTGGCCGTTTAACCAGACATGTATGGTCCAGCTACAGGTCTAGTCTATCTGCCGATTACTAGCGATGACGGCTGAGTATGCATGCTATTACATGTGTTTGCAAAGAGGAGAAACTGTAAAAATGTATTTTATGTGCAGTAGACATTCATAACATACGAACAAATGTATTTCCCCGAAAAAACACTATTTTTGTTTATTTTTTAATGTTTTATCATTAAACTATATTATTAAAAGGTGTCATTTATTAATTAGTTTGTTTAGGTGCTTTCTTTTGTGATTTTATATTCCACATTTGTATTGTACGTATCCTTCAGTGTCTTGTATAGTAGAGCAGAACAGACCTACACCCATATTCATAACCACATGTATCTTCACATCTGCTCCTTGCTAAATTTGGGCATACTTATACCTGATTTACGTGGGTTTTTATGCAAACGCACAGTGTGCTAAGTGGGCCTGAGTCATTAAGGAGAGTAAAACATAAAAAAGGAGTAACTTTGCACCTGGGCAAAACCATGTTGCATTGGAGGGGATGGTAGATTTATAAAGTGGCGAATGATTTATAGTTGGGATAGGGCAAGTACTACATCAGCTTTAAATTTCAGTGAAAAAATAAAACTATCAAGTATTTGTGTGCTACATGAAAAAGCAGCCAGTATTTTCCTTATGTGCAAAGTAATAAACTAATTTGCACCCCTTGCATTGCAACATGGTTTATCCATGAACAAACTTACTCGTTTTATTTTTACTCGCTCTCCTTAATGACTGAAGCCCAGTATACGTGTCTTGATGACTCAGGTCCTACAAGTTCATAATTTGTTATCTTTTTTAACTTTTTTATTTACCTTGAGAAAGACTCTTTTTGAGTTGGTGTGTTAACAGGGGAGCTATTTAGATACAACGAGAAGTGTGAAATGGTTTGTGAGAAGCTCACAACGACAACTCCATTCCTGGTGAGAGCTGTCTGATATTTGTGAATGCCTCCTACCTTTTACCATCTGGTACATACCTCTTTATCACAGAGATCGTGTAGAATGTCATTTGATTTTATCATGAAATTTTAAATTTGAGTGTATTAATATAATTTTCTACATGTTTTATAAAATTGGGACTACACTATTATTTTTGGACTATTACATGTAGAATAAAAATGGCAATGTTGTTGGTCTTTTGAGAAAAGACATCTTTCACATACTTTGCCAATTTGGAGCACATAAGGTCCTTGGGAAGAAGTTATAAAGGAGGAAAAGGGTTCCTTTGGAAAATAGTCGAGTGAAGTGAAGTCTCCAGCAGTACCATTGGAAACTAAAAATATGATGAGCCCTTTTGCATCTTTTATCTCTTGAGTATAATCACATGTGGATAAGAAGGAGTAGGAATTTTATTATGAACTGTAGCATTATTGTTGTTTCTGATTAAGAGTACTCTGTGATGGGGTTTTTATTCTAGGAAGCACCTATGTTTAACCTCTCTTTTACATTATATTGTGCAATTTGGCAGGTTTTGGTGTTACTGACTTGAGGGAGAAGGGGCAGCATCCTAGGGCACGCCAATAGATTCAGCATATTTTTTATCAGGTTTTTTTTAATGTCACTCAATTAAAATTTACATTATCCATTATTGTTGATCAATTAAGATTTTAATTGTATTTAAAAAAACTTGAGTATCCTTTATAGGAATACACTTAGTTTCTCTTATTCTTGGTTGTACATGATGATATGGTAATCATGGGTGCACCACCTATTAAATATGATAGGATTCAGTGATGGTCCTTATCATGTAGCAAAGAAAGTTAATCCTGCCTACAAGAGGACCACCCAATGGTTAGTAGGTGACCAAACATGTCCCATGTTGCCACTAACCACTCTAAGCAACAACTAGAGGAATACATGCAGATATACAAAATACACTTAAAAACTAAATTCATTTTACAAAAATATAGTTATATTAAGTAATTAGACCCCAGCGATAATCTATCTAAAAAATAACTACCTTTAGTGCATTGAACAGTAGAACTAAATAACTAAGTAGGACCTTTTAATAAGAAAATACCCTTTTCAAAACTGTGGTTAACTTGTAATTTAAATATATTCCTACTGCAAGCGGAACTCAGTGTGTATAAGAGTACAATAGATTTTCAGATCTGTTTGGTAGATTGTTTGCACTTAAGAAACAGGCCATATCCACTATTGTAACATCTAAGTATTCCTGGGTGGAATATGTAACAAAATAATTTTAGAGAAAACAAATGTTGGAATAAGGAACACCTCATATAGCCAAATTGTTGCTATTTAGAATAGATTTGCTTACCACTAGGCTATTTCCACAAGATTCCAAGGTGCTCAGGTTGATGGTAAAGATCACCACTGCAGGAAAGGTGTTGTTGTTTATGAAACCTCTGCAGTGTGCATCTCCATGTTTCCCATTAAGTGATAAGTCTGTTTCTGAATAACCAGAAAAGAGAACTGTGCAAAAGTTTATCTTCATTGTAATTGTCTGCACTCCGCAGTAGACACTGATATCTCTTTCCGCTGAAAATGACAAACACAAAAATAAAGAGCACATATTATGGTGAAAACTGAGAGCCAATAACATCTTAGACTTGCTGCATAAATGTGACTTGCATTTCTTTTCCTTAATTGCAGTACATGAAAATGTTATTATTAGATAAATATTGTATTACATAGACATAATGAACATGGCCAATCTTGTAAATAGTTTCCAACAAACTTTCCCACATCTATTTAAACAAATAAAAACTGTGCAAAGGTTTTAGGCAGGTATGGAAAAATGCTGCAAAGAATGCTTTAAAGAATAGATTTGGTGTGACCACCCTTTGCCTTCAAAACAGCTTCAGCACTAGGTATACTTGCACACAGTTTTTGAAGGAACTTGGCAGGGAGGTTGTTCCAAACATCTTGGAGACCTAAACACAGATCTTCTATGGATGTAGGCTTGCTCAAATCCTAAATAGTTCTAAATGACATTGGTTGTCTGTTTGTGGTCATTGTCCTGCTGCAAAATAAAGCTGGAGATAATCAGACGCCTCCTTATTGGTATTGCATGATGCATAAGTACCTGCCTGTATTTCTCAACATTGAGGACAACATTAACCCTGACCAAATCCTCAACTCCATTTTCTGAAATGCAGCCCCAAACTTGCAGGGATCCTCTACCATGCTTTACTGTTGCCTGCAGACACTCATTATTGAACCGCTCTCCAACCCTTCAGCGAACAAGCTGCCTTCTGTTGCAGCCAAATATTTACAAATTTGACTCATCAGTTCAGAGCACCTGTTGACATTTTTCTGCACTTCAGTTTATATGTTTTCGTGTCCTCTCAACCATATCAATCAGGGCATGTACTGGGCTCTTATCTTCTCAACACTTCTGATACAGTTTGCTCTATGTCTGTCTCCATTCATAGCACCTTTTGTTTTTAAAAGGACACTTATGAGCCCTTTCCAATTGCAGCTGGAGTAGGTTCTCTGGCACACTGCACAAGCCCTATAAAACCTCTTCACGACTAGGAAGACTCCAGGCGAGTGAAACCTGTGTAGAGTCTGTTACCTTGTTGTCCCTTCCCCTAGATGTCCACCACCCACCTGAGTGTGTGCTACTCCCAACACTAAAGGTACATGACTCTGGGAACTACTACCTCACTCCCCTTCAAAGCAGCAATTTGTAACAATACATTTGTTAACAATATATAATGGCATACAACCTGCCTAGTTGACAGATTCCACAATAATTTCAACACTATTAGCCAATTAATCACGTGTTGTAAAGTCATCTCATTCCTCTGGTCTCATGCAAAGTTCCCCAAATGCAACAATTCTGAATAATCAGACCCGTCTATACCATCACTAATAGATGGGGATGGATAATCAGCGATGTCTCAGCCAACTTTGTTTTTATCTGTCTAGGCTTACCTGAATTATGAGACCTTGGTGGAAGTCCTGCAGCGACCCACATGAAAATATTCCGGGAGAGCACTTCCCTACAATATAAATCCCCATGCCATGAGTTCCCTGGCAGATCCTTTAAGACTGGGCTTCTGACCAGTGACTCAGCTGCCAGCATGTCCAGTCAGACCTGCTAACAGCAGACCTCTTTCCAGTTGTGCTATGTGGACTAGTGTACTTGGCTTTAAGGTGTCTAAGCTCTCTGCACTTGAAACACCTATGATTTGACAACTTCACAGATGGACCTTAACCAACAGCAGCACCACAAAGCTTCTCTGACTGAACAGCACTATGATGCACCGCTGACCGAACAGGGCTATGAGGCATTGCTGATTGAACAGTGCTATGAGGCACCGCTGACCAAATAGCACTGGAAAATACCTAATGTTGAACACTGCTGGGAGGCACCTCAGGCTGAACAGTGCTGGAGGACACCTCGGGCTGAACAGTGCTGAGGAACACCTCATTGGGTAATGGGACCTCAGATTAACACATTAGAATGCTCTCTGCTATAGTGTTTACTAGCCCCTCAGAGAGGATGCAACACAACAGCTTTGTCACTACAGCAAGCTGAGGAACAGCATGCTTATCAGAAAGAGTCCTTATACAGCAACCGTTCAAGCTTTCAACTCTGCAACCTGATGACACCTTTCTAATTTGCATTCCACAAGTTCCTTTACAGAGGCTCTTTATGTTTGCACCTCTTGCTGAACCATGACAAGCATTTGTTTCAGCACAGCAATCTCTTCGTCTTTCTCCGCTGCTATCTCTTTAAGAGCTTCCACTGCTTTTTCTGTTTCGTCATACATTTTCTGCAGCTCATCTTTCGAATATTCAAAAACCACATTTCTTGCTCTCCCTGCTGCAATCTCTTTGCAGTCTCTTTAAGGTCTCTACTGTTTTTTCTATTTCCTCGTATAATATATTTTTTAATTCATGCAACTGTTGATTTGAGCTTCTCAACTTTTATTCAAGCCAGGAGATTTCTTCTCTAAAATATTTTTCAAAGCAATCATACTCTTCCCTGGCCACATAATATGACACATATAACACCAGGCTTGTGCAGAGAGTATGATATTTTTCAACTTTATCTCTACTCTGCAAACTCCCGTGCAGGTATTCCTCTATAACAGTTTTCTACAAACAATCACACTGTTTCCTGGCCACATAATCTGTTCCATGTAACACCATGTTTGTGAAGAGAGCATGAGATTCTCCTACTTCATCTCCCTCCTGCAAATTCCAGTACAATTTTTCCAATTTACCCTGTTGGGTCTAAATTTCAGTCACTCCTGTTTGTAAGCTTTCTTTTTGACATATTTTATTATTTTTCTTGCCTATCTTGGCTGAAATAAAGATAATTTGTACTGGAAACAACTTTTCTGTTTTATTGAAGCCTTTAAACCACAAGCTTGATCTTTACATTCATCCAGTGTTTTCCACAGACAATTAGTAAAACAAGCAGATGCTTTAGGCTCTCGCATAGGCAAAACAGCAGACTTCTGTTGACCCCAACCAACTCACAGCTGATCGAATAACCAAAGCATCACACTAGAAAGCTGAGAAATTTTTACAACTTTTGCGTTCTTTGAAAAACAAAAAAATTACTTTCGATTTACACGCAGGAAAATAGCAAACTTTTCTGGACCACACCTTCCTCAAAGCTCAGTAAATCAACTGGCGTGGCATTACAATGCCCAGCAATTTTCAAAACTTTAGCTTTCTTTAGAAAAAAAAATAGGTGCTGAACAGTTCACAGTAATGTTGCTCCTGCCTGTCTCTCCACAGGTAGAATATTTGCTTTCTCTGCGGCTGACAACCTTATAAACAGTTTGGTGCGTGATAGTGACATTCAGGACATTTCATTCACCACCACTTTTAGTCTGCATGGTTGGACAGCTGTGCATTGGCTGTCGCTGGTGATCTCACAATTACACCACTTGTAGAAATTCTGACACTTTGCGACACTAACACCTTTAGGTGATTCATACATGAACAACTTCTTGCTTCAAAACAAATGATGCTTTATTGTTTTCATCACAAAACAGCAGTCTTGTCAGGATGACACCAGTAAGCAAAATCGAGTTGCCTACAACTCCTGGTGACCCTAATGCTAACTATCACAGAAACCAGCAAACTCTTTTAGCATCCATCCCCCTTTATAATTTGAAAAACAGGTGTAAATACACAAAGCACCTCCCTTTGGTCTAATTAACCCATTAGATATATAAAAAAATAATCTCCCAAAGCGGAGTGGGAATACAACCTCTTGATAGAATATATACATGGGGAAAACCCACAAGTATTGGAAACATGTATGGGTCAGTACGTCCTTTCCCTAAAATATATAGGTGATGTTGTATAACCAACTATTTCAATCATTTAGCTCTTAGAGATTTTTGTATGATGATTAGTAATATATGTAATATTGACTAATAGGGGAATATATTGGATTGTTACTTGTACCCATTACATGATATGACTTATGTCATTGAGTTTTGTTGTATAAACATTGTAGTACTCATATATAAAAGAAGGATAAGAAAATGGGGGTTTATATTAAATTGCAATTTTACACCCCTTAGATATCAAAATTGAGTGCAATATTAAATAAATTAATAGTGTTTAGCAATTGAAACTGGTTTCCATGTCAACCGTTATGGTTTCAGTAACCTCCTAGGAAAGTTTTGATTATGTCAATAGTAGGAGACTCACATTACTATGGGAAAACAGGGAACATCTTAGGGAGCACGGGATCATGTGTTACTACATTGATATACTGTAGTAAATGCATATTAAGGTGATAGAATAAACTGGAATTAATAAAGATTGTCCCTAATATAAGTACCAACTTGAAATGCATAAGGTTTATGAATTTGCTTACAAACGGTTGCTATGGCAATCGGAACGAAGGTTGTGTAGTATATGTTTCATATTTTTTGAATTATCTGTATTAATGTGGATGAGAAGTATTGGATTAGGTAGTGATGGTAATATTATGCTGTTTTAGAGTTTTTTCATCAGTTTGTTATTATTAATGGAACAGACTTTTGGATTGGACATTTAATACTATTAATAGTAGGGATAGGTGCAAAGATTCCCACCTTGATAAAGATCCCAGAAAAGATTGAAACGTGTTGGTTAAAGAGGAGATGATCATTTGAGTGTACTTCTTAAAGCTGATTTTCAAAAGGGGCAGAGCTGCTTGAAGGATTTGAGAATGTATTAAGCAGCTGATGATATCATTACATGACTGACTCCAAAGAAAATCTGATAATAATACTTGCTAAATTGACTATCTTCTCCTTTGGGGAATTATGTATGCTCTATAAGATTTTAAAAAGTTTGTAGAGTATAATCCACCTAGATTTGGCTTCTTTCCTGTTTCTTCTGTTTTTTGAGCCTGTATCAAGAAATCTAAGTACAGAGGACAAAAGGGGAGAGCAACATATTTGAAAGGCCAAATTTCAACAGACATATTCTGTAAGCCTAATACCATTAGAAGTGTCATGGAAGATATTGTACCACTGCATGAAAAAAAAGTGTGTCATATACACTGAGGGTGTGTGGTAATAGTAGTCACATGGTGAAAGAACACCTATTTGCATGATTATTTAATATTGCAATGCTGTGACTTACTTCACTATCTTTGCTAGTGTTTCATTTCTTTTAATGTGCTATTTGACATCCTGAATTTGGAAATTGGTAGAGAATTAGAAGAAAAGAATATTCCATCATTTGGATTTCTTGGATGACATTTGGAGAGTATCCGAAAATGGACATTATGGGCCTGATTCATTAAGAAACATAAAGCAAAAAAATGAGTAACTTTGAACCCTGACAAAACCAAGTTGCAATGCAAGGGGTGCAAATGAGTTTATCATTTTGCACATAAGGAAAATACTGGCTGTTTTTCATGTAGGACATAAATGCTTTATTTTTACACTGATATTAAAAGTTGATCTAGGACATGCCCTACTCCAATTATATTTATGTCCTCACATTTTAAATTTACCTCTCCCTCCAATACAAAGGTCCAAAGTTACTCCTTTTTTTGCTTTACTTTCATTAATGAATCAGGCCCTATATGTTCAAATTAAATGACAAGTTATAGCGCCTAGATGTCTATAATTGTTTTTTACATCATTAGACCCTATTCTGCACATCTGTGTTTTAAAACTAGGACTCTTGGTCTGTAAGAACTTAACCATATGCAGCTTTCACCTGCAGTTACCCCGGGAGCTCACCTGTCACTACTATATATATATATATATATATATATATATATATATACTAATATATATATATATATATATATATATATATATATATATATATATGTGTATGTATGATGTATGTAAATTGTAGCAAATATGCCTATTTGCCACAGCTCTCCTGCATAGGTACAGGTAAGGTCCCGGGACCTCTGCAAGGAAAAGCTGCATACAGAGTTAATTCCCACACAGTCTTTTCCATAGCACATAAACATATGCGTGTTATTGATCTATGGTCTGTGATTGTTTTGCAGTGTTGGGTGGGGGTTAAAAGACTGCGTTGTTCATGTTATTTCTGACCATTGCTGGAAGAGCTGGCCAGTCAGTGGAGAGCTGGACTATACATATATATATATATATATATATATATATATATATATATATATATATATATAATATTGCTAGCTGTGTATGAGAACATCTCAGTTATAAATAAAAAAATAAAATAGATGTCACTATTTTCTTCATGTTCATAGTATTATTTAATGCAAAAGAAATCAATGTCTGAAATATATGTAGGTTATCAGAAGATTAAACAGTTAGAGTGTATAATTTCATGTTTTATCATTAGTCTGGAAGTTGAGCATCCTAATAGTCAGTTGCATCCATGCATTACATTTCAGTACACAAAGGAAATAATCAGAAGATATTCATATACCAATAGATAACAGATGTTTCATATGCAGCTTTTACTTCTAAAACTAATTTTTTCCTGATAAAGAAAATTGTTACCCTGGTGATGAGATTTCTAGTTTTGGATTTTCTTTCCAGTGGTTCACATTGAAATGTGCTTATCAGCAGCTGTATGATCTTACAAATGCCTAAGTGCGAGTACTATTTTTGTTGTGGTCTATTTCAAACTGAGGTTATTTATATATACAGTATACAGAACAATTTTATTTTGTTTAATTGTTTTAAATGTTATGTTAATGTGATATTTTCTAGTGTTTTTGTCTATTCACTTCCCAGGAGAAGTTGCAGACATATAGTTCTCTGCATTTTCTATCCCACATTTGTATGGTTATTGAAATGGTTATTGAAATGTATATATGAGTATATGTTAGTACATGTCTCTTTAAGAAACAATCTTATACTAACACATCATCTAGAAGGATGTGTAACAGTTTCAATGATGTTGCTTCATACTGTGCCTGATTCATCTGTCTTCAGACGTAAGTCCCGTTGAGTGCTGTATCTTGCGTGAAATTGCTCTGTGCATATTCAGAAATCTACTTTATGCTAGTGAACGCAATTGCATCCAATTAAAATCCAAAATGAGGTAAAATACAGTGAGGACATGCCGAAATTGAGGTTTTGCACATTCCTCCGATTCAAGCTTTGGGCGTCTCTTAGCTACCTGTTATTTAGCCATAAAATTTGCACCAGGGGTAACAGCATGGAGATTGACTTGTGCTGAAAAAGACGTATGTACTTTTACTTTCAGTCAAGAGCTGTGTTCATTTTCTGTATTAAAACAGAGCCTAACCAATATTTCAAAATCTTGCAGTTCGGGTGACAAATGGTACATAATCGTACTTTTTTAGAAAACATGTAACTATTCTGCCCTTTTCAACAAATCGAAATACGACATATATAAAAATAAATTTTAAATATACAAGCTTCCAGCACAATAAGTAAAACTGTAACATTATTGTGTTGCAACCTTGAATTGCATATTGCATATTGGATTTCATAACACTACCACACATTTACAGGTACATGTCTTACAAATGTCAAGCTACAATAAATATAGTATGTTACTGTTCAACGCATCAGTAGACAACTTAAAAAGCTAAAGAAAGAGAAATATAATTGGTAATCCATGAAATGTAACCTTTTACAGCACTTTTATAACAGTCATAAACACATCAATGATATGTCAATGTGTGTGCACTAGAGTAAAAAATAAATCAGGAACATTTTCACAGCAACAGAATCATTTTTTTAAACAATATTAAAATGATTTGTGAAAACGTGAATTGTAATGTATTTTTTTCATAATCATCTCTGATCTTTAAGAAAAACTGTTAAAAATGTAACTTACAATAGAATCAATATTTTATGTTAATAACACGTTGATTGATATCGCTGTGAATTAAATGTTCACTCTTAGCACTACTTAAGTACTTTTTCTTCTGCATTATATATTTTGAGGGAACCAGTAGTACCATTACAGAGCAACTGTGTGTATCATATTATTTTTATTATTTACAGGCAGTCTTTATGGTGTGTGCCAGATATTATTTTGTGTTGCACTGAACAGATCAGATTTTCTTTGCAGATCTTCATATGATGAAAGTGGGCCTGTTACCTGGTGTAACATGGTGTGAAGATACCGGGTGTATCTGGCCCAGTGCTACCCAGTACCTTCTAGGATTCGTATGGCCACTCAAGCAAAATGCAGTTATAAAAATACAACAGTATATTTATTGTCATACAAACACCACTAGAATATTATATACACACAGTAAATAAATGCCAGGCAGATTTACCACATCATCCGTCCCTTACCCCACTAACTTAAGGAGATATAGTCACCTGCTGTCCAGACTTCATGATCCATTGATTTCTCTCAGCTGCATATATAGACTCTACTTAGAGAACGACAACTCAAAAGCTAGATCTTGCACATTCATGAATGAAATCCCAGAATGAACCCCCTTCCCCCCTGGAGTTGTTCCTTATATCACAGGTCTAATTTCCACAGTCTTTCCCATCCCTGGGCAAACCCCTGGGTCTATTCTACTTTACAATTGGTCAGTGCTGGACTAGGGGAGTTGGACAGGGGAGTGAAGATGAGCTGTCCTTCCATAGAACCTCCCCTGTTAGATGGCCTGTCTGGACTAGCCTGGTGAGAACAATGGACACTAATTTGTTTTCCTACTCCAGCACATGGCAACCTGATCCCTACCCACAATCCCCCTGGCTTCACTTTAAAGACAATGAATAGCAACCTTATTGCTAGTCATCAATATACAATACACAATATACATATGTACACTGAACTACAATGTCCCCTTAGCCACATGTTATTGGACAATGCTTTTGTAGTCTAGTGAGCTAGGGAACAAAGCATGGGCTATAAAAATTACTATAATCCACTTTATGTGAGAAATGAGACACCGATTGCTCACAGGGTAATCCCACTCATTTCGTCACATATACCTCCCCTACTTTTTTTTAGCTCTTGTTCCCCAGTGGCTCCCTTGCCCCAAGTAAACCTTTCTCCCAAGTCCAAAGTTTCTGGCCTGCTGTGGTTTCTCCTGGGTCTGATGGCAAGGTAGACAGCAGTACACAGTTCCTCAATCTCCCACCCGGGTCCCATGGCTGCAGGCATATTTTCCCACACAGCTGGAGTGGGGGTTTATGCTGCCCTGTGTCATAAGATGAGACAACAATAAAACTGGGCCACTCCTGTGCACACCTCCATGGTAGGAGAGTTGTAGTCCAACATCCCTTGGGTGCCTTATCCACCCTTAATTGCCCAACTGCAAATAGTCCCTTGGCCTGTTCTCTGTTTCTGAAGGCCATGCTCCCCTCCCCCACATATTCGAGTGAAAACTGCCAAGTGGCAGGCAAACTTTCTGGCTCCTTGTCCGTTTGTTTCTGGCAAAGATCCAATCCCCCCTCCCCCAAACACTCAAGGGACAACTGCCCGGTGGAAGGCAAAGGTGGTGGCTCCATTAATTCTTTGCTTATGGGGAATTCTCTGTCCCCCTCCCAAACCACATGTGGGTGTCCCTGTAAGTATGTTGGTGTGCATCTCCCCTCCCCTGCTACCACATCCAACTTTTGCACTACTTACCTCGACTCTGGCGCATCTGGGTAGTGTGAATCCTCATTGGACACAGACTTGTCCTCCTGGCAGCAAAACAAAGTGGATGGTCCAGTGCAGGCCTCTGGTATGGGGTCCTGGATTCCCAGATTTGGAGCTGAAGCACAATGCTTCAAAAGCTTGTGGGGCTGGTGAATCATGCTGTGCTGGTGCCCTCTCAGACACCCACTCAGTCGATATCTACTCATCTGCCAATTCTGCATAGGGGAAGGCCTAAGTGTAGTTTTCCCAGGGACCCATGATAGTGGCCTCTGACATGACAATTCCTTTATCCTCTCCCATTAATTCTGTTATACAGTCTGTAATCATGATTTCTGCTGAGATCATATATTGAGCAAGTTTATGATCCTCTTCTGTCACAATTGGGTACAGCTGTACATCACTTGAACCGGAGAGCACACATGCGGTATCCTGCGTTACTTCATTAGATAAAACATTATCAGACACAACAGGGGTGGATAACTGGTCTTTTCTGTAATTCTGTTCTAGCTCAGACACCGTCTCAGGTGCCAATAACACTGGCAAATTATCAGAAGATGCTACTACATGGTACTTACTTGGTAGCTCTTTTCCATCCAAGTCACCAAATGGGAAGATTTCTCCTATTCCTTTCTGAGTAGACAGAGGTACAACATCCTCACCAAGCAGTTCTTCTCCAGTCTCCCCCAAGATAGTAGCTTGGGCAACTGTGTATAATCCACTGGGATGGACCTCCCCCTGATTAACAGACTGAGCAGCCATTTTTTTAGAGCGTGACAAAAGATATTCCAATTGGCATTTTTCAGTATTCACTCGATAACACTGATCCTGCCACATTTCAGTGTCCATAAGTCCTTGTCGCCATACCTCATTCTCTGCTTCTTCAAAACTCTTTTGCAGACATTGCATTTGTTCCCAGAGAGGTATGTGGGGACCCAAAGTGAACATCCATTTCCTATAGACACTGAAGGCATTGATGGGATTCTCCTGATCTTTTAAAAGACGTTTGAGCATATCCCTGTGCGTGCAGTACAGGTAAGGTACACCCCGGATCTGGCATTCCACTATCAGCTCCTCCACATTCATTGTCTTTAGTGGATCTGTAGAATCTGCTAATGGGACAGATTCTATTAGTACATTTGCAGGGGATTCATCAGGCATGTCCCTGTGCTGTAACAGTCCATTTACGTCTTGTTTGTACTGCTGATTATTGTTGTATCTGGATTCTCCCTTGGCCAGATTCTGCATAGTACAAATAACTTCATGTGTAAAATCATCCCATTCTGGTTCATCCCGAAAATTGCAGGCACTTGCCTCCTCTTTCAACATTAGGAACACATCCAACAGGTTCTCCAATTTCTCCTGTAGACTGGCTCCGTCCCACATAATAATCTTTGGGCACTCCTCATCCCAATAATCCAAAATGTGCTGCATTGTGGTGGGGTGGTGCAACACATCCATATCCCCATCCTGCAGACACTGCCACAGTCCTTCATCCCAGTACACCTTTCTCTTGGTTGTACTGGACTGCTTCATCCCTTCCTTTGGGAACTTTTTCAACACTGGGCTGTGATCTGCTCTTTTGTTCCTAGAGCTCACACCCATTTTACTTCCAGGGATCACCTCACTGTGATTTTCTCTCTTTGAGACACGGTTCCATCTTTCGCTCTCCTCTGGCGGGCTGTGCTTCCCCTTATCAAATCAGCACTTAGGCGGCATCTTCCCTCGCCTAAAGCCCACAACGCTTTTCGTGACACTTTCTGCCTTAAAGCCTTTAGGAGTAAGTTCAGGATAATGTGGTAACTGGTTTCTAGTGCTAACTGCTTTGCAGAGCCCTGGAATGTATCACGATACAGTTCCCCTGCAGCTCTAGCCAGAGAGGATCTGGGACTGAGTGACCCCACTGCTTGCCACCAAATCATTGCCCAAAATCACCTCATTGGACATTCCTGCCATAACTCCAACTTCCACCAGGTTGTTACAATGGCCCCAATGCAACTGGACTTGGGCTGTTGGAATCTCTGCCCATCGTCCATCCTCCATCCTAATTTTAAAGTACTTGTTGGGGATAATTCTTCTGGAATCCACCAACTCGGGGCGTACCAGGGTGATGGCTGCCCCACAGTCCCTAAATCCTTGGGCTTTTCTGCCATCCACCCATACAGGTTTCAAGTGCCTGAGAAGGCGTCCTCCTGTTGTTTGCCTCATGTCAGCCACAGCATTGCAAGTGGCCTTTACCCCCCTCGCCTCTGGCGCATCAGGGTAATAGTGTTTGTTTTTCCGGGAGTGGCTCCTGCCAACAACCCCCGTAGGTGGGAATTGGTCTAATTGACCTCCTTTCCTGGGACAGTGCTGTTGAAGATGTCCCCAGTATCCACCTCGATGGCACCACTTCCAGGCTTGTCCCAAGTGTGGTATTGCTTGTCCTTTGCTGCTGGGTCGCCTTTGGCCTTCACTCTGCACCTTTTCTGCTTTCTCCCAGGACTGTGGGTTACACTTTGCCACCCAATCCTGTAGGCTGGGAAATATCTCAGTCAGCCCTGCTTTTACCAGCTCAAGTCCTTTTCTCCGGATCCACTGACTGAGGACGTGCTGCAGCTCTTGACGAAGCTGACCATAGTCATAGCTTCCACTGTGCACTGCTGACTGGCCTGGGGTGGGGGATGCTTGTATTGTAGCTGCAATCTCCTTCATCCTTACTGGCTGCTCCTGGTCCTTATACAACTCCTTGGCTTTCAGAATTTTTGCAACATAAGTGCCAACTTGGGTGTCTTCCACTGATGGGACCTCTGCTATTTTCATCCTGCCCGCATTATCGAGTAGGCACAGGTCCCATTTGCGTAGTTTTTCCACTAGTTGTGGCCTGAAGTCATCCTGGGTAGTAGCAATTTCCCTTGTCCGGCATAGTCCCCGGAGTTCATCCAGTTTTAGGGAGTTATACTTGTTCATGGTTCATGTTTCTTGCAACTCCTCTGATAGGCTTCCTCTGGGTGCTGTGTAGCCGGTGCTGTGCTGTAACTACAAGGCTCTTTGACTGCAACCGCTTGCGTCCTTTGCAGCCTTCCCGGTTCTTGTGACACTGGGCCGAGTGATCCCACTGCTTGCCACCAAAAATGTGAAGATACCGGGTGTATCTGGCCCAGTGCTACCCAGTACCTTCTAGGATTCATATGGTCACTAAATGCAGTTATAAAAATACAACAGTATATTTATTGTCATACAAACACCACTAGAATATTATATACACATAGTAAATAAATGCCAGGCAGATTTACCACATCATCCATCCCTTACGCTATTAACTTAAGGAGATATAGTCACCTGCTGTCCAGACTTCACGACCTATGGATTTCTCTCAGCTGCATATATAGACTCTACTTAGAGAACGACAACTCAAAAGCTAGATCTTGCACCTTCATTTATGAAATCCCAGAATGAACCCCCTTCCCCCCTGGAGTTGTTCCTTATATCACAGGTCTAATTTCCACAGTCTTTCCCCTCCCTGGGCAAACCCCTGGGTCCATTCTACTTAACCATTGGTCAGTGCTGGACTAGGGGGGTTGGACAGGGGAGTGAAGATGAGCTGTCCTTCCATAGAACCTCCCCTGTTAGATGGCCTGTCTGGACTAGCCTGGTGAGAACAATGGACAATAATTCGTTTTCCTACTCCAGCACATGGCAACCTGATCCCTACCCACAATCCCCCTGGCTTCACTTTAAAGACAATGAATAGCAACCTTACTGCTAGTCATCAATATACAATACACAATATACATATGTACACTAAACTACAATGTCCCCTTAGCCACATGTTATTGGACAATGCTTTTGTAGTCTAGTGAGCTAGGGAACAAAGCATGGGCTATAAAAATTACTATAATCCACATTATGTGAGAAATGAGACACCAAATGCTCACAGGGTTATCCCACTCATTTCGTCACACATGGTTTTATTTAATGTCAGGCTAAGAAAACACAACACATTCATCCATGTAGCAGGTCAGTTATATCTTCCCTCTAATACCCCTACTAAGAAAGCAGAGAAGATAACATAGAGAAGGAAAGCTAGCACTGAAATGGAACTGAGTGCCAGTTCATTATTGGCATGTTAAGACTTCTACATCAGCCCTCCCAGTGATTTTCACTGGTTGGCAGCACTGAGGGTTAGTGTTGCCTAGTAACAGTTTAGCATATGATCACAATGCGGCCTCTCCTTTGACTGAACAGCATTTTCTCTTTATTTACACTGCCATTTCTATCTCATTCAGCTTATAGGGAACATGGAGCACAGTAGTCTAGATTTTTTTTTACTTGGTTATAGACATAGCAATGTTCAATTGTATTTTTTATTTGTGACTATACTGTACATTGTTTACATTTTAGATATGTCTATGTTAATAAGTGTAATGTTATATTTTTAGTGTTATTTTAATTTATGCTATGTTATGTTACGTTGTATTAGGTAAGCACTTAAGTTTTGCATTTCCTAAAATATTTAGTTTTAATGATGATATTTCTTTGCTACAAGAGTCAATAATTACCTATATAGTCAGACAAAAGCATCTACTTTGATTAATTACACTTCCTTTGTAAAAGAAACCCCTATTTTTTTATAGAAAGTAATGTCTCCTATAACCTTCTGCAGAAAATGAATATAAATTCATTGCCTTAAATTGAATCCAGATGAAAAAAGTTAAAACCTACATAAGTATTAAATACATGTATCAACTATTTCACTTTTGATTTAATGAAACAAGCATTTGTGGCAATTTAAAAGATGGCTGAAAACATAAAGAGAAAAAGAAAAGCTTCAGCCCAGTGTGTTCATTTTTTAATTCCATGACCTATTTTTTCATGTACTGCTAAAGAGTGTTTTCTCATTTAACATGTTCAATGTGATACTTTTTTTTATTGGTTCTCTAACATGCACAAGTAAGAGTTATTGGAAATAATAAACAAATAATTAATATATTCTTCTAATTAACACCATAAACTGTAATGTTCAACTCCTTCCCTATTTCACCATTATCTGCAATACAGTTTCTAATTTTCAAATATGACATTACAAAAAGTAGTTAACTGAAGTAGCCTAGACTAGTGCCACTGTTCTTTAGGAAAATAATCATTTCTAGATTTGCTTGTCATCAATTAAATATTAATATAATTCACCATGGTGATTATAGGAAAATAAACATTTTCTAAAAGTTAAAGATTTATATACTTAAATTTACATACATTTAGAATAGGCTTTTATGTGTGTAACATTTTCCCCTACTTGCTTCAATTATGTTTTGAGCATTTATTTAATCAAATAAGAGTTGCCATGCTTGTTGCTTTCTGACAGTGTGACTATTCACCCTGGAACTTTTTCTTCTCTTTTTTTCTAATTTTATTTATTGTTTTACCGGCAACTGTTTTTATTATATAGGGCCGCCTTTGTTGTGGCAAATAATACTATTCATTAAACCGGTTCCATCATTTTTATGTTAGTCTCAGCTTCACTATTTGTACTGCCTAGATTTTAGATTGCCTCCTTGTTGTTTAATATTGTACTGTATACACGTTTATACTAACACATACCACTTCTCTCCCTCCCCCTCTCCCTCTATCTACTTTTTCCTCTACTTGTCCCCTCTTCCCCTTCCTTCTATTTGAGGTTATCCTGACTCATGTGGATACATCTAGGCTGTCCGGATTAACCCTTCATTGATGTACAGTTCATCGTTATTTTTCCCATTTTTGTCAGTACTGTATAGAGACCTGATATTTATGTGACTTTATGCATTAGGGATTTTGCAACCAACTACGTGTAGATTGGTATTAGTATTTTTGTTACATTATACACTGATACACCATCTGAAGCTATTATATGGTTAACTGTTGTTTAGCATTTACCTATATGGTTCTATACTATTCAATAATGGGTTGAATTTTCATCCTATTCTGCTCTATTATCACCTTGCGAGCGCAGTTGGTACTTATTTGTTTATATTGTTTTACAAGGAGGGATACCTTGGTTCCTCTGCTGCTGCAGGTGTGTCACCTAACCTGTCTTTTAAGCGCATTTGTATTTTTGCAGTGTGACTATTCATGTTTGCATAACTGTTGGGAACAGGAAGTATCTGATAGATCATGCACCATTAAATTAATATAACAAGCTATAGTGTCAATAAAAAAGAAAACAGAAAAAGCTCCCTGGCACAATAGTTTTCTATATAGTAACTTTTTAAACCCAATGAGTATGCTGGTGTGGTTTGTGCATGATGAATTCTGCTTCGCTGCTAGACTGTAGGGTGACATTTTTAAATTATGCAAGTAAGGTTTTAATTCTGATCAGGCAGAGAATTCTACAACATCAGGGTATATAGTTAAACTTAACATAATGCAAGCATTAAAATTAAGCTGCTATATTGCAGACAATAATAGGCATCTATCATGTGTGGCACCATGACTGCAGTGGTAGAAAGCGGTCTTATCAGAATCGGCAACATCACTATTGGATATGATTTAAAATGTGGTAGGAAGATGTCAGCTACAGTTCTGTGTGGTCATCTGCAACTGCATTAAAAGGCCTGGATGAAGCATAAAGCTATCTAGCCACTTTGCTCTAATTGTTTTTAACTTCCTACAACAATACAATCCCTGGGGTGGTGCCGCAGAGGCTGCGGGGTGGCCTCTATATCACAAAGTATGAAAGTCATATGATCATAAAAATTAGAATGTGATTATGTTTAAATTAAATAAAGCTGATTCAGTTGTTTATGATATTATTAGAAATCAACTCCCATTTCTGCATAACTGCAGGCTCTATGTTTTCAAAAAGAACATGGTACTGAAACAGCTTATAATACTTCTTCTTATATCTACAATAGGGAATATTTTTGAAGAAAAATATTATTTTTATTGAAAAATTTCATGGTAAAGGGGAAGAGGTACAAAAATAGAAGATGGGAAGGGAAAAAGAATATAGTGGGGATAATACAAAACAGACTGTTGTCTGACTCCCTTGTACATTCTGACATGTCTTTTGTTAATTCCCGTTTACACTGGGAAGCATGTTTGGGTATATCAGAGGGACTGGACAACTGCTTGTACCAGAAAGTGATACACACTTTATTATCACCCCTGATCAGCTTAGAGTAAATCAGAGGTGGGTGTAAGCCAAAAGGACTGTCATGTCATTGGTATTCAGCAATCCAATGATGCAAATGCAGGTATTTATAAAAATCTTTACAGATTATGTCATGTTTTTTCTGCAGTTGCGCAAAGGTGCAGGGATCCCCAGCATCAAACATGTGGATGAGAGAGGAAAGCTCCCCAGAAGGCCAGCTTGATAAATTAAAGTTGGGGATGAGTCTGGAAATGCTAGATAGAGGGAGGGTTCTTGTTGGGGGGAACAAAGTCCTTGAAGGACCCAACAGTCCTGTCCCAGACCTTGAGAACATCTAAAATGGAGAATGAGGAATGGGTGGAGCGATTTAGGGAGCCTTAGCAGGTCCACAATAGGGGCGGAGGGATGGAGGGCATGTTCCTGATTAACCCAAGGCTTGTGAAGGGCTGGAAATGCCCAGTCCTTATCTGTGAAACAATAAAAACTTTCTGGTACTTTACTAGATTTGGTAGAGCTAGACACCCCTTGTCTCTTAGGTAAAGCCATTCATGAAAAAAAACAAATTGGAAGGCGTGTCCCACCAGATATATTTAAGCATAAGTGAATGTACTGCATCCATGAGCCATTTTGGGAGGAGGTAGGTAATGTGGAAAATATACATAACCCTAGGGAGCAACAAAATGTTACAAGCAGACACTCTGCCCATCAAGGAGACTTCATTGCCCATCCAAGAGGTAGACAGCATAGAAAGCTTAAACAATGATATTATGAATCCCTACAGGCGCTAATAAATATTCACTTTAAAGTAGAATGGAAAAATACTTATATTAGGCAGTAGTAATCCTCCAATTCTTATTTCTCTTAACTTGTTCATATTTTCATGGAACAGAAAGAAAAGAGCAAAAATAGTGTGATACAGTCAAAATAAATACATATGTCAATAAGACATTAAAGATTAAATAAAACAGAGAATCTTCTTCAATTGATAGACACCCCCTTGGTGGGGTACTCACAAGAGATAGATGAAATATAAGAGTTAGATGAAATTCAAATAACTTATTAACATTCACAGAAAGCACGGCTCGTACCGATGTCCCGAAATGTAATCTACAATATTGAGGACTCTTCTTGTGTTGTCAGAAGCCTATTACCCCATGACAATTCCCACTTGATCAGGGTGGATGAGGCTAAGAATAATAGGGCCAAGCCTTTTGGCTACCAGTTTGCAATACATTTTGATGTAAGTGTTGAGAAGGGCTGTCGGCCTGTAATTGCGTAAATCTGCTGCCTCCTTACCCAGTTTCAGAATTGTCATAATCTAAGCTTTGAGCATTGTACAAATTGACCAATATAGGGACAAGGTCCTTCTGAAATGTAATATAGAAATCATTGATGTAACCATCAGGGCCAGTGGCCTTACACTTGAGGAGACTTTTAATCACATCAAAAATCTCTAAAGAGGTGCAGGGGGCATTTAGGGCCTGCAGGGTGTCAGCATCTACATAAGTGAGACAGAGGAGAAAGTCATGTATGTCAGTAAGTGAGGGTTGTGGGGTGCCTAAATCCTCTTTAAGATTGTAAAGGCCTTCCTAGTACTTAGCAAACAGGCTGGCAATGTCTTGAGGGTTCAAAAATTTTAGGCCATCTTCTGTGGACATGTGTCGAAACCAGTTCCTGGCCTGTTGTCCCCTGAGTATTTTTGCCAGCATCCACCCCGCTTTACTGCCAGTAGTGTAAAGCTTGCAACAGAGTTGGGACAAAGCAGCCTGGTTGAGAGCCAGAAATAGTTTCTTGAGTTGCTGTCTAACTTGGGTTAGCTTACTTTCAGAGCAGGGGTGAGGCAGAACTTATTGTGGGCCTCAGGGAGAAGAGTGTGGATTCTAGTTCCTGTTGAAGATAGGCATTTATTTTCTTAAGCTGGGAGCCTGTTTGCATCACTGTCCCTCACAAAATAGCTCTTACTGTACACCAATATGTGAATATGGAAGTGTTTCCAGGTTCATTGGTAGCAGTGTATAGAGCAAGGGCATCTTGGAGAGCACTCTTACCCTCTAGGTGAGTAAGATGATAACTAGAAAGGCAACAGGGGAAAATGTCTAGGGGGAAATGTCAATGCTGTGGGGGACCAAGTCCATAGGAGCGGGGCGTGTTCTGACCATGTAATTGGAAGGATCGAAAAGAACTTGGAATGCTGTAGGGACCTTTTGTTAGTGAGTATCATGTCAATGCAGGAATAAGCATTATGGACAAGGGAGTGGTAAATAACGTCCATTGCACCAGGGGCAGAGACCCACCAAGCATCATAAATATCATATTCTGCTATCAATTTGCAGAAAGAGAGGGAAGAGCCCACTGTGTCCAGGTTAATATTGTGCCATCAATATTAGGCTCTCCATTCTGAGTTTTTGTACTTCCTGCAGAACAGCTTTGAGAGGGGGGATTTGCCTAGATATGGGAGCATATAGAGAGACAATTGTAACAGGCTTATCCTCCAGCTGATTGGTTAAGATCAGAGACCTTCCCTGTTTACCTACATACTTAAGTTGAAGGACAAATTAAATTTTGAAGCTGAAGAAAATGGCCATGCCATTGCATTTAAGGGGGCTATTATTATTATTATTATTATTATTATTATTATTATCATTATTATCATTTATTTATAAGGCGCCACAAGGTTTCCGCAGCGCCGTACACAATACAAACAATGGACAGTACATGGAATAGCAGTACAAAGCAATAAATGAGTAGTACCAAGACTTCAGAGGCTCCAGGCAAGGCAAATATATGGAGGTTGGAGCAGAAGAGAAGGTAGAGAGACAGGAGGAAGAAGGGCCCTGCTCATACGAGCTTACATCCTAAGGGGAGGGGAGACAGATGACAGGCACAGAGGGTGTCGGAGGAGGGGAGCAAGCGCTCCCCTCTACTGAGGAGGAGCGAAGAGAGGAGAGAGACCATGGAGAGAGGGTTAGGTGGAAAGCTGGTAGGCTATGCGGAAGAGATGAGTTTTGAGTGCCCGTTTGAAAGAGCACAGGTTGGGGGACAAACAGATGGAGCGTGGGAGGTCATTCCAGTGCAGGGGGGCAGCTCGGGAGAAGTCTTGAATTCTGGAGTGGGATGAGGTGATCAGAGTGGAGGAGAGGCGACGGTCATTGGCTGAACGCAGGGACCGGGCGGGAGTGTGGATGGAGAGGAGATTGGAGATATAAGGGGCAGTGGAGTGGGAGAGAGCCTTGTAGGTGAGGGTGAGAAGTTTAAAAAGGATTCTGTAAGGGAAGGGGAGCAAGTGTAAGGCAAGGCAGAGAGGGGAGGCAGAAGAGGAGCGGCGAGAAAGGAAGATAAGCCTCACAGCTGCATTAAGTATAGAACAAAGGGGGGTGAGGCGAGAGCGGGGGAGGCCGGTGAGAAGAAGGTTGCAGTAGTCCAGCCGGGAAATGATAAGTGCGTGGATAATAGTTTTGGATGCTTCGTGAGATAGGAAGGGCTGGATGCGGGCGATGTTGCGAAGTTGGAAGCGACAGGATTGGGCAAGGGATTGAATGTGGGGGGCAAAAGAGAGAGAGGAGTCGAGGGTGACTCCCAGGCAGCGGAGTTGGGGTACAGAAGAGATAGTGGAGTTGTTGACAGTGATGGAGAGATCCAGGTGGGAAGGGGAATGCTATTAGCTGAGTAGCAGAGAGGGTAGTGATTGTTCCTGAAATGGGGGGGTTCTATATGAAAAATTGGTTTCCTGAAGCAATATGACATCAGCTTTATGCCTAAAGAAGTAGTAAAGGGCTTACCGTCTTTTATTTGGGGAATCTAAACCCCAAACATTTAAAGAGAGAAGATTAAACATGAATACAGGTGCAGGCAGTGCAAGTGCCTGACATGTAAAGGGACTGGAAATGTCTCTACTCAAAGTAGGGGAGTAATGGGTGCGCAAATAAAAAAGGGAAGAAGATGTCTGCTGATTTAGGGGGAAGGGACTGTGGTGGTGTAAGAGAAGGGCAAGAGAGATGGGAGGGGAAAAAAAGAACTGAAATAACCCTGAATTCAGGTTAGCACATTTTCTGCATAGAGAGGGAAGCATCAAAATAAGTAGCATTTCGGTCATGGAGCTTGCTGGTAAAGCAACTCCCACCCATGTCTAAGAAACTGATGGGAACAATGGTATAAGAAAGAATATATAGAGAGGAAGACAGGGAGATAAAGAGGAGGACAGCCTGAATCACACAAGGAAAAAATACACTCATAGAGCAGGTTGTGGTCCTAGCTAAGTGACCCAGGCTATACACATATTAGTAACATAAAATACATTAAAGACACAACAGTATGAACTATATGGAAATCACAGTGATAATCATAGCCAACTGAGCTATATATGGATGGCTGATATGGTCAAATGGAGAAATGACAAGTGACATATCAGGGCAGGAGACTTCAAAAAGAGATACGTCCAGAATCATCGGTCCCCAGGGAATCAAAATTTGGGAGAGAGAGCAATCTCCTCAGACTCCAATATATAGGAAACAGTACCTAAAAGTCCATGGGCAAACCTCATGGAGTAGGGTCCTGTTGTCACTGGTTAGTGCCTTAGAAGCAGCAGGAACAGGGAGCATGAGGACATCTCCCAAGAAAGCACCTAAACAAAAAGAGAGAGTAGAAAGACACGAACAGCCATGTTTCAAGGTCAGTCTTGTTCCACCACTGTCCCCATTCTCTAATGGGGCTTGGAAGCATTGGGGTCACAAATGATGTCCCAGCCTTTCAACAGATGTGTGCCCTCATCAGGATTAAAGATGATGTGAGTAGAGTTGTTTTTCTGTATGATGAGCTTGACGAGGAACCCTAAACAGTAGGAGATGTCATTCCACCATAAGGCTGAGGTGAATGATCTCTGCATGAGAATAATGGCCTTGGAGAAACCTGGAAACAATTGAATGCCAGAATGAGCTTCTATATGTTCAGCCATTCTGGCCACTTGCAAAAGTTGTTCTTTTACATGAAAAAAGTGCATCCGGAAGATCTTCCTGGGGGAAGGTTTGGGTAGTCTATGGACTCTATCAATGAGAAGGTCACATTCCATAGCTGAAGGGAGTAGTTTGCAGATGAGCAGCGTGATATAGGAGTGGAGGTCAGCATTGGTCATTGATTCCTGGATACCTCTGATTTTGACATTATTCCAACCTAGATTGGTCTTCTATGTCAGCAATCTTATCCTTCATAGATTCCAGTTCCTGGCAGAGGGAATCATAAGCATCCCAGATATCATTGTGGGATGCCACCAGCACGCTCATTCTCCTATCTAGACAGATCGTGCTTTTCCATATCCCTGCTATTTCTCTCTTGAGTTCTCGAATGGATGCTTTCAAGGTGGTTGTGAGCTCAGAATTGAGGTTAGAGTGGTACAAGACTGATGAGTTGACAGGTCAAAACAGATGATGATATTCAGAAATGGGTGGGTCTTCAGAGCTGTTTAATGTTCAGGCATAGTCAGTGGTAGAGGTGTAGAGGAGTAGGGCTAACGCATGTGCCCATGTTTATGCCACAAAAGATCTGAGCAGAGAGGATATGCCTTATGGTTGCTAGGCGTGGAGGTGACAGCTGAGCAATGTGGTGGGCAACATAGACCCTCAGCCAGAACATGCAGCCAAATTATACTGTATAAGCAAAGTGCAATAGAAGGAGGTGCAGGTTGCAATGCAAAAGAGCAATCAACAGGGGGCAGTAGATGTTTCTAATTGGAACAGTAATAGCTGCCCAGCTAAAGTAGGGAAAGCAGACAAGAATCTGTAGCCAATGCCAGTTACTGTTTTGGACTTCTCTACTGTGAGGATAGGGACCCTAATTGGCTGTGACCCAGAAATTCCCCCCAGCTGTATGCCCCACCAGTAATTCCCTGGAGCAGTTTCCTCAGTTACCTCTGGTAAGAGTAATCTTTTGATGACTTTCCAATGTGTAACCACAATAGCCTCACCTGCCGCTCGGGGCACTTGCAGTGTTGTTGTCTGCAGTAGGCAGGGACAGGTGTTGGAAGGTACAACACACAGGTGGTGACTCACACAGCTAGTCACTGGGAGCGCCAAAGGATTTGCCTGCAGGAGGTACGTGGTGTCTGGTTCCAGGATCACCGGCTGCCCCATCAGCGCTACTTCTGGTTAGGCCGCACAGCATAGCTGGGTGCTGGCAGGGCCCAGGACCGAAAACCAGCCACTGAGAGGGAACCTCTGGTCCAGGTCACTCAACAATGGCAGTAGTAAGGAGCATCCACGAACTCAGAAGGCAGGGTAAGCTGAACCGGAGGTAGTCCAGTCTACACCAGGCATGCCAGACGGAAGGTGCAGTTAGGCCTCAGGGTGCCACGAGCGGCCGAGGGGGCAGAGGATCCAACCTTTGGGGATCAGGTGTAGGGAATTAGAAGAGGGAAACAGGTAAGAGCACAAGAGATTGTTGGTAGGCTGGCAAGTCTCAATTGCAAGGGATACACACAGCTGGTGAAGTGTAGCTCAGATGGAAATCAGCCTTTCAGTATGGCCATTAAACCACACCCCTTACAGGAGGGAGTTTTAATTACTTTTTTTATATACTTGCGTTTTTATTTTGGTATTATACATATTTTGGCAGGTGTATAACAGTACAAAAAACATACTATATAGTGGGTTACTTAACTATTTTTTGACACAAAGTATGCAAAGTATTAAAAAATATCTATGGGCTGTTTATTGCACATATATATTTAGTACAGTGAATTGTGTTTCTTTTCTTACATTCATGTACTTGGACAGTCTTTATATATTCTACCTATTTAATAGATCTTTAATTTCCTGAGAAATGCATTTTATTGCATAATAATATATTCCTAATAATAATAATAATAATAATAATAATAATAATAATAATAATAATACAATATAGACAGACATTGTCACTAGTTTGTATTGTACTGTGTCTGATTTTCATAATTGTGATAAATAATATGGATAAATATATAAATATCTATCTGATATCTTGAGGTTCTACTACCAAATTGAAATAGATGCAGAATTTAAGAAGACAAAAATTGTTTAGTGTAGTGCACTATCAGTCTCAAAATCATATCATCTCATCTGTCAAGGCTTGAATAAGCTAACCCAGCGAACCATGTGTTGCTGATCGCTGAGCAGACTTAATCCAAAATTTAAAAATGATAGACTATACTCCTCACTAAAACCATCAAACCAAAAAGTTTCTTTAATCTAGTATTAAGTATCACAGCAAGAATAACTATGAATCGAACTTGTTAAACCAAATTAATTAGCTCTGATCAGCCCTGAGTTCTAGTGGAGCAATGTTAGGTAGATAGCAAGTCATAAACTATAGATCTGAAAACTGAGCCAGTAATGGACAATTCTATATAATAGAGGTATAAGTCACAACTAATAATACCCTTTTTAAAGCAATTCATCAGGCTCACTGGTATGAATGTAGCATATTGCGACAAATGTATCTACCTTTATACATATTTTCAATAACCTTGGTACAATATTTATTCAGTGTTGTAACACAATAGAGATAACACTTAAAAGAATCCAGATTGCAGCTATTGCCTTATTAAAAGGTAAAACCTTTATTCAATTTTGGCTTATTTAGAAGACAAACTTAAATTTAAGAGAGATTACAAGTATGCTCAGCAGTTTTTAAACTCCCTATTTCACTTTTGTTATTTCGTTGTTTTTAAGATTCCATTTTAATTATTAACAATAAGGTTAATTTTTAAATGAGATGGGACCCATAATCATTAGATGAGATGACATCATTTTGAGGCTGCTAGTGTACTACATTAAACTTATTCTGTCTTATTAAATTCTGCAATAATAATAATAATAATAATAATAATAATAATAATAATAATGATATATACATTTTTATAATATCATTCTTCCTGAATTCAATATGCACATAAAAAAAAAAATCACAGTCAAACCTTTTTTTCTTCTTTGATCTACATGAAGATAATATAATGTTAAGTACTGAGATTACTGTGAGTAAATATGCATTTTACTTGTACATGGCCTTCTAGTACAATACTTGTGGTATGTGACCAATCACTTGAAAGATGCTCATACATAGGGGGTGATTCCATTAGCCATGAAGACAAGACTGCGCATATTACTGTCAATTACAGTAATGCAAACTTGGCTCGTTGCTGGCACCACAATGAAGTGCAAGGAAAAATAAATCAAATATCTTTACCAAATCATCACGTGGTTACACTTTGCCAGTAATTGAATCTATCTCATAAGTATAGTTGGTATTTCAGCCTGAGTGTAAAACTAGTGGGCCACACATTGGTAGCCAGAATGGACAGATCCAATCATTCTGAGGCTAGAATTAATGTCCAGGTCACATGGGACCAAATTAGTGCTCAAATACATACATATACAATTATATTTATGAAAATATGGACATTCCCATTGAGATTTTGATTACAATCGATAATCAATGTGATATCACACATAAAGCAATGCCTGAACAAACATTGCCCCATATAATTGTTTAGCAAGTAACCAAATTATATCAGTAAGAGAAAGTAATTGATTTTTATTAGCATTTTTGGTTTATTGAAAAATGTCTATACGTAGTTCTTTTAATAAAGAATTATGGTGTACACATTTAACATAATAATAGTTTAGTTCTTACAAAAATTAGAGTTATTATTCTACAGATCAATTACATTAAGCATCTCTTACCTGGAAATCTGCTATGATGATTGGCATCACAATTGTATCCATTAAACTGTGCACCCACTGACAACTGGTAAACTGACAACAGCAGTAACAACCATATCGGTTCCATGGCCAAGCCTATCAAAATACAATCAAGACAAAAATAAACAGACCGCCACATTATTTTATGCTTGATTACCTTTTCACAAGAGAAACACACTGCCTATCCACTCAATTCTTTTTATAAACCCATAAACATTATTGCTTTCTAATGCAATTAGCACTGCTAATTATAGCCAGGAAACTGTTTGAAATATGATATAATTTATAGCAAATCATTTATTTTGTATGCATAACTTTTTTACATGTCTCTACAACACTGAAATAGGTAGCATTCAGTAGGAAGATCCATTTGCCATTGACAAATATTAACACTCATACAATGCAGTGCATTCATGATGCACATTGTGCCTTCATAACATTTGATCATGGTTCATCCATATATACAATTATTGCAGCTTGTTAGGTTGGACATCCCATAGTGCATCTTGCACAATGAAAACATACTAATAATAAGCCCCACTGTTAGCACATTTGATCTACTCCTCATCATTTATTTACATTTTTCTCTTATTTTCTCTCATCATACTACTTGTTTCACCAAAATTAATGTTTCATTAAACTCATTACAGTAAGAGTGCATTGGGGTTCCATTTACTAATGTCAAATATTAAAATTTTCCTATGTTTAGGGAAATTTCCGTCTTTTACATTTCCTTTAAAACTTTTTATCCTCTACATCTTTGTCTTGATGTGAAGATATTCAAATGTCCTGCGGTCATAATTCTCCTTACATAATATAAATGTTGGATAAGTATAGCACATAGCTCTGCAATCAGTTAGAATTTAATGGGAAGTAATTAACACACTGGAATACTAACTATAGACTGTTAAAATTAGAGATGAATGAAACTCCAGATATTCGGTTTGCTGATACTGTAGATTCAGAAATCATAAATGTCTGTGATGTTAAAGTTTAATAACAGAAGCAACAAAATGCTTCCCTGTCACTTTTTCTTCACTATGTGTAAGCTATTATGTGTCAGAAATATACACATGACACACATGGTGCTTATGATACTAATGTACAGCTGGACGCATCTTGCAATGCATTCATCTAAAAATATACAAATATATGTAATATAGTTTAGATATTTTGTGGTTTTACCTATGAAACTATAATATTTATATTTAAATGAATTATTTAAATGAATTTTCCGTATTTGGAGAGGCGTTCCCAGGGTGCCCAGTTGCCTTAGGCAATAAAAAGATTAATAAGTATTAATATTGGCAGGGTTTTACATGTATACTTATGACTTTTGGTTGTATGTTTATTGAACTCAGTATTTTACATGGACATGATAACTTGTAGTAGACAGCTGCAGGAGCACAGGGGGGAATTTGGACCATTTATTTGTGAAAGTGAAGTACAAATAACGAATAGTCTCTTAAAGAGTTGTTAAGAGAATGGATTTTTATAATGACTTAAAGCTTAAGAAGGATGGAGAAAGGAGAAGTTTGAAAAGGATATAGAAGGTAGTCTCCAGGAGAGTCGCCACAACTGGGCCAAGGAGATCATAGAGGAAAAATGGAAGACAATAAAAGAAGTAAGACAGAAAGAAGCTTATAAAAACTCTAAGCTTAAGAAAGGTGGCAGTGAGACAAGGTTAGTTTGATGATGAGTGTAGGAAAAAATACATGAGCGAAATGAAGCCATGCTGCAAACAAACACTAGAACCACAGCAGAGGAATATGAACAGAAGAGAAGAGATGTAGATAATGGGCCTGATTCATTAAGGAAAGTAAGGCAAAAAAACCGAGTAAGTTTTCTCCTGGACAAAACCATGCTACAATGCAAGGGGTGCAAATTAGTTTATTATTGTGCACATCAGGAAAATACTGGATTTTTTTTCGTTTATGATGCAAATACTTGATAGCTTTATTTTTACACTAAAACTCAAAGTTGATCTAGGACATGCCCTATCCCAAATATAAATATGTCCCCATATTTTACATTTACCTTCCTCTCCAATACAATATGATTTTTCCAAGGTTCAAAGTTACTAATTTTTGGTTTTACTTAGGCAGCTAACAGCAATCGGATTTGCTGCCAGGGTGCCTGTAATTAAGGTGAAGACTGCAATGCTTAAATATCAGCAGGTAAGTGAGTCTGGATGTCTGGGGGGATCGTTTATATGGCTGGGTGGGTTGGTGAATTAATTGAGGGGGAGGTCAATGAAATGGCTTAAGGGGGAAGATGAAATAGCTGAAGGTGGCTGATAAAATGTCTAAAAGGGGCTAATGAAGTGGCTAAATGGGGTTGATGAAGGGGCTGATAAGGTGGCTGACGTGAGCTGACAAGGTTGCTGATAAAATGGCTTAAGGGGCCTGATAAAGTGGCTGAAGGGGCTGTGGCCTTAGGGCTCAAAGAGCCATATCCTTCATTCATTCCATCAAAGATGGTAAAGGGAAGACAAACCATGAAACAGGGGATATTGCCTCACCTCTCTCTTTGCTACTACTATTATAACTATATAATTTAGCTGAGAAGCTAACACAACTTAAGGAAGAAAATAAGCAGGAGCCATCAGTACATATTTGGCTAGAATTACGTTTCCAGGGCTTTTGGCAGAGGGCATGGGCCATTTAGAAAAGCCATTCACCCTAGCTTAACTGGAGAATGGAATATCCTCTACCCCCACAGACAAAAGCCTAGGGCCTGATGGCTTCACAATAGATTATTACAGAATCTTTAAAGATTCAATGTTGATATGCTAAACTAATAGCAAATAGGCTGAATGTATTGCTACCAAAGGTAATACATAATAATCAGGTGGGTTTGTACCAGGCTGCGAGGCTCAAGATAACACAACAAAAAAGGTATCATTATATAATTCACCACTAGAATCAAAATAAAATGGCTCCCTTTCTGCTCCATTAAATATTAAGAATGCCACTCCTCTCTCCATTGGTCTTTGTCCTCTGTATGGAACCCCTTGCACTATCAATTAGGATGAACCCAGATACAGCAGGGTTTATAATAAGACAGAGAATATAAACTTTTTCACAAACAGCCTGCTAGCCACACTCACTAATCCAGTGGTTTCATTACACAAAATATTAAGTACATTTCGTGAATTTTGCAACTTGTCTACCTTTAAGGTTAGTTACTCAAAATTAGTAGCATTAAATCTCATGACGCCATCACAAGTGATTATCCTGTGTTTGAAACATGCATTTCTCTTTGTATGGCACCAGTCCCATATAAAATACTTAGGAGTTCTAATCATGAAAGACCTATATTAACTTTTTCATACCAACTTCTCACTGCAACTGACTGACTGATGCAAAGAATTAAATAACTGAAGATCCAACAACTTTAACTGAATAGAGAGGATTAATATTCTTAAAAATCACTACCCAAAATACTTTATCTTCTACAAGTACCACCCACATATTCCCCCCTCCAAGTGGTTCACAGATACTTAGTCATCACCATTCATCATCATCATTTATTTATATAGCACCACTAATTCCGCAGCGCTGAACAGAGAACTCACTCACATTAGTCCCTGCCCCATTGGGATTTACAGTCTAGATTTCCTAACATAAACAGAGACAGACAGACACTAGGGTCAATTAGAAAATGATAAAGGATGTAACTTGGGGGGGCAGGAGGCCTCACATAAAACTAGAAGTACTGTATAGACAAAGGCACCAGGGGGGCCTCCAGCTTTCACATATAACCTGCTATTATCAAGTGAATATGCTAAATTTAATTCAACAGTGGATTAGATTCAAAACAATGGATTGGGATTGAGGAGAAAGCTATGTGACTACTAGTCAAAGTCACCCCTTGTATTACTAATCTGCCAACAATTGTCCAGACTACTGTCTCAAGCTGGGTACGCACTACAGAAATTTCCACCAACTTTTTATGCCGAGCGATTTTACATGCGACCGATGGTCCGATCGCTCGGTCCATGGACTGCATACACACTAGCCTTGTTTAGGATGATAAAGGGAAGAGGGGACGTCCCTTTAGCGACTTTTTACAGCCATGTTGTCGTGAGCAATGACTGTCATTTCTTACTCACTGTTGTGGATCGGTCGGAAGTTTATACACACTACACAGTGGAAACGAGATTGGAACGAAAATATTAAACGGTACGACCAACCAAATGAGGCGACAATCGTCCATTTGGGCAGACTTTCGACCATCGTGTCACTGCACACACTGACCCGACTTTTGAACGAGCGGTCGTATGTCGGCTGTTTGAGCCGATTATTGGACGAAGACAGTGTAGTGTGTACCCAGCTTTACCCACCCTTATTGTTGGAAGAAAATCTTAAATATGGGAAAAAAAATTGTTGATGGTCTCCCTTTGTAACCAATAAACAATCTCCCCAAGGCTTGAGCCCTATGGCTAAAATTGTCTGGAAGCAGGGATATTCCAGTATGACCAGATAGTAGACATTAGGGGAATGTGGTCTTTTAGTGGCATTCAAATTAAGTGGAATCTCCCCCAGGAGGAAGAGTGGAAATAGAGTGGAAATAATACAACTCCAACATTTCCTCAGTGCAAGAGAGCTTCACAGGGACCTTTTGAAAGCTATGCTCGGACCCTAAATCCCAATACATACAATCTTCCAAATGCGTTAATTCATAATTGAAGATCAACACACTACATTACCATGGATCACTAGAGCCTGGGAGTGAGACCTCGGTCATGAAATAGGGGTAGACATGAGGACAAAAAATTTTCAAAGTACACATGCAAGCTTTCCGGGCATATGTGTAGTTGAGACACAATTCAAACTGCTTTCACAATAGTATAGATATATTCAGATAACTTGAGCAAAATGTGCCAAGGGCTACCCAACACTTGCTGAAGATGCTTTGAAGGACCAGGTAACCCTCTTCATATCTAGTGGGAGTGTTTGAAATTAAAACATTTTGGGGACACCGTGATACAACACTCCAATTAGATTCTTGGAGAAGTAGTTCTGAAAGATTCGATGTTGTGATGAGTTTCAACTGTGAAAAACTAAATGTCCCTTTTAAAACCTTGCAACAATGTCACTAAAACAATGATTCCCATTCTATGGAGATCCTCCTCTCCTCCAACTTTGTCTGACTGGTTCTACAAAATTGACTTTTACATGGATATGAAAGATGCCATCTGGGTGGTAGGAGATACCTTTGAGGCTTTCCAAGACACCTGGATTTTATGGCTAAACTTCAAAGTTTCGGTTTGCTAAGTTGTTGTTCTCCAACTCTTCTGAGATGCCTTAACAATGCTAGTGCTGTGAAATAAGAAAATTTGTTCTCTTTTCCCATTTACTTGCCTACTATCACTGTATTCACCTGGGAGTAAACTATAAATACACATGCGCAGACTGATCATGCAAATCATCTGGGATGTACTACACTTGATCCTATACCCTTTCTTATGCACAGATATGAGTTTCCACTCCCATTTTTTTCGGTTATGTTTCCATTCTCTCTTATTTATGATTACACATGTATAAAAAGTTAGTTATCTTGTATTTGATGATATATTATTTGAAAATCACTTGACTGGACCACAAAAGCATTTATACTGTATAATCATGCACAAGTTGATCTCATAATGAGAATAAAGATGGCATATTGTTTAATGCAATGTATGGTATAGCCATGTCAATTGTTATACTTTAGAAGGAAGAAATTTTAAACAAAAAGAAAGAAATCTGACTGTAAGTTACTACACTATATTGCAATTCTTTGATGTTTGTTTCCATGGTATATGTTTATTGGAGACCCAGGGATCCTTGGTTAATTGTCATTATCTTATCTCATTATGAATATTGAAAATTTTACTGACTGTTTTCCTAAAGACTGATTGTGATAACCTTCCTGTGTAACAAGTGAAAGCACCAGGTGTTTATATTTACATTTTAACTATATTACATCTGTTTACAATAATGAACTAAGATAATAGTAATAAATTAACAGAAAACAATATATTAATCATGCTGAAAAGAGTAAAAAATATATAAAATCATGTAATCATAGTTTAAAATCATCAAATATTGTATAAGCAAGTTGTTTAAATCTTCAGATCCAAGTCTTGAGTGTACAATTATTCTGCTCAGTGCAAGTATAAATGCAGGTCAATAACTGAAGCACATGCAAAAAAATAAATTCAGTTTAGTAATTGATGCAAATATTATAAATATATTATTCTCAAAAAAACTCAATTGATGATCTATAAATCCAGATTTGTAATGTAATTTTATAAACACAAAAGAAAAAAAAGACATTAACCTTAAAATCATATAGCTATTCAGTATCCAAGTAAAGTAACATGCGTTATTATTCCTTAGCATACCATAGCAATACAAAGCAGTTGAATTCCTGTAAGTATTTATTGCAGAGATTTACATTTTTCTCCACGTCATTTTTTATATATATTCTTTCACATCTGCAAGACACAAGCTAAATGTTTCAGCAAATATCAATGTCCTGTGTTTCAATTAATCAGTTTGCAATGGTGTTTGTATAACCTTAATAATCTTTTAAGTAACATTTTTGCTGAAAACTGGAAGGTTGGCCCAATATTGCAAATCATGTCATAACATAAATCATTAGAATTGATAATCTCTACTCTTGTCTGAGTATCAATAATTTCCAATTCGTGTTTTTGGTGACCACAAATCAGTCAATTTTTATACATTGTGCTCACTCAATTTAGGTGGTAAATTAAAAACCATCATCTGAAACCTTTTACCTGGTGGTTTGTTATGTGGGTAACACTCACTTGCTGCATGCCTGCCAATTTTTTGCATTTATACAATTAGAATATTTGTTGATATGCTAAGTACAGAAACTAGGAAACTCATTTCCATCTCTATTGATAAGTGCTATGCATTATGTACAAGCACTTATATTACTATGGGGGTGTTTTCCTATTTATAAGAAAGAGAGAATACATAGACTGACTGCCCAGCAACATGCTATACCTTGCCAGCAGAATATAATACTAAGCATTAAACAAGCACAATAGCGAATGTGAGGCAGAAATGAAAGAAACATAATACCTGTCAAAGTCATTAATCTTTAAATAATTGTGGCCTTAAATATTATTTATTTGGCTCTTTTTTTCATGACTGCACAATACTTTTAATTTCATTGTCAGCAGTATTTAAGATTAAATATCTTTAGAGCTCATATTTTGTCATTCTACATTCCAGTTCTGAGATGCAACCCTCAAAATGTTCAAATGATGTAAAAACAATATTAATGATTCTGCAATGAAAAGAAATGTTTTATATAGCATTGAGAGAATTGAATAGTGATTATCTTTCAGGAGACCTTGAAAGATTATTCAACATTGACTGCTGGAGCATTCTCAAATTAAAATTATTATTGGACATACTAAATGAAATTAGAAAAGAAGAAGGGGAGAAATTAAATTTATCTTCATCTTTGCAAATATATATAGATCTCCTGGTGCACTGGATAAGACTTCTGATTTCATGCATGTGATACAGTACAATTCTTTACCTTGTCTGACTAAATGAAGCCTTCACTTACATTTTCATCACAAAAGTAAACAAAATTGCTTTATTCTATTGAACTTCCCAGCATGTGTGATTTCAAATCAATAGCATCCTATTAGAATGGTGTTCCAGGACTTGGTTTCATTAGTGAAACTGTCTCTATGAGACATGCAACACAAGATTCTCAGATGCCCTAGAGAGGCTGCTACACATACAGTAACAGATGTATTGATCTTAATTGTCATCAGAATCAGCAAAATATCAGAACGTAGCCAGCTCGTGAATAAGCAAGCTTTCCACTGCTCTGAATACATGATTTTGTGATTTAAGCATGTGACAGCTGGAGAAGCTTATGACATACTGCAATATTAAAGGTCCAAAGGTTATGTGAAAAAACTCTCCTTCACATGCATTGTATTTATAATTCATTATTATTTTGCATTGTACCATACACAGAACATTGGAAAATACAGAGCTAATGATTGCTTTGAAAAAAAAAAACAGATCTTCATGACCAAGGGCATTTATTAATTCTTTACGAAACCACGTTTCACAGTTTTATTCTGTAAAATTCAGTTTAAATTCTCATTTAAACTGAGAATTATTTTTAAAACTCTGTTTACCTTAGTGAAATTCATATTGTTTTACCTTAGATAGATTTGGACTTGGTAATACAGTTAAATACTGAAAATGTTGCCTTTATTTACAAATTATGGCAAGAAAAAATATCTAAAGTATAAAACACAGTTTAAGTGTATGCTCATAAATCCTAGAAGTCTGGCAAGCATGGAAGAGCTAGCATCGTTGGTATTTGAGGAACAATATGATTTGATTAGTGTTGCTTATACATGGTTCGATTCACATGACTGGGCTATTAATATTCATCGGTATGCTCTCTTTAGAAATGAAAGGGTGAAAAGAAAAGGTAGGGGAGCATGTCTCTATGTTTAAGCAGTCTAAATATGAAGTATGATGTTTCTGATCGAACATGTGATAGTGCTGAAACATTATGGAAGAGCTTCAAATGAGAGTTAAAATTGACAAAATGATTGATGGAATATATTGTAATCTACCTAATATAAATTAGAAGATTCAGCAGTAAATAGAAAAGGTTGCACAACTTGGCAATGTTGTAACTGTAGGAAACTTTAATTACCCATAAACTGATTTGTGTAACGGGGCTTCTAGCACCGCACTGATTGCCTTTACAGGGCCATGGAGAAATTAAGGCAAATTGGACTATGCTGTATAGGGAAATAGGGTATCTGTTTAAACCTGATGGGACATGTGTCTTTTTATGTAACTACGTAAAGAGGTAGACAAACATAGAAAATACTTTTCCATGATTCTTCCCATATTTACTTTTACCCATTTAGTACAACCCCAGAAAGTTGAATCAGGAGAACACCCGCAAGTTCTCTATACCTAAAATGTATCTTCCCTGCAATGGATGATGCAGATGAAACTCTGATATATTTTTGAAGTTGTTTTTTTCAATCGCACTGTTTTTTTTTATTACATTTTAATTTAGATTCTTTTTAAACCAGGAAGCCTGTTTCAGATTTTCCCTCTTCTAGCATTTACAAATTTGGTAGATTCAGTGTAACTTGTACCATAGATAACAGCAGCTAACTGGTCAGACACTGGTAAATCTAGTTTACACCACATCTATCATAAACATATCTTCCCTACAACTCGCTGGTTTTCCTACATGTAGGTAAGTCATTAATCATGCACATATTGTGATGTTACAAGATTTCCTTTAAGAATGCAGAAGTTATAGGGCAAAGAGCCATAAGCAATGGTTTCTGGTAGAGATACAAAAGATGGGTGGATTTTGCGCAAATTGAATTTCATGGTTGGACAAGCCCTTTGACAGAGGTACAACGTTTCAACTATACAATCTCCAAGCTCTGTTTTTACTTTGCTATTCCACACTGTCTTTATAAACTTGTATTATGCTGAATGTACAGTTTATGGAAAGAGCAAAGGAAACTATGTTCAATTTACTCTGTTTTATGGTAGTGTTTGAAATCCAAGTGGAACAAAAAATGAGAGGGAAAAAAATCCATGTGGAACACTTCAGGCCATTTTCTAATAGAAAATCTCAAGGAGCTGATTTAATTTTCAAGGTCATTTCCAGGAATACTGAAGAGGCTCTGTACCTGGAAAACTAAGTGGACATGAAGACTTCATTGTACAAGCAAATGATTGCAATTCTGCACCCTTTGATTTTTTACAAATGGCTGCTAGTGTGTGGGGGGGGTTCTTTCCTAGATTGACAATAATAATATGGAGGACAGTGGAATACCGGCTTGCATTTAACAATTTCAGCCCTTACAACTGTATTACTGCATTTGTAGTTAAGAGAATATGGGGTATATTTACTAAGCTACGGGTTTGAATAAGTGGAGATGTTGCCTTTAACGACCAATCAGATTCTAGCTATCATTTATTTAGTACATTCTACAAAATGACTGTTAGAATCTGATTGGTTTCTATAGGCAAGATCTCCACTTTTTCAAACCCGCAGTTTAGTAAATATACCCCTATGTCTCTTTTTGTATATACTCTAGTTCTCTACTTTTCTGCAGAAACTTCTATGCATTCATTAAGCAAATAAAAAAGGGAAAACTATTGAAAGGAACATCTGACTCAAAGCAAAGGACCCTAACTCCTAAAGTACTTCCAGTAAATCTACCAAGTTTTCTCAGCAGCATCACAAATTGGTATTGCGTTGGAATAATAACAAAGCTCTGCACATTGTTAATTCAGAAAATTAATCTGTTTTTAGCGGATCTTAGGCTCCAAAGTTAATTAAAGTGTTTACATCCTTCAGTTTCTGAAAAGAAAGATGATGCTTTGGAACAAAAAGCACACATAAGGTCTCTGCCAAGTGCACAAGCAGTTCCTTGCAATATATAATTTGACACGACAGCAGTACAAACAGAAGACTTTTGGAGAGATCATCTTCATGTATTCTACAGACATGCTTCACCCACTGCCGCAGACAGACATTGTTTTCTAAATCCCTTTACACTTCAATAACACTGCATAGCATTAGTCACTCAAGTACTTTGTTTATTCTAAAACATAGGAATATAAAAGACATAATTCAAAATTGTTATATTTGTAATTTAATTTCAGTTCACACAATATTTACTTTTAAAATGACTACAAATAGCATTCACTTCGTGGAATTTCCTTATACATCACTTAAAGCATATCCATCATAGCGGCCCCATAAGGCCAATAAATCAATAATAAAAACAATATCACAGTGTCCTGTCCCCCCAAAACATCTTAACTAGACCCAGTGCTGCCAACTTAGGCTGGTACGTGCAAAACCAGGGTGACAAAAAATGTGGGGTCCCCCCAAATTTACTTGTACCAGCGCTAGGCATGTATTACAATGTGTTATGGGCTGCACATTCCCAGCAAACTCCCATCATGTGTATGCCCATTGTTCTGATGATAATGAAACATATGAATCTTTAACATTCCCTTTATCCAATCATGACACAGAGCTGTCTTTATTTAGTCATAGTCTGCAGACTTTGAGGACATGTTCTAGAAGTGGTGATACCAAGGTTCATTTTAAATCACAATTAAGTGCTAGTCACTATTTGCAGCAGCTTCAGGATGAGCATCATAAGACAGTAATGACAGAGATGGCCATGATGATGAGGATGATGATGGTGTTGATGATGATGAACATTTACTCTCCTCCCATTCTCAAAGGTGGTTAGATGAGAATGAAATTTTACTATTAAATGACAAGCCTATGACTGGCACAGGCATATGTGCTCAGACTTTTACACATTGCTATATATATTATTATTATTATTATTATTAATATTATTATTATTTCTACAAATATGATTAGTAATATTGTTATTATTAGTAGTATTATTATTAGTAGTAGTAGTAGTAGTAGTAGCAGTTGTAGTAGTAGTAGTATTAGTAGTAGTAGTAGTAGTAGTAGTAGTATCCAAAGAAAAAGAAGCAATGCTGATGCCAGTGGTAATAAAGAAAAGAATAGTGCTGATGCATTCCCATGCTTATCCAACTTGCTTAAAATAAAAAAATATAATTTGTGGAAAATATTTTTCAGTTGCGCACATAACAAATCAACCTGTATTTGCAGAATATGGTGCTATATGTCATTTAATTTCCTCACAAAATGAAATGACATTAGAGAACATATTTCAGGAAGTGCTTGCATTAAGAGATGAGGATGTAGAAGAAACAGTCATGAAATTAGATGCAGTTGCCGTTCAGCAGACACATTATAAGTATAAATAAATTGTGAACTGCCTCTGAGATGCTCAACTCTCCCCATCTCCCATCACTATAAAATGTTATACTGTGAAGGAAAGTGTAGTTTAATATTGTGAAACCCATATAGTGAAGTCCATCACACAAAACCTGACTGTAAACTGCTTGTTCTTTATTACCTAAAACCTTACAAACCAGCACGATCAACTAGATGTATTACAAGAAATAAACCATACATTGTCTAAAAGGCTAGTCCATATTACAATGCAAATTTTCACAGTAACATTAATAAAATCACAATGGTCATGTGTGCAGTATGTGAACATAAGGTAAGTTGACGACACTTGGGAACAAAGCTGTGAATGTTGCCTGTGATTCAGCATATGGACAGGTATGATAGACTTCGTATGGAGGAGCACACAACCTCAGACAAACAAGAAGGCAGTTCCAAAAATGCAACTGAACATGTTGATTGTACAGCTAGCATTGTTATACTTTTTTGAAGATGACAATTATGTACATCTTTGACTGAAGCTGCACCTGATACCAATTGTGAATACTACCAATTCTCAGTCACTATCACACAATGTTTGTGGTAATTTCATGTGAAAATTTCAAACCAGTCATGGCTGTTGCTACAAACATCATTGCTGGAAATACTAGACAGCAGAGAATAGCACAGCATGACACTTTTTAATGCACTCTTCTTAAATGTGCAGTTAGTAAAAAATTTATTTTTAGAAATTATGCCTTTGAAGTTTGTTGAATCAGCATAATTTCAGAAATGTATGGTTTATGGCTATCTGATATTAGCTAGCAGCAAGTTTAGCAAATCGGTGGTAGTCAGCATATCGATGCTGACTACCAAGACAATACTTACCCCGACGTGGTGACCCCGAACGGCTCCTTCTCGACCTGGCTCCAGGACAACTGTTGTGACCGGCTACTGCAAGGGATCGCGACCTATGAAGAATCCGAACAGTCTTGATGACGTCACTGTCGACCGCGACGCTCTTTTCCTTGCTGTTAAGGTGAAAACGTAAGTATGTGGCCATAGACAATGTACTTTGCTTAGCGTTGTACATTGTCTATGCCCGCATACTTACATTTCCACCTTAACAGCAAGGAAAAGAGCATCGCGGCTGGCAGTGATGTCATCGGGACTGTTCGGATTCTTCATAGGTGGCGATCCCTTGCAGTCGCCGGTCACAGCAGTCATCCTGGAGCCAGGTCAGGAAGGAGCCGTTCGGGGTCACCACGTCTGGGTAAGTATTGTCGGAATAATGGCAACCATTATTCTGTACCCCACCCTAGCAAACATGTTTTGACTTAGTAGTGCTTGAAGTTCGTATGAAAATGTCCTTGAGCAAAAGAATAAAACAAAGAATCTGCTTTTTGGGACAAAATGTTATTATAATGTTAAAATAAGAGAAGAAAATTCTAAAATTTTATGATCTGTTTGGATTGTAAATAGGTGCAATGTGTCTTCCAACCAATCAGAGACACACCACGTCTGGCCAAACCGCTTAATGCTGAGAGCACTAGTAGTGAGGTACAAGCTGAAGTCAAAGCATTGTAGAAGGTAGAATAGTGATTGATGAAACCAAAGTCAAAGAGTTGGGGAAGGTAGAATAGGTGGGTTTGAAGTCTAGGTCAAAAGATTGGAGAAGGTAGAATCATGATGTACAGTCAAACAAAAGAAGTCTTCTTCAAAGCACGAACATAGAAATTCAAAACAAGCCTTTGCTAGTGCAAAGGTTTGGTAGAACTGAGGGAATTTATAAAGGCTACAAACAGGTGAGATATTAATAGTGAGATAAATGTTCTGATTTGTTTTTTTGACTTGACCTTTTCACTGGAGGGCTGATTGAAGAGCAATGAAAGCGGTGCTGTAGTCCAGGTGAGGAGGCTAGCTAGATAACTGTTATAAGCAGAGTGCTGATTGCAAGAATTAAGAGAAGGTGGTTGTAGCTGTCATTGTGAACTTTTTTCTGACAGCTGTCATCTGGAGATTCTGATAAGGACAACAGAGAAACAGTCACAGTGAAGTGTTTTTTAATGACTAATCAATGTTAGGAAAGAACCGCTGCAGCCCCCACCTCAATGACATCCACTTCTTCCATAAAGAGAAGCTGGGGGTCTTCGTAATTAAGAGTGAGCTTTAAATTAAAGTTAGTTAAGTTAAAGTTTGGACAGCTTTAATTACCAATTTTTGAGATTTGTAACATTTTTGTTTAGATCAGTGATTGTTTCAATGGTGAAAACGCCTTTCCAAATTCTCCGTAATAATTAGAGAAACCCAAGACTTTTAGGTTGAATAGCTAGGGCCAATCTAAAATAGCTTGGCTTTTGTTCCACAATAAACTTCTTCTTGGAAATGATACACCACATACTTAGCATTTTGTCAACATCAAAACTTCTTTTTTTAACATTTGATATACAATAATCTGCAACACTATACAAACATGTATCCTATGCTCATTGATCAATTGAGAAAATATAAGAATGTTGTCTAAAGGAACTATCATGAATATGTCCAAATACTCTCTTTGTGATGTTAAATACATTCATGTCAAAAATGCCAAAAGTATTATAGGAGTAATACCTTTATTGGCTAACCAAAGAAATGTTTATATTTGCTAGCTTTCAGAGCACAGAGGCCCCTTCATCAGGCAAGATTACAAATGAATGACTGAGAAATGGGTACAACATTTAAGAGATGTTACATCAAGAAATTTGTAGACGGGGTGTGAGGAATACATCGTAAAGATAAAATAAAGTAATAAAACGGAGGTTTTCATTAAGGATGGAAGAGTGAAAGTCCTAGAAGTTCAGAGATCTGGAGTCACTGTGCTGTGGGGTGTGAAGTGTGTCCATGTCGTGGGTCATAAATCCAGGTGTTAGATTGAGTCCTTGAGTCAATGACTGGAATGTTTTTAGCAGCTTGAATTCACAGATTTTTATCACCCTGTCATTTTTTAAAAAAACTTTCAGCATTAAGACTTTTATATCTGTCATACTGTGTCCTGGTCCAGAGAAGTGTTTACCCACAGGGTTGTCCAGAATGCATATGTCATTTCATGCTGGTTCTACAAACATGACAATGAGATATATGTACTCCAATGGCCTCCACAGTCACCGGATCTCAATCCAATAGACAACTTTTGGGATGTGGTGGAATGAAACAGAGATTTGCAACACACATGTGCAGTGGACAAATCTGTAGCAATTGCACAATGTTATCATATCAATATGGACTAGAATCTCCAAGGAATGTTTCCAGCACCTTGTTGAATCCATGCACAACGAATTCAGGCTGTTCTGGGGGCAACGAAGGTCCTACCCAGTACTAGAAATATATTTGTATTTCATGAAAACTCACAATTATTTACAATTATGTAATGTTTATCACAAAATAGAACTAAGCCAAATTAATAATATTAATGTTCACATATCTACATTTAAATTAATTATTATAGACAATTTTCTAAAAAAAAGATTTTTATTTAAAATGATTCATTCATTTGTGTCTGGATTCACAGATGCTGTAAAAATGTCTGATAGCTGGAAATAAGCCTTGCAGATATGTTGATTAAACATGTTAAAATATGCACTGAACGTTATTGATCATATATATTTGAAACTTTCTTTATTTCTATGGTATATGGTCGTTGAAACCATATGCAGCACTGTTTATTTCACACAATTTGGGGTCTAATATACTAATGTAAAAATATGTATGAAATACAATCTTGTTCTTCAGATAAGGGCAAATACATTTTTTGCTACCCTTAACAACCAGTCACATACAACATTTGCTTTATCTCTCCTGATACAAGCCTATTTAATTAAAACAAACATCTGACTAGCCTGTGTGCTCTTATTGTAATCCTGTCTGATAACCTTTATCTATGCTAACTATGCCTATGTTTTGCTTGTGTTTCTAATAATACTCTGCTTCTCACCTCTGACTACCTGTTTTGGTTTTTTTCACTGCCTATTTTACTGCCGGCTCTGAAATTTTGATCCTGACCTGTATATTGGCTTTCCATTTGCTTTATCACTTTTTTAGTTCAGCCGGATATACTTTTATGTGGCAATGGACGATATAACCCTCTCAGCAGCTAATAAATATTCAGACTTTGTGAGACCTAGTTTGGGTGGATGGACTTTAAGGAGTCCTGTACAACTAGTTCCTCAGATAGTTGACCTCCCCTCTTGGAACCTCTTAAGGGTTTAATATCCCTTCCACCCATCTACTTGAATTTTGTGTGTCTTCTTTTCTTAATAATTGTATTACACCTCTCTTCCACCCAAGAATGGTGGTCTGCTTTCTTCTGACCACTTAACCCAGACCCCCCTCCCTTCCTCCATCTCCCATTCCCCTCATCCCTTAGAGGAGAAAGATCTGTTGTGTTTGCTTTTTTCGTATTAGTTAAAACTGGATCTGAAATCTGCTACATGTAAGTTTTTTATTATTACTTGCAACAAAATTTTAAAAAGAATATATACTATACTAGGTAGGGCTACCTAGAGATGAATGAACTACACATGGCTTATTTGCATCCAAAAATTTTGTGTTTTTGTTTTTAATTGGTGAATTTTATACCAAAATGAAAGAGGCTTTTATTTGTCATTTGACATGTGAAACATTTCCACATTATGAAAGAAACACTTCACACTGCAAGATAAAGGTTCTTACATTTTTATCATTTCATCATTCATCATTTAATTATTTATATAGCGCCTCTGATTCCGCAGTGCTTTAAAGAAAACTCATTCACATCAGTCCCTACCCCATTGGAGCTTACAGTCTAAATTCCCTAACACTCACACACACACACACACACACACACACACACACACACACACACACAGACTAGGGTCAATTTTTGATAACAGCCAGTTAACCTACCAGTATGTTTTTGGAGTGTGGGAGGAAACCGAAGCACCCGGAAGAAACCCACGCAAACACGGGAAGAACATACAAACTCCACACAGATAAGGTCATGGTCTGGAATTGGACTCATGATCCCAGTGCTATGAGGCAGAAGTGCTCACCACTAAGCCACCGTGCTTAAACGTTAAGAAAGACCTGAGGTTGCATTGTGACTGGCCACTATGTATCCTACATTGTCCATGCACAAATAATAGCAAAGAAACAAAATGTTATGTACTTTCTTTCTTGCCCATGCAATAAAACAGCTCTTAGAGGCTTTTGTAAAGATGCTTGAAATAGGTGCCTGTTTGTCTTTTGGATTTGCTTGTTATTACCAAGGCTTAACAGAACAGCAAGTTGATTATACCGAGTGGCTTGGCTTGCAACCATTTGAACAGCATTATATCTTCACGGAATATAATCTTTTCACATACCAGGATCCCAACTAACCCCCCCCCCAAACTATCACGACCAACACCTCCCACAACATCAGGCAACTTTAGTTTTACAGACATGTGACTAGTTTGAATTTTAATATGCAAAAGTGGCTGTTTTGTGAGCTAGTACTGAAGGTTATGTTACCCACTGATTGCCAGGAGGTAACAATCTGATTACAAGTGCAGACATTGTTTGGCCTAATTGTCATAATCTAAAGATGTGACTGATAGTCTTCACTCTCCTTACTATCATGAGGAGAACAGGAGATGCAAACCTACCAGAGAGAGATTACTGGGCAAAGCAAACTGTTATGTAATTAGAATAAGGTTGAAAATTAAAATACAACTTCATTCAAATTCAGTTGTTTCGCTGGATCTAACTGTGCTGATCCAGAGAAAGTCAAAACAGAAGCCACAGCTGTCCATTTTTAGCTCTCAAGGGAAAAAACCCTTCTTCACTCTTTATAACTAATGCCCTGTATCAATTCTTCCAATTGTGTAATGTATTGTTTATATCTAATCATGTCACTGCTTGCAAGATCTAAAATATTTTGAAATCCATTTATTTTCTAGCTCCATTGGTAAGGAATTCCATAGCCTGCAAACTCTTTTTATGTTGATAGCCAAGACATCAACTCCGACATTGGATGTCCCCTTGCCAATGGCATAGTAGTGTTCCCACTTAAGCATCAACACATTGGATCATGTTAGAACATCAAGGGGTAAATGTATCAAGCTGAGAGTTTTCCGGCGGGTTTGAAGAACCAATCAGATTCTAGCTGTCATTTATGTAGTACATTCTACTAAATGACAGCTAGAATCTGATTGGTTGCTATAGGCAACATCTCCACTTTTCAAACCCGCCAGAAAACTCTCAGCTTGATACATTTACCCCCAAATAGTGTGTAGCCTCACTACCATGCAGCATAGAGTGAATACTTTTAAAGAGCAAAAGAGTATGACAATACTGTACAACATAATAGTGGTTGAGATAACAGTTATGCTGCTTAGGCTGGGTACACACTACAGACTTTTCAGCCGATTATCGTGCCCCGATATTGCATTAGTGTGTACACTGAAATGATGAGCAATTATCACTCCAAAGCCCATCTTATCATTTCATTTGAGTTTTAAGCCGGACTAAAAATCTCAGTCAACGATGGAACAATGTCCTTCCAATTCTGCAGTGTGTATGCATTCATGATCAGAATTTCCATAGCGTTTACAGAATCATTATCTTTTCAGATGGTTATGACAGATGAAGAGCACAGATCTGAGAGTAAATCTTTTAAAACATGTATACTGTGTAATCTTGAATTGGCATGCTGCTTGGGTCGTTGGTAAAATCGCTACTCATATAGCATTGGGAGAAATTTTCTGCAGTGTGTACCTAGCCTAACTCTCCTTACTTAGACAGAGATCAAATACTTATTTATATAATTGATAAACAAAGCTAGGATACAATTAACTTGAACATCTGTCACCTGAAATGTTCCACATTCAAAGTTTTTTTAATACATACTATAACAATATTCTGTAAACCTATCTATAAATAATATAATGACTATGAGAAAAAAACAGAGCTTTACAATTATTTACCTAGCTATGGCTTATTATCCCTCAGTCACATCTGTGAGTAAAAACAATGTTGAAAGGAAGGAATCAACAAATGTGTTTTTGCACAGTCAATTTATTATGTAACTGTCTAATTGCAACAATTACAGCTGGGTCTTTATGATGTAATTTGTGGAATAATTGATCAATGCAATCTGATAGAAATACAAATATTAATAATAACACTATGTAAAAGGGTCTTACCTTCCAACATAACATATAGCATGAGTGCACAATGGCCTGTTACCAGGGGAGGGCTTGCAAACTCAACTCAGTAGCCTATTAGCAATATTTTAAAGGAAAAAAAATGGCCTAATGATCCAGCCCAAGGTAGCCCACTATGGGACCGGCTGAGGGAGCTAAAAACCCCCTTACCCCCCAGCCTAGCCTACCTTTTCTTGTAACCAAATAAAATGAAATTAACAATATTTGATTTAGACACTGAAATGTATAAAAAGCAAATGGATGTACAAAACAAAACATTACATTTTCATAACAAGAATTCAAATATACACTTTGGGTTTGAAGCTGAGTTGGTCGTCTGCCCGTTTGCGTAATATCTGCAAATTTGCACTGTGCAGGCTCTCAAAACAAGTTCATGCACATGTGCCTATGCAGATTTGCTCACTTCTGACACTTGTGTCTGCTTGGGACTGGAGTAAGAATGCATAATTGAAAACAGAATCTAACCCACTTAGACACATATATGCCTATCAGTATCTGTTGCAATTGCAGGTGCCTGAGGACATGTATAAATACACTCTGGTGATGATTACAGCCGGTTCTGATTGGCTGAATGCGAACTCATCTCTGAAGTTGATTTTAGCAAATTTTTATTTTTTTATTTTTTATTCATACTCGTGGAGAGTTATACCTGCTACTATTTATTTCATTTTTAGCCAACCTAATAGCAAATGCGTAATTCAGTATCAAAACCAAAGTTTAATAAATTGGGTGTAAGTGTATCTGATACATGCCTGACCTAAGCCTGAAGCAAATGCTGCTGGAGCAGAGCTGCACATATCTTGCGATTCGCTCTACTGTGCATAATGTGGGGTTTTTTTGTGAACAGATTAAAAAAATTTTACACAAATGCTTTCAAACTTAGCATCACGCCCCTATTGTATATGCCCTAAACTACATGTGAATCAAGGCATTAATTATTCTTAAAAAATTAAACCTACACAGAACAACAGGTACTCAGTGATGTGAAGTTTGCAGTTTGATGTATTCTTGCTTTCTCCGTTTTCAGCCACTAAAAGGTATCAATTGTGTAGTACTTTTTTATTTTGTTTTCATTACACAAAGGTGCACACAACCAGATAAGTATTATACACATTTCCTGTTTCCTTTTCTAAAAGTTTACAAAGTGCATCAAGAACTTATATGGTCATCCATCTGAAAAATTTAAAAAAACTTTATATTTTTTAATTGAATTCACAAGCTAAATTGTATGAGCCATCTCGCAAGGGAATGCTATGTATCTGAATTATAATGATGTAGGATTCTACAAAAATATGTATAAATTGGCACTGTTTAATTAAACCTGCTTGCTTATGCTAAATATATGAAGTGATAGAAGCTCACTGGTGAGATGTTTGAAGTCCATTGCTCTATGTTTAATCTATTAAGCTAATTGCAAAATTAAGTAGATTTTTTAATTAAAAGAAGTTAAATTGAACTGAATGAATAAACCAAACAGGTAACTTTACAGTTCTGGAAACAACCTAGCAATTAGGGCATAAACAAATTGTGTTGCAGATGTCAGGTCAGGTCAAACTAATGAACAAAGAGTGCTTGAATCTTCAACTTCAGTGTCATATAAAATCATACATAAGATGTATGTCTATATACTAGTATATATAATGTTAATTAAACTATAGCGTTATTGAATTTCTTCATCAAAGCTTTTGTCAATTTAATGCAAAAATATGTATTTTAATGGCTGAAATTGTTACTATATTTGATGGTTATAATAAAATAATAATTTGATTCTTTATATAAAAATAAATATTAATTGGAAATCACTTAAGATGTTCTTAATGAGTTGCCCCTCAGTGTATATTTATGCCTTCTCCACAACATTTAACGTTGAAGGAAGGATAGCTTTTCTTCCTTAATGTGGTGCACAAGAGTGAGCAAGAATTGTTCAAGTAACAGTCACAAATCAAACACTCACGGAGCGAGGGAAGGTTCACTACCACCATTGGGATTGATATTCACACAGTTATTTTGGAGGACACAGAAATGCAATACATGAACAGCATGCAACCAAGTAACTGATATTACCAATATATAGGAGAAGGTGCACCTACATGCTGCAATTATGTTGACCTTTTAGGGTGTCCATGATGTAAATAGCCACAAATAAAAGTTTGGGCTCAATACAATCACTGATCGTCAAAAATTGGATTGTTCCAGTACTAAATTGGTCTTCAAAGAATACGTGGTTATATTATAACTAAAATCTGACCACGTACACAGTCACCTTTCAACAACACTAACTGTGCCCCAAAGGATATGATCTAAGCACCAAACTGGAATATTTGTCATGACAAAATCGGACAGACAGTAGAACGACCTGCCTGGCTCTTGTGTCATGCACCTATTTATCCATAAAGCTGTTGCTTACGATTTTTAAGATACACTGTAGATCTGTACTTGAAGAAAGTGTATTTGAATGGTGAATGAGTGTCAGTGTATATCATCAGTTCAAATTAATTGTGTACAGGAATATTAGGATTAGCACCTTTATATTGCGTTCACATGGACAGGTCAGGCACTCATCCTGAGTTCTGAGCTGCTGGTTACATAAGCGTGTAGCCAAATGTGATGGACTTTGCCATTTGGTGCTTTGGCAAAAAAATTGGATCACATTGGGTATTTTTAAAACAATCCCATGATGATCAGACACATGGTGAGGTTGTGATCATTGTCGGTCCAAATGCATCATCACCATCTGCATCATCATCAAATGTTGATTAAAATCAATGGTTGTTTACAGTCCATACACAAATTTTGTGGCCAATTTTATCTAAAATGACTTAAGATTTGCAATGTGCTTGGGCACCTTTTCACTTATTTGCAGAGGACACATGAAAGAGATGCATGATGTTTCTCTTAGTCATTGAAATTAAATTTCCTGTATGTGGTCATTTTTTCACTGGGTCATGTGTGCAAATTAAAGCAAAACTAGACACTAGAATTTAAAAAAAATATTCAAACACCTTGTACGTGGTGTCAATTTATTCACTAGTATTATATGGGATAAATATACTAACTTAAATCCTATTAACTAACTCTCTGGAAATTTAAATTTACTAAAGGATAGAGGCAAAGTGACCTCTCTTACTCCCTGAACCTAGGAGATTTTAACATATTAGTTTAACATTATAGCATTAACAAAGATTTTACACACATATTACAGTTATCTACTACTTTTCAGAGTCACCAGCCCTCACCTAGAGACTTCTAAGTATTTGGGAGAGGTGGGGCAATTTTTCCAGCCAATCAAAACAACCCAATAATTCAAAGATAAATAGTCCTTACAGCAGACAATAGAATAGCTCTGAATAAGGAATGCACTAAGGAGGTCTCCAGTTGCCTGGAAAGTGCTGCCTCCAGGCTTAGGAATGGGGGGAGGTTGAAGACCCAGGGAGAGGTATGGTATCCTTCCCTGTGGCTGGATCTCCCCGAGACTAGCCAACTTACAGCATGCAAACAGATCATTCTGATCCATTCATACCTTCTCTCCCCTACTGCCAGCATGTTACACATGTGCTGGCAGCAAGACACAATGGCCCTGATCCTAAGTTATGAGAAAAGCAAAACAGACGGAGTAAATTTGCTCCTGGACAAACCATGTTATCATGCAAGGGGTGCAAACAAATTAAATTTGTGCATGTGTAACATCTGCCGCTGAGCGCAGATCTGCAACAAGCATAGCAGTCGGCGCTGGCTGGGACTACATATCTCAGAGTCCTCGAAAGCCAGAAAGATAGTGCGCAATCGCACCAAGACTAACATGGGAGTGTGTCAGTTACAGTGGAGAGAGGAGGAATAATGGTTTTACTGGGCACCAGGGTGAGGGAGAGAGAAGACAGACCTATGTGTGATGAGAAAACTCATTGAGGCAGTTCTGTGAGAAGCCATATACATATATATTATTAAGATTGATATCTTAAGAGATGAATATGTAAAAGGCTGTATTTGTGGAGATCAGCATTTATGAAAAAAGACATCTGATGATAGAAATATATGTAAAGAGAAATATCTATGAAGCCAAAGCGTCTTTGAGGAGAAGCATCATTTTGAAAAGAAAATACCCTTTGGGAAAAGAAATGAGAAAAGCACTATTTATATAATAAAAACCTGGTTCTTGTGAGTAAACTTGCTAAATTATTATATCCTTACATTATATAACCCTAAAGTGAAAGGGAAATATAGATTTAACACCTGCATCAGTATAAATACATATTTAAGAGACTGTGATTATAGGTCCATTCAATTTATCATTTGAGTTATTATAAATAATTTCAGAGACTGAATTATATATCAATTAATTATATCATCAGCGTCGTTATTGATATGGTATTGAGATACAAATCTGGAGAAAATAAATGTTCACTTAACTAAATGAGAAGAAGCTACAACAGTATTATAAGTGCACCAATGACAGCCTGGCCAGGATGTGAGGGACATCGCAAGAATCAATACTGTGAACTGTACATTCTAAGTGAGGAGTGTAATTTAATTGTGCTTCAGAATAGTATACAATAATTTAGTGTAATATTATTTATATATAGGTGTTAGACATTAAAAGTGTCATTAAAGTGATTGCGATTTTAATTATTATTTATTCACTAATTGTACATCTAGTAAATATTTTTCTTTAAAAGAATCATCTTATCGTTTGTCAGAGATGTGTGAAGTGTGTGTGGTTACAGGAGGTCCACAAGTCGCCCCTGGTGGTCATTACATCCACTTACATACATACCCAGAAAAAGAAGACTTGGTGGAGTCACTGTACAAGAGAAAAGTAAGTGATACACACACAAAGAGATTACAGATACACCCCTTAACTGGAGTAAAAGGGTGATACACAGGCAAGGAAAATACTGGCTTCTTTTTCATCTAACACACAAATACTTGAGAGCTTTATGTTTACATTGAAATTTAAAGTTGACCTAGGATATGTTCTATTCCAACTATAAATTTGTCCCCACATTTTAATCCCCCTCCTCCAATGCAAAATTATTTACTCCTTGTTTTTGTTCATAACTGAGCATTAAGCCCAATGTTAGCTGACCGTGTTCGACTATGCACAGTCAGTGAAACGCGCGTCGGCGTTCCGCTGGATGCACTGCATCATTTGATACTTTTCTATGGGTATAGATTTCTGAGACTAGATGGATCTGCTCTATTATGGCCAGAGTTAGTAGAGCATTGATTTTGATGCTACTAATAACAGGCAAGCCTCTGGTGTGAGACTTAATATTCAGAAGATATTAGAAGGGAGATCTATCCTGGGCTGTTTACCCACTATTAGACATAAAAGAAAGTAGTGCATTCAGCTTGTTTGAATCAGCACTGCTTTTTATAGATGTATCTTTTTTAGATATTTCGCTGTTTTAATTGAATAATAAAAGTTATATTTTAATTTCATCCACTATCAATTTAATATAACTCCTTGGAAGAGCCAGTGTGCACCTAATCAATCTTTTTCTGCTTCTTATTATTATTTTGTATCTGCTATCTCAGAAATAGGTTGCACCCCAGAGGACTTATGAATAAAATCTACTTTTTTATGTCCAAAATGGGTTCTGACTCATCACTGGTGCGATAGGACAACTTTTTTCTTCTTTTTCTTCCGCTTTGACTCGATTTGGTTATGCTTTTGAATTAATGTCAGAACTGGTTATGGGGATGCAAGGCCTAGAGTGCTCACCCATTGCTAGGCTTTTCATATTTTATGTATCTATCCTTTTTCAAACAGGGCCCCAACATTCCAGGATCCCGACCAGCAGTTTCATAGCTTAAGACAGGAGAGAGCAGGAGAGTCTTCCAAATGTCCTGTTTCTGTTGGGGCATTTCTGATTTTGTGTAACTGTCCCACTCAGTCAGTATTTTGTCCCACAATCAGGGACAGCTGGCAGGAATGTTCCACTTTACAATGCTCCTGTGAAGAGGGTGCTGCATGTATTTAACAGTAGTGCAGGCAGCATTGCCTTTGTATTTGAAGCATATTGGAAGGGGTTGGAGAGCAGCCTAGCACTATCTAAAAAGATTTGTCTTGTCCCTTGCATGCTGGTTATACCAACTCTGCCATCATCATCATCATCATCATCATCATCAACATTTATTTATATAGCGCCAGCAAATTCCGTAGCACTTTACAGTTGGGAACAAACATTAATAAGACAATACTGGGTTATACATACAGACAGAGAGGTAAGAGAACCCTGCTCGCAAGCTTACAATCTATAGGGATCATGGCGTGGAAATCTTCCTCTATATATTCTAAATTTGCCCTGTGAATATGATACAATCCTATTTCTCAAAAATAAATCTACTTTGTATTACATCTAAGCAACTGGAAATATATTTACTAATTCTAAAATAAAAAATATTTTAAATTAAGTTCTATCTTGTTTACTTTGAAGTTCAGATAAATATATTATGTAATTGAGGTTTTTGTAGTATTACCCATTTAATGTTAATAAAATCAGTTTTTCATTCCCCCATTTCCAGATTGTTCAGCTTACATAGAATTTGGTCTGCTAGAGACAAATGGAAAGGTCACTGTTCGCCAAATTTCAGACTCTGAGCCATCAAATCAACTTGCAGAGGTAGCAGAAATTTAGCTAAAACTCAGAATATGGAACACAATATACTTCTAAAATGTGATATTCTAATAGTATTGTCTTACATGTCATTTTAAAAAACAAAATGGCAATAAGTGGAACAAATTGACACTAGAAATTTGCTTTTACATACCCTTAAAAAATTGTTTAAGTACTTTTTTCTTTAAACCACGAAGGAAAATATTGTAATATAAAAACTGAAAATAGAACTACTGGCTCAATATTGTCCATAGTATCGCAAACTGAACTAGATCAATTTAGCTCTATTGTCTGGAAAGGAAGGTATTTTATGTTGCCTACCCTGTAAATACTAGTTAACCTTCAATATCAAATTCTCAAATTATGATTACTGGGATTTTTTTAAATTGAAAATGATAATTGTTGGTAATAAAACATTTCACAGAAGTTTCCTGATATGCTGTTTGTAGACTAATATGGCAGGAACTTTCCAATTCTTGCACCACAGAAACCAATCATCCATAATTTGCACTGATGATAACTAATAAGTTCTAAGCAGCTGTGTGCTAGCTGGATTGATGCCTACATTTCTGGTTGTATCCACTCTAGAAAGCTGGTGGTACCGGACACATGGCTGGACTGCAGAAACATATAAGGAATGATTTGCAAATCTCTACGCAGAATTATTTGGGGAGACTTAATCCTAGAACTAGCAATGAGCAAGTAAACTTTCTGCTATAAGAAGGCTATTATTGCATTATTTATAGTGGATGGTGCTTAGGCTCTTTCTAATCCATCTCAACCTTAATTAGTGTACTACAAGACAAGCAGAATATTTTGCTTCTTCTTCTATATGAATTTTATTGACAAAAATACTTATTTATAAGAAGCGCATAATTTTTATCTTAAGACTCTTTATGTTTTAATGTAAATTATTATGTTTTTTACTCTCTCCAGAGATTTGGAACAATCTTGACTAATGCAATGTGACATGATTTGTAATTTATCTGATTTATAGCATTTCAAATATTACAATTTTTTTTAACACATATGTAAAAAGTGTACAGAATTTTTGTTTAAAACGGAAATAAAAAATAGCAGATTAACAAATATGTAACTTGTAGCAGAGATCTGCTAGTCGCTACTTATTATATATTGTACACCTATGTGGCCTGATTCCTCAAGGCATGTATCCGATTTTGATTTTGTGCGTATTTTACTCAAAATCACCCATACACGCATACCCAGAGGGCCTTATGCCAGTAAACGCAGCAACGTTCAATGCATCTTCGTACGCAAAGCACAATTACTACAACCTACAATTTCTGAGAAGGAAAGGGTGTTCTCCCATAGTCAATGTACAGTAAAGGCGTGCCAAACTCGAGCGCACACAGTCACGTCCGAATCAAACTTTTGACATCTAAAAAATGCTTGTTTATCTGCTGTATCTCTTGCTCCAGCAACAAGGCTAGTCTCAGTCCTGAGTACTAGTGATGACAGTCTCGTATGTATGCTAAAACATTTGTTTGCAATCAGAAGCAACTGTTAACAAGTATTTTATGTTCAGTAGACATTAAGTATTTTGTATTTGTATTAATTATTTTGTGGTAAAAACATATAAAAAAAGTTTTGTCAATGCTTATTATATTAACATGTGACATTAATTGAAGTTTTATTTTCTGTGCGTTCTTTTGCAAATGTATATTTCACATAGACATTGGAGATTTAGTGTAGTACAGCAGACCTGCACCCAAAGTCATCAGCGCACGTATCTTTAGATCCGTCGCTTGTTAAAACCGAGAGTACGCAGAGGCGAATTCCGTGCGCTTGAAAACAAATGCACGTTGCGCTCAGTATTTGTGCCTGGACTAATCAGGCCCATGGATATTTGTATCTTTCTCAGAATATAACTAAAATTATTTTAATTACATACTTTCCATATTCATTTTCTGCAAATGATTTCTTATAGCAGATTGTTCCTGTACATCCTTGGTATTACATGAAGCTTTTTTCACAATTATTATTTTATATACTTATATACTTTTAAGACAAATGCTATATTTCCTTCTTTGTATAAAGGGGGAATAATAAATATGTCTTCCTTATATAATGACTGAAAACACATTTGTAATAGTAAGCCCCTGTGATCCATTCTGATTCGGCTTCATCTACATCAGTAGGAACAGAACCACACTGGTCTCCCTTTCAGTCAACATACTGTGTGGAGCGCAGGGCCACGGGAGTACGACATCTTTTATAAGGTATAGTAATATAGCATGTGGCTTTTATGGGACCACGTCAATGTCATTGTCTCAGAGCAGTCTGGAACAAAATTTACTGTACAAGAGAGACATGACTAATATATGCTTGAAATATTTGTGAACTTAAAACCTGTCTATTAAAGTGAATTTCACTTTATGAATAATTCTATTTTGCATTCAAGTCTCCATTTATATATAGTTATATTGAAACAGAAAGTTTGTTCTAGAACTAAGTACTCCTGAATGTAAATTTTATATCTTGATTGTTTGAAATATTGCTTTGCCACTGATTGTTAGAACATGGTACTTCACCTGCCATTATTTAACGGAAGTCATTTTTGTCATTCTTCTCCTTTATATGCTGTCTTGTACACTGTGTACGCTTAATAAGATTGTGGGCCATATTGTTGAACACACTGCATATGAAATATATTTCTGAAGTATAACACTTGCAAAGCATCCTGGGAATCTATTTGGATAAAAGGTGCTATATAAATGCAAATGTATTATTTATTGTTATCATCGAGCTGGAGTAATTTGAAAGGTATCTTCATAACAAGGAAAAAATTCATCTTAAACAACAGCTTTAGTAAGTTTACATTGATGTCCTTACTTGAGGTTTGAATCTAATGCCAAACACTTTCCTATTACAACAATACAATTGCATTTAAATAGTAAACAAAACATCAATTTATTTTTCCTTTCAGCAGGGTACTTGAATAGTTTCATAGAAAAGAAATTGCAGATATGCCAAATTCTAATTTATTCATCCCAGTCTGTCAATTTTCCTTTGTTAAAAAGGTAATTACAAGAGCTGACAGACTGGACCACAGACTGAATGACCTCCTCCCAGCTCATTTCAAGGGATATGTGGCCCATCCATATGCTAATTAAAAAGAACATTTAATTAAAGGGAATTGTTCTAATTTACTAAGTGTAATGTGCTTTTCCTCTGCCTAAAACTAATAAAAATGTAATTAATCCCTTCTAGTCATCTAATGGAATCAGCGACTGTCCCCACATCATTAAACTTTCTTTTACAGGTAATTAAAATCAGACAGAAACAAAAAAAGGTGTTGAATGGATCAGTGTTACCAGGATGCCAGTATAGGTGATCAACTATTAAATGCAATGACACGATTTATAAACATTATTGGTCTCTTTAATGAATCTTCCATCTTTCCCTTCTGCAGACATCAAGACTATATAAATTACAAATTAACACGTACAGATGGAGTCTGTGGCCACATATTAACAGGATTAGCTGCAATGTGCTAAATCTATATATGCAATTCTCTGCAAAAATGACATCACTGCTTTGCCAGTGTTGAAATTAAGTCACATGTACGTACCATCATTTTTGTGTTTTTAGCAAGATGACCTCAGACCATTTATTTTATTACAGGTTTTTTTGACAATTATTGCTGAAGTATAAAAAAAAATAATTTAATTAAAAACAGAATACCTGCCAACCTGATCCATTTTTATTATGCCCAAAACAAAACCTGCATTAAACAACTTATAGAAATTGACCACAAGAGGGTTATTAGTACATTGATCTTTTTTTAGCCATACATAAATCTATTCTCTGATATTCATGCTTAAGTTAGCCATATACATACAGTTATGATTGTTCTTCTGATATAAAAGCTTCTGTTTTTTATGTTGGATCAGGCTCCAAAATAGACATATATGAAACAACCATTTTTAGAACGTTGAATTTGGCAGGCCAGCCAGACCACTTGTCTTTGTTCATATGAAGACTCCAAGCATGTGCAGTGGCAATTAATGACTATTTCCAAAATAACAGGCTTTAAACAATGTGTTTTGATTTGATTGCTTATGACACAAAGGTCTATAAATATTTGACAGTCTGTATATGCAATTTTAACTAAGATTTCAAAGATCTTATTTGATAAAAACTTTCAATCTGGATAATTAGATCATATTGTCTGTGTCCCCCGCCCCCATCATTGAGCTAACCAAGGCTGAAAAATGCAAAAACAGTCAATTATTCAATTCAATCCAGGTTATTTAAATTAGAATTTGAGAGAAGCTGACGTAGAGCACTATTTCCTGGGTTAAATTGGTCATGTTGGCAGATATTACATAGTAAAATGTCAGGATGTTTTAAATATTACATCAGGAGCAGCAATATAATAAACAGTCAATCTACAATATAATGGACAAGTAAGGTGTTTTTGGCTTGACAATGATTAAAAAAGAAATAAAAGTCCCATCACTGTTATCTAGATAAGGAATTGGGAACTCACCCAAATACCCCTTTGTAGTCCAGTCAGCTGTCCTCCATGTGTCCCGTACTGCTGCATGTGATCAAGTGCTCCACAGTACTAGTCTACATAACACTTTTTCAGGGAATATTCCAACCCTCAAACCAGGTAAAAGAGACATTCATTTATTACGAAATACCTCTTGTTGAAATAGACACGGATTTAGATGCGAACATTGAACAGATCTCACATTCCTTTAATAGAAAATGTCTATAGTATCCTGAAATTTGAGTGGTGCTTCTCATGTATTTTTTATGGAGATTTGTGGGAGCTTTTTAGCTTTGAAAGTATTTGAAGAGGCTCAGGGAGCAAAAGATCAGTCTACTGAAATTATTCTGTCAACAGCTTTTTGAGGGTAAACTTTGTTTTGTAGAACAGCCTAGCTAGTGAGATAAGTAGTGCTTGCTAACCTGAAGAGTTTTCAATGTTCTATTGTTTATTGTGAGAAATGTCTAGCCTTTTCACTGCCGGGCTAGACCTGAACAGAAAAAAATCGAAAGCAACTACAATGAGAGTGGAGATGAAACATTGATATGGATTGTCATCATAAAGATTTGTGTCATCAGCATGATAATTATCACTAGGAATAAAAACAGATGATGAGCACAATTGTAAAGATCAAATGGTAATGGGAACTACTTCGTTGGATCTACTTTTGTATCTGGTTGTCTTGGGTTTTTTTTTTCAACTGCTCTTTGAACATTATTATATTCGTTAATACAGGCAACCTCTGAAAGTTTTGGCGCCACATAGAGTAGTGTTATTTATGTAAAATCAATGTAATTTTTTGTTTATGAATCAAACTGCATTTTGCATCTGCTATTGTTATAATAATAATAATAATAATAGTAATAATAATTATAATAATAATTATTATTATTATTAATATTATTATGTTCTGCTAAATGAAACACACTCTCTTATGTTTAATGGTCTGTACTCAAAAAGATAATAATACCATTTATTCAAAGTCACTGTCTTTGTACATTTTAATTAAATGAGCAAGCTGGTTTAAAACACTTGTGATGTTAGCAGTTTTCAAATTACAAATAAAGTCAGAACTATATATACATTTTAAACTTTATAAAGTTTGGTTTAGTTTGGTTCCACTAGTTGGTGTTTTGTGTTTTATTTCCAACTAAATATTTATTGTACAAGTAATATATTTCTGGAACTCTTATCACTGAATGTGGATTTTCCTAAGCCAATGAGGCTTTGTTCAACAGTTACTGCTCATTAAAGAAATAAAAAGAAATATTCATCTTCTACAATAAACAGGCCAAATGAGTTGCTGTTGTATCTTGACAAGTAAAAATGCAAAGGCAAACCAAATTGCTTTTTGCTGAGTAAAAACGTAAATTCAAGCACTGCCTATTAATACTTTAGACTACTCTTTTAATCAATTGTAAAGTCTATTTTTTTCTCCAAAATTTATGTTAGTTGGAACAGTGTCTTAGATCCTAAATAAATCATAATAGCAAAGGTATATCAAAGCTGTTATATGTCACAATTCTTCATTTTAATGCTTTATTACATTATCTCCATATAAATGTGGGTTATTAATACAGAGCCTGATTCATGTTCGGATGCAATTCTGTTTGCGTGCCTTATCTTATGTGAAATAGCTCTGTGCATGAAATTCATATCCGAACACAAACTATACCTACTATGACTTGGAGGGTGGAAACGGGATATAAAGGTTTGGATGGACATAGTCAATGTACAGTAAGTGAATGCCAATGCAGATACAACCGTTTCAAGTCCTGAGTTTCTCTTAAGTCCTGGGTTCAGATGTATCATTTGCTCCAGGGCAGGTGTAAGTGCCGACTGATAGTGATGAATGGCAAGGCATAGTCTTTGTTTGGAAAACTACACGTATGCAAGCCACTAGCACAGAACATGTACATGCACGCAAGATAGACTATAAAAATGCATTGTATGTACAGTATGCATTAAACACATATTCACTCCATGCTTTTTTTTTTTTTCAAACTGCAACTTTTGTGCAAGCTGTGTTTCAATTTAAATCATGCCAACAATGGTCCTAAATGGCTCAAAAAATGTCATCCCAGTGATAAGCAGAAACCAAAACATTTTGCATGTCCAAAAATGCTCTGCAGGCTTTGTGTAAACCAGGAATGATTCCAACCATTGAAGTTCATTATGACACATCTTCCAGCTAAACAAGTGCATGTTTGGCATTTTTCCTCAGAATCACATATACTACAATTGTTCGTTCAGCATGGAACCCCCTTACACACATGTCCAACCAGCTTCTTCAATCATAAGGTCAACATTGTACTCCCCCCTGCAAAAACAGCATGTTGTAGTACTAACTTCTGTGCATTATTGTAAAAACAGCAGCAAATAAACAACAATAGCAGATATCATTGGGTCCCACCCACAATCCTTAATGCATTCAAATATTTATAGTCATGTCCAGTAAAGCTAATTTATCAAAATTGTTTCTGAGCAAATAAGCTTTGCAAATTAAAGATTTTTTTTTTTGGAAAAAAGTGAGACTGTCATGAAAAAAGCAAAATACATGTTTAAACCAAGCACAGATTTTAATTGAACCCACAAAACACATCATTGTCAATCTAAGGTCCTCCCACATATTCAGGAACATGTTCTAATGGGATATCGTACAGGTCAGAAAGCTGACACTACAGTCAGGATGGACATATTTAGTTAGATACAAATCTTTAGGTTATTTCAGGTATTTTGTGTATTTGCCTTTTAATATATAAATGGCAAATAATGGTTTTACTTGCTCTTAAAGGAAATGTGAAATGCTAGTATGTATGTATTAGTTTCTACAGAGGAAAAACAATAATGAACTATTATACTTTACAAATAAGTAAAAATTGAAATTTGATATTCTACAACTATTATTATTGCTAACATTTCATATTTAGTTTAAATAAGTTAAAATACAATATTTTTTTTACTGTGCAATCCCAGAGAATATCAATTTGATACATTATTACCTACTGGAAACAGAGTAACATTTCTATTCCTAAATCTAAACATAAGGATAAATAATCAGTAAAGGGCACAGCTGTCATGTTATTAAAGTGAAATAAATGAATTTAAAGAAGCAACAAAATAAAATGTTGTATTAGATCAATGTCAATATAAAAAAAATCACTTGAAGAACTTATAGCTACTAACATCAATAGTATCATATGTATTATAAATATGTCATAATATTCTGCAGTAAAATCAGCATTCAAGAGGAGGTAATCAGAGGGGAAGAGAGGCGACGATCGCTGGCAGATCGCAGAGGGCGGGATGGAGCGTGAATTGAGATGAGGTTGGAGATGTAGGGAGCAGTGGAGTTGGTGAGGGCCTTGTATGTGAGTGTGAAGAGCTTGAACAGGATTCTGTAGGGGAAGGGGAGCCAGTGAAGGGGTTGGTAGAGGGGGGAGACAGAAGAGGAGCATCGAGAAAGGAAGATGAGCCTAGCGGCTGCGTTAAGTACAGATCGAACGGAAGCGAGATGAGAGTGGGGCTAGGCCAGTAAGGAGGAGATATTGTAAGCTCGTGAGCAGGGCCATCTTCCCTTTCTGTCTGTCTGTAATACCCAGTCTCATTTCGTTTTATTACTGTATTGCTCCCAATTGTAAAGCATTACGGAATATGCTGGTGCTATAAAAATAAATGTTAGTAATAATAATAATAATTTTAATAAACAAATACCTATAATACAGCAGATATCTCAAAGGTACGTGTTTTTCTGTCGTATCACTTGCACCAGCTACAGGTCAGGTTTAAGTGTCGATTACCATTGGATGGCGACATATAGAAACTAGAACATTTATTTGCAATCAGGAACAACTTATGTACAGTTGCATTTTATGCACAGTAGTCATTCATAACATCCTAATAGGTGTGTTTTTTGGGGGGGTGTGGGCTGGATCAAAAAGACTTTTATATTAACAGGTGAATTAAATTGAATATTTTTTCTCTGTGTGCTCTTTTGGGACTTAATATTCTACATATGTATTGTATGTATCCTACAGTGTATTGTCTGTTAGACCGCTCCTTGTGGAATACAGACGTGCATATGCTCGATTTACATGCGTTTAAAAAAAATTCAATTTATGTTTGTTTTGCGTGCCTTAATTGATCAGGCCCTCAATGAAAAGAAAACCTAATCAGTCAATCAGAAGCAGCTAGCCAGACACCCACAATTGATACAGCTACTGACAGGCATATATGCATTTCCGTGCGGGTCTGAATCTGTTCGCAATTACATGAACATGTCCTTACTATACTCAGCTTATGTCAGACAACCTCTTCCCTCCCCCTTTTTGCCTTACCAAGCTTATGGATACACAAATGTCAGATATGACCAAATCTGCATACTTGCATAGTCATGCATTTTATGAGGGCATGCGCAATATAAATTTGTTTATTTTACACTATGCACATGGGTGTAGGTCCAACTCAGCTTCAGCCCATCCATCTCTAATCCATCCATTCATCTGCCAAAATCAGAAGGTAGGAGAGATTCATTAATTTAACACCCATGTGCACAAGCCCTTAATTTGGCTTCCCCATTGCCTCTATACTACTGCTCATTTTATCATACTGCCTGTGTCATGTGTACCTCTACCCCAATTAATAATCACATAAGTGGACAGGCCACTGCCATCCATAAGATCAAAACACTCCTCTCCTGCTAATGTAAACATTTCAATATCTGATTGGTTACATGTTGTTCTATCAATGCCCACTGCAAAACTGGAAACATAGAGAAGAACAGAAAAGAAGAAGAACAAAAAAGAGTAATTATAAAAAATATATTTACACTTTAATATTATAAATGTATTTAAGTAACTTTTGGGCCCTCATTTATTTGTCTTTTTGAATGCTTCAACTTTATATCAACATATAATTGGGACTAGAAGGTTACTTTAAACCAAAATTTTTCCCCTGGCTAGCCTGCTCATTCTAAAAAAATAAACTTTATCATTTGCTTGTGTAATCAAACAACTGGTTCCTCTAGTATAAATTATTACTAATAAAGGTACTATCTTCCAACAAGGGCTAATTAAGCTGTCACCTTATGCACAAATCTGCTCAGTATGGACACAACCATATCTAGATTTGTTGGGGGAAGAAGAGCAGGTTCATCCTGAGAAGAGCCTGAGGACCTTTCAGAGACTTGAAACATTGAAGCTGGACAATTTGCTTCAAATATTAGAAACTTTATTATGATTATTATTATCATACAGTATATTTAAAGAACCTGTGGACATATATTTGACATTGACTGTAAAAGAGCAAACTTGATCACTAGGTATAACTGTTAGTTTACTATTTATTGTGTAACGTTCATTGTTAGCTGAAGACATTTAACATTCCAATCTAGTATGCATTTTAGAAGTAATTATGTATAATATTCCAGCTGTGTGCAATTATATTGTAAACAATTTTGGCTATTTGCAATTTTTTCACTGATTGCGACTAATTATATGTATAATTACTAAATGAGTCTGTCAATTAATTGTTGTCAATTGCTGACCATTTTTGCATTGTTTCAATATTTTTATAATAAAGATTATCATGTTATATAACTGATAGGGAGAGTTGATGGGAGTTCCCCTGTATATCAAGTTTTTGTGAACTCCTTCTTTGCAGTCTCACATTTATATATGCAGTCCTAATTTATGATGATTTTATATAATATGTTTTGGATCTCCCTTGTGTACACTCACTCACACACACAATCACACATAACCAAACAAAATACAATAAACAAAAAGTGCACACACTTTATTGGAAAATAAATCACATTTTATTGCAATCATTATATAAATATTCAAGACTTATAATATATTTACAACTGCAAAACAAATGGTGGGAATATGAAAACCCCAGAGTTATTTAAGGGAAAATATGATACTGTCTCAGAAGAGGAAGTGTCACTCTTTTGCAGTAAAGGGCAGAGGTGGATCAAGTAACTCCTTTGGAGTGGATGTAGTCTGGAGGTGTACTGACCACCTATTAGTGGAATGCAGTGCTTGACTCGGGAACTCCTGGAATGTGGGTGGGATACAGAGGTGACTGGAAGATGAGGGGGTCCCTGCCAGGTCTGAGTGAAGTGACGACTCAGGAAACTCCTTGGAAATGGATGTAGTATAGGGGTATAGTGAATGACTCAGGGAAAACCCAAGAGAGTGGCGGCTTTATAGAGGTAACTGGGGGACAAGGGGTTCCCCACCAGGCCAGGGTTTAGAGATGATGGAGTGGATGTATGTGTAATGACTCCCTGTGGGGATCATTTCCACTAAGTCAAAGCAAAAGCTTAAAAGGCACTATACACTTAATCTAGTAGCACATCGAATTATGCAGTGTTCATCCATTTCACCATTTTAGAATATCTTACCCAGCTAAACAAAATCTAGGGCCTGATTCATTAAGGATCTTAAATTAAGAAGTTTTCTTATTTTTGTCTCCTGATCAAAACCATGTTACAATGCAAGGGGTGAAAATTAGTTTTCTTTTTTGCACATAAGTGTCACACGCTGCTCATTTGGCTTCCATAGACCAAGACTGAGACACCCACATGTGTCTCATTAACAGACTTCAAACCTCTAAGTGCTGATCTGCGCATGTGCACACTGATTATCTGTCCACTTCTAATTAGATTCCTATTGGTTTCTCCTGTGTTGGCTCCAGACTTGAAAAGGCACTTCCTCCCTTTCCTCTGGGCCTGTTGATCAAGTTACCTGTCTGGTTAGGTCCCTATGTATTCTATGAGCTCTCATCTGGATCGTCAGTGCCTCTGCTGTATTGTTACTCCGCGGTCCGTACCGCTCAAGCTGCACCTGTTTCCACTGTGTTACTACTCCACTGGTTGCACCACTCAGCTGCACCTGTCTCTACTGTGTTGCCATTCCACAGGCTATACTGCTCAAGCTGCAACCACCTTTGCTGTGTTATCTTCACCATGGCTTGAGTCGCTTCCACCGCACCCGTCTCTGCTGTGCTACTACTCAAGCTGCAACTACTTCTGCTGTGTGCTACTTTGTGAGTTATACCGCTCAAGCTGCAACCACCGTCGCTGTGTGCTACATCACGGGCTATACCGCTCAAGCTACAACCACCTCTGCTGTGTGCAACTTCACGGGCTATACCGCTCAAGCTGCAACCATCATCATCATCATCATTTATTTATATAGCGCCACTAATTCCGCAGCGCTGTACAGAGAACTCACTCACATCAGTCCCTGCCCCATTGGAGCTTACAGTCTAAATTCCCTACTATAGACACACACTCACACACAGACAGACAGACAGAGAGGGAAACAGACAGAGAGGGAGAGACTAGGGTCAATTTGATAGCAGCCAATTAACCTACCAGTATGTATTTGGAGTGTGGGAGGAAACCGGAACACCCGGAGGACACCCACGCAAACACAGGGAGAACATACAAACTCCACACAGATAAGGCCATGGTCGGGAATTGAACTCATGACCCCAGTGCTGTGAGGCAGAAGTGCTAACCACTAGGCCACTGTGCTGCCCTCTCTACCATCTCTACTGTGTGTCACTTCTCGGGCTATACTGCTCCAGCCGCACCTGCCTTCGCTGTATCACTGATCCTGGAAGGGGACTGTTTAAACCACACCTGACTCCGTCAAATTGCTCCTTCAAGTCATCTCTCTGAACCGTTCTATCCAGCTTCATCTGTTCCGCATTGGTCACTCTGGCTCAGTGGCACTACAGGTCGTATCACCAAGCTGCTTGTTGTCCTCTTTCCTGGCTGAACTGTTCAAGTATTATTGAAAGCATTAAGGAACTATATGGTATTGGGTCCCTGCCGCATCTACTGTGTATCTACTGCTACCTGGACTGTTAAACTCTCCTTTGATGTGTGCTGCGCTATTGTGATACCATACACCTGTTGCCTCATTCTTTCCACCCTATTGCTGGACTGTTCATTCAAAGCCATATCTATTTACTTGTTGATTGTTCATATTGCCTATGACATTGCCGGTGGCTCCGCCCACCTTGTACCACGCTCCTAGTGTATATGCATCTACCAAGACTTTCCTGTATGTTCATTCAGTCATCATTAAACCCCTGATTGTACTTTTATTCTGCATCTGTCATCTATTTGAACCTCAGGTTACCATTACCAATTGCCAGTGTATTGTTATATTCTCCCTGAGGATCCATTCTCACAACATCTCTGAACGGATCCGGAGTCCAGAATACAAACCGTGACAATAAGTTAAATACTGACTGTTTTTTCTTGTAGCACACAAATATCAACTTTAAATTTCAGTGTGCAAATAAGCTATCAAGTATTTGTGTGCTACATGAAAAAACAGTTAGTATTTAACTCATGTGCAAAACAGAAAACAAATTTCCACCCCTTGCATTGTCCAGGTGACTTATAAAGAAACTTCTTAATTTAAGATCCTTAATGAATCAGGCCCCTAATGTTTTACATTTATAAAACAGGTTCATTAATTTTACTATACTTCATTTTGTATTAAAAACAAAAATCTGCCCATAACACAAAATAAACACTCTGATGGTGCGATAAATCACCACTGTGATTGTGCCAAAAATGCACATGACATCACAAAGCATTAACTTACATTTTCAAGTCTCTTAAATTATCATTTATCTCTTAAAATGAGTCAAAGAAATTTGTTAGCATTACATTATTATAATAGAGGTATGTGATTAACAGCTGACATTTAAATACAATTATATTCCATTTTTTTCCATACAGACTTTTTTATTCTTAAATAACCTTTTTTTAGAAATTGTTATTTTTGTATTTAAACATCTATTCTTTTAAAGGTTACAGATTCTTTTTAAGATAATTGTAGAACTTTACATTCAATATTTTTATCCTTATAACAGTGTTTATTTGAACACATGGAAAGCTGTTATCAGTACCAAAATGTCTCTCAAATATAGTGTATTAATGATAATGACGTTTATGTGTATATTTTAAAGTGTAGTACAGTAAACAGTATCCCCAATAATTCTGTTCAAATCTGTTATTTAGTGCCTTAGTTGTGTGTAAGGATTTTTTTGCACCAGCACCCTTGACATTTTGGTTAGTATACATGTACCATAATAGCAGAACAGAGAATGAGTGAGTAGCAGATAACACAATGTAGAGGAGCTGAAGCAACCAAGCTACATTGTTTTTTACTAGACTATAGAAAAGAATGTAAGCCTTTTGCTGGTTGAAAGATTCCAATTTAGAAACGCACAGAGTGCTAAATTGTGTATCTTGTGGCCCTGGAGAAAAAGACGCCGTAGTAATATCACACTTATGTTTTGTGAAGGTTAGTGTTATGGTGCAGTAAGATTGTACCATTTGTGTAATCTGCAATTCACTGGCCATTGTAGACAGGCTGAGTGAAACAGTAATTATTTGGATGAAAACATAAATTTCTGTCAAATGTACAGTAAGTGAACAGCCGTGGAAGACAATTTGCTTATTGTTCTGTAGCTACAATTACAAAAAAATCATTTTGTGACTATATTCTATCCATCAGATGCCATACAATCATTTTGTAAATTATGCACAGGTCATATCCAGTTGTAAAATGTAGTAGAAAAAATAAAAGAGTTGGTTTACTTTATGTTTAGCTATTTAATGGACTGTACATTTGTAAAAAAAAACTGCATATAAAAGAAGAGTATATAAACAACAGATAAAGTGACAATACTGCTTTTACTTCTTTTTGTTAGACTGGTAGATTTTGCAGCAATTAGTGGAATGTACACTTAATGAAGGATGAAAAGATTAACTACCCATAGTAGTGCTGGATACTTTTTTGTACACAGAGTATAGTTGTATGGAAAAACAACTTTATTGATACAACTACAGTCATTCAAAATTTAAATACATTTAGTTAGACAAAAATAAAATACCTAACACCAGAATATAGGATGACACATGGTCATTGCATTAGGAAAATTATGGGTGTACTATAATTAAATAAGTCATAAAAAATAATCAAATATTGTTACACAGATACAATATACACGGATCAGCCACAGCAAATTAAAACGACTAATAAATGAAGTGAAAAACATTAAATATCTTGCTACAATGGCATTTGTGAAGGGGTTGAATATATTAGACCAGATCAAGTAAACCCCTTCATGGCAACGGTATTCCCTAATGGCAGTGGTCTCTTTCAGGATAATGGACCATGCCACACAGCAAAAATTGTTCAGGAATGATTTGAGGATCATGGCAAAGAGTTCAAAGTGTTCACTTGGCCTCCAGATTCCCCAGATCTCAATCTCATCGAGCATCTGTGGGATTTGCTGGAAAAACAAGTCAGAGCCATGGAGACCCCACCTCGCAACTTACAGGACTTATAGGATCTGCTGCTAACGTCTTGTTGCCAAATACCACAGGTCACCTTCAGAGGACTTGTGTAGTCTGTGTCTCGCCGAATCAGAGCAATTTTGGTGGCACGGGGTGGACCTACACTAGATTAGGTAGGAGTTATTAATGTTGTGGCTGATCAGTGTATACTATACCAATGTGAAGATGTATACTAATACTAACACCATGTTATTGGCATAATTGAAAACGGAATGGAACAAAGTGGAAATCAAAATAAAGTCACTAAATTAACTCAGGAATTATTCCCTGCAACTAATCAAAGGCAAGCATTTCATTTCTACCATTGTAATGAAACACAATTTTGTTGAAAGAATCAAGTCATGGAGTCACAAACTTTACAAATGGAAACACAGTAACATAATACCCTGTTTGCAGTAGATCCCTATCAAAGTCCCAGTACAGTTTGTAAATTTGCTTCTTCAGAGTAGAGCGAGGCTTATGGAAATGATAAACAGTGTGCAGGCATGATATTTCATGAGATTGCGTGAGCACCTTATGGTTTACCACTTAGATCGGTTAGAAATACATTTGTAGAGCAAATAGGGTTAGTTAGACTGTATCTATTAATACTGAAATATGTTTATTTCAGATATTGACCTAACAGCTCATGTCATTGTTAGCTCCCATGCTGTTGAGAGATTGCAGTACTTGTATAATGGTCAGGAGGTCATCTAGACCTCTCGCCAGTATAAATATCATTTTAAAATATTTGGATCCAGATCTACATAGTGTCTAGCTTTATCACTGGGAGTGGGCTTTTCAAGGTTGTAGAAACTTTCACCTTGAAGAAAAGAAAATATATTTACCAGTTGGAAAGCAAATGCAGAGATTTTATTCCAATTAAATTACATTTTCTGATGCATTACTGATTTACACCGAAAACAGGCGATTTTCCTTTTTTATACAAACAGAATATAATACACATTAATGAACAGCAAGATGTTGATCCGATAGATAATTTTTTTTGTGTAGCCAAGAACAATTTGTTTTATTCCATCTTAACAAAATTAAAATGGTTTATAATGTGAAAGTAGATACAAAATGTGAACAGCCCTCAGCAAATGGGCTTAAAATATGAAAAAAATATTTTCATAGCAGAAAAAAATCTATTGTTCTATCAAGTCCACCCACTTTAGTGCCTACTTTTCTGCTTTTTGGCATTTTTTTTTTTTTTGCAAAATAGACTAATAATTGTCTCGTGTTTATAACGGTATAACTTTTTAATTGCTCTCAACATCTGCTGTTCCATAGAACTGTCATGTTTTTTTCATGTTCATGTAAAGATTCCTCATTTGTCTTTCAGTCTCTTGAACTCTAGATATAGAAATATTCCTTTATGTTTTGTATCCTAAAATCATAGGAAAAACAAAATTCAACTAGCAGAATACTAAATATTCAGTTGAACTTACTAAAAACACTTCAGGCCAAATGTCATAACAAAAACTAGATTCCTAATAAAAACTCTTGGGGCTAGATTTACAAAAAATTGTGTTTGCTGACGGTTTATAACCACCGCTCGTCGCCACAATTTATACAAGTTATCTGGTGAATTATCTGCTTGCTGTGTGAGTAGTTTTGTGCTTTTTTTCTGTTCTGTTTGTCTATTGTCTGTTTGCAATTCAGTCTAATTTTGTTGATTGCATAGTCCTTGGTCTGAGTAGATGTAGTGTTAAGCTGGGTGCACACTACAGGTTTTTCAACCAATTATCTTGCCAATCACACAATAAATTACTGTTAGGTCCGATATCACATTAGTGTATAAGTTCCCACAATCATGTTTTATCACACCAAAGCACATCGTATCACTTGATTTATTTTTATAAACTGACTAAAAATACCTATCAATGATGGAACAATGTGGGGCAAATGTGGAAGGGTGTATACACTCACGACCAGCAGTGTAGGCAGATATCTATAGAGTGTGCAGAGTCATAATCTTTTCAGCCGATGGTTTTGACAGATGCAGAGCACAGATCTGAAGGTAAATCATGTAGGTGTGTACACAAAAATGAGCATGTTCATCGGAACTTTCAGACCTTGGCAAAATCGTTACAGAAATCACATCTGCATTAATTGTCTGTAGTGTGTACCCAGCTTTAGTATGGTTAGTAATTTGTGTTTGTTCCGTACTTTCTTGTTTATTGTTTAGTGTTTGCAGCTATGGAGAGAGATAGGAGGGAGGAGGGGGGCACAGGGGCGCACCCAGGGGGGGGGTTTCCTAGTCCCCAGAAACTCCTGTCCTACTGCTTGTAGCTTGATATCGTCTCCCAGTCAATCCCCTGCTGTGCGAGGACAGCTCTCTGCTGGCAGTTTGGCCCCGCCCCTTCCTCCCACACAGCCAGCATGGGTGTGATGCAGGAGGCAGCAGAAGAAGAAGGTAAGAATGTGTCTGTGTGTGTGTGTGTGTGTGTGTGTGTGTGTGTGTGTATATATATGTGTGCTTGTGTGTTTGTCTGTGTATATGACAGCTTACATGTCTGTGTGTTTGATCCTGTGTTTATGTATGTGATTATCTGTGTATATGACAGCTTACATGTCTGTGTGTTTGATAATGTGTGTTTGTGTATATGTGTGTCTTAGCTTACATGTCTGTGTGTTTGATCCTGTGTTTGTGTATGAGTGTGTCTGTGATTATCTGTGTATATGACAGCTTACATGTCTGTGTGTTTGTGTATATGTGTGTCTTAGCTTACATGTCTGTGTGTTTGATCCTGTGTTTGTGTATGTGTGGGTCTGTGATTATCTGTGTATTTGACAGCTTACATGTCTGTGTATTTGATCCTGTGTGTTTCTATATGTGTGTGTGTGTCTGTGCTTATCAGTGTATATGACAGTTTACATGTTTGTGTATTTGATCCTGTGTGTTTATGTATGTGTGTGTATGTGACAGCTTACATGTCTGTGTGTTTGTGTGTGTTTCTGTGCTTACCGGTGTATATGAGAGTTTACATGTCTGTATGTTTGATCCTATGTGTTTATGTATGTGTGTCTGTGCTTGTCTGTGTATGGGAAAGTTTACATATCTGTGTGTTTGACATGGTGTGTGTTTGTAGCCACGCCTCTACACATACTGGACACGCCCACTTGTATTGTGGCGTGGAAACCCCCCTCCTGGAATCCTGCGTTTGCCCTTGGGGCAGAGGCTGAGGGAGATTGAGCAAGAGGGGGCAGAAGAAGCACAGCAAGGGTTCGAGGAGGCAGATAAGGGGAGGAAGAGCAAGGCAGGAATAAATATTTGTTTCTCCTGTACTGAAAATTGTGTCTTAGTACATCACATAGTCCCCTGCTATGACCTCTTTTTAGTAGTCAGGCTGCTCGGACTCTTCTAAGGCATAGACAGCAATCATGGGGCCAAATCTGTGATGCCCAATTTGCAGTGGGGCCCTTAAAGAGGTCTGTGCTCCGCTTTTGAAAGCGCTTCACAGACATAAAGAGGAAACTGAAAGAAAAGTCATCTGAGGAGAGGAGGGCTGCAGCAGGCACAGGTCCACCAGTTTGTGTAGATAACACATCATATGAAGAGGAGCTGCGTCAAATCATTCCCCCACAGATAAGGGTGAATGTACAGGACACTGATGTCCCTCCATTACAACAGCAACCTGGTGAGTGTTTTAAATATATATAGATTTTCTTAAAAGTGCAAATGTTTTGTACTATGAATGAGAAAAAAAAATGTATTTTTAGAGCAACATATTTAAATTCTACTAGATACAATATTCAATTATTATTTGCGGGCGCGATTAAGCGTCATTACGGTACCACAACATACACCCCTATAGGGTGTGCACGGAAATCCGCAATGTTGAGGTATCGGGACCCGTGCAACAGCGTAAAATCCTAATTGAATATGCCCCTTTTTGTCCTGAAGCAATATTCCTCGGCTGACACAGAGTTTGCATGTTGAGAAAATTATTTAATTTTTAAAACATTTATCATTCAACAAGTCACAGCAAAGGATAAGTCCTCCTGCGTCATTCAGTCATGCCGCACAGGAAGAGCAAGCTGATGATTGTAATCTGGTGGTACAAAATATAATACTTAGAATGTGTTCATGTAGCCCATTTTTTTTGTCATCTGCATTTACACATAGCGAATCAATACAAAGTTTTAACACTGTGTTGTATTGTATATGGCTGGCCTCCAGACAAACTTACATTATGTTGTCCTATTTCACACCACTCAACCCGCTTCCCAACATGTTTTTGTCACACTAAAAACTAACTCCTGTCTCTGGTTGTTGTTGCCAATGTGCAACATCCTTTCCTAATTTTATAATTTTCATTCCTTTAATAGGAGGCATATTTGGATATGTAGTACATAGTCAATATGATTTACATTACTGTACACTATGGGCTAATTCATTAAAGAAAGGAAAGCAAAAAAAAACTTTGCACCTTGGCAAAACCATATTGCATTGGAGGGGGAGGTAAATTTAAAATATGGGGACCAAAAATATAAAGTAATATAAAGTGACAGAAGTATAACAAAATTAAAAGAAACACGGAGAGAACATACCAACTCCACACAGAGAAGGCTATGACCATAATGCTATGAGGCAGAAGTGCTAACTACTAAGCCACCATGCAGCAGGTATTGTTTAGCTTTCAAAATACTTACTGTTTTTATTTCACTACAGAAACATCCCAAACCCACATGATGTTCAGCTTGAACCAGCATAGGTGACATTTAATGGAGACAACATGTTAGTGACCCTAAACCTATTTGAGGTACAATCTTCAATCCTCTGGAAACACACCACTGTCCGAGCTACAGAGTCACAGCAGTAGCCACCACAACCTCCCATGGATACAGGAACAAAATGGCACAAGCAATAGCCAATTTTCAGCTACAACAGTCCAAGTTTATGGAGACACAAACTATGCACATGTCACAAATTGTGACACATTTGAAGTGTGGCTAACGCACAAACACTGGAAGCAACATTACATTAAATAGAATTGCTTCAGCTTTGAGCCATATACAGATGGCTGGTGTATTAGAAGCATTATACACCACGGTGAGAGAGGTCAATGCAAATGTGATAAGGATGAGAGCACAAATTCATAAGGCCATAATTACAAGGCTACCTGCTCCATGTTCCTCTGGCGAGACAAGTATGACAAGTATGCCTGTTCGTTCCAAACCAACTACTCCGTCAAGGCGAGGTCCTTGCACTAGGAGTGGTGGATGAAGAGGAGAGTGTACCGAAAGAAGCAAGCATCTATCAGCCAAAATGAAAAAATAAACACATATTTAAAAAAAGTCTTATATTGTCACATTTTTAGATGCCAAACAGAACAATTATAAATGGATTGGGTCATTATAATGCTTATCGTATGTGTTTACCGATTCCTTTATGTAAGACTAAGATTTATGCCATCAGCAATATAGTGTGCACACTGCTGTGCTGGTGAATTCTATATTAATGTCTACATGTTACAAAATAAAATAATTTTTGCAATAGTATAAATTTGCCAGATGGTACACACGGACACCTTCTTGTTCACTGTCTACTGCAATAGTCAATGGGCTGTGTTGTTGTAAAGTCAGATTGTGCAGTAGACAGCAAACCAGCACAATATTAGACACCTTTGCAGGAGCGTAAAGAAGCACACAATCAGATTTATCAAGGCATCTAAACCTGGTCTTCAATAGTCCAAAGGTATGTTCTATCACATCTCTACTGACTATGTGCGCCTTATTATATTTGTGCTGGGCAGGAGTCTGCGGATGTAACAGCGGTGTTATCAGCCAGGAGAGACACCTATATCCTGAATCACCTGAAGACGCATATATTAGCTTACATTGAATGCATATCTACAGGGCCCCATCTGCACATTATGCCGTTCAGTTCAGTAGATTTTTAAATGTAGAGTAACAACCTATTGTGGAACATGAGTAATTCATGCTGGCGTTTGTAGAATTGCAAGCAACAGCATGCATATGAGTGCAAATGTATACATGAACTTGTGTAAAAATAATGTCCATTCTTCATACTCTCATACTTGGTGATTTCAACATTCCCATTATTAATCCCACTGTCTCTTCTACCACTAAACTTCTTTCACTTACTTCCTCCTTTGGTCTCTCCCAGTGGACCTAGTCTCCCATTCACTGTAATGGACAATCCCTTGACCTTGTCTTCTCCCGCTACTGCTCCATCTCTAGCTTCACCAATTTAGCATACCCACTCTCTGACCTCAACCTCCTTTCCTTCAACCTCACCTTACCCCATACCCCCCCTGCACCCAAATCCCCATATGCACAATAACACCTATGTACTTTTAATACAATCCATTTCTCATCTTTGCTAAAAAAAACAACAACAATTTTCTCCTATATCTGCATTGTCCTGCCCTAATCAGGCTTCATCTTTATACAACAAAACATTCACTTCAGCCCTAAACAATGCAGCTCCAGCTATCACATGCAGTTTCCAATGATCCAAAACCCAAACATGGCACATTATACTGACCCGCACTGCATAGCGCTACAGTAGAAAATCTTGTTTCTATCCCAATTTTATCCACTACAAATTCATCCTTTCATCTTACAGCACTGCCCTTTTAATTGCCAAGCAAACATACTTCAAATCTCTAATATCCACCCAGTCTTCTAAGCCAAGTTGCCTCTTTGCTGTCACTTCTCTGCCCACCTGCACCTCCTCCTCCTTCTTCCCTCACAACCCATGATTTTGCCATCTACTTCAAAGTCAAAATCGACACCATTCAACAAGATATTTCCTTATGAAAAATTCCACATTCTACACCAACTATATCCACCTTCACCTAAACTCCCCAAACCACTCTTAATTCTTATTCTCCAGTAACTGAAGACAAAGTCGCTACACTCATCTCATCATATAACCCTACAACCCGTCCCCTAAATCCTTTTCCCTCTCAAATTATGTGCTCCTTCTCCTCAACTGCATGCCCGCTTCTAACTGTCTCTTTCGACTGGCACACTTCCATCCTCATTTAAGCATGCACTCATCGCATTCTAAAGAAACCATCTCTTGATCCAGCCTCTCTCTCCAATGATCACCCTATTTCTCTCCTCCCCTTTGCCTCCAAACTACTTGAGCAATTAGTGTACAAACGCCTCTCTCACTTTCTCTTCTCTCATTCCATTATAGACTCTCTGCAATCAGGTTTCCGTCCCCAACATTCCACTGAAACTGCTCTCACAAAAGTGATCGACAATCTTGTAGATGTATGCTATGTGTGTTTGGTGGAAGTGCCATCACTGCCATCCACTTGCCATTCAGGAAGTGCTGGCTGACAGGAAATACCTGACAGTCATCTTCAGTTCTCAGTATATACCATACAGTAAAGAAATGTTCTCACAGTTCTCCAGCCTCTGTTTTGATTTGAACTCAGACAGTTCTACATGGTGTCAGATGGTTGGCTGTGATGGCACGAGGTCTCTGGCACATAGATCCACTTGTTTTTGACAACGCCATTACGGACGCATGGCTCAAATTCAAAAAGGAATGGCATGTATACTGCTGTGCTGGACTCTCAGACAATTAAAAAAGGTACAGGCGTACACCCTGCTAAATTTAGCTGGTGCTGAAGCTGTAGATAAAGCTGACACATTTGTCTATTCAGAGGAGGAGGATCAGGAGGATCCAGACACATTAATAAAAAAAAAATTGATGAAATATGCTTACCAGTGAAAATTGTCATAATGGACAGACATGCATTTAACACTGCTATGCAGAGCCCCTCTGAAAGCATCCAGTCATATGCTGTCAGATTGAAACTATTAGCAAAGAAATGTGAATATGGTGACCTATCAAGAGAGCTTATCAGGGACAGAATTGTGTGTGAGACTTATGATGGGCAGCACAGTGGCTTAGTGGTTAGCAGTTCTGCCTCACAGCACTGGGGTCATGAGTTCAATTCCCAACCATGGACTTATCTGTAAGGAGTTTGTATGTTCTCCCTGTGTTTCTGTGGGTTTCCTCCGGGTATTCCAGTTTCCTCCCACACTCCAAAAACATAATTGTATGTTAAATGGCTGCTAACAAATTGACCTTAGTCTCTGTGTCTGTCTATGTCTGTGTTAGGAATTTATACTGTAAGCTCCAAAGGGGCAGGGACTGATGTGAATGAGTTCTCTGTACAGCGCTGCGGAATCAGTGGCGCTATATAAATAAATGGTGATGATGATGAATATTTTATATTAATATAATATTTTATATTTTCCACATTTGTTTCATTGATGTTTAGTGAAACTTCTTTATAATAAGCGTGCAACACACAGAATGGCATACTTTTTAAATAGTTCCCACAGGGGCAAGTTCAGTGCTTTGCCCCAACATATGCAAATTTCCCAACATTTTTGGAATGCAGAATTGAAGCAGAGGAACAGAGTACACAGGAAGGGGGTGTGGGGGTGTGGTCCTCTAAAACACTTTTTCAATGCAGAAAATACCTTTTGCTGGTACAAAATGGAAGGGCCATCACTTAGTGATACAAATCTCCCAACTGACTCCAAATTGGAACAAAAGTCCTTTTACACAGTATTGTGGGACAGTCCCCTCAAATTGGGATTGTCCCACATAAATCTGGACAGTTGGAAAGCATGCATATGTGAAAAGGAGAAAATACTTGAGGAACCACTGGGACCTGTAGTGCACAAAGGAAAAATGTAAATAGCACACACTCCACTGTAAACATTACTTTAATTTAAATAAAAAAAACTCATAAACAACCCTCATTTACCCTCTTTATTGCTCTCCTGCATTCTGGGTTTTCATCTGTAATATATCCATGTATTCTGGCCTTTTCAAAAAAAAAAAAAGGGCATCATAAACGATGCACAATCAGCTCCTATGATCCAAATGATCTTTTAGCATCAGTACAGTTCAACTCAACAGTGACAACAATTGTAAACAACTCAGATAGAAGAAGATTCTTCATGAGCCCCTCCTGCTGCCAATCAAAGGGCCATGCCGCTGCACACAAGCCCTGTAATCGGTGGACTTGATCACGTTAGTAAACAACAGGATGTCGCCATTATTTGCCAGAGGAGGAACCCACAAGCGAACACCATTAAAATGCTGCAATAAAAGGTGATACATTGCCAAATCCTCTCTGATCTCACTAGAAAGTCTAAAATCCCAGTAGAGACTGAACCTGTTTCAACTTGACCCTGCTAACCCTGCAAACAAATCCAGCATGCCCCACAACTTGGCTATCTTGGCCTCCAGCAGACTTGAACAATCGGCCACAGTATTAATTTAATTTTTCAGGTACAACAACTTAACTGTCGGGCCCTCCGTCTTACCTTGAGCAACCAGTACTCCTTGTAATGCAAACAAAACCGGAGCAGAAATCAAAACCTCCTGACAAACAGTAAACCCTCTCGGATCTATCAACAGAAAATCATCCAAATAATGAGCTACCACCCAATATACTGTTCCAGTAACTGTACACCAATGGAGGAATGAGCTAAAGCACTCAAAAAATGCACAAGACACTGCGCATCCCATGGGCAAGCATTTGTCCACATACTACCCATCCTTCAACTTGAAACCCATATATTAAAATGAAGAGTGGTGCAAGGGAACGAGTCTAAAGGCAGATTTAATATCAAGCTTTGCCAGAAATGCGCCAGACCCACACTCCTGAGCAAGCGTCAAATGATTGGTACACAATTGGTACAATTATTTTTCTTCATATTTAACAACCTCTGCGTTTATGTTACATTGGGACAATTCCTGGCCTCCAGGGGCGCACGGAGGATTGTCGGGGGGGGGGGGGGGGGTTTCTCCCCGCCGACCGAAAAAAGAAAAAACAAACAAACACGAGAGAGAGCTGCTGCGCATGCGCCCGTTTCGCCAGCGATGTCCTATACAGCAGCCGCGTCGCTGTCTAAGAAGCGTCTGCGGCGGTGCTGTATCCAATAAAGGCCCGCCGCGGACACTTCTTTGACAGCGCCGCAGCTGCTGTATAGGACAGTGGCCACTTAGTGCAGGGGGGGTTTCTAGAGACTCAGAAACCCCCCCTGCGTGCGCCACTGGCCTCTGTCCATCTTACATGTATTCTACGCTATACAGTATGTCCATAACACCAACATTGCTGTGTGACTGGATGATATAGGCCCACCAAGCACCTTTTCCCATTGCAATTTGGTTCTGCCAACATGCAATCAGTGCCACTTATGTAACTATTTTCCTATAAAATTTGTGAGCAGGGCCCGCTTACCTCTTTGTCTATTTATTAACACCCAGTCTGTTTTTTTATAGCTGTATTTGCTCCCAATTGTGAAGTGCTGCAGAATAATTTATTTATTCTATATAAATAAATGCTAATAAATAAATAATACTGAATTGTCACCAATGTATTAAATACAGTCAAATATGCAATAGCCACATTTGTTTGTAAAAATATATCTGATGTTTCCTCAGTGTCATGATTAATTTAAGATAAAAAGAGGGTAGAATGAGAAATATTTTATAATACACATTGAAAGATACAAATTAATGAAGGTGTGTCGAAAGTTACCTAGGTGCAGATTGCTTTTCTGTATTTCCAAAAACTGTATTTCTAAAAACTGTAATGTGGTGATGCACATATGTCTTCACAAGGTGTATAAATAGGCATTTTTTAGTTAAAAATAAGGTCCATAATCTATATTTGCATCAATCCATGAACTAGGAGTCTCCTTTCCCAATGTTTTTTTTATCTTGGTCAGTGACCATGATGGAGAGTGACAGTGAGGCAGGAGTAACACAATCTGTATGAGATCACTATGTGCTATTCTCCAGGAGGCAGTTACTGATGTCATCACGAGGGCTTCTCCTTGAGACAGAGCACTAGATTTAGATTATGTATAAATATGTTGGAACCTAAGCTTTGGATGCTACTGATACTCTCCCACAAGTCCACTAGTGTGAACCCAAACCAAAAAAATGGAAAAATAAATATAAAAGATTAATAAATCAGAAAACAAATTACATGTAAACTTAATTATGGAGACCAAACTTCATATCTGGCACCTCAGATGAGTAAATAGGGAATTTTAAAAGCAGTACTTCTTGATCCAATATCACTGTTTCATGATTTCCATGAATAGATTCATAAATCATTAAAGCAAATTCCAAGTTTTGTACTAATAAGTTTATTCTAATAAATTGCACTTTAACTGAAAAGAGATTTATTCCAAAATGCCAATATTATTTGGCGCTTTTGACCTCTTTTGAGCCTTAATTGCCCTTAAATAGGTGATTATTAGGTTTCTGCAATAATATATTATCTGGAAATTAGTATATTATAGCGTATAATAGTATATTTTATCATTATTAATATGCCTGGACATATCAACAATGAACTAAATGCAACTTTAAATATATTACATTATAGCATTTATAACAAATACATTTTTTTGATAATCACGTACAAGCCCATTTGAACATAATTTTAAAGTGCGACAATTACTGTTCTTTACAAGAAGTATCTGTCAGTTGAATAAATTGTAGATTGAACTTGACTCTGAGATTTACTGCTTTCAGAGAATAAATATTGTACATTGTACATTTTAAGTGACACAATGCAGTAGTTGCAAGCAATTACATGCACTTAAGATACATCTGTTGTGATTTGCACACTGTTCAAAAAGTTCACAAGGAAAAAGAAGCTTTACTGACCTGCACACACATAAAGTTTTACTTTAAAAGCAATATTGCAAACTGAGAAGTTAGAGATTGTTTTACAATGTAAAATGATTTGGAATGCATCAGGTTATATGGAAAGCCTGTATGATTATACGGGTTGGGTACAAAATAATGATAAACTTTATTCCAACAATACTTACCGCAACGTGTTCAGACCGAAGGGCTCCTTCCCCGACCAGGCTCCAGGACGACTGCTGTGTAAACAGAGTGGAAGTCATCATGATCAGTGAAGAAGCCGACGGCAGGTCATGACGTCACCGATAACCGCAATGCTGTCATCGGTGCTGTGAAGGGGGTACTGTAAGTATGCGGGCATGGACAATGTACAAGGCTTTGTAAAGTACATTGTCGGGGAAGGAGCCCTTCGGTCTGAACACGTTGCGGTAAGTATTGTGGGGGTTGTCAGCATCGATATGCTAACTACCACCGGAATATACATAATATTACTGTATGTACATTTGCAAACCAAATAAAAATGGTTGCTAATGCATTCTGGGCTGGCTAGTAAGCATTCACCCCTGGGGTGTCTATTATGAGGTAACTCTATTCAACTGTCTATAGCTGCGTATTTTAATAGATACATTTTAATAGACAGGAAAACGTTGGAAATAATTATACAAAACTAGTTTTCTTTCTGCAACAGACTAAATTAGCGGTCCTTCCCTTGTTAGTAGATTTAATAATGACTAAAGTCATATTTGTACAGGTATTAGATTCATTTAATGGAATCCAATTCTCTAGAATGTTCAATTGGACAATGCCAAGGTCAGAGTGGAAAGGAGATGATTTTTGCATTTTAAATGTAGTTTAGAATATTTTAGGCAGGCTGCTCCAAAATATGGAAGATACTTATTCCCAGAACACACATTCCTAAACAGTACTTTATTTTACTGTATACACTAGACTAACACAAATGAAAATTATTACTTATAAAAGGGGTGAGATGGGCATTTCACCAACAGACCCTGATATATGTATATATATATATATATATATATATATATATATATATATATATATACATACACATACAGTGGTCAAAGTGGAAATTTAGACGTGACGGTATGGAAATTTAGAAATGATTGTGTGGAAAATATGAGTGAAAGTAATTTTATAGTTTTACAATGAAAGCAGTAGTTGAAGTGACATAATTGTCCTTCCTTGGTTTGAAAAAGATTAAATTATCTCGGAAACGTCACCTACTATAACCCAACTAAAAGCTAAGTTATTTCTCAAAAATTGTCAAAAGCGCTGACTTCTGAAATCTTTTATTTTCTTTTATTGACTATATGAATATATTTGGAATAAGTAACAATAATAAATTAAGTGCCAGTTCAAAGGCCAATAATAAACATATTAATATAAATTCCTATTCATGAATTATTTCTAAACTAAATACAAAAAATAAACAATGTAATTCTCATAGAAATAATATTTCATTTGTAAATGGTTTGGAGATATTGAACCATTTGGCAATAATTTGAGGTAGATCAACATTACAGTCCTTGGTTGAGCTAAGTCATCTTTTCATTCACTACTTTTATGACCGAAATTTCTATGTCTGTCATTTATGGCATCTCACTCATTTTATATTGGCTGCTTGGCTCATTAACAGTTGTGACTTAGTGGTTAGCACTTCTGCCTTACATCACTGGGGTCATGATTTCAATTCCTGTCCATGACCTTATCTGTGTGGAGTTTGTATGTTCTCCCCGTGTTTGCGTGGGTTTCCTCTGGGTGCTACGGTTTCCTCCCACATTCCAAAAACATACTAGTAGGTTAATTGGCTGCTAACAAATTGACCCTAGTCTGTGTGTGTTAGGGAATTTAGACTGTAAGCTCCAATGGGGCAGGGACTGATATGAGTGAGTTCTCTGTACAGCGCTGCGGAATTAGTGGTGCTATATAGATAAATGGTGATGATGATGATGATGATGATGGCTTAGCTTTCCATTTACACAGCATTGAGAATGGTTACATTTTGTATTTATTTATTAATCTCAGTATTATTATAGGTATTTGGTAAGTATAATAATTGCAGAAAACAAAAGTGTCCAGGAAATAGAAAAGATGGGTCAGCCTCTTTTTATGATGCCAACAGGTATAGGGAACATTTGTAGTTCACTGGCAGAAATATTACTGTGCTTTCTTTGTTAAGACAATGGAAGACAAGGACAATGCAGCACTATAGTGAAATGTGGAATAAAAGCGGCGATGTGGCACTTACAATACTTATGATATTCTATACCAGTTGTGTCTTAGGCTATAGGTAAACTCTGACCCTCTGTATTGTAAATGTTGCCTGTCTACTTTCAAGAAGCAATTCCCAGTGTGTGTGCAGGGACTAATGGCAAAGTTTATTGCCATTAGTCTCCGATCAACATTCTGTGAGGGAAAATAAATATTTTATTATATATCTTAAAAACAAAGTCAATATTTCAGGCTTCTTAGCCTCCTTTCTAGAGAGAAAAAGGATTAAATTCAAAGGGAGCCATATGGGTTAAAAAGAGAAGGAAATTACGGACTGAGTGTCAAGATGCCTGTGAATTATCAGTACTATCAACAGTAAACATTACACTTGTCTTTTATGGCTAAAACTGTATAAATACATTACAAATAATATGTTTTGACTGCATGAGCATTTATGAGCCAAACACACAGTTCATTCTGTTCTGATAACTGGTAAGCTCATTTCCCTTTTATACTCATATTCATGTTAACTTTTGTATATGAAATACCATAGTGGCCACCAAGGCTTTTTTCTTATTATGTTTTGCATATTGTATCATGTAAGCATCATTGTAATTTACTTTACTCATTTATTATTTTTAATGTTTTTATGTAAAATTGTCTAAATAGTGGAAGTACAATAAAATTTAACTGAATAAGCTGTGTAACACTATCGAAACACATTACTTATTTACTAGGTTTAATATTTTTATATTGTATTAAGATATATTTATATTTAAGCTTCTTTTGAATTATACTAATACACTAATTCATTGCTTCTGCATAAACACAGTTTGAATTTGTAGTGAAAGATCTATTATACTGCTATTTACGTTACAATAAGTTATTTATTTAACTAAATTGCATTGTTGTTTATTTCATGTGCTTGTTTTCTTTGCATAAAGTATTTTTATCTAAAATAAAATAATAATGTTTTGTTTATTACAACATATATTGTAACATATATATAATATTCTATTTTGCATGTCCTTATGCAGCTCTGTTATATTATTTATTTGTAATCTTTTAAATTATATTGATCTTAGCTAAACTCTAGATCACAAGAAAAAATAAAAAAAGGAGAAAATATAGTGTACATTCAGAGCCGGATTAAGGCTTGGGGGGTGGGGAACTTAAGACAGGGAAACCCTTTGGTCTAAAATGAAGGACATATTGTTATCATTCATGAAAAAAAAAAACCTGTTATTGCTGCATTCATATCTTTCTCATTGTCCATTCCATATCTTTCTTATTGCCCCCTCCACGAATCTCTCATTGCACCCCCTCCAAGTTTCTATCATTGCAACCCTCTCCATGTGTCTCTCATTGCAGCCCCTTCCATGCCTCTCTCATTGCAACCCCCTACATGTCTCTCTCATTACAACCCCCTCTATATAGTTCTCATTGCAGCCCATCCCTAGAGCTCTCATTGCAGCTCCCTCCCGATATCTGTTATTGTTCAGATAGCTCTAAAACATAGTACTTATTAGAGCCCCTTCATAGAGTTCTTATTGAAATTCTCTCTTCCAAGCAAAGGTCCTGACATGCTTCTGATAGGAGGTCTTCGACCATTGTAGGATGGCTTTAACCTTTGACAGCTCAGATCCACCTCCAACCCTGTGCCCCAAGAACAGCACCTCAGCCACCCTCATTTGGCATTTGTTCAGTCTAATGGATAACCCAGCCTATTGGATTCGCCTACGTATTTGGGCAACATGATCCAGATGTTCTTACCAAGTCTGACTAAAAATGCCTACGTCATCTAGGTAGGCCTGGGGAAATTCCTGACACTCTTTCAGGAGGTGATCCACAGTCATCTGGAAGGTACCCAGGGCGTTCTTCATCCCAAATGACATGGTAGATTCAAACATGGATGATAAAGGTCGATTACTACTGTGCCTCCCTGGTTAGAGGCATCTGCCAATTACTCTTACTAAGATAAAGATTGGACACATAATGTGCTCTGCCTAGCCTGTCCAGTAGTTCATCAACATGGTGCATGTGGTAGACAACTGTCACAGTCACCTTGTTTAACCTCCTGTAATCTATGCAGAACAAGATTGTTTTGACCTTCTTGTGGACTAATATTATGCCTTCCACCCAGGAACTCTTACTGCTAGGGCCAACATCTCCACTTCGTCCTTTACGATTCCCAAGACTTTGGGGGTCATCTTGTATGCAGCTTGACTTATGTGCTTAGTTTCCCTTGTATCTCTATGATGGGCCACTACAAGGTTGCAGATAAACTGGGATCATTGTTGCCCCAATACCTCCCTCATCTACCCATGTTGGGACTAGGACAACTGCTCCCCTATTTGGACTGCAGCTACCACCAGATCCTCCTTGGTGATCTCTAGAACGTCAGGTAAGGCTTCTGTCTCAGGATCCTCTATAGACAGGCTGCATTCTAAATAGAAATTCACCAAGTTAATGTGGTAAGTCTTTAACATCTTATACCCACTATATAGGGTATGGTATAATTAGCCTTCACAAGGCACCACACTACATTGTGGGGGCTGTGCAAGTTGCCTGGATCTTGTTTTTGTGGACTAGAACTAGATCCATTATACTTACCAATGGTCTGTTCTATAGAGTCTTCAAGGAAACCAATATAATAGTCAACATAATTTGCCTATTTCATACAAAGCCTGTGAAAGGTAAATACAAACATTCACATAGTTTTTGGACTCATCCTCTGAACTGTATATTTCATTGCTGTCGAGACAGACAGTATATGTGGTTTCGCATATAGATCAGTGGATTTCTATGCAGCTTTATTTCTCTGGCAGTTTTCTCTATTAAATAGACTTGTGTGAATGAAATAACAGAACAACTTAATATATTTACATATTTATATAAGATTCAGTTTAATTTCTGTAGAAAAAGCAAATTAAGGATTTTTTTTAAAAGCAAATAGTAATATACTTCCGTTATATTGAAAATGACATGTACAAGTGCAGTGGATATAAGTCATGTTACACCCTTATTGAAATTGCAGGTGTTTGTGATGTAAAATCTGAGATCAGGGTAAGATGTCAGACCTTTTTCTGCCTTTAATGTGACCTTGACCCAACAAAATTCAAATGAAAAACATATAATCAGTTTGTAGGAAAAAGAAGTTAAAATTAAAATCCTATAATACCTTGGCTGCATAAGTGTGCACAGCTTTTCATAATTGGGCTGTAGTTATGTTCAGAGTTAAACAATCACAAATATATTAAAAGGTTATTAGCATACATCTAACAGCAATTCATTTATTTGTGATTAACCCCAAATAAAGATCAACTGTTCCTGTAGGATTTCCTTGCAGTTTTCTACGTTGCATACTACTGGGATAGCATAGTCCACAAGAAGCTTTTAAAACATCTATGTGATCTCATTATTGAAGGTAGCAATCAGAAGAGGGTTTTAAATAATTTCTAAGGCATTACATGTAAGGTGTAATAATTTCTAAGGCAAGAACAGTGTGAAGGCTATCATCAATAAGTGGAGAAAATGTGGCACAATTAGGACTTTGCCAAGATCAAGAACCACTCCAAAGTGGATGACAGGTCAAGGAGAAAACTCATCAGGGAGGCTGCCAAGAAGACTACGGCAATAATAAAGGAGCTGCAGGAATTTCAAGCAGAAACTGGTTAATCTATTCATGTGACAACAATATCCAGCATTCTGCACATGTCTGGGCTATTGCGTATTGTGGAAAATCATTTCTCACTAAAAAGAACAACATAATTACTGTTAAACATGGTGGTGACAGTGCCGTGCATTGGAGCTGCTTTTCTTCAGCTGGGATAGTGGCTCTAGTCATGATAGAAGGCATAATGAATAGGTCTAAGCATTAAGATATTTTGCCACAAAACCTGTTGGCCTCTGTCAGAAGGCTAAAGAGGATCCAACATGATAATGATCCATAGTACATTTAAGACAACTAAGCAAGAGCTTCAGAAAATGAAGATTAAATACTTAGAATGGCCCAGTCAGACCTCAGACCTTAATATACTTGAAAACCTGTTGTGTGACCTAAACAGGGCTGTGCTCAGGAAATTTCATCGCTCTTGGATGGACCTTGAAAATTTTTGCAGCAAAGCATGAGATAGAATTGTAAAGTCCAGGGGGTATATTTACTAAACTGTGAGTTTGAAAAAGTGAAGATGTTGCCTATAGCAACCAATCAGATTCTAGCTCTTATTTTGTAGAATGCATTAAATAAATGAAAGCTAGAATCTGATTGGTTGCAACAGGCAACATCTCCAATTTTTCAAACCCGCAGTTTAGTAAATATACCCCCAGGTGTGCGAAGTTGAGGTAGACTTTTTCAAAAATACTCACTCTATAATAAAGCAAATGGCACTTCCACGAAGTATTTGTTTACTTACACAGATGGCACACTTATAAACATAGTATTGTAGGGTTTTTTATTTTCACTTTTTTTAAAAAAAAATGGTCTTGAATTTTGTTTGTTGCAAGGTTACATTAAAGGTAGAACAACATCTGGCATGATTTACCTTGATTTCCATCTTTTACTTCACAAACACCTGCAATTTCAATAAGGGTGTGTCGGCTTGGCATATTTTCTTTCACGGACCTCATAAATTACTACAAAAGTTTGATCTAGAGTGATATAAACTTAAATAAATATACAAATACAACTACAACATTTCAGAACATTCACCTTAGAAACTTGTGTTAAAGCCATGTAAGATATACATTTTTAATCTTGAACATCGTTAGCTATACACTTGAAAGGTGCCTCTTGCTATTTCTTATGTATTCCCATGCTCATTTACCACAAAAAGTAATTTGATATGGAAATGAATCTCATAACTGAAGGCATGGCAGTCGTTTATGTTTTTAAACCTTCTTTCTGCTGATGAGGTCCCTGTAGACTGAATATATTCCAGGCACACAGGCAAAAGAGCAACTTTTCAACCAAACCCGCCTGTCTTTCTTTGAATACCTCAAAAGGCACTTTTTATTCCTGTAATACGATAGCAAAATCTGTTGTTCTGTATAAGAGAAGGTTCTTTTAGCAGACTTTTTATGATTACCTCATTGATATCAAGATCACAGTTGTCTGTCTTTCTGCTGCTTTAAGGTAGGCACATTAAATACAATACAATATGCTATATTGTTTTGCCTTTAGAAAATGTTATGCAAACTCTTCTTTTGAAATAGCTGCACACATGTTTAGAAATATTCTGAGCCATTGTGTTACTTCTTCTTTCAAAAGATTTGCAAGTTATCATTTTCTTTCCAGGCTAAGTTTTAGAAAGAGAATGCAAGGTATTATTTTTTTTTTGTAAATAACAGATATATTTGTAGTTAAAGCGGTTTGACAAAATGAAAATGCATTGTTAGCGAAACTTTCTATAAAAAGCACAGAAAATTTGTCTAGGTGAATTAGTAATGAACAAGGACTGTAAAGGTTTGCAATCCGATTGGGAGGGAGGAGGGGGGGAGAACAGTGACAGATTGATCCAAATAAAATGGGTGCTTTCGATCTCAAGAGATTTTGCAGAGAAGCGATACAAGTAGAGGACACTCGTCCTTCATAGACGGAACAGCAATTGACAAGGCAGGAAGGATTAAGGAAAATGGGCTTTCTGAAATATTCTGATTCCATTGACTGTGTTAATGGTTAGTATTCATCCTTATTCAATATTACACGCTGAACAAGACATACCAAACCAATACATGATAAACCACTTGTGTATTTTATGCCTAGATTTATTTGAAGAACATTTTGTAAGGTTTAGAAATGCTAATGCACTGTAAATGGTTTGTGGATTACATGAAAATGCAGATATGGCTGAATTATATAAGAAGGCCATAGATTAATTTATGTGCATTCATTTTTATATTTTAGTAGCTTGTTGCTTAGGAAGCATATAGTTGAAATTTTATGGTGTAGTCAATACTAACACATATATAAAATGTATAGAAATGTGCATATTTCTGAGCTGTAGTTTTTTGGGTGACATTTGACACCAGAAATAAGGAGATAGGGGTCACTGAATGTCATGTATGGCGATGTATGCCAACATTCTATGTGCCATCTGTGATGTATGAGAAAGGGAGCAATTGTTCCATAGACAACAATCGCAGAGGGGCCTTGTCTGAATAATTATTCCCAGACACATCATACAGGGATAGAATCTTTACTAGCACTCCAAAATACCTAAATATACTGCAGAAGACCATACACAAATCTTAATAAATATAAACAAGTGATTTTGAAGGTGAAAATATTACAAGCGCTTATGCTTTCTCAACAATAGAAGGTGATCACCTTCTATGGTTGGGAAACCATAAGCGCTTGAAATATCTTCACCTTCAATATCACTTGTTTAGACACATCATACAGTAAGTTCAGTATTAATGGTATTCGTTGATTTTGTTTGTTTGGTTTTGTTTGGTTTTCATGTTGATGAATCTATTTTGTTTTCTGGTCAGGGCCTTACTTTTTATACACCACAATAAGAAATATTTTTGAATGAAAGATAGTGGATATGCAAATAAATTAATAAATACAGAAAGGTAATATGCATAACACTCGCCAAATAATGAAATAAAATGTATCTATATATATTTGGACTTAAAAATGTCATGCAGTAATAGCATTACATTTTCACAAAAATATAGTTGTCTCAATTCGGGCTACTGGTTACAGACACTGTACAATAAAAAAAAGATACAAGAGGGTAACAGGCAGCTCACAGATATCAGGTATTAAAATTATTACACGTATAAATAAGAATGGAAGAATCTTAACACAACCTTAATAAAACTTGACAGTAAACCTGAAATAACATGTACAGGAAAATATACAGACTATATATCATGGCTATTAGAATACATCCTAAAGTGAATAATGAAAAATACCACCATTTTGCTAAAGGCAGGGTGTGTCTATTATATAATGAGGGGACCTGAGGCAGTTGTCTTAGGCAGCATGTTTCAGAGGACAGCCAAAAGTATGAAATATATTACATAAATACAAATTGTCTTGCTGCATAAGTCTAATAAAGGGGTTTCTACCTTCCTGGCAGATGTGACAATAAATACATTTACAATATTTGTGTTTTATAGTGTAGCCTACACTACCACAAAGATATATTGTGATGCTTCATGTAAAGGATGACAGTTGCACCATATCACCTACAGCCCCAAACAGAAAATTGCTAGAGATACCCTGTCTATAGATACAGACTTCCTTAATAAGTTTTCCAGTCCATGGCGGTGAAGCTATATATATAGGATTATATCCTGTATATAGGATTTGTGGTATTGGATCAACAGTTCCCTCTTCAAGAAGTTGATACACAAACATTTTATTATTGGGACAGAAAAAAAACAATTTATGGATATAAATGTGTTCCTACAGACCTATCACACTCTTAAACCAGTACTTCATACTCCTGGCTGGCCACTGTATTTGTTTGGCTTAGGAAGTAGTATTGAAATGGCCTCATTAAAATTATGATATGACATGGTTTCTTAAATAGGTGGGCTAAGTTTGAGATCAATTCATCTTTTAGAAGCTTGTAATGGTTCCTATTGAACTCATCTGGGTCAGGTGATTTGTTTAGCTTTAACGATTTGATAGCCAATATGAATTCCCCTTCCTTATCAAATTCCTTTCACTGCTGGGGACTGAGCCTGGGGAATGGAATCTCTAATGTTTAATTATATATGCCAAAACTTTTCCCATTTTGGCCCAACAAAAACTCCCCCACCCACTACCCCCGATACAAAAAAACTTTTTTTACGTCCCGCTTAATAAATGTTTCTAGGATTTTCTTGTTGTAGATGTAAATCTCACAATTGCTATCAATAGTCTAGTAGGAATAATTTATAAATATCAATATAAAAATCATGAAACTCTGTGTTCCTAACATTGATGGAGCTTTCGGTGTTTGTTGTCCCTCTTAAAAGTAAGAGGGATACTGTATGAATCAAATGAGTAATAAAAATTCTATGGTTTTCTAAATGGCTAGTGATAAAATGTCCAGGGAATATAAATCATTCATATTAAGGTCTGACTGTGTTAGAATGAAGAGTAGCTTGGCTTCCTGGTAGTCCTCAAATATTGTTGGTGTGCCAAAAATGATGACTTTCAACTTGACTTGGTGTAGTAAGGCAAACTTATATATGAATATTGTGGTAAATTATTTCTACTTCTGGCCAATTGTTGTGGAAACAATCACCATTAAGATGTTCACTTTATATGAGTAGTCTAAAAAGGTTTCAATCACCATGCAAGGATTTCTGCTGGTATTGCCGCTCTCTGGGCCAATTCTGCTTGCCCACCCAGTTTGTACCAGATTTGTAAGGTTTGGATTATGTCCAAATTCAAAAGAGCAATCAGATCAGGACTTTTGATAGTTTTATGTATGCCGACAAATCTAAGACTGTCCCTTCAGTTGTTGCTTTCTAAGTCCTCCAGTTTATTTGTGGTTATAGTTTTTGATTGAAGTTCTACATTATTTTGAAGTGATAGGCTAGTGTCTTCACTGTTCCTCCTTCTCTGTTTAAGTTCAGTTAAACTTTTAGTGTTTGATTCTAGGTGATATATAATTGTATTAATCAATGACTGTTTTCCATCCATCTTTTTTTTTAATTTTGTGGCATTATAATTGTCAGGTACCATCCCTGCTTTCTCCCTAGTAACGGATGCCTTCTCTCCCTGGCAAGTATGCAACTGACACTGTCGGGATACCGAGGCTTGGTGCCCCCATTATCGATCTCTGATAACCTGATTTCCTTTTAGCATATTTCTGTCGACAGGAGAGGAGGAAGTGAAACACAAACAAGTTGTTGTAGTTTCAGAATCAGCTCTGAGGGTCTTCTCAGACTGCTTCTTTATTTATACCTAAGCTCAAGCAATAACTGGTTAACAACAAGTACATATAAGGACAAATCTTTCTTTGCAACAGTAAGTACATATAAGGCAATATCCTTTGTTCAGCACTACGTAAATATCTTCTAGGCCATTTGTTTTCAGTCTTGCATCCTGCTATTGTCTGTTCCATGGGAAACACTTGTTTTTCTTCAAGGGCATAGTTCTCATAACTGTAGTTATAGTTTTTTTAAGGTGTTTCACACATATATTTGTACGTTTAATAACTATAACATTGGTTTATATTCTCACAATACCTACCAATGGAATGCAACTTCCAGGTACTCGGAGCATGCGTACCCTTGCTGGGCAATGGTTTGCGTTCTTTGACTTCTCCTGTAGATGGTCAATTGGCATTATGTCACTCACCACTGGAACTGCTTTAGATAGGGGTATATATGGGCAACACAGTGGCTAAGTGGTTAGCACTTCTGTCTTACAGCACTGGGGTCATGAGCTCAATTCCCGACCATGGCCTTATCTGTGTGGAGTTTGTATGTTCTCCCCGTGTTTGCATGGGTTTCCTCCGGTTTACTCCCACATTCCAAAAACATACTGGTAGGTTAATTGGCTGGTAAGAAATTGACACTAGTCTCTCTCTGTCTGTCTGTCTGTGTGTATGTTAAGGTAATCTTTTGTCATGTGGTTCTGGTTCTGTTTGGAATTCCTGTTTTTACCCCGGCTGTTTGGATCTCGTGTTCTGAACTCTGCTACCTTGACATACTGGTGTCTCCAGCTATCTCTTTAGCAACTGTCTCAAGGACCGCAACCTGCACGTCCCAAGAAAATACCTCCTTACAGGGCTCTGGTGAACACTGTGGGCATATTATACTCTGTGCCTCTTTGCCCAGTCGCATCAACTGCTAGTAGGTAACTTGTCCATGTTTTCCAGTGAGTTGTGACAATAATAAATTACATTTCCCTAGTGTGTTCAGCCGCATAGTTGGTGGTAGGAAGAGGAGAGGATCAACAGTATAAGGATGAATTTTTGATGTGTTCTGTTTTATCTATTTTAGTCAGTTATGATTTTCTCAAAAATGTATCTATACTATAATACTTCTGCAGCCTGAGTCACTTCCCTTTGTGTCTGTGATATTTCTAAATGCTACCATATTTTTATGCAACCATGGTATCTGTAGTAACCTATTTAGTGAAAGTAAAGGGGAGTATATGCTCTCAGGCGGGAACCTTATAATGATAACCTCTTAGCTTTCATTGAAATAGCACAACTGCATTTATTCACATAAGAATAACATAAAAGTATATAGTATTTGTTCACAGTGGTCACAAAGTTTCTGCAAAGTTATCAACAGAGCAAATTAAATGACTATTGTGAGGAAATTGCTTATGAATCAGCAATAAAATATATTGTGTTAGGAGTAGTGGCTATCTTTTGTAGTGATCTTATCGTGTTCTTTTTCTTTTGGAGTGACTAAAATCTGGAATCTATATAAAGGTTGAAAAATAGTACTGATGCATGGATGTGCAATATAATAATGTGCCAATTGTTAGGAACCCCTCCAACCGGCACAACACAACCCGGAATCTACTCTGCCAGTCAGGTGTTCACTGGAGCCCCTGATGGTGGGGACAGACTGGGCGCAGACTGGCAGAGGGTCTTGAAGTGCGTACCGGCTGGGGAGAACCCAGGCAAGAAGAGTCAGGTCCACGCAGAGGTCAAGGCCGGCAGCAGACAACAGTATCGATGGAAAGGCTGAGGTCAGGGGTCACAGGCAGATAGCAGAACGGGTAGACAGGTCAGGGATCAGGGTCACAGGAAACACGAGCGAAGTCCAATTCAAGCCAAGGGTCATACACGGTGAGTCAAATAGAGATATCAGGATACAGGAACAGGAACTAGCAGGTCAGCAGACTGGAGCAAAGAAGCTATAACCGGCAATGAGGCAGCAGACCTCATTGCCTTAAATACAGACAAGGACCAATCAGCAGTGGAAGACACTCCTGCAGAGTAATTACAAGTATCCAGCAGGGCCAATCAGGGCTTATCCCTGAGCTACCCAGTTGCAGGCTAATGCCTGATAATCAGCCCTATAGACTGACTATTAATGCACATGTGCCCAGCTACCAGCACCGCCGGGACGCAGCGCTAATGAACTAGCGTCCGGCCGTTGCCCTGGTGACGGCCGGACAGGAGGAGGAAATGACGTCCCGGTCGTCAAGGTGACGGCCGGGGCGCTGGGGCGCATGGGAAGCGAGCCGCGGCGGCTGTGAGTACCGCCGCGGCTTGTGACACCAATAGGTAAAGCACAAAGATTGCATCTCTGGATATTAATGTGGATGTATGGTATAGAGAAACCATAACAGAAGCCAGCTGAATACAGGGAGTTACCACATTATTCTTAATATTGTGTGCTGTCCAAACAGCTCCTTTGCTGCATGTATGTCAAATATTGGTAAAAAGAAAATGTTACCTTTTATTTCCCACTTTCAGTGTAGGGATAACCATTTGCTCAGTGAACTGTGTCTCTCCCCAGCGAGCAAAGTTACTAAAATTCCATCAGGCCCATATTGTTCTCCCAGTGACTGTTTCTTGGGCGGTTGGTCCTCGGGTGTATAATTCTGAGGACGTCTATCCTGTCAATAGTTATTGCAGTGTGCCTCTAGCCAGTGAGGATATTTTCACTTAATAGGTAGGGGTGGATTGACAGTTTCTTGTAGTGACAGACACTGTATTATTGCTTTATGCAGGTATGTGAGGTTATAGATAGCAGTGTCACACTGCAACAAAAGGGCACTTATCTTGCTGGTATATTTTTGGGTCCTCATCCACCCTCCCAGCAGTGGCCCTCAGGTACATTAGCTTTGCGGTGTCCTGTGTCTTACACCATTATACTGGAGTGGAGGCTACCTGTTGTTTCACAACTGATATGCTGATGAGTGTCTACATTTTTAGGAGTGTCCTCTGGTTTGGAGCTCTTTTAGGATCACTGTTACCCTCGGTCGCATACCTCTGTTCTGCAGTGTGTTTTGTGCTGTGCTTTGAGGGTCTCGCTCATAAAGGTTTAGAAGCACATCAGCCAAAGTTTTGGCAGGCTATGGTGTGCATGCTCTGTAAGAAGCTATTCTTCTCTATTATGCGCTATATAATGTACCACGTCTGTATAATTTAGTTAGCAGTTGAGCACAGCATTCTTACTAATGCAAATATTAAATAGGCAATGTAGGTTTTTGGATCAGATTTCTCATGGTTACTTGTCACGCTCGGTTGAAGCATTCATGTGCACTCCGCTGTTCAGGCCAGACTCTGGTGTAATGCTCTCCACCACATGCAATATACCATTCCACTTGCGCAACCAGTTCTGGGAAATTCATGGTGGTAGAATTTGCGGTGATTTAGCCTCAAATTTGGTTAGATAGATTTTTCTGATCGCAGGAAAAAGGGGCGGATTGCTCATAAGCTTATTCAGGAGATTTCCCAGGAGGTCGGCTGGTCATGTGACCAGTTAAGATACTTTTTTAATTTAAATAATATAAAAAAATCTGTTTCAAATAATAATTTTTTTAAGCAAGGGACCTGGAGATAATTGTGGCCAGACCCGTAATTGCTTTGCTTCTTGTGGCAGGCCTCTCCCCAAGGACCAGCCACCTTATTGCATGTGCCAAACAGATCTGCCCCGGGCTGATCAATCCTTCCCCTTCTTGCGTGATATATGCACAGCACCATGTGAGCCCAAGGGGCAGGTGGTTACCTCAGGCCTACTGCTCCTCTCATTGGATGATCCTTGCTGTGTGACACGTAAGGCTGTGCTACTGAATGAGCACCAGCTCCATCCTTGGGGACCTTTGGAGGCAGCTGGTCCCAAAGCGCAGACAGAGGCTCAGGGGAGCCCCCACTCTGCAGCTACACCATGAAAGGGTTAATGATATATATATATATAGCCACTAGAACACTAGAAATAGGAGTGTAATGTTATTTATTACAAGTCCTTGAGTGCTGATTTTTCCGTACTACATATAGTGCGGTAATGCAGAGGGACTGGGCCAGTGTCATGTATGTAAGTGTTGCGGCTTAAACTGTCGGCAGTCATACTGCCTGTATTTTGTGCTGTCGCGTTTTCCCCAACTCATGTTGCAAATCAGGAATATCACTTTTTAGGTAAGTCTGCATTTTTTATATGTCAGTATAATCCTCTTTGCTAATTTGTCTATGTAGCTGTAGTCGGAATATAGGCATTCGCTATTACGTACGCATTCGTGCAGCAGGTGCGGTGCACCGGGGCTATGGATGTAAGGGGGACCTGCTGCATGGGGAACTAGCGAGCTGTGGGCACAGGTTCCCTCTTCCCCGCTTCCCTGGACTGAGGCCCACTGCTTGCTAGTTCCACCTCTGTATGCACCCTACCCTGCTGAAGAGCATCTCTGAATGTACAGCATGTTGAACTTTGAAGTGGATGGGCTACAGTATGAGCAGACCACACCAGGTTCTACTCTTGTCAGCTAAGAACAGGAAACTGAGATTACAATGGGCACAGGCTCACTAAAATTGAACAATTTCTTGACTTCTGCTGCAGCATGCAAATGTTTAGGGTAAAAAATTTGGCAGAAACAATATGAATCTGTGCCTGTTAACATTGCAGACTAGTAGTGCTGGTGTAATGGTGTGGGGAATATTTGCTTGACACACATTAGTCCCTTAATACCAGTTTAGTATAATTTAATTGCCACAGCCTACCTGAGTATTGTTGCTGTATCATTTTATGTACACAGTCTACACATCTGGCTACATCCAGCAGGATAATGTTCATGTCACAAAGCACACATCATCTCAACTTGACAGAACATGACAATGAGCTCAGTGTACTCCAATGGCCCCCACAGTCACTATATCTCAATCCAGTAGAGCACCTTTGAGATATTGTAGAATGGGAAACTTGAAACATGAATGTGCAGCTGAAATGTATGCAGCAACTGTGTGGTGTTTTTTTCTCAACATGGACCAGAAGGAATTTTTCCAACACGTCATTAACTCTATGGCATAAATAATACAGGCTGTTCTGAGGGCAAAGGAGGGGGGGTCCTATACAGTATTAGAAAGGTGTACCTAATAAAGTGGCTACTGAGTGTATTTTTCAATGAAAAAATGCAGTCATGAAATATGCTAGAAGTTACAAAACACTAGTGATTTTATACAAATACACAATAATACACTAAATAAGTGACTGTTGCGTGCCAGAGAGATACAATTTTTCACTATTTGCTCACTGAAAAAAAAATCTCATCATTGTTGCTCTAAGGGAAAATTTCCAATTAATTCAAGAAAGGAAGGCTTCTGCTATTTCAATTTACACTTGTACATTTGTTATTGAATTTACTGGTGGGTAGTAATCATCTGTTTTACACTCTTCTCTTTCTTCAATCTTTGTTAGTACTGTTTGACATAAGGGAAAGAATGTAGCACTTGGTAGCTAGTTTTGAAAAATGAACTGTTCATAGGTCATAAGATCTCCATATGGTACTATATTTTACTACATTTTGTATTAAGAATAATTAATGATTACAAATGCATCTGTGATCTTAACACAACTGGTAGAAACAGGCACATGAATGTGTGCAAATGCAATTTGCATTTAGAAAACATCTCACTCTTTTTTGCTATTGGCATGTTTCCTTATTTGAATGTGTTGTATTTACTCCTACTTATACCAAATAGGAGATACACTGTCCCAAATTGCCTGAAACAGAGAGCTAGCTCCTGCTGTAGCTCTTAGGGTTAAATTTATCAAGCTGTGGGTTTGAAAAAGTGGAGATGTTGCCTATAGCAACCAATCACATTCTAGTCCTCACTTATTTAGTATATTCTACAAAATGACAGCTAGAATCTGCTTGGTTGCTATAGGCAACATCTCCACTTTTTCAAACCCGCAACTTGATAAATTCACCCCTTAGTGTCCGTCCATAGCTCATAATAAAGCTCGAAGAAAGCTTTTCCATACAGCTGAATTGTAGAGCTGTGTATTCATTCTGCAGGGAAAGAAAACACTATTCAGCAATTCTGTAAATGGTTGGGTGGTTTGATTAAAAGAGGGTTTTTTTTCTCCAAATGTAGCACCATATAATATACACACTATTTTACATTATATTTAAAAAATAATGTTTGCAAAATAAATAGCATAATTTATAATGGTATTCAGGAATAAATCACAAAAACTTTACAAGCGTATAGAGGTTGATTTAGAGTTAAGTGCAAATTTTGCACAGGAGCACAATTTGCAGATGAGCAAACCATGTTATACTGCAAGGGGTGCACGCACATACTGACTAACTCTATAGTCACACTCTTTTGTTGGATTGGGCTATGCCATACATACATTGGAAGCAAATAGTGTTTTCTGCATATAAAATGCTTTTTTAGTTAAAGTCACGGACAAATATAGACTCACATCATGCTCTTATGGCCGCTTGCAACCCCTTACAACCCCTTACAATTGAAGAGGTGGAATGGGGAAAGGATGGGGCAATTAAGGGCCAGAGAAGGGCTGGCAAATTTTAGCCCGTGTGGAAAGACTTGACTTAGCAGCCTATTAGGAACATTTTAAAGGGAAAATAATGCATGGCCCAGTGACGCAGCCCAAGGTAGCTCACATTCCTATCAGTCCCTACCCCAGTGGAACTTACAACCTAAATTTCCTAACACACACAGACTGATTTTGTTAGCAGTCAATTAACTTACTAATATGATTTGAGGTGTGGGAACTGGAACATCCAGAGTAAAGCTAGGTACACACTACACGGTTTTCGTCCAATAATCGGCTCAATCTGCCGACATACGACTGTTCGTTCAAAAGTCGGGTCAGAGTGTGTTGTGACACGATGGTCGAAAGTCTGCCCAAATGGACGATTGTCGCCTCATTTGGTTGGTCGTACCGTTAAATATATTCGTTCCAATCTCGTTTTTGTTGTGTAGTGTGTATAAACTTCCGACCAATCCACAACAGTGAGTACAAAATATTTCTGGATTATAATGTGTTGACGATATATGTATGTATTTTATGTCTATTAGATATTCTTAAATTATGCTGGAAGAGTTCATAACTGTAATGTAATCCTTATTATAAGTGTGTTGTAATAGTATTGATATATTTGTATTTTGAAAGAGAGAATATTCACACAGATAAACCCATGGTATTGTCTCAGTTTTGCTATTATTGTGTGCTGTGTGTTTTTATATATATAATAAAAGGGTGTGTCTTTCCCACACTTGTTGCCAAGGTCATTGATTCCTATCCAGGGGTTCAGGAACCCCTAGGGATACTTGAAATATCCTCTGGGGTTTCTTAGAAAAAAATCAGTAGTGGCTGCACTATTGTTATTTTTATCAAGTGGATGGATATTTTTGTGATGTGTCTCCAGTCAGGTGACATATCAAGTCCAGTCAGGGAGCCAGGAAGGGAAGAGTTAGAATTATCAGAATGGTCTGTCACCATGTGCACAGCCACATATTTTATGCAGCTAGCTATGTGCTTGAAGTTCTACAGTATCTGGAGATATGAAACTTTACTGTAGTAACATTGGTGTCTATTCTTTTTTGCAGCAATTTCAGTTGGCTAGATAGCATTTTGTTTAGATTAAATATGTGTGCACCTTTATTTCCATTTTGTTCAGGGGTGGGAGGCCCAAGGACTAATGTTGCACACAGGCCCAATCATTTCTTAGAACTCCCCTGTCTGGAGGGCTGCTGATAACTACCTCCTCCTGAAGTGCATGATTTCACTAACCAGAAAAAGGCACACTGTTCAACAAGAATAAAACTATCATCATCATCATCATCATCACCATTTATTTATATAGCGCCACTAATTCCGCAGAGAACTCACTCACATCAGTCCCTGCCCCATTGGGGCTTTCAGACTATGTTTCCTACCTATTTAATGACAAATATAAACAGAGAACTAATCACATTTTTTGTCTGGAGTCGACAATGGTTAAACAAGGGAAGTAAAAATGTTGGCCCTGAAAAATATACACAAAATGCTGCAGCATCAACTTCTGAATCTGATTAGCCAACTCCCCCATCAAAACATCATTATGACCAACAAAAATATGATCTCTCAAAACGCAAGAAAATAAAATATGACGATTACATTAAAATTGGTGGACATTTATTGGGATCAAGAGCACCCAAAACCACAGTGTGTTGTTTGTAGTGAAGTGCTGCAAAATTTTTGGGGGTTCACAGGGGAAAAACAAGGGTTTCCAGTATTACAAAAGATTGGTAACCACTGGCCTAGGTGATTTATTTAACTCATGATGAGTTAAATAAATCAGTATGAGTATCCTCACAGGCATGATTATTTTGAGGTAAATGGTATAGACATTATAATATTATATGTATGTGTTCATCACAGTTATAGGATGGTGATGATTATACTGAGATATGGACATATTAGTATAGCCATTTTACATCGTTCTTCTTATTTGCCTAGTACACTTTTTCTTCATACTAAACTTTCTTGCTAGTCATGTCCTCCAATAGCTGACCAAACCCCTTCTAGTGGTTAATCACACCTTTCTGTCAGCTGGTCATACCCTATCAGCAATGGCACACACATTATTTCACTGGCCCCTACCATTGCAATCCCCCAGTGGGCCCTTCATGCCCCAGTCACACTGGGTAGCTGGCAAGTTACAAATGATCCATTGCTGCAGAGAGCATAATTAAATAATAATGATTTATAAAAATAAAACCTCTTTAAAATGTGAGATCTGGGCCTGGGCCAGACCTAGCTCCATCATTCCTGATTTGATATGTCACCCATCACAAGGCATTAGATCCATTCACCGGAACCATTCTGTCAATTTAGGATCCAGGAAGGGAGGAAGCTACTCCCATCCTGACTCGTGCATTGACAGAGCCTCTCTATCTACTGTCTTGTGATGTGTCACCTGTCAGGTGACATATCAGGGAACCAGAAGGGGAGTAGTCAAATCTGAATGCACTAGCCGCCATCATTGATTGATTGTCTTTATTACCAAAAATTTATGGTAACAAATGTAAAATAATACAGTACAAACCTGACTGTGACAGCTGCACATGACAAATCTACACACCCTAGGCTCTAGTGACAGCTGTTGTTGTACAGTTAACCTCTTCATGTCTAGATTAGATCACACAGAAACTTTCAATAAGTATAGCACTGCAAACTAGGAGTAATGTTCAAACAAGGTTTGTTAGAAAGTAATACTTTCCTGAAAGAATATTATGATCATTGCTTATTTGTATAGTGCCGATATATTACACAATGCTATTCAGAGAATATAGAATCATTCACACCAATCCCTGCCCTTTTGGAAGCAAGCACACACTAATTTCATTAAACAACCATGGGTTTTTCACTGTAAAAATCTACATGGTTCCTATAACCTGACACAGCTAACAGAATGGGAGCTACATTCCTGTGTCCAGCATGGTTAGTAGAAAGGGGGAAAATTTAGCTGTAGGAGTTCCTTCAAATTAGGAATCAAGTACAAATGTCTTTTTCCTAAAGCCAGCCCTAATTCTGGGTGATTACTAGGCTTTCCATAAACATATCTATTCTTCAATCACCTGCTGATAGGTGAATTTTAGTTTTACCAGCTCGCACTGGACGTGGATTAATTTAATTCATGGACAGGCCTGAATTTCATGTTCTGTCTATGGTGTACATTAACAAGGAACAGTCAAGAATTGTATTAAAATTTATAGTTTCCCAAAAGGCACATTATACACTGTTAAGAACTTTGCTATAAATACACTATGGTAATAACGTCTATTTCCTTATAAAATAATGAATAATAAAGTGAAGATGCAAAAACTGGTAGCAACTGAATCCACATTACTGGATTGATTTTAAACTTTTAATATTTCTAACTCCATATAAATTGCACAGGTAAGAAGGAGAAATGGCTTATTATAATTGCTTGTGCTTATAACTCACTATGTTTGTCTTCTATGTTCTTATTTCTAATATTTCAGTCATCCAGTTCTTCTGGGCGTTTAGCAAATGCACATTGTAAATGAATACTAGCATGTTCTAATGGATCTAAACCATGGCATTTGTTTATAAAATGACTCTCTAAAGCAAGAAAATGTCAGGTAATAAGATATAATGTGGTACTTAATCGCACTCATCATTAAAAAAGTAATGAAAAATGAGATACATATTTCCAGAAGCATCCTTTCTGTGCTTTCACATCCATTATACAGAACTGCTAATGGCATAAGCTTTTCCCTCTGAGTCAAAAAGAAATATATTCAATGTAAATTTATATGTGAATTATTTGAGGAGGGGTTATTGTTATATTTTTTAGAAGTTTTGTATAGACGTCAACAATTTTCATTTTGTATATCTCACTGTTAAAACTGGTAAGAATATTTTGATTACTGATATATTTTCCTGCTACAGTGGTCACTATTGTGAGTTAAGACTGCGTTCATATTCAACGGGGGAGATTCAATTCAGCGCCATGTGTCCCCGAAACAGTCCGCAGGGACTCATCGCCTTGATGTTCTGACTGAAATCGTCGCTGATTTTCCCTCACATCCTGTAGAGGTGCACAGACAAAATGAGTGGAGATTTCTTACCATAATAGGTGGATACATGAGCATCTGAACATCGAGGTGATGTTCAGCCGTACCTCGTTCTGAACTGAGTCTCGCCCTCTGCCTCCCTCCATATTTTATTTCCAGAAAATGTACTGAGAAAAGCCTTCACTCTGTTATAAAAACAGATATGTCGTAGGGTGCTTGAGGGGCATACATAAAGGTAAAATGATAACAAACAGAATACGACACTACTTAGCTTATCTTAAATATAGTTTTAAATGTAATATGCAAGGTTTATAAATGTATGTTTACTGCTCTGATCAAATAAGTGATAAGAGCATTTTGGTCCCCAGTGCAACTTTTTTGCCGTTTTTTCCTTGTTGTATGGAAGTAAATTGACTTTCCTCTTTTCAGAGCAGGGGCATTAACTAGAGGATTCAAATTCCTAACCTGGTCTAAGGTTTAGCATCACTTGGAGCAGAACATTAGTCATGCTCAATTCTCGCGAAGTAAAAACGTTGAGAAAGCACAATATTTTGATGACACAAACATTGGGAGACTAATGAATAATGAATATTCATGCAACCAGTGCCTGTGTCATCAATATGCCACTTCACACCAGTGGGCTACCAAAAACTTAACTTTGATAATTCAGAGATGGCTTTCAGAAAAAAAAACATTTTCATTTTGGTTAGAATATTTTTTTTTCAGTGTTCATTTTGAAAATCTGGGATTTGACTGCTCTTTAGGTTCTTTGGTGATTCACAGGGGGGGGGGGGGGAATTCAATTCCCCTCGCAGTAGCGCAGCGTTACACCTATTACCGTTATTACAATAAATGTAACCCATCTTTCTGCTTGCAGCTCAGGGAGCTGCGAGCATAAAGCCAGCGTTGAATCTACTGTAATAACGGTATTTATGTGCACTATTATGGTAATAGCTGTAATAGTGCACAGGCCACATTAGTTTTTACAGTAACGCGGCCAATTGAATCCCTCACAGTGGTATACAGTATTAAAGGGCCCAGGATGTATATGTTATCGCAGTGCAGTCTTTAATTTATTATAGCCAAAGCAGAGCTTGATTTGGCCACCTTTACTTGTATTTCCACCACCTCAGGCATTGTGTTCCTGTTTGTCTTCATTCACAAGCTCCCCCAACCTATAGTATGTCTTTTTAGAGTACGTCCAAATAGGCACTTATTATATAGTCGCTCTTAGATATGATTAAACTTCATAATTCCTAGTAATGACCAACGATTACAACACAGTAATTGCATTTTAAACTCAATAATTTATCACAGATTGAATTCCACAGACTTTAATATATTTCTACAATTTTTCTTAATGTGGTTAGAAGTTGATGTTGAAATCTTAGCATCAAACAGCGATGAATACAAAGACATAAAAAAAGAACATAAAAGAACGCTTTTGTTTTTATGACTTAGAGCAATGTTTGTGTGTTTGAACGATATGAAACAATGAAGGGAACATACAGAATTTCATGCTTGGAGCCAAATATTTTATGTGCTGTGATCTTGGTGACATTTAGAATTTAGAGCACAACACAGTAAAGAAGACCTTTTCTGTGAAATGATTAGCCTCATGGATTCAGTACAGTGAGATCATATATACTTCAAGGGAAAAGGCAAGCTAGCAATAGTGTTATTTTTCCAGTTAACAGAAATAGAGATTTAACAGAGGGACAATTATATTTTTCATGTGCAATTGAAAGAAATAGCAAGATTGATCATTTAAACTGTGGCAAACTCCATTAGAGGATACATAGCAAAGGAAAACAAATTTTGTTCCGAAGAATTATACGCATACACTGTATAAGGAGAATAGAAATGACACGCAGTAAAAAATAATTATATTTATGGACAGAGCTTGATAGACTGAATTAGATAGACACTATTTTGAAGAAAAAATCTATTTGCCTAACTCAAATGGTGAAACAAGATTTAAACATAGGTTGGGGGTAGAGATAATGGTCGATCATGACAGCAATCTTCTGTCAGTCATCATCCATATTACGAAGTGACTGCAAATCTTATTTTGTCAGCTAGATTTTAAGCTAATATATAAAAAAGGGAAAGAGTAAAAAGAGGCAAAGGAAGGTTAGAGCATGTTTGCCATTTGTAATTTTAGACAAAAACAAGAAATTTATATGCATGCAAAATCTGCATGTATTCTCAAATCTTGATATGATGTGGAAGCTTTATTAAAACTCTTTATTGAAATGAGTCAGACTGATGGTTAAAAACGAAGACTCATCTCACCATTCCATTTCCTGAGTCCCGGTAGCCCCTTTATACCCGCTCCAGCTCATGGCATTAGAATGACCACCGATAAGAGGATCCCACTTAGAAATAAGGTAAAAGTAGGAAGGGGAAACATATTGAAAAAGGTGCTTAGTGAGTAACACATAAAATATATTAGGGGTTACATAGGGGTTACATATTATATTCATATTTAAAAAATGTTAAGAAAACATATAACAATTTAGACTGATCTTTAGAAGGTCAGAATGATGCACATAAAACCTCTAAAATCGATTAGATAGCTTTATTATAACTTTGAGTTCAACATGCTTTCAGAAAAGCACCATTTTTGTTAAGCCTTTCCTTTTTATATGTCTAAATGTTCCAAGGTCTACTGTTTAATAAAAAAAAAAGACACTCCCAAATGGTTGCTTAGACAGTCACTCTATTTTCTGGATGGCACCGTAGCACAGTGGTTATCATTGCTGTCTCAAAGTACCAGGGCCATGGGTTTGTTGTAACAAGGACATTATATGTTTGGTATCAGAAACCAGATACTAGATGGAGCTATTTACTGATATTGGCGCAATTGAACAAGGAGGCGCGGAGTCTTATGCCCTCCTGGTTATCACCAGGGACATCCGCAAGGAGTTATGGACTTGGCTGTAAATCGAGATAGAAGGTACAAATTGAAGTTCAGAGAATGGTAAGGAATAACTTAGGGTCAAACCAAGAGAACCAAAAACGTAGACAAATCACAATTCAGAAGAGGAGACAGGATGCAATCCGAGTCAGGAGCCAAAGGAATCATTAATGCGGAATACAGGAAAAATGAGCACAGACAAAAATACACAGGAATGCTGGAGACAGGAAATGACCTGATACTCTGACATCCTAAAGGTATCAGAGCCAGGTTTATATAGAAGATGAGTGGACCTGACAGGCTGGGGGAAGATTGGGCGGTCAGTGACGACACTGACAACCAACAGGTAACAGGAAAGCGTCCCATTGCCTAGCAACAAGTCGTGCTTGGTTTGCACATGTGCCTGATGGCACCAGACTGGTCCAGAGAGTCACGCCCCTGTTTCCTGGCAGCATGATGCTCCCGGATGAAAATGGTGGTGCTATATAAATAAATGAAATACAAATAAAAAATATTATAGTACATTGGTCTGCATTTATCACATGGTGAACACTTTTAGAAAATGCTTTACAAACGTTTAACATTAAAAGAAACATATCATCAGGGTCACAGTGATTCAATGGGCAAACATTGTTTATTCAAAAACTAGTGATGGCTTTTAACAGTTATAGACAATAGACACCTTAACCTGCAGCCCCCAGCTCCTTCCTGCATTATGCCTCATCATCAGAACCGTGTGCACATTGCATCGCACCCACCTCCTTTTTTACTAATAAAGTGAGCAGTGGAGCAGAGAACTCAATAATGAGCTCTCTCTTCTGATTGAGCTCCAGAATACTGTGAACACAGTTTGGCATTCTCAAGTGCCAAATTTAAACTTGTTCAGAGGGCAACTGATCTGTCCTTCCTGATTAAGCAACATTGGGCACAGGGGCAGAGAAAATACTCAGACGGCAAATGATGAAATGGTGTGGCTGCTTTAAGTGAATGAGGTGGAGGGTGGTCGTTTGGCTAATATTATGAGAATGAAAGGGTTAATGGAGAATGATGATGATAAAGGGAGTTAATGGTTGATGAAGGATGAGGGGTTAATGATGGAGGATGAGGGGTTAATGATTGATGGATGAATGCAATGGAATACACTGCAGATAGTTGTGCCCATCTGTCCTATTCCCTGCTTTGCACCCCGTTATCCATAGATCTTTATCACTGATTTATGCCTGCCAAGCTTCATTGTGGTCCCAACTCTTATTCAATAAGAGCCAGGGTCATGGTTGAATCTCTGTGGGACATGAACCAGACAATAAGCCTAAACATAAATCTTATTCATGGAGTTAATGAAAGTGTTTTGTTTTAACTTATTACTAATATTAAAGATAAGGAGTTGACCTTCTGAATGCACATGTAGCCCATGTAGTGCCCATCACTGACTTACAACATAAAATTTTGTGGATGTAGTTGAGGTATTACTTTCATGTCTCAAGGCAATACCTCATGTATTAACTTGAGCTCTAACATAAATTATGTTAAATTGAGTGTGCCAGTAATCATCATTGAATATTGGACCTAAAACATTACCTATCCTAGTTTTGGTCAAGAGGTTTTTGCTAAAAGTGATGTGACTATTTCTGCTTTTCTCTGTAGAAATAAGTGGTTGCCCTTGTAGTACAATATGACAAAGCCCTCTGAATCAGAGAGGTGCCACCACTATAGTTGAACCCTGAGACAGCCCTCTGACTCAGAAGCACTAGCATGTCCTTCAAGTCAATAGCTTGAATATAGATCGCTAATAGCAAAAAACATCCCAAAAAGCATAACTTATTCTGGTGGTGTCTTTCAGGCATATCTTGGAGTCCTTCCACCTGTGAAAATAAAATGTTACTTTAAATCCAGCCATGTATAGTCTGATTAAACCTAAGTAATATCTAGGAGAGAAATGTAGTGGGAAAGCGTGAGAGATATACATGTACAGTATACGTGCATGTGTTTTATTTGTTTACAATATGCATTAAAATAATTGACCCAAGCAAAGATCACTTAATTCTATGCAAGTGCCTCTCCACCACAAGCTGCCCTAGCATCTGGCACTGCCTTGTGGGGACACGGCTAGGTCCAGGTGCCTTTTCCTCAAGCTGATACATTTTACATCTTTTATTAGTATTAGCAATACGATAATAAATGTTTTACTTTCTATATAGAAGAATAATACTGAACATGACAATCATGTCAATGTGTTATTTGACTATAGTGCCTTATTTAGTGTTTGATTAGATATGTTTGTGGGCATTATCAAGCACATGTTGGGCCAAGGTTTGGCTCTATTTTCTTGCTATGGCATAGCTATGTTTAATCATTGTGCGTGTGCACTACTAACTGCTGTAATATGTGATATGAATGTTTGCTTACCTGCGATTTTACTTAAGGCATTTAAGTGTTCTGTGGCAGCACATCAGCCTGCTTAAATTTACAAGCACAGCTCTCATCTCATGAGGCACTCAATCAGCATGGTGCATTGTAGAAAAGCTTCAATTAGGTCCAAAGGAGCAGCAAGCTTCTAGAAAAGGAGCACCTGCCCCTCATTGCTACTACTGAGCTTGGTAGGGTACTCCTGAGGCCTGTAAGGCCGAAAAGAAGACTATTCAACAAAAGTTGGGCTGCAGACTCTCCATCAAACAATTAGAATGCCGATGAAACGATCTGCGGCAGAGGCAGCACGACTTGGCAGAGCTCCGCAGAAAAATTAGGAAGCTTAAGTTACCAAAAACTTCCCCTCGAAACTTAGGACTATATCCTCGAGCATTATGATGATGGATAATACTGACTATTTGAGTATAGTTTAATGTACATATAAATTAACATACAATCAGATCAACTATGTGAGGAGTGTATTAATACAATCCTTTATATTATATTGCACATCAAAAAACATAAAAGAGATAAAAGCGCCTTTTAAATGTGTTGTTAGTGCTTTAAGAATAAATATACCTACAATAGATATTTTGTTTGCCCAGGCAGAACAAGAGGAGGAGGAGGAGGAGAGGCAGTGGAGGGCAAGGAGAGCCCAGCTGATGACAGGTCTGTGGATCTATATTAGGCAGAGGAAACACATTTGGAAGGGCCATATGAGAGAGGGCGGTCACAGAAGGAGTCAACTGAGAAGGAGCCACAAGAGGAGCTTGCAGATGTGGGTGAAAGGAAAAAAATATCTGTTCTTGTCTGTTTCCCTCTACTTTCTCTGTTTTTTTTAGGTAGGCATAACACTGTAGCCTTAGATTATTCCAGGGAGGCCAAGGAGTGTGTAGGTGTTTGCATTAATTGCATTGTATTATATTAGGCTTTCACCCCCACCCCCCCCCCCCCCCACCCCAAAAAAAATAAATAAATGGTAATTGCTTACAGCAATTGGAGAGTTATATGTAAATGTTTTCAAAGTGTCCTTCTATGACATTCTGTAAGGGACACCAAAAAAGCTCCATAAAAAGGCATGCCCGCCTACCAAACCTTATAGTGCAAAATGATGTATGTAGTGTTTAATGATGTACTGAGTAAATTAAACTGCATGATGATTGTGATGTATTCTATTTGTATTTTTACAGCTGCCAGTTATGAAGAATTGCCTGCAGAAGGCAAAGGGCATATGTAATTGGTGTGTGCTGAGAAATGAAGAACATGCAGGTTTGCCTTAGTAACATGGAGCAATTTAAAATTATCTACAGTAAAAAATAAAATATTTTTTTTATTTATTTTTCTAATACATACTATCTTTTTGATCATATCTGTCTACTTCTGTGCAAATAATTAGTATTTTGAATTACATCATAATCACTGCAGGCATTTTAATACTGTAGATTGTTAATAAGGTTCAAACAGTTTGGGCCTGATTCATTAAGGTAAGTAAAGCAAAATAATTAGTAAGTTTTCTCCTGGACAAAACCATGTTGCCACATTAGTTTATTATTTTGCACATAAGATAAATACTGCCTGTTTTTTCATCTAGCACACAAACAATTGATAGCTTTTATATTTAAACTGATATTTAAAGTTGATCTAAGACATGCCCTATCCCAACTATAAATCTGTTCCCACATTTTAAATTTATCTCCCCTTTCAATGCAACATGGTTTTGCCAAGGTGCAAAATTACTAATTGTTTTGCTTTACTTTCCTTAATGAATCAGACCCTTGTTTATTAAATATTTTACATATGAGACATGTGTTTTATAGAATTCAGCACATTTGAAGTGGTTGCAATACATAGGTAGTAATGGGGATGGGTAAGTACAACATAAATCCATAGTGTTCATGTAAAATGGTTACTATAGTTTAATGGGTATTAGCATACATGCCAACTTTTCCTCGTTGGCTTCAGGGAGATCCCGGGGGAGGTGGGCGTGTGGGGGCGGGGCTTGACCAATTGCATCATTTTGTCCCCGCCCCCTAAATGAGGTCACAATTTTGGCCAATCACAGCAGGGGGCCATTAAGCCCCCACCACCCAACTTATCTATTGCAGGGGTAAAAAGCGGGAGGTCCTGGGAGGTCTCCCAGAAATGCGGGAGTCTCCCGGACATTCTGGGAGAGTAGGCAACTATGCGTTAAAGAAAAGCAGCTAATGAATCTCTAGAGACTGAAGTGTCTTTTACATTTCTGTCTCCATTGCTGAAGTCATGTTGTCTTACCTGTCAGTCTTTGATTAAATCTTGGTCTCCATGAAAATGGCCACCTCCATAGGTATCAATACATGGACATAGGCCACATGTTGTACTGGCTCAGCATCAGGGAGAATGCCAGACTCTTCAGGGAGTAAGGGAGATCACCCCTATTTCAGGGAGTCTCCCTGTCATTCAGGGAGAGTTGGCAAGTATGGGTAATAGTGAGGAGTGTATAATAGGTAAGAAGCCTAATTGAGGTTATATGAGTATTTGCATTCATCTTTGTCTGAAGTGTAAATATGCCTGCTATAAACTTTTACATTTGCTACCAATGGCAATTTCTGTGTTTAAGCGAGTGCTTTGTCTATGGGCATAAATATGACATTTTTGCATATGCATTTTTTTTCCAATGGAAATGACGTTATATTTGCATACTACTCTGCATCAGCCCTAAAGTATCAAAAAGATGTGTGCAAATGATGTTTTAATAAGTGTGTATATGTGTGTGTTACACTGCGTTTATGAAAAATTTTAATTCTGATCATAACTAAGTGGGTTCTCATGACCCACTTCTCCAAGAGTAAGTAGACAAAAGTATAAGGTATACTCAATGCAAAACAATCCACTCAGGGCTGGTGGCACCAGTTCAGAGAAGACCAAGGACAGACCAGTGGCAGGTGATCTGAGAGATCCATCAAGCCAAATAAGGAGTAAAACACAAACCATGTCATGAACCAGAGGATCAAAATCCAGAATAAACAGAAACACTCTCTGAAAGATCAGTCCATGAAATAGAGCAAGTGATCTGGCAATAATTTGCAAAAAGGAAGCATTTTATATAAGCAAGTAATCTGATACAATTAGACTTTAATATAACCGCCAAATCTTGAACTACCTTGGTGTAAAACTAAGTTATTAGGGCAGGGTTAAGCGAGCAATTTAGACTGCTGTGTATTTCCAAGGAAAGTAATGATACGCTCAGTCAGCTTAACATTAAAGTGAATGAGGAACATGGCTCCCCTGTCACACCAAAGCAATTCTGTTGTCAAAACATTAAGGGCCTGATTTAGAGAACAAATGCATTTGCATGTTGCAAAGAAATCGAGGAAATCGAGGAAAAAGTCATTCACTATGCACATAACCAGCATTTGTATTTAGTGTTGTATGTGGCTTGCACTCATAGCCACTGGCACTTGGAGAAGCACACCAGGGTCATAAACGTGAAAAGAAACCCCGAAGTATCATGGGGAAGACATGTAAGGAGAGCTGGGCAATCAGGGAGAGGGATAAAACTAGGAGGATAGGGAATAAGTTGTTGTTTATTTAGGGCAAAACATAAACAGGTAACTCAAAGACAAGTTTTACACTGATGTAAGAAGGAAGAAGGATGAAAAAACAGGAAGGTTTTGCAAAAGGAGAGGAATGTACTAGGAATATGGAATTTGTGTTAAAGCTTTGGGTACTGCCAGATACATTATGGAGTAGCTTGAGAGGGAATAGGTTTCAGGTATATTAGGAGACAGAAAAAACTCTGTGTATCCTGAGAGCTAGATTTTTATTTTGTCTGTATAATAGTGAGCTCCACCTATGGCCACACATAAAGAGCAGTGATGGGTGAAGATAGGGATACCAGGGATGAATTGCAGGGCTCTGTGGTAATGTGTGTCCAATTTACCAAGGTATGAAATAGCACATTGGTTAGTATAAAGTTGGTATAGTCAATATACAATAGGATTGTAGTTCTGAAGCCAGTTTGTTTTGGGTTTAGTAGGCTAATATAATCTAAGAAGGAATTCAACTGAACATTCATTTTGTCCAGAATTTTTGATTAGTGGGAGGAGGGAGATAGACCTGTGTTAGTTTACAGGCTTTTCTGGATTTAAACAATGGGATAACATTTGCAGTCTTTGACAGTTTGGATAAGATCCTTCAGAAAGACGAATATATGGACTATAGGTTCGGCCAAGACATGGTAAGTAATCTTTAGGAAGTATGGGTCGAAGGTATTAGAGCCAGCACTTTTTCTGATGTCCAATTTGAGGAGCATATATTAAACTCCTTTATGAGGTAGGAGAGAATAAAAAGACTGCATCTGAGGAACTAGATTGAGATGGTTGCACAGTGAGCTGGGAGTATAGGTTATGTGCAGTTGAATGATCACAGGCTAGCCCTGCAGTAACAAGTGTTTGCTGTTTTACTAAAATTATTTTTAGAAAGGGGACTGTTTTCAATACATCGTTGAGACCAGAGCTGGTGCAAAATTTTGCCCCTCATGCAGCAAGCAATGCCCCTAAAACTGCACCCTCTATCCCATGGAATCCATTTTTGCACTGTTCCACAAATGTATGTGCAATAGGTGCCTGCTCTGTACTTTGCAAGGAAAGCTCTCACTATACCAAAGTTCTCCTATAGGCTGGAGCAAATTTATGCAAATGCACAAACTCTGCCCTCTTAGAGCCAGATTTACTAAAAGGCGGTTTGGTCAAACTGACGATTTTTGGCTATTTTTCCTATGAGAGATTTTTTTTTATTATTATCTTTTAGGGGGACACTAATATAGCAGTATATTAGGGGAAACGCGAATATATAATAATATTAATTGATTTTTAAAGGTGGATATAATTATTTATGTTTCACAATTTGACATTACATAGTGCCCGAATAATATATTAATCAAATAATTTTGTTCCCTTAATATAATGAAACATTTTTTCTAAATCAATTAATATTAAATTCATTTTGCCGCTTAATCATAAATAATGATTGCCCAAATAATTTAAATGTCAATGGTGCTTTTTCTTACGGTCTGAATGGCAAAATAGCTCAAACAGCATGTTTGAGCTATCAAGCCATTCAGAAGCAGGTATTAAAACTGTCCTGTCCTGTCTTTTGGATGGCGGTTTTGACCAAACCGCTGGCGATTAAGCTTTTTCAATCCACCATACATCGCCATTCATTTTAAATCGCAGCCTCAAACTGCCCTATAGTAAATGCGGTGGTTTGGACCACTAAACCGGTTTCAAACCGCCACCAAACACGATTCTTAGTAGATCTAGCCCTTAGTCTTTAATCATATGTGCTTTGGCAGAGATCTAGGCATAATTGCGCAAATCTAGGTGCACAGAACCTCAAAAGAGGATATTGCTTGGTACTTCAGCCATTTGTGCTTCATAATAGAGGAGAATGGACAATGGTAGTGTGGGGAAATATAAGAGTCATATTTAAATGTGATTTTATATATTTTAAACATGGTAATTATGGAAAGACCCTTATACCGAAAACAGTGTAAATGTTGGACACACACATATTCTAATTTGAAAATGCTAAAATATCACACTGTAATAATGATGCATAAAACCTAAGCTTCCATGTCATATGTATAGTATGCTATTAAGCATACTGCGGTGACAAGAAAAGCCGATTTTAAAATGCACAGCAGGAGAACAAATTTGCCCTTTAAATTATAGATAAAAACAGAAAAAGGATTTACATTTCTCCATGGATCCATCTGAATGAAGCTTTTATTTTCATGATCCTATTTACATTTCACATGTATGTCAAGGCACAGCTTGCATAAATGACGAGAAATACAAGTCGCAAAAGGCTGTTACCAGCTACCTCCCATCAAAATTTCTTTTACATAAGAGATAAAGGCAGAATAGGAGAGATGTACGGACGGTTTTGTAAATATGGAATAAGTGCAATAAAAATTCTCTTCAATGAAATCCTTTAGAGACAGCGTATGCGACCACTCTAGAGTCTGTGATCCCTTCACTGACGTAAATAGAGACTTTAGAGTGGTCTACAGTTTTTATTTCATATGCTCATCATTTTCCTATTTCTTATTCCCATACCAGAATGTATAAATTGTTTTTTGTGAGTCCTCTTTTTGAATTATGGATCAGATTTCTCCTGCGAGATGCATAATTCAGCTCCGGCGCCTCTGCTTGCAGTACATAAAGCGCTCCACATAGTAATTTTGCTTCACTATGCAGAAAATATGCTTCAGAAGTTAGTAAGCTAATCTAAAGTGCATATTCCACTTTTAATGCTTATAGATGTATTCAACAACTTGTACAGTGTCGAAGCACTCACTTAATGCAAGCCTAAAAAATATTCATGTAGCATAGGGATTTGGAGAACAAAAATGAATACCTTGGTTTTTAGAAAATCACATCTATATGTAAAATCCTATTTTAGATATAACCAACCGATGGCAATATTTCTTGAAATACATCCCATTTCTTTTACGATTAAACTGATTATATCTCAAAGCTTATCTTTGGATTAGACATAATGTACAGTATAATAAGCTACGAGGTAGTCACAGGCAGACACATACAAGCTATGGCTGACTCTCTTCCTTGCTTCTATATCAATCTAATTGTTTGCTTAAACATGGAACAGAACTTACACAGTCTACTGCCTGCTTTTATGTGTATGTGTAGTATGTGTAATGCATGAATAGGACCATGAACAACGAGCTACATAGAAAAATGATTACTGTGTCTTCTGATATATAAGATTTCATAATAGAAAAATCTCATAAGCCATGAACTACATGCTACTTGTATTGCTTACTTTATTAAAAACTGGAAGAGTAGAAACAAGATAGAAATTCTAGCTGGGCCATGGTGAACTGATCATTGTACAGTATATATTTTTTTCATGCAGTGAAAAGTAGCAAAATAGAAAAAAAGAAAGCAGTAAATGTATGTGTAACAGCTCCTAATAACATGCAGTGTGAGAGGCATTGTTTCACATACATAATTATTTAAATAATGTCAATGGAAATCATGATATGTGACACAATTGCACCATTATGTATAAGAATATTTATTTGGATACAAAACAATGGGCAACTGGACCCCCCCCCCCCTCCCCCCGCGCATGTGGCAAGATCCCAGGGCCGGACTGGGCATCTGCCACTTCTGGCAAATGCCAGAAGGTCCAATGGCTAGTTGGGCTGATGCACCCGGCAGCATGACTACCCGCCCGAGCAGCGGCTGCTGCTGCTGCTTGGCGGACAGACTTTCAGTGATCGCTTACCCAATCCACACACCATTGGTAACTGCTGCAGATCTTCGCTCACCTGATCCACTCACTAGTGGCAACTGCCGCAGATCATCGCTCACCTGATCCACTCACCAGTGGTAACTGCCGCAGATCATCGCTTACCCGATCCATTCACCAGTGGTAACTGCCGCAGATCATCGCTCACCTGATCCACTCATCAGTGGTAACTGCTGCAGATCATCGCTCACATGATCCACTCACCAGTAGTAACTGTCGCAGATCATCACTTACCTGATCAACTGTCAGGGGCACTAGGAGTCTTTGCCCAGGATATCACCAGAGGATGTTCTTACCAGAGTAATATAGCTGGTACTATTGTCCTCTGGTAGCAGGGTGACAACGGAACAGGAGAATCAGCAGATGGTGAGAGAATGCTCAAGGAAAGTCTATGACTAGCAGCAACTGGTAATGACTTAGATGTATGAACACGAGGAACCAGATGGACAAGTAAACGTGAGGAGAGTCAGTGGTCTGCGTACAGCAAGTTGTACCACTGCTATAGTGAGGAGGAATGTCCAGGAGTAGAGAGGAGGTAGTGAAAGTCAGTGGTCTGCGTATAGCAAGTTGTACCACTGTCTATAGTGAAGGAATGGGTTCCAGGTGCAAGTAGGTAACGGGGAAGTCAGTGGTCTGCGTACAACAAGTTGTACCACTGCTTATGTGAGAGGATACTTGAAACTGGTGCCAATGGGAAACAGGAGTCAGTGGTCTGCGTTCAGCAAGTTGTACCACTGCTATATATATGTGAGGAGGGTCACGAGGAGATGAATGGAATACAGAGGATACACGGGGGGCACACGAAACTTGATCCCACGATGATAACCACAATACAATAATAACTGACAAGCGCTGCTTGAAGTATACAAAGTCACTATAGAGATCCAGGTAATAGGAAACAAAGGCAATAGTAACAATAGCTTCAGTAGATGGAAGACTCCGGAGATGAACACAACACAGTCCAGACGGATATGCAATACAATAGCAAAGTCAATGGAAAGTATGCATACCGCGGTTCAGGAGAGCAGGCTGTCAAGGAGAAGTGCAGGGATACCTGAATGGCTGAACGCCAGCAGGAGGAGAGACCACTGGAGGATGGAAGTGGTAATCAGGTTGGTGCAGCGCACGAAAGGTAACCGGTAATCAAAAGTGCAATACTCAGGAAGCAGTAGTAAGTACAACTGGAAACATGATGAACACGGGAGAGTTGAGGCTGTCTGGTATCCGGCAGTAGTAGCGGAGGCAGCGGAGGGGAGACACGCTGAACACAGGAGAGTAGAGGCGGTCTGGAATCCGGCAGTAGTAGCGAAGGCAGCGGAGGGGAGACACGCTGAACACAGGAGAGTAGAGACGGTCTGGAATCTTGTCAGCAGTAGCAGATAGGAACCAGTGGAGAGCTGACACAATGAACACAGGTGAGTTGAGACGGTGTGGAACCCGGCAGTAGTAACGGAGGCAGCGGAGAGCAGACACGCTGAACACAGGAGAGTTGAGGCGGTCTGGAATCCGGCAGCAGTAGCAGATAGGAATCAGCTGAGTGTAGACACGATGAACACAGGAGAGTTGAAGTGGTCTGGAAACCACAATCGAAGTAGACAGGAATCAGCTGGAGCTGAATACACGAGGAAACACAGGAACATGGAGAATGAGACTCCAAGATCAGGCAACTAGGTAATGATCACAGGTGGTTTAAATAGGGAGGGTTGCCTGATCATCCAATTAATTAAAAGCAACAGGTACTGAAGGTTTCATAAGGGCTGCACATGCGCAGACCCTCAGGATGGCGGACAGCCACGGTTCCTGAACACAGGAGAAATGGCACTCACAGTCCGGTGAGTGACAGTACCCCCCCTTTTAAAGGTGGGCACAGAACACATGGAACCGGGTTTGTCCGGAAACTTGGAATAAAACTTCTTAAGAAGAGCTGGAGCGTTGAGATCTTCTGCTTTAATCCATGAACTCTCTTCAGGACCAAAGCCCTTCCAATGAATGAGGAAACGAAGAAATCCTCGCAAAATTTTTGCATCTAATAGGTGAGTAATCTCAAAGTCCTCCTCTTGATGAGCTTGACCTGGCCGAGGTGCTGAAGGAGGGACCGAGAAACGGTTGATGATAAGAGGTTTGAGCAAAGACACATGGAAGGCATTGGAAATACGAAGGTTCTTAGGTAGTAGAAGTTTGAAACAAACTGGATTTATCACTTGAATGATCCTATATGGACCAATAAAACGTGGAGCGAACTTCATAGATGGGACCTTCAAACAAATATTTTTAGTTGATAACCATACACGATCTCCGATTTTAAGTGGTGGAATAGCCCTTCTCTTTTTATCTGCAAAAGACTTATATCTGGCAGATGTCTTCTTTAAACAGGTTTTGACCTGAGACCAAATATTTTTGAAGGTCTGACAAACAGTCTCTACAGCAGGAACTTGGGTGGGAGAGAGGGCAGGAAATTCCGGAAAAGACGGATGGTGACCGTAAACCACAAAGAATGGAGTTTTAGAAGATGATTCATGATACATGTTGTTATGAGCGAATTCAGCCCATGGAAGCAAATCTACCCAGTTGTCTTGGTTGGCTGAAGAGAACATCCTTATAAAAGTGTCAAGATCTTGATTGACGCTTTCGGTTTGTCCTTTTGATTGAGGATGGTAGGAGGATGAGAGTGATAACCGGATACCCAATGTCTTACAAAGGGCCCGCCAGAATCTGGAAATGAATTGCACTCCTCTATCTGAAACAATCTCGGAAGGACATCCATGAATACGGAAGATTTCTTTGATGAAATAATCAGCCAGAGTAGATGAAGAAGGTAAACCGGTCAAAGGAACGAAATGTGGCATCTTCGAAAATCTATCCACCACTACCCAAATAGTATTGCACTTTTTACTAGGAGGAAGATCAGTAACAAAGTCCATACTAATATGGGTCCACGGCTTGGAAGGAATGGGTAGTGGTTGAAGTAAACCCGCTGGAGTTCTGCGGGAAGTCTTAAACTGGGAACACAATTCACAAGCAGCCACAAAATCTTTGACATCTCTCCTCATAGAAGGCCACCAGTAACTTCGAGAAAGAATTTCAAAAGTCTTGGGTTCACCAGAATGTCCAGAAAAACGAGAAGAGTGAAACCACAAAAGGATTTTCTTCCTAAGAGCAGGAGGCACAAGGGTTCTCCCAAATGGTAGCACCTTAGTGGAAGAAGCAGCCAGAGAAACACATTTGGGGTCTAATATAGAGTGGTTAGGACCATCTTCAATGTCTGAGGACGTCACAAAAGCTCGAGATAGGGCGTCTGCTTTTTTATTTTTTGCAGCTGGTTTGAAGGTTATGATTAGTTCAAAACGAGAAAAGAAAAGAGACCATCTTGCTTGACGAGGATTCAAACATTAAGCAGACTGTAAATATGACAAATTTTTATGATCAGTAAAAATTGTCACAGGATGACGAGCTCCTTCCAACAAATATCTCCATTCCTCTAATGCTACTTTTATAGCCAGCAACTTCTTGTCCCCGATGGTATAATTCTTCTCTGCAGGCAGAAGACCCCGAGAGTAAAAGGCACAAGGATAGAATTTTTGTTGCTCCGATCTTTGGGAGAGAATGGCTCCTAAGCCAACATTAGAGGCATTTACCTCTAGGAAGAAGGGAAGTGTCACATCAGGCTGTCGAAGAACAGGAGCGGAGGAGAAGGACTCTTTAAAAAACTGGAAAGCTTGAAGGGCTTCAGAGGACCATTGTTTAGTATTGGCCCCTTTACGAGTTAGGGCCACAATAGGAGATGCAATCGAGGAAAAATCTTGAATGAAGCGTCTATAGTAATTGGCAAAACCTAAAAAACGCTGAATTGCACGAAGAGTAGTTGGCTGAGGCAAATGTAATACAGCATTCACCTTTTCTGGATCCATCTGAAGACCAACTCCGGAGACAATATATCCCAGAAATGGAATCTGGGGCAACTCGAATGAACATTTTTCTAACTTGCAGAATAATGAATTTTTACGGAGTCTGGAAAGGACCTCTGCCACATGTTGATGATGAGAAGGCAGGTCCTGAGAAAAGATTAATATGTCGTCCAGATAGACGACGACACAAACATATAACAAGTCCCGGAAGATCTCATTAATGAAACCCTGGAAAACAGCGGGGGCGTTACATAACCCGAAGGGCATTACTAAATATTCATAATGAACGTCTCTGGTGTTGAAAGCTGTCTTCCATTCGTCACCGGACCTGATTCGAATTAAATTATAGGCACCACGAAGATCCAACTTGGTAAAGATCCGGGCTCCCTTGATATGATCAAATAACTCAGTAATTAATGGAATGGGATACCGATTTTTGATAGTTATGGCGTTAAGTCCACGGAAATCTATGCAAGGACGTAATGACCCATCCTTCTTTTTTATGAAGAAAAGACCTGCTCCAGCGGGAGAGGTAGAAGGTCGAATAAATCCTCGCTGGAGATTCTCTTTGATGTACTCAGATGTGGCTTGAGTTTCAGGTAACAAAAGTGGATACACACGACCCCTGGGAGGAGTCTTGCCAGGTTGAAGATCAATTGGACAGTCCCAAGAACGATGAGGAGGAAGACGTTCAGACTGAAGTTTATCAAATACATCGGCAAAAGAAGCATACTGAGGAGGAAGTCCCGGTGAACAAGGTGAAATGGAGGATTGCTGTATCTTGAGAGGAACGACTTGAGAGAGGCAACGATGATGACACTCAGACCCCCAAGACGTAACTTGAGGAGTGTGCCAGTCAATCTGGGGAGAATGACGTTGAAGCCATGGAAGGCCTAAAACAATCGGACTGGTAGCAACAGGAAGAATTAAAAATGAAATTTCCTCCTGGTGTAATACACCAATTTGAAGGGTTACTGGAGACGTACTCTGGGTGATGAGACCATTAATAATGCGTGATCCATCGATAGCAGTCACAGTAATTGGTATTTTCAAAGTAATCACTGGTAGGGACCATTGATTCACGAGGGATTTAGAAATAAAATTTCCTGCAGCTCCAGAGTCAATAAGTGCTTGGGACATGAAAGATTTGGTAGCAAAGGAAACAGTAACATCAAAAGCACAAACTTTTAATTTCATAGAACATGGAGAGGACTCCAGGGACCCTAACTTCACCTCTCCAGAACTGGTTAGGGCCTGGCATTTCCCAATTTTTTAGGGCATGAATTGAGCATATGAGTAGAATCAGCACAATAGATACAAAGTCTATTTTTTACTCTTCGGTCCCTCTCCTCTGAAGTTAATTTGGAGCGACCTATTTCCATAGGTACTACCGGAGATGAAACTTTGATGAACTTGAGGACTTGAGCGAAGAGGTGCTTTATATGAAGTTGTTTTTTCAGATTCTCTTTCACGAAATCTCATGTCTACACGATGGCAAAGAGAAATCAAATCTTCTAGAGAAGTAGGTAATTCTTGAGTAGTCAGTGCATCTTTAATTTTATCAGAAAGCCCCTGCCAGAAGGCGGCAATTAAAGCTTCAGTGTTCCACTGAAGTTCAGAGGCTAATATCCGAAATTGAATGACGTACTGGGCTACAGAACGCGAACCCTGACACGACCAGGTTCATCAAATACACTTCGAAACGTGGAAATAAATTTGGCACTATCTTGTAATAATGGATCATTTCTTTCCCACAGAGGGGAAGCCCATGCGAGAGCTTGTCCGGAAAACAAAGAAATGAGATAGGCCACTCTGGAACGATGAGTAGAGAAATTGTGAGGTTGAAGCTCAAAATGAACTGAGCATTGATTTAGAAAACCTCTGCATGTTTTAGGGTCTCCATCATATTTTGAAGGAGTAGGCAGGTGTAGCGTGGAAGCAGTAGACACCTGGGATGGCACTGGGGAAACGGATGAAGGCAGAGGAGCTTCAACAGTAGCTGTGATATTTTGCGCAGAAGTTCCTTGGGAGGATAACGCCTGGCAACATTGCAGCAATTGTTGTTGGCAAACATCCTGTTGTTCAATACGGGTAACCAGATACTGCAGCATCTCTTTAGCTGTAGGTTCCGCACCTGGGTCTGTCATGGCCTGATCTTACTGTCACGGGCACTAGGAGTCTTTGCCCAGGATATCACCAGAGGATGTTCTTACCAGAGTAATATAGCTGGTACTATGGTCCTCTGGTAGCAGGGTGACAACGGAACAGGAGAATCAGCAGATGGTGAGAGAATGCTCAAGGAAAGTCTATGACTAGCAGCAACTGGTAATGACTTAGATGTATGAACACAAGGAACCAGATGGACAAGTAAACGTGAGGAGAGTCAGTGGTCTGCGTACAGCAAGCTGTACCACTGCTATAGTGAGGAGGAATGTCCAGGAGTAGAGAGGAGGTAGTGAAAGTCAGTGGTCTGCGTATAGCAAGTTGTACCACTGTCTATAGTGAAGGAATGGGTTCCAGGTGCAAGTAGGTAATGGGGAAGTCAGTGGTCTGCGTTCAGCAAGTTGTACCACTGCTATATATATGTGAGGAGGGTCACGAGGAGATGAATGGAATACAGAGGATACACGGGGGCACACGAAACTTGATCCCACGATGATAACCACAATACAATAATAACTGACAAGCGCTGCTTGAAGTATACAAAGTCACTATAGAGATCCAGGTAATAGGAAACAAAGTCAATAGTAACAATAGCTTCAGTAGATGGAAGACTCCGGAGATGAACACAACACAGTCCAGACGGATATGCAATACAGTAGCAAAGTCAATGGAAAGTATGCATACCGCGGTTCAGGAGAGCAGGCTGTCAAGGAGAAGTGCAGGGATACCTGAACGGCTGAACGCCGGCAGGAGGAGAGACCACTGGAGGATGGAAGCGGTAATCAGGTTGGTGCAGCGCACGAAAGGTAACCGGTAATCAAAAGAGCAATACTCAGGAAGCAGTAGTAAGTAAAACTGGAAACATGATGAACACGGGAGAGTTGAGGCTGTCTGGTATCCGGCAGTGGTAGCGGAGGCAGCGGAGGGGAGACACGCTGAACACAGGAGAGTAGAGACGGTCTGGAATCCGGCAGTAGTAGCGAAGGCAGCGGAGGGGAGACACGCTGAACACAGGAGAGTAGAGACGGTCTGGAATCCGGCAGCAGTAGCAGATAGGAACCAGTGGAGAGCTGACACGATGAACACAGGTGAGTTGAGACGGTGTGGAACCCGGCAGTAGTAACGGAGGCAGCGGAGAGCAGACACGCTGAACACAGGAGAGTTGAGGCGGTCTGGAATCCGGCAGCAGTAGCAGATAGGAATCAGCTGAGTGCAGACACGATGAACACAGGAGAGTTGAAGTGGTCTGGAAACCACAATCGAAGTAGACAGGAATCAGCTGGAGCAGAATACACGAGGGAACACAGGAACACCTTCAGAGGCTCATGGGGAATGAGACTCCAAGATCAGGCAACTAGGTAATGATCACAGGTGGTTTAAATAGGGAGGGTTACCTGATCATCCAATTAATTAAAAGCAACAGGTACTGAAGGTTTCATAAGGGCTGCACATGCGCAGACCCTCAGGATGGCGGACGGCCACGGTTCCTGAACACAGGAGAAATGGCACTCACAGTCCGGTGAGTGACATCAACTCACCAGTAGTAACTGCCACAGATCATCGTTTACCTGATCCACTCACCAGTAGTAACTGCTGCAGATCATCGCTTAACTGATCCACTCACCAGTAGTAACTGCCGCAGATCATCGCTTACCTGATCCACTGACCAGTGGTAACTGCCGCAGATCATCGCTTAACTGATCCACTCACCAGTAGTAACTGCTGCAGATCATCGCTTAACTGATCCACTCACCAGTAGTAACTGCCGCAGATCATCGCTTACCTGATCCACTCACCAGTGGTAACTGCCGCAGATCATCGCTCACCTGTTCCACTCACCAGTGGTGGCTGCCACAGATCGTCACTTGCCTGATCAACTAACCAGTAGTAACTGCCACAGATCATCGCTTACCCGATCCACACACCATTGGTAACTGCTGCAGATCATCGCTCATCTGATCCACTCACCAGTGGTAACTGCCGCAGATCATCGCTTACCCAATCCTCTCACCAGTGGTAACTGCCGCAGATCATCGCTCACCTGATCCACTCATCAGTGGTAACTGCCGCAGATCATCGCTCACCTCATCCACTCACCAGTAGTAACTGTCGCAGATCATCACTTACCTGATCAACTCACCAGTAGTAACTGCCACAGATCATCGCTTACCTGCTCCACTCACCAGTAGTAACTGCCGCAGATCATCGCTTACCTGATCCACTCACCAGTAGTAACTGCGGCAGATCATCGCTTTCCTGATCCACTCACCAGTGGTAACTGCTGCAGATCATCGCTCACCTGATCGACTCACTAGTGGTAACTGCCGCAGTTCATCGCTTACCTGATCCACTCACCAGTGGTAACTGCCGCAGATCATCGCTCACCTTATTCACTTACCAGTAGTAACTGCCGCAGATCATCACTTACCTGATCAACTCACCAGTAGTAACTACCGCAGATCATCACTTACCTGATCCACTCACCAGTAGTAACTGCCGCAGATCATCGCTTACCTGTTCCACTAACCAGTGGTAACTGCCGCAGATTATCGCTCAACTGATCAACTCACCAATAGTAACTACCGCAGATCATCGCTTACCTGATCAACTCATCAGTAGTAACTGCCACAGATTATCGCTTACCCAATCTACTCGCCAGTATTAACTGCCGCAGATCATCGCTTACCTGATCGACTCACCAGTGGTGGCTGCCGCAGATCGTCACTTGCCTGATCAACTCACCAGTAGTAACTGCCGCAGATCATCGCTTACCCGATCCACACACCATTGGTAACTGCTGCAGATCATCGCTCACCTGATCCACTCATCAGTGGTGACTGCCGCAGATCATCGCTCACCTGATCCACTCACCAGTGGTAACTGCCGCAGATAATTGCTTACCTGATCCACTCACCAGTGGTAACTGCCGCAGATCATCGCTCACCTGATCCACTCATCAGTGGTAACTGCCGCAGATCATCGCTCACCTGATCCACTCACCAGTAGTAACTGTCGCAGATCATCGCTCACCTGATCCACTCCTTAGTGGTTATCTGGTGACTACCTTCACCCCTAGTGCCTGTTTTCCTGTTTTATTGCCTGTTTTCCTGTTTTATTGCCTGTTTTTCTGTTTTATTTTCCAGTTTTATTGCCTGTTTTTATTGCCTCCACTTTTATTTTCCTGTTACCTTCTGCTACCTTCTGCTTTTCATTATCTCCATTGCTCACTGTTCTGTCTCCGTTATCCACTGTAATTCACTTTTGTCTCCATTATCCCCTGTTAGTCTCCCCATTATTTTGTTTCCATTATTCACTGCTACTCACTCCATTGTTCACTGTTTTTCCTTATGCCCTCCTGCCTTGTTTTCTTTGCCACACCTTTTCTCCCTTCCACTTTTAAGCCTCATTACTGACTTCCCCTCATTTTCCTCGTGTCCCTTGTCTCCCCCATCTCCTGCAGCCGTCAGCTCCTGCTCCCCTGCCCTCCTAGTATCCTCCCATAGCCCCTTCTCTGTCTCCCCACAAACCGCTACCTCCCTCTATCCTGCCCTCCTTTTCCCATCTGACCCCTTCTTTCATCCTCTCCTCTTCAGCCCTCTATCCCAGTCTCTCTCTCTCCCTCGCTCCTCTCTGCCCTCTCCCTTCTGCGCCTCTCTCTCCTCTCACTATGCCCCCCTGTCCACGCGCCATTCCCATTCTCTCCCAGGGCTCCACCTCACCCTCTTGCCCCTGCTCTCCCTAGCACTCTGCCCACCTTGCCAACCTCATCCCTATCTCTCCTCTTCCCTCCTTCCCCTTCTCCTGTGCCCTGTGGAATGCCAGATCCGTCTGCAACAAACTCACCCCCATCCATGATCTCTTCGTGTCCAACTCTTTTAACCTTCTTGCCTCCCCCGCCGCCCTCTCCTATGGCGGCCTCTCCTTCACCCACTCCACCAGACCCGGAGCCCGTCCAGGCGGTGATGTGGGCTTCCTCCTCTCCCCTGACTGTACTTTTCTTGTCATCCCCCCTGAACCCTCCCTTTCCTTCTCCTCTTTTGAAGCCCACTCTATCCGTCTCTTCTACCCCATCTACCTCCGTGTCACTGTCATCTACCGCCCCCCTGGTCCCACCTCCCTATTCATTGACAACTTCTCCGCCTGGCTTCCTCACCACCTCTCCTCTGACCTCCCCTCCATCATCCTCGGCGACTTTAACTTCCCTATCGACAACCCCACTGATGCGGCGTCCATTAAACTGCTCACCCTCTCCTCCTCCCTTACCCTCACACAATGGACCTCCTCCTCTACCCACTACCTTGGTCACTCCCTCGACCTAGTCTTCTCCTTCCTCTGTAATCTCTCTGACTTCTCCATCTCTCCCTGTCCTCACTCCGACCACCACCTTCTCTCTTTCTCTCTCTCCACCTCTCCCGCTCCCCTCCCCACGCCCACTCCTACTCACTCCAGGCGCAGCATTGACGCTCTCGATCCTGCTACTACTCTGTCCTCTACTCTTGACACTCTACTTTCTCCCCTTTCCTCCCGGGCCTGCCCCAACCTGGCGGTCTCCTTCTACAACCACACCCTCACCTCTGCTCTTGATGCCATCGCCCCGGCCATCCAACTCGAAATCTCCTCCTCCCCTCCCCCCTCCTGCCCCCCCACCCTCCCTCCCTCTCCCTCTAGCTACCACTCCCTCTTCTACTTCCGCCCCACTACGGGAGAAGAAGTCCACTCTCTCATTTCATCCTCTCCCCCGTCTTCCTGTCCCCTGGACCCCATCCCCTCCCATCTCCTTCGCTCCCTTTCCCCCGACACCTCGCCCACCTCTTCAACCTCTCCCTCTCCACCGGCATCTTCCCCTCCTCCTTCAAACACGCTCTTGTATCCCCCATTCTTAAGAAACCTAATCTTGACCCCACCTCTCTCTCAAACTATCGCCCCATCTCTCTTCTCCCCTTTGCCTCCAAAATTCTTGAGAGACTCGTCTGCAGCTGCCTCTCCACCTACCTCTCTGATCACTCCCTCTTCGATCCTCTCCAATCTGGCTTCCGCCCCCTCCACTCCACTGAAACTGCCCTGGCCATAGTCACCAACGATCTCTCTGCTAAAGCTAGGGGACACTACTCCCTTCTCATTCTCTTGGATCTCTCAGCAGCCTTCAACACCATTGACCACCCACTCTTGCTCCACACATTTCAATCCTTTGGCCTCTCCGGCTCCGCCCTGTCCTGGTTCACCTCTTACCTTGCTGACCGTACCTTCTCCGTCTCCACCTCTGGATCTATCTCCCCCCCTCCTCCCTTCCAGTAGGGGTCCCCCAAGGCTCTGTTCTCAGACCTCTACTGTTCTCTCTTTACACCTCTTCCCTGGGTGAACTCATCAGCTCCATTGGTCTCAAGTACCACCTTTATGCGGATGACACCCAACTCTACCTTTCCTCTCCCGTTCTCTCTCCCTCCCTCCTCTCCAGGGTGTCCGCCTGCCTCTCCGCCATCTTCTCCTGGATGTCCTCTAGATTCCTCAGACTTAATCTCGCTAAAACCGAACTTATTGTCTTTCCCCCAGCTCATTCCCCCTCCCCTTCCGACCTTTCTATCACCGTTCTCAACTCCTCTATTTCCCCTGTTCCTCAACTTCGCTGCCTCGGCGTCACCCTTGACTCCTCTCTCTCCTTTGCCCCTCATATTCTCTCTCTCGCTAAATCCTGCCGCTTCCAGCTGCGCAACATCGCACGCATTCGGCCCTTCCTCTCCCAAGATGCCACTAAAGCTCTTGTCCACTCTCTTATTATCTACTGCTTGGACTACTGTAACCTCCTCCTTACTGGCCTCCCCCGCTCTCATCTCGCTCCCCTTCGCTCCGTACTCAATGCTGCTGCTCGGTTCATTTTCCTTTCTCGCCGCTCCTCTTCTGTCTCCCCCCTCTATCAATCCCTCCACTGGCTCCCCATCCCCTACAGAATCGTGTTCAAGCTCCTCACTCTTACTTTCAAGGCCCTCTCCAACTCCACTGCTCCCTACATCTCCAACCTAATCTCCATTCACGCTCCATCCCGCCCTTTGCGCTCGGCTAACGACCGCCACCTCTCTTCCCCCCTGGTTACCTCCTCCCTTGCTTGCATCTAAGGCTTCTCCCGCGCTGCCCCCCTCCACTGGAATCAGCTCCCCCGCTCCATCAGAACTTCCCCCAACCTGTCTAGCTTCAAACGGGCCTTAAAAACCCACCTCTTCCTTAAAGCCCTCCAGTCCCCCACCTAATTAACCTCCTCCTAGTCTCCCCCTACCCCCCTCCCACTCCTGCCCTCCCTCCTGTCCCCCTCTTACCTTTTCACTCTCCTCTTCCCCCCTCTCCGTCTCTGCCTCTGTTCTCCCCATTCCCTCTTCCTACCATTGCGTCTCTCTTCGTCCTACCCTCCCCTTAGATTGTACGCTCCTTCGAGCAGGGCCTCCTCTCCTTCTGTTCTCCACCACCTTAACTCTTCTCTTCAGCTCCTTGTCTCTTCCACGAGGTCCTCCTGCCCTTCTACCCCTCTCTCTACCCCGCTTGGGGCTCTCACCTCTCATCTAGCTGTACATTGAGCTTCGGAGTTACTGTGCTTTTTGTTAACTGTACCGTGTTGTCTCACCCTATATCATGTTTCTGTCTGTCCCTGTACTGTACTGTCTGTCCCTGTACTGCGCTACGGATAGCTAGTGGCGCCCTATAAATAAAAAAAAAAAATAATAATAATAATAATGTGCGGCCATGTGATTTTAATCACATGGGATGGCACCTGTCACGTGGTGCGTGTCCCATGTGAATACTTGCATCGGCCACACATCACTGAAAGTCTGTCTGACGAGCAGCGCGCAGGGGGTAACAAGGTAAGTGTGTGTCTCTGTGTGCGTGTGTGGCGCCATGTTCATATAGTGTGCATGTGTGGCGCCATGTCCCTATGATGTGCAAGTGTGGCGCCATGTTCCTATAGTGTGCATGTGTGGCGCCATGTTCCTATAGTGTGCGTGTGTGGCGCCATGTTCCTATAGTGTGCGTGTGTGGCGCCATGTTCCTATAGTGTGTGTGTTTATGTGGCAACATGTTCCTATAGTGTGCGTGTTTGGCGCCATGTTCCTATAGTGTGTGTGGGGCCATGTTCCTATAGTGTACATGTGTTTTGCCATGTTCCTATAGTGTGCATGTGTGGCGCCATGTTCCTATAGTGTGAGTGTGGGGCGCCATGTTCCTATAGTGTGCAGCGCCATGTTCCTATAGTGTGCATGTGTGGGACAACATGTTCCTATAGTGTGCGTGTGTGGCGCCATGTTCCTATAGTGTGCATGTGTGGCGCCATGTTCCTATAGTGTGCGTGTTTGGCTCCATGTTCCTATAGTGTGCGTGTGTGGCGCCATGTCCCTATAATGTGTGTGTGTGTGGCGCCATGTTCCTATAGTGTGCGTGTTTGGTGCCATGTTCCTATAGTGTGCATGTGGGGCCATGTTCCTATAGTGTGCGTGTGGGGCCATGTTCCTATAGTGTGTGCGCACAGTATTTTAATATAGTGTGTTTGTGTGTGCGCGCAGTATTTTAATATAGTGTGCGTGTGCGCGCGCAGTATTGTAATATAATATGTGAGGGAAGGGAGGATCATAATATAGTGTGGGAGGTAGACTATTTAATGGTTCAGTGTAGATGGGGGCTAATTATTAAAGGTGAGGTAAAGGAATCTTTAATTTAATGCTGGGGTGGTTTAGGGCGATCAATTGAATATGGGGCTGATTTGGGGGAGGAGGGCTATTTATTAAATGTGAATATAAATTATTTATTGCCGGGGATGGTTGTGGAAAATGGCTATATTTATTAAACTGTAATGCTATTTAATTTATTGCTGAGACTGTTTGGAGGGAGGGAAATATGTTTTGAGTAAATGGGTATAATGTTAATTTAATGTTGGGGCTAGTTGGAGAGAAATAGGCTACTTACTAAATGTGAATATTATTACTGTGGGGACTGGAGGGAGGCCTAATTATAAAATGTGAGTGCTATTGTTTTAACAACGAGGATGGTTGGAGTTTTCTAAATCTCATGTACCAATTTTTTTTCAAAATAGGGCATCCAATATTCCAGGATGAGGACAAGAAGGAACTGAGCCAAAGAAACCTGCTGCTACAAGTGGTGAAAGTGACCAAGACAAGTAGGGGAGAGCAGGACAGTCTGCCAACTGTCCTGAATCTGGTGGGGCAGTCTTGAATTTGGGTGACTGTCTCACTTAGTCAGGATTTGGTCTGACTGCAAGGACAGTTGGGAGGTATGTCCCGCTTCACAACGTACTGCTTGTGAAGGCAGAGCTGTGTGTTTCTAACAGTAGTGCACACAGTATTGCCTTTGTATTTGTCTAAAATGATAACCATGTTACATAGTAGGGGCCCTGCTGTCTTAAATACCCTGGACCCCCTGAGCCTTAATCCACCTCTGTTTAGGTGAAGGGAACTGATAGCTGCTTCCAGTAAAGTAGACTGGGGGTGTCATAATGTGCCTGGGGGGTGGCGTAATGTGACTGGGAGTGCATGATAAATGTAATGTTTTATTCTAATGTATGTATCAATGCCCCATGTTAGCCACACCCACAACACAATTTGGTCACGCTTTTTCGGCCCCGCCTCTGGGCAGCACATAGTTTCTTTCCTGCTGGAACTGAGGTGGGCCTGTGTACTTTAAATGCCAGGGCTAATTTTTAGTCCCAGTCCGGCCCTGCAAGATCCCAAATTAAAAAACTCTGGGATCCCTTCACCATGAAAGCCACCTTTAAAATTCTGGAATCACCTTGCCACAACCCCACTTTATCTGTATTCTCCAGGCATCTTTGTTTTGGGAATTTGTTGAGAAAAGGAGAAGGGCTTGCACTGGTTGTAGGTACACTGACTGCCCGCAAGAGCCAGGGTTGTCGCTAGGGTAAGTAAATCCTTAAATACAGAGTTTCTGGCGATGGCATATCCATAGTTTCACTGGTTTAAGGAAAATTTTTTGTTAAATTGTATATTTTGACTGGGGTTATTATATGCAGATGTTCTTGCATTAAAGGCTCTCCATAAGACTACATCTGATTGCCAAATTATTATATAATAATTGTAGGATGCACCCCCCTTGTACATTTTCTACCAATAGCAAAATGTATAAATATCCACTTTTGATAGACTATGAGAATGGGCTAAAATAAATCAATGAGATACAGAAGCAGACTGGTCTACCAAACAAATAAATTGCCTAATACTGAGATTAGTGTAAATATTTTAGTATACAAGTAGTATCTCATTGGCTGCCTGCTTCAACCAATCAGGAATTGCATCCAATGCCAGCGCTAAAATACATACAGACAACAGCCTTGGGGTTAGTATATTGTTTGTGAGTAAAGGGAAGTTTCCCTTTACAATGCAGCGCCGCTTTAAATTTAAGTGCTGAAGAGGCTGAACACGCCGGAGATGAAGAATCCGGAGATTCATACATTTACCCCCAGGTCAGCAGAACTGGTAACAGTAAGCTATAACCGGCATTGAGGCTGCAGACCTCACTGCCTTAAATACTAGTGGCCACCAATCAGAGCCTAGCTCTGAATCACTCACAGCCCCCTACATAATTAATTGAAACACCACATAAATTAGCCCACAGGCTAGTGCAAGGCTTGTTTAATCAAGCCATAGGTTTTACCCTACTGCGCGTGCACGCCCGGCTTCCTCCGCTGCCCAGACGCAGTGCAGGATAAGAAGCTTCCGACCGTTGCCTTGGCAACGGTCTGCCAGGATCCGGAAATGCCATCCTGGTCATCAAGGCTGTCGGCCGGGACGCCAGAGGGCACAGTAAGCGAGCCGCGGTGGCTGTGAGAACCGCCGCGGCTCGTGACAGCACTGTAATGTAAATTGGTTTGTAAAAAAAATTAAATATACTGTTAGTTTTTAGTTTATTTTTTTTAGATCTTTATACTATTTTACATTGCGAATAAGCAGCATTTTCGGACTCTACAGTACTTTTTATTAATAGTAATAATATCAGTTGCTGGCCTATTGCAACAAGTTTTTTTTTTGTTTTTTTTACTTTGTCCAGAAAATCCAGCATTTGGATACCCCCTAGAAATCCTACGTTTGCCCCTGGTTGGTTACTGTTTTCACTGAATCTGTTGACACGTATCCTGTCCACACCAAAATAGTGACAGGGTAAATGTTGACAAATTCATTCTGTACACATGTTTTACATGTAGACATTGTAGACATTGTGACTGTCGACAGTAGTAATCTCGACAATCACAATGCCGACATTAAATGAGCAATGCCGATGGGTCCGGCGGCACAAAACTTTTATAACATACGAATGCAGCCACTATTAAAACATAAAACATGCTTGTGCCTGCAGTCAGGAATGGCGGTGGCACGACAGGGAATTTTTGACACTATCTGCTCTATTTGATTGCCAAAGAATTGCTGCATTGTGGTAGTAAAGTAAAAATCTAATATTAGTTATAGCTGCCTGCTAAGGTCTATTGTTATAAATTGCAAAAGAGCTCAGAGTGCTGTCTATTTAAATAAATATTTACATATATTTTACTGTACAGGTTTTTTTTTAACTGTTTTATTAGGTTGTGTCTAGAAATAACATACAAAGAAACCATAGATAAATAGGTACATATTTGTGGAAGAGTAAAACATTTGGGAGAGGTGAGTTGAAACTAGAGATGGGCGGGTCCGGTTCTCCGAGAACCGAACCCACCCGAACTTTGGGTATCCGAGTACCGAGCTGAGCAGCTCGGTACTCTCCCGCCCATTCCGAATCCAAATCGAGGCCGAACGTCATTGTGACGTCGTCGGATCTCGGGACTCGGTTCTCGCGATACTTCAACTTTATAAATACACGCCTCCACAGCAATCCATCGCCATTTGACAGAGGGAGAGAGCAGGGTGTAGTCATAGGCTAATTAGAGCAGGGACAGAGAATACCATATTGTTCTTGCAATTGCTCTAACCAAAATCGCTAGTGCAGAGAGGAGGATAGAGGTTTATTATTTTTTCTTCATATTTGGCACTCCCCAGCGCTTTTGGGGTGTCCCCCATAATTGTGCATTAATATTTCTGGCTGTCAAAAGTCATATCTGTCAGCAGTATCTACTCAATAATTTGTAGCACACCTCAGTGTTTTTGGGGTGTCCCCCATAATTGTGCATTAATATTTCTGGCTGTCAAAAGTCATATCTGTCAGCAGTATCTACTCAATAATTTTTAGCACTCCTCAGTGTTTTTGGGGTGTCCTCCCTAATTGTGCATTAATATTTCTGGCTGTCAAAAGTCATATCTGTCAGCAGTATCTACTCAATAATTTTTAGCACTCAGTGTTTTTGGGGTGTCCTCCCTAATTGTGCATTAATATTTCTGGCTGTCAAAAGTCATATCTGTCAGCAGTATCTACTCAATAATTTTTAGCACTCCTCAGTGTTTTTGGGGTGTCCTCCCTAATTGTGCATTAATATTTCTGGCTGTCAAAAGTCATATCTGTCAGCAGTATCTACTCAATAATTTTTAGCACTCCTCAGTGTTTTTGGGGTGTCCTCCCTAATTGTGCATTAATATTTCTGGCTGTCAAAAGTCATATCTGTCAGCAGTATCTACTCAATAATTTTTAGCACTCCTCAGTGTTTTTGGGGTGTCCTCCCTAATTGTGCATTAATATTTCTGGCTGTCAAAAGTCATATCTGTCAGCAGTATCTACTCAATAATTTTTAGCACTCCTCAGTGTTTTTGGGGTGTCCTCCCTAATTGTGCATTAATATTTCTGGCTGTCAAAAGTCATATCTGTCAGCAGTATCTACTCAATAATTTTTAGCACTCCTCAGTGTTTTTGGGGTGTCCTCCCTAATTGTGCATTAATATTTCTGGCTGTCAAAAGTCATATCTGTCAGCAGTATCTACTCAATAATTTTTAGCACTCCTCAGTGTTTTTGGGGTGTCCTCCCTAATTGTGCATTAATATTTCTGGCTGTCAAAAGTCATATCTGTCAGCAGTATCTACTCAATAATTTTTAGCACTCCTCAGTGTTTTTGGGGTGTCCTCCCTAATTGTGCATTAATATTTCTGGCTGTCAAAAGTCATATCTGTCAGCAGTATCTACTCAATAATTTTTAGCACTCCTCAGTGTTTTTGGGGTGTCCTCCCTAATTGTGCATTAATATTTCTGGCTGTCAAAAGTCATATCTGTCAGCAGTATCTACTCAATAATTTTTAGCACTCCTCAGTGTTTTTGGGGTGTCCTCCCTAATTGTGCATTAATATTTCTGGCTGTCAAAAGTCATATCTGTCAGCAGTATCTACTCAATAATTTTTAGCACTCCTCAGTGTTTTTGGGGTGTCCTCCCTAATTGTGCATTAATATTTCTGGCTGTCAAAAGTCATATCTGTCAGCAGTATCTACTCAATAATTTTTAGCACTCCTCAGTGTTTTTGGGGTGTCCTCCCTAATTGTGCATTAATATTTCTGGCTGTCAAAAGTCATATCTGTCAGCAGTATCTACTCAATAATTTTTAGCACTCCTCAGTGTTTTTGGGGTGTCCTCCCTAATTGTGCATTAATATTTCTGGCTGTCAAAAGTCATATCTGTCAGCAGTATCTACTCAATAATTTTTAGCACTCCTCAGTGTTTTTGGGGTGTCCTCCCTAATTGTGCATTAATATTTCTGGCTGTCAAAAGTCATATCTGTCAGCAGTATCTACTCAATAATTTTTAGCACTCCTCAGTGTTTTTGGGGTGTCCTCCCTAATTGTGCATTAATATTTCTGGCTGTCAAAAGTCATATCTGTCAGCAGTATCTACTCAATAATTTTTAGCACTCCTCAGTGGTTTGCGCTCAGAATGGATTCAAAGCAGTCCACATATGATCTAAATGAGCAACCAGGTTCTGTCACCAGTCCTGATGTTAGTGTTCCCAGTACGTCATCTGGCCAAGGCGATGTCAAACAACAGAGTGTTTTCAAATTAGTGGAAAAAACAAAAACAAAAAAAAAATTTACTGTATTGAAGCGAAAAAGAAGTGTAACTGAGCAAAAGTTAAGTGACGATAAAAAAAAAATTGCAAGCATGCCATTCTACACACGCAGTGGCAAAGAGAGAATGAGGCCTTCACCTTTGGCTATTAGTGGCAGATCCCAAAAAGTTACCCAGGCTACAATTGGTGCACAACTACTGTTACGCGTCAAAGCTGAGCTGCAAGATACCAGTGAGGCATTACAGGAGAATATTTGCTCTGATTCACAAATGACAACAATCCCTGTGGAGAGTCCATCCAACAGTGGGATGTCTAATCGTGAGCATTCTGCTGATGTGTGCCTTAATAGCCCGAGTGTAGCCGGTGATACCCAAATTGAGGATGCCACTTTGGAATTAGAAGAGGATGAGGGGGAGATTTGTGTAGGCGACGAGGGCGCTAATGAGGATGTTGATGAGGATGAGGTTGTTTGTGTAAGTCCTGCACCAGTGGCAGCAGTTCTGGCACGTGACAAGAAAAAGGCCATTGTCATGCCTGGGCATAAAACAAAAAAATCCACTTCTTATGTGTGGAATTATTTCTACCCAAATCCAGACAACAATTGTATAGCCATTTGTAGTGTATGTGAAGCCACAGTCAGTCGAGGGAGGGACCTTAACCATCTTGGAACCTCGTCTATGTTACGCCATTTAACGAGAGTTCATGGCAAAGTGTTGGGAAAAGCTGAAAGTTCTTCCCAAAAGAATACAAGCACTCCCTCATCAGCTAAGACCCTCCGCTCACCGACATACCGACGGCTACAAAATACACCCACCACACCATCCTCATCAATATCCTCAGTAGCGCTCGGAGTTAGCCCGGCATCCCACTTAAGGCTGGATGACTCCGGCACTATTATTGATTCCTCTGAAGAAAGCGTTAGTCCTGCTGCTGCTGTTGCTGCTGCTGGGGGTGAATCGTCACCCCAGAGGCAGGTGAATAAAATGAGCAGTCCTACATTTCAGCAATTAACTGTGAAACAATCATTTGCGAGGGGAAGCAAATATGACAGCAGTCACCCAGTCGCCAAGCGAATCACAGACGCCATGGCTGCAATGTTAGTGTTAGATCTGCGTCCAATCTCCACAATAAACGCAGCTGGTTTTTCACAGTTAATTGAGGTTTTGTGTCCGCGTTACAGAATTCCATCGCGACACCATTTCTCCCGTAAAGCTATTCCACAACTATACCAAAAAGTGTGTAAAAATGTAGAGATTGCGCTGAAAAATGCCATTCTGCCCACTGTTCACTTAACCACAGATATGTGGACAAGTGGAAGTGGCCAAACCAAAGACTATATGACTGTGACAGCCCACTGGGTTGGTCATTCACCTTCACCAGCAGGAACAGCAGCAGCATGTACACCACTACGTAACATTTGTCACAGGCAGGCCACTCTTTGTATCACCGGCTTCACTAACAGGCATACGGCTGACAATTTGTTACGCAAACTGAGAGATGTGATTGATGCATGGCTTATACCACTCGGACTCTCCCCAGGGTATGTCATTTCAGATAACGCCAACAATATAGTGCGAGCATTACAGCTGGGTGATTTCCAACATATTCCCTGTTTTGCTCACACCATCAACTTGGTGGTGCAGAGCTTCCTACGAAATAACCGTGAGGTGCAGGAGATGCTTTCGGTGGCCCGTAAAATTTCAGGCCATTTCAGGCATTCAGCCACAGCATGTAGGAGATTACAGCAGCTCCAAGAGCAGTTTAACTTGCCCTGCCACCAACTTAAGCAAGAGGTGGTAACTCGGTGGAATTCCACCCTGTACATGCTTCAGAGGATGGAGGAACAGCGCAAAGCCATCCAAGCATATTGCACAAGTCATGACATTGGGAAAGGAGGGGGGATGTATTTCACTCTTGCACAGTGGGGAATCCTTTCAGTGCTGTGCAAGGTGCTGAAACCATTTGAAGTTGTGACATGTGAGGTCAGTGCAGACTCTGCTAGTTTGAGCCAAGTCATTCCTTTAATTAGACTATTGGAAAAGCAGCTTGAGAAAATGAAGGAGGAGCTGAAAGCAAGCAATTCAGCAAAGTATGTTGGCCTTGTCGATCAAGTACTTAATTCGCTTCACAATGATCCTCGAGTTATTAAGATCTTGAACTCGGATCAGTACGTTTTGGCCACTGTGCTTGATCCAAGGTTTAAAACCTACATTGAGTCTTTACTTGTAAATGAGCGAGATGTGAACTTTTGCAAGGAGCTATTGCTCAGCAAGTTGGCCGCTGAACTGGGCCTCGGCTTGACGACGTGTCCTCCTTCACTTTCTCAAGCTGTTGCTCGTAAAAAATTAAATTTCCAAAAAAGAAGCAGGGAAGACACAGGGGGCAGACGAGAACAATTTAACATCTGGGCTGGTTTGAAGGATTTTTCAAAAAAAAGTGTCACTTTGCCCATAAGTCCATCCAATATGAGTATAAACATGCAAAGGATGGTGGAGGATTACTTTCAAGAGGTAGTTGATATGGAAATGTCAGACAGTCCCTTTCCTTACTGGGAAGAAAAGCAGGCCATTTGGAAACCCATGTACAAACTTGCTTTGCAATACCTAAGCTGCCCACCCTCCAGTGTGTACTCTGAACGAGTGTTCAGCACAGCAGGGAACTTAGTCAGTGATCGCCGTAGAAGGTTACTTCCCAAAAATGTGGAGAAAATGATGTTTATCAAAATGAACTACATCTTCCACGAGGAAGGCCTTCACCATCCAAGACATCCAAGCACTGACTGTTCTCTAATGGCGGATTCAAGCGGCGATGAATTGATAGTCTGTGATGATGACGTACACACTGGTGAGGGTGAGGATGAAGCTGAAGATGATGCCGATAACATCTTTTTAAAACTTTCTATGTAAGTGTAGGGTGCAATCTACCCCCAAAGAGGAAAGGGACTTGTGGCATTTCCATATCACATACCATCTTGAAAGGCTGCTGTTAGGGCAATTTATCCTTAAGGGTAGGGTGTCATAGACAGAGTGACCCTAAACTGGCTTTGTCCATTTTTCATAATATTGTACAGTCTATAATGGCTGAATTTTTTAGTATTTTATACAAGTGGAGGGGGGCCTAGAGAGACAGAAACCAAACTGGCTTTCTCCATGTCAATTAATATTGTACAGTCTATAATGGCTGAATTTTTTGGTATTTTATACAAGTGGAGGGGGGCCTAGAGAGACAGAGTGACCCCAAACTGTCTTTCTCCATGTCAATTAATATTGTACAGTCTATAATGGCTGAATTTTTTAGTATTTTATACAAGTGGAGGGGGGCCTAGAGAGACAGAAACCAAACTGGCTTTCTCCATGTCAATTAATATTGTACAGTCTATAATGGCTGAATTTTTTGGTATTTTATACAAGTGGAGGGGGGCCTAGAGAGACAGAGTGACCCCAAACTGTCTTTCTCCATGTCAATTAATATTGTACAGTCTATAATGGCTGAATTTTTTAGTATTTTATACAAGTGGAGGGGGGCCTAGAGAGACAGAAACCAAACTGGCTTTCTCCATGTCAATTAATATTGTACAGTCTATAATGGCTGAATTTTTTGGTATTTTATACAAGTGGAGGGGGGCCTAGAGAGACAGAGTGACCCCAAACTGTCTTTCTCCATGTCAATTAATATTGTACAGTCTATAATGGCTGAATTTTTTAGTATTTTATACAAGTGGAGGGGGGCCTAGAGAGACAGAAACCAAACTGGCTTTCTCCATGTCAATTAATATTGTACAGTCTATAATGGCTGAATTTTTTGGTATTTTATACAAGTGGAGGGGGGCCTTGAGAGACAGAAACCAAACTGGCTTTTTCCATTTCTTTACATATTTAACTATAAGTGTAGGGTGTAATATACATTCAAAGACGATGGCTGCATTGCCAATATGCATAGATGGAGAGGAAGACAATCTGTTTTGTGTGTAGAATAGGCCTACCAACGAAGAATTAAACTGTTTTTTTGGATGATTTATTACCTCAACAATTAGATTACTTGTCTCTAAAACAGTTGGAGCACTAAATTGGGTTAATTTAGGCCCAAAAACATGGATTTTCCCAAAAAATAGCAAAACAAAACCAAACAAAACCAAAACCAAAACCAAAACACGCAATGGCGGTTTTGCAAAACCAAAACCAAAACCAAAACACGACGGTAATCCAGATCCAAAACCGAATCCAAAACCAAAACACGGGGGTCAGTGACCATCTCTAGTTGAAACAAAGTATTCCTCTGTGCCGGTCTATGGGGGAAACACAAGGCATAGAGAGGGGTGTGAGAAGCAAGGGGATGAAAGGTATTGGGGTCAAACAAGGGGATTGAGGTAGAGGCAACTAATGGCAAAGCATTAGGACATAACACAATACAAAATGCCACATTATCTTCTTGCAACTTTTATGCTGTTTAAAAGAGACCAACTCCTTCACCAGCCAACTTGTTTGGCATCAGTCTCTCTGTATAATGAACAACTCAGGCTCAAATACTTTACAGCCCCACCCCCTTAGCTGAATGGACAGGTGACACTCCCACCTGGTCCTATAGAGGAGGTCTCTTCATGTGTTCTGTTTGATGAGTCTCACTGCAGCCATACCCTGCCAACTGCTGTTAGGTGTGGAAAAAAACAGCATACAAACCACCTCAAAATATGTAAGGTATAACACAATAACACACTCTATACTTCAACTGTCACACATATGTTCTCCACCTGAATATCTTTACCTAACTCCACTCCTATTTATATATATATATATATATATATATATATATATATATATATATATATATATATCATATATGAAAGAGTGTGTGTTATTGAGCTGAATAAGATGCAATAAATAATAGGTGTGTTTGTACTTAGCTGAATGTGTCTACTATGTTCTCACTTCTGTAGGTTGCAAAGATGTAAGAGGAGCTTCTGCAGTCTGCCATCTGTTGTTAGATGTGGAAGAAAACAGCATACAAACCACCTCAAAATATGTAAGGTATAACACACTCTATACTTTTACTGTCACACATATGTTCTCCACCTGGATATCTTTACCTAACTCCTCTCTTATTTATATATATATATATATATATATATATAGATTGTGAGTCGCCATTTAGTTTGGTTGTGTTTTCTGTAGAGTGCAGAAAAAAAGGCCAAGTTGAACAATGTGTCAATTTGAAATTTTTTGTAAAATTACACAAAACACCAACACAGTATTTTCAAATGCTTACTACGCCTATGGGAATGACTGCCTGCCTTTTGTGTTTGAGTGGCACAAAAGATTTAGCGAGGGACGTGAGAATGTCAAAGATGATGAACGCCCTGGATGACCTTGCACTTAAAGAACAGCAGAAAATGTAGAAAAAATGAGTCAGATTGTTCGAAAAGACCGCAGACTCAGTGTTCAAGAATAAAAGAATGTGTGTTGTTGAGCTAAATAAGATGCATTAAAAATAATAGGTGTGTTTATACTTTGCTAAATATGTCTACTATGTTCTCACTTCTGTAGGTTCCAAAGACGTGAGAGGAGCTTCTGCAGTCTATAATGGATTGAGAGGTAATATTCATTTTATGAAGAGAAATAAAGAGGAATGTCAGTAACATTGAACTATGTATTTTTGTGGTTCATCTCTAACATTATCAATTTTAGTGGTCCTTTAAATTTTATGCCCTTCCTGCAACCTTGATCATTTATATTAACACAGAGCTCTAAGGTAATGGTAGTTACATACATTTTATTCATTTTATATTTTTAATCAGAACATTTTTTTATGTGTTAACAATCTAATGGGAACTGCACCTTAATTGCTTCTCTGGGCTAATTGTATCTTAGGGGGATATTGTTTTTTTTGCCCATTAATCTCTTTATCCTGTATAACATTCAGTTATTTGTTTGCAGATGTTCTAGATATGTCACACTTACAGAAGAATAAGGCTGGGTACATATTAGAGAATTTCCAGACCTATGTGTTATCTACAACAATTGTACTTACAACGGAAGTTGCAATCGGTCATAAACATGTTTTAAACAATTCTTGCATGACCAACAGTCATTTTTTTGTCAGCCATAACGTCGTCTCAAAAGTTTGTGATTCTGTACACACTGAAATGAAATATGGCCTCCCTGCAGCGATATGCCAAATCAATTTAAATAAAGGGCTGAAAAGTACCAGCAAAAAAACTCCCACAAACTCAGTTTCAGAAACAGGAAATACATCATCGCCATTCATTCTATAACACATCTTTGTGTATAGTGTACATCCATCACAACTGCACATTTACGATTTATTTTAATATAATAGGCACAGTTGAACAGCAACAAGCTTGTGGTCTTTTGCTACTTGCTATGGCAAAAACACTGCAACAGCCATGGAGGTAAAGAAGGGAGAAAGAATCGGTCTTGTTGGACCAAAGAGTGGTTCCAGCGGAGAGACTCATTTTCTCATATGACCCTGCTACAGGAGATACAGGACAACAACCCTGATGACTTCAAGAATTTCCTCAGGATGAAAGAACCTACATTCCAGGAGCTGCTCCAACTTGTCATCCTCATAAGCCAGAATGAGAACACACATTTAAGGAGACCTATTTCTGCAGAGCAGAGATTGGTTGCTACCGAGAGATTTTTGGCCACAGGAAGGACACTGGCTTATCTCAACTATAGTACAGCAATTCCACCTCAAGCTCTTGGTTTGTTCATACCTGAGACCCGTGGCGCTATAGTTCAAATTCTGCATGAACAGTATATGAAGGTAGGTAAAATAAATGCTCTGTTTTAAATTTGTTTTTATTAAAATAGAAACTAAACATATTACATAAACACTTAAGCCATATAAAAACTGTGATAAAAAAAACAGGGTCAGGTCACAGTTGTTCATAATGCAAATGTTCACTGTTTTTCAATGGGGAAGAACTTCCTGTATACTGTAGCATACTTGTGTTACCCATAAATGTAGAAATCCTGTAGGCTAGTGGGGTAAGAGATTGTTCTCCCATGATAGGATGTTGCATGTGGAGTGGTAGTGGTTGAAAGGTATATGATTGGGCCGGCCTGAAATGTCCTTGCTCCTGTGTACGGGGGGATTGAGTTAATACAGTTTCTGGTGATAGATCCCCCCTTGTTGACTTACAAATGATGTCATACACGATACGTTCCATCTCTATTTGCATTTCTCTACTTACATTCTCATTTTGCTTGCAAGAGCTACCTCTAGCAGATCAAATTTGTCTTATCGTTTAGGCATCAATTGGGTGGCAGACTCTATCATCTTTCGTGTGAGCTCATCACATTGCCCTTGATCATAGACCCTTTTTATTTTCCACCTGTCCCTTTGATCCCCATGTGGCTTTGTGTGTAGATCTGTGATGTCCTGGCTGTCTACTCTCTGCTGGCTGGCATGCATTGTTGTGTCATGTTGCTCTGCCAGATCACTGAATCCAAGTTCAGATAAGACAGCAGGGTCTGCAATGAAAACACAATGTAAACTAGTTAGTGGAACATTACATGTATGTACCGATTTGCCATTTCAGCAATCTCTCTCAGTTTCCTGCAACGGTTGAGCAATGGCAAGTTATTGCTGAAGATTTTGAAAGTCTTTGAAATTTCCCAAACTGTGGGTTTACCATTGATGGTAAACATGTTAAAATTATACCACCCTCAAAAATTGGATTCTTTTACTACAACTATAAAGGATTCTTCAGCATTCTGATGGCCATAGTGGATGTCAACTATGAATACCTATTTGTGAACATTTAGAAAAATGGGAAGGTTTTAGATGGCGGAGCATTGAAGCAGACTCCTTTCCATGTCTAACGTAAAAACAATGAACTTAATTTGCCAACACAAAGTTACATGAAATATGGTCTAAGTTTTGTATTTATAGCTGATGAAGCATTTGCACTACACACCAATGTATTAAAACCTTATTCACAATGAAATCTGTCAACAGAAATGAGGACCTATTGACCTTGTAGCAATAGGTCCTATAAGACTTTCTTAGGCGTAAAAGCCCCAGTTTGCGAAGTACGCTTAGCAATATGGAGAACACTCTAGAAGTAGCGGACGTTGTAGGGTTGACACTAGAGTCATCCCAGGTGAGAAATGCCAATCACAGGGCAAAATTAAATAGGGAGGCCTATTTACAACATTTTAATGGTGAGAGTGCTGTGCCCTAGCAGAATGACATTGAATAATGTATATGCAGCAGCATTGTATGCTGTAAATTGTATTGTGAGGTGCATGTAAGTAAATTAATATTTTATGCATTTACAATATTGTATGCTTCACTTACTGTTCCACTTGCCAGTATGTCATCTGTTTGTAGAAGATCAGGTGAAGAACTACTCTCTGTCTCCATGTTGCAGGTGGATTGTCTAGCAATTTCCTCATCACGGGGGAAGAGCGGAGTTCAAAGTAGCAACTTGGGCACATACACATTCTCAACCCCTGCTCCTGACTTTTTGGAGGCCTCAATATTTTTTAAAAAACAGTCCTCAGGCTCTGTATCTTCCTCTTTGCCCACTCTACATTTGATCTGGGATAATGTGGAAGGTACACTTTCCAAAGCTGCACTCCTCTTCTGCCTGAGCATTCCTTAGATTTTGTTTTCCACAAGCAGGTAGGGGATCTATAGGCCTTAATGAATTCCCTCATGAGCTCCACACTTCTGTCAAATTCCATGGCAAATTATTTCCTAAAAGAAAATCATATATATTGTCATATTTCCATACACACACACAAAAATGGGTAAACATCTAAAAAAACACACGTTTATTCACAGATTTACATACACAACACAAAACAAAACAAACTATAAAAAAACATATATTATCATTTATACATACACACCAGTAAACGAAAACAACAGATTTGTGCTATAAAGTATTTACCTTGCTGTAATACAGATGAAATCAGTTAAAACGATTTTGGTATTCATTTGTATGCTACGGAAAGTTCAAGGCAAATTATTCTGACACATCTGCCAACAAAAGGTTTTTATACACAAATGAACGTTCACCCACAATGCTCCCTTTTGTACCTGTAGCTGATTGGTCCTTACCAACTGCGAACGCCAATATATGCATCTATAAAATTGTAGAGGAGCCAGTCTGGTGGCGACGGTCCAAGAGAAGTTGACGGATGAAAAACTGGTGCAGGAGAAAACTGACAGAAGGAATGGAGGAGTGGAAGAGGATGGAGCAGAAGGAATGCAATTGGAGGACATTAAAAGAGCAAAGCCAATGAGCCCAATGGAAATGTAGATGATGGGTGAGAGTGCTGGACAGCACGACTACAACTGTCAAAAGCGAAATTACTGAAAAGTAAATAATAGAACAATGTGATTATGCAGAAACTCATAAATTGGGTAAGAGATAAACTCGGGGAAAAAAAAGGACAAAATTCCAAATCCAAAAATGGTGGTCCTACTTAAAAAATAGAGAGATGTATTCATTAAAGAAAGGGTTCTGTAAAGCGCTTCACTAAAGAAAGCAGCTAAAGAGGTTTTAAGCCCTGTCTCCCACCAATCTGTTATAAGTATGTTCAATGGAAATTCAAAGTGTGACATAAAGAAAAAACAATACTTATTTTCAATCAGTTGATGCAGTGCTCTCCACGGAAATTCTTTTAACAGTAGATTCCAGCAGTGCTCTCCACAGAAATTCTTTTAACAGTAGATTCCAAACATGAGAAACAAAATTTAAAAATAATAGTACAATATTGTGTAAATGGAACAATATGCAAACTACAAATTCTAAATGTTTCCAATAATCCAGTTCATTAATCCAAATTACGTGTCCCCTCTTATGAGGCTGCCAAGAGAAATTCAGGGCCCCGGTACAACAACTTCAAGGGGCCCCCTTAAAGCTGACGCGGCGGCACCAAACATTTACGGCACCAACATATTTTGGTGCGGCTAAAAAAAAACAAAAAAAAACACCGAATTTTTTTTTTGCGCCGCTAAAAATTTGTACGGCCACAACCACAATTGTACGACCACACACACATGTGGGTGTGGTCGTATAATTGGGGGCATGGCTATGAATCACTTGGCGTGCCCAGGAAACCCTCTTACAGAAAAAAACTTGCATTGCTGTGTCACCAAAAATTGGGATTGTCCCACTAGAATCACAACATTTCTCACACTCTCCTGCTCACTCCTACCTGTTCTTCTCACTTTCACCAACTGTGGCTGCAGGTTTCCTTAGCTGCGGCTTGGCAGGAACCTGGAATGTTGGGGGTCCTATTTGAAAAAAAAAATGGGTACTTTTAGAAAATTACAGCCAGCACCAGCGTTAAATCAATAGCACCCACGATTAACAATTAGGCCTTCCTCCAGCCCCAATATTAAAATAATAGGTTTATTTATTAAATGTGAATACTATTTCCCTCCCTAAAAACAGCCCCAGCAATAAATTAATAGTATTTACATTTCAGAAATATACCTATTTACAGCAACCATCACTGACATTAAATAATTCCTAAGCACATTTAATAAAGAAACCTCATTGTCCCCCACATTCAGTAGCCCCCAAACCACCCCATCTTAAACTCTTTCATCACTGTGCCATGCTGCCCCCGTTTTCCATCACTGTGCCCTCCTACCCCCCCCCACTCCATCACTGTTCCATCCTGCCTCCCCACTCCATCACTGTTCCATCCTGCCTCCCCACTCCATCACTGTGCCATCTTGCCCCCCCACTCCATCACTGTGCCATGCTGCCCCCGCTCTCCATCACTGTGCCATCTTGTTCCCCCTCTCCATCCCTCTGTGCCTTTCTGCTGCCCCCCCTTTTTTCCCTCATACTGTGCCTCTCTCTCCCCCCCTTTTTCCTCATACTGTGCCTCTCCCCCCCCCTTTTTCCTCATGCTGTGCCTCTCTCTCCCCCTTTTTCCTCATGCTGTGCCTCTCTGTTACCCCTCTTTTTCTTAATACTGCGCCTTTCTCTACCCCCTTTTTCTTAATACTGCGCCTCTCTCTACCCTCTTTTTCTTAATACTGCGCCTCTCTCTACCCCCTTTTTCTTAATACTGCGGCTCTCTCCCCTTTTTATTAATACTGTGCCTCTCTCTCCCCTTTTTATTAATACTGCGCCTCTCTCTCCCCTTTTTATTAATACTGCGCCTCTCTGTACACCACTTTTTCTTAATACTGCGCCTCTCTGTACCCCTCTTTTTCTTAATACTGTGCCTCTCTGTACCCCTCTTTTTCTTAATACTGTGCATCTCTGTACCCCTCTTTTTCTTAATACTGTGCCTCTCTGTACCCCTTTTTCTTAATACTGTGCCTCTCTGTACCCCTCTTTTTCTCAATACTGTGCCTCTCTGTACCCCTCTTTTTCTTAATACTGTGCCTCTCTGTACCCCTCTTTTTCTTAATACTGTGCATCTCTGTACCCCTCTTTTTCTTAATACTGTGCCTCTCTGTACCCCTCTTTTTCTTAATACTGTGCCTCTCTGTACCCCTCTTTTTCTTAATACTGTGCCTCTCTGTACCCCTCTTTTTCTCAAAACTACGCCTCTCTGTACCCCTCTTTTTCTCAATACTGTGCCTCTCTGTACCCCTCTTTTTCTAAATACTGTGCTTTTTTGCTATTTTGTAAGTATTTTTTTTACTTTTTTACAATGCTGCTCCCCCCCCCCCACCTACGAAGGGGCGGACCGCCGCACCCCCCCCTATACCGCCCCCCCCGCGCAAAAAAAAAAAGCTAGAAAAGGGGAAAAAGTAAGTTTAAAAAAAACAAAAAGCAAAAAAAAAAAACCTGAACAGTGAGGGCCCGGGCCGGGCCCCCTGGCATGCCCGGGCCCGGGTAATTAGTACCCGCTCCCCCCCCCTCTCAGCGGCCCTGCTTGTGAGTAAACTTACAAACTGCAGACTTGTAAAGCACTCATAATAAGGTATAGATTTGTGAATCACACTCCACTGTGAATATCCCCTCCAAGTCATACAACAACTAAATACAGTCTTGAGATTTTTCATATATCAAATTTTTTTATGAATTCCCATTGAAGTATCCATAGATATTCAGACAAATTCATGAATGGAATTATCTCATATGGGACATCACCATGTAGAAAAAATATATACAAAAATATAGTGCAATATGTTTTTATATAAAATCAATATAATTTTATTAAGCACTAGAAACATATAGTTATAAAAAATTTAAATCCTGGGCTGTTCCTCACCCAGTTTTAAGCCTCCTACACAACTGTTTCTGTTTCAGTGAATGACTGTGCTTCAACCTACATATAAAAATGATGATCATTATCACCTGTTTGGTATGATTGATTAATCATACAACTGACTATAATCTTACAAAATCCCTGACTTTGTGCAAGTGTGCTTGAAGAATTGATGCGGTTTTGAAGACAAAGGGTGGTCACACTAAATATTGATTTGATTTAGATTTCGCTTCTGTTCATTCACTTTGTATTTTACTAATTGATAAAAATAAACTGTTAACATTTCTATTTTTAAAAGCATTCCTACTTTGTAACATTTTGTCCACATCTGCCTAAAACCTGAAGTATTTTATATACAGAACCTACAGATTCAAACTCTTACATTGCTACTGCAAGCAATCGCCATCCAGAATGGCCGAGGGGTGTTTCTAAAAGCCAATTTCAAAGAATCAGATGGCATTTTATGAAACTGGAAAATTTTAATAATCTCGCTCATATCATGAAAAATTATCAACAAAGGATATGATATTATCATCTTGGAAGACACAATAAAATACATTTTGTGTACCCAGTGTAGTCCTTTATTAATCAGTAAAGACAAGCTTGCAGAAAACAATATGAAAGGAGTTCTATTCATTACTGCTTTTAGTTCACAATATAAACAATTAGAACAAATTGCTTGTAAACATATGCGCTTACTAACAAAAGATAAATCCAAACCAAATATTAATCCCAAAAATCAAACATTTGTTTATCGTAGAGCTAAAAATTTAAGTGACAAATTAGGGAAAAGTAGTTCATCTTAACCTGTTAAAATTAGGGCGAAGTTATTTGCAATATTAAAAAAGGATGCAACCTACATTCTCTTTATAGTCATTGTAAAGTTGAGCATCAATTAAATATACAATCTATTGTTGATTATTGTGGCAATAAATTGGTTGGAGGGATGTGGAGATGGAAAGATAAAAAAGAAGGTTTAGCAGAAATAGAGTTGATCTATTAATTTTACACCCTTATCCCCAATGGTTTCAACAGGAATTTGAGATTAAATGGTTCTTAAAATTCAAGTTGGTTTATAGATAGTATGTTTTGGTATTTTTTAAGGATGAGCTGGCTCAGATTTTCTAAATCCGAACAGCCCCGAACAGTGCGGATCCGGATTCCCGCCGATCGCAAAACTCAAAACGAGGCATTTCATCATAATCCCGCCGTTGGATCTCGCGAGATTTGGATTCTTTATATTCCCCACTTGCTGCCGCTATCTTCACTCGGGCATTGATCAGGAAAGAGGGAGGGTGTGTTAGTTAGGGGTGTCCTCTGTCCTGGTCATTCCTGTGGTTCTGTCCTGGTCAGTCCAGTGGTGCTGTCCTGTGCTCTGTCCTGCTCAGTCCAGTGGTGCTGTCCTGTACTCTGTCCTGCTCAGTCTAGTGGTGGTGTCCTGTGCTTTGTCCTGCTCAGTCCAGTGGTGCTGTCCTGTGCTCTGTCCTGGTCAGTCCAGTGGTGGTGCTGCCATTATTCCAGTGGTGCTGTCCTGTGTCCAGTACAGTGGTACTGCTATAAAAGTTCACTGATCCTGCAGTATAAATCCATTGGTACTGCAATATAATAACTACATTCACTGATCCTGCAGTATAAGTCCATTGGTACTGCAATATAATAACTACGTTCACTGATCCTGCAGTATAAGTCCATTGGTACTGCAATATAATAACTACATTCACTGATCCTGCAGTATAAGTCCATTGGTACTGCAATATAATAACTACGTTCACTGATCCTGCAGTATAAGTCCATTGGTACTGCAATATAATAACTGCGTTCACTGATCCTGCAGTATAAGTCCATTGGTACTGCAATATAATAACTACGTTCACTGATCCTGCAGTATAAGTCCATTGGTACTGCAATATAATAACTATGTTCACTGATCCTGCAGTATAAGTCCATTGGTACTGCAATATAATAACTACGTTCACTGATCCTGCAGTATAAGTCCATTGGTACTGCAATATAATAACTGCGTTCACTGATCCTGCAGTATAAGTCCATTGGTACTGCAATATAATAACTACGTTCACTGATCCTGCAGTATAAGTCCATTGGTACTGCAATATAATAACTACGTTCACTGATCCTGCAGTATAAGTCAATTGGTACTGCAATATAATAACTACGTTCACTGATCCTGCAGTATAAGTCCATTGGTACTGCTGTATAACTCCAGTCCAGTGGTACTCTTGTTGAAGTCGTATAATTGGATGAACGAAAGTATATTGGTTTAATATTGGTTTGCCGTGCGTATTGCCAAGCGTACGCCAGGTAACACGTGTCGTGATGCGATCGCACGGTAAAATACGCACGCACACACTAGCATTACAACA